>NC_089292.1:0-600000 GCF_008629635.2 Kwoniella shandongensis
CCCCTAACCCCTAACCCCCTAACCCCCTAACCCCTAACCCCTAACCCCCTAACCCCCTAACCCCTAACCCCTAACCCCTAACCCCTAACCCCTAACCCCTAACCCCTAACCCCCTAACCCCCTAACCCCCTAACCCCTAACCCCCTAACCCCCTAACCCCAAGGCGATCACGATACCGCTACGTTTCCTTGGCATATGTGAAAGCTCCATGGGCTTGTAGATCAGAACGAGAGCGAGGGAGGTGCGGAAGGGACAAGGAAGACTAAACCGTTGAGTGAATCAGCAACAGTGCGCACAGGGAGACTCTTGAGCAAACTCACGTCGATATCGAGTCATCGTGGGCCTGCTCGCACCCCCAGAACACAATGAGAGATCGCCTTCGCCGTAGTATTGATTGTAGTTCATTCGAAGCTAGTTCATCGAGGTAATAGCTCCTGCAAATGGGTCGCAGTCAGTGATACGTTCAGTGATCAATAATAGACTGATCAAACTCACTTTGTACGGCCATTATCTCAAATATCCTGCCGAGTGCATGATGTACAGTTATCTCACACCCCTCCTGATCGATTCCAAATCGTGTGGTGCGAAGAACAGTTCAGAATGCAAAAATAAAGCGAATCAATCACAATTCGAGGTAGAGAAGAGAAATCAAAATCAATTGATTCAAGTTCACGCGATTTATGTCTCCTCACGCGGATGGTGCTGTCATCAAATCGCTCCTCCTCGCCCCCTCATGCATGTGGAGCCAAGGCTGAAGCTTCAGAGTGTACCTACGAGCGTATACATGATTACCGTCCGTGTTGAAATGTATGAATGCATGAAATGACTTGTATGTACCCATTAAGTAATCTACCTCTTTATCCCCTCGATATAACCCACCCGACGAATACTCTTTTAAACGCAATCACGTAAAGATAAGATAAGCTCACTTCGGCTTGTGACCCAGATGAATACATGCCCAGTGCCGCATGCGAGCGACCGAGAAGAGCATGATTTGGACTTGCATGTTTCCGCCGTTGTACGTGAGCACACTCAAACACCCGTGGGTGGTCCCACGGCGAGGCGCGATGGAATCGAAGCTGCATAGTCAGCAATGAGCAACCGGCATCGCACTGATACCTTGCCAACTGCACGCTTCTCCCTAGCTCCTACCCCGACGTCACCCTTCTTGGCTAAGCCGATGGAGGGTCGACCGATGTGTTGGGCCTTGGCATCGTATCGAGTCTCTATAAAGAATCGACATGCACAGAAGGACGCGGATTAATGGGAAAGTGTGAAGAGGATCACGCCGGTCAACAAATCGATACCTCTGCCCTCTGCCAGTGCGATCATCTTGCGAGCGATAATCATGTTGTCCACGAACATCTCGCGCGGGAGTATCTGTGCATAATTAGCACAGATCGTAGCCAATACACTCAGGCTTCATTTTCGCGCTCTTCCGGTCGATCTTGAATTGGTTCTGTTGCTGCTTGATCGAGCCGTACGCGCATGTAAAGACGACGGAACATCTCGACGCGTTGACATAGCAACATCGGACACCAATCCACACTACATGTACAGACCCGATTGTTCCTGGTCAGACGGAGACAATTAGATCTGTTTCCACATCGCGAACTATCTAACAATGCCGTCTTGACAAAGTCTTCGGAAGAGGCCGAATGCGGTGAAGGAGACGACTCGCTGGGACGCACACGAACTCGAAACAGCGAGCTCATGACTTCAAGCTTCCATTGGTAGACGATCTCCTCGACGGTGCCGCCTGTGCTTGTTTGGCGGAACCCTCAAGCGACGTTTCAGAGGAACCATTTATGTTGACTTAACCCTGGACCAAGTCCGCGAGAAAGATGATAATGATCATGAACGAGGCAGATGGAGAGATGGGGAGATGGAGAGATATCGTGGTGCAAAATGCATTTTGACTGGGTACTATAGACAGATTACATAACATGCATGCATATGCCTTCCTCTGACAACAACTTCGGACCAATGTTCACTTACGCCCTACTCTTCTTCGGTACCCAAGAGGGCGTCAACACCTGAACGGGAAGTCACTGTTCCTGAACCGGATCGTCGGATCAGCCAGGCACTGGAATGTAGGTGACCATCCGACGAGACATCCTCTTTGTTGATCCCGCGGATTCCAAGCAACACATGGTAACAATCCTGCTCGTTACTCACCGATACTCACCCGATATACACTTATCGTTACTTGGTAACCACTTCGGAAGCGAACGTCCTGCTTCCGGATCACACAGGCTTGACCGCCCGTTGTGATAAATCGATCACAACCCGACTTCTTGTTCATCCCACTTCTCAATCATCAAATTCCTTATATAAGTTATACCTCAGCTTCGACAAGAATGTTTTCGTCAACTCCCAACCAACTCGAAAATGCTCTTCTACAAAACCGTCCTCGCGGCGGCTATCACTCTTTTGGGTCTGGCGTCGGCGGCACCTACATCCTCTCACCACGACATCGATGTCTTGTCCTCCACCAACTTGACCAACGGGGAGCGAATCGCCCGTGGAATGGGTATTGCTCAACCTAGAAAACTCTTCAGCCCGACCCGTACAAACCATGGTATGTCGAACTCTCCCTAGCTTATCCTCGCTGATAGAATTGCACAGCCGCTCCGGCGAGACGATCCGGTCTTTCCCCCGGTCAAGAGGTGAACAGTATCGCCTTCCAATCCGGCTCAACCACCAAACGAGACCTCCTCACCACTATCTACTCCGTTGTTGTGAACGGTCAATTCACCACCAGCAACGATATCACCGCAGCGTCCAAGTTTGTCACACCCGATTTCTCCAATGGCAAGACTCTTTCGAGCATTAGCTGGGTCCCAAGTGTCGATGAAGGAGATTTCAAGGCGGGAGAACCGTATCTGATGTATGCGACGACGGTCAAGTGCGTTACTCCGAGCTGGACCACCATCAAATGTAAAACTGACTTTTCTTTCACAGCGACATTGTCAGCTTTGGCTTTAGCGCGACACCACCTGCCGACAGCATCGCCGACTTTTTCGCACCTCCCTCATTCGCCGGCGGCTTCTCTCCGCAATTCACACCAGCTGGCGCATCCACGCCTCATGAATACATCTGGGTGACCGATGCTTCCGGCCAGATACACCTCGCTCCCGATGTCGCAACTGCCTTGGCCAGTATCGACGGAGCCAAGATTCAGACCGCCATCTTCTACACGCCTGGGTCTGTACCCGACTTCACACTCGCTCTGGGATCGAACGGCGGCGACGGGTCATTCGTCAATCCGTCGAAATTGTGGATGACAGATTTCAACAGTGATAGAACCGGATACGTGAGGATCAACGCGGACAAGAATAACAACCTGTATCTTGCTGCGGTAAGTCACCTGTCCTCCCTCTTGTTATTTTGAGCTGACCTCCACCAGGACGCAACACAAGCCACCACGTTCTACATCCCCAACCTGTCCACCCCGTCCTCCCCTCAGAAGCTCATCGCCAATGTCGACGATCAAACTTACACCTTGATCGGAACTAAGAACGGCAATATAATCAATCTAGGTACCACTCCCGGCTCGACCACCGACGCAATCACCTTCACCATCCCCACCTCGGGCGAAGGTATTGTCGGTCTCTCCTACAATGGAGACTCAACCTTGATCGCGGGTATCGAGAGATACGAACGAGATTTGATCCTCGGCTCGAAAACCGACTGGATGTACTCTCTTCCCTATTCCAGCTCCAAGATTTGCATCGAGCTCGTCTCATCCGGTGGACAGCCGAAATACTGCGCACCCTACGTCCAGAAATTGACATACGGCCAGTTCCCCGCTGGGTTCTACGCCAGGACCAAGGATGGGAGCGTCGCTGGGTACATGACTGCGAACCAGGATGGGACATTCGGTTACTCGGCGGTGAGTGCATGACTCTCCGCGTTCAAGGACGCGTCAACGTTGATGGATGGAAATCGCGCTGATCTCGTATCTTAGACACCAACTTCGCTCTACATCCCAAGCTACAACGCTTACAATGGTATCTTCAATGTCTACGCTCCAGTTGGGGACTTGTTCTACCTCGTCTCGGCCAATGCGATCGCAAGCAACACCGCGTGAGTTCCTTTCTGTACTGGTCGGGATCCACCTTCACGTCTTTCCCTCGTCCTCACTCTGTCCCCTCTTGTTCCTTCAATGTCCCAAGCAATAACTAACTTCCGCACAGAATCGGTCCCCTCTTCGCCAATTCCGGTAAATCGAACGGCCAGATGCTCCAGATCCCACCAAACCAATCCGGTATCGTCAAACCTCCCAAATTCGTCGGCAACAATCAACTCAAATTGACATACCATTACAACCCTACCGACAAACAAGTCTACGCCTTCTCCTCCCTCGCCAACGCTCAAGCATACGACCCTGGGATGGTGGAGTTGTGCATCGAGTCGGTTCTTGCTGGTGCCGAACCTGGAATATGTCAGGCTTACTTGGAGACTGGAGCTTTGGATGTCAACGAGAAGAACCCGATTCAGTTGTATGCGAGGGAGATTGATGCGGAGGGTCAGGCATTCGAAGGTTGGTTGGGGTCTACGTCGAACACTATTCAAATCGCCTCCGTGAGTCTTCTTCTTCTTCTTCATACTTTGCCTGGTGGACACCTTTCTGATGCTGCGTCTCTTCCCACCGCAGACCCAATCATCCGCTGGGACATGGTACTTCCCCCAAGGCCCCGGAACCGAGCTCCAAACCTACATCACCCGCGACAACGCAGTAAACAGCGTGTCAATCTTCCCTGGTACCCAGAACTACCCATACGGACCTATCACATCCGCAATCCCCTACGTAAACACAGAGCTCACCCCGTCGACAAACTTCATCGCGAAGATCTTCAACGTCCCCTCACTCTCTTCCGGTTCCATCGTCACCACACAATTCACCTTCAACAATCAACTACAGACCACCTGGCTCTGGATATACTCTAAGAGCAACAATCAGATCCGACTCTTCCCCGACATCAACAGTGCCAGAGCGGTCTGGCGAGACGCGATCGCCGTGTGTGTGGAGACTGTCGTGGTCGGCCAACAACCTGTTGGAAGTTGTGCCGCCCAGCACCCCGTGAAGAGCAGGTCTGCCAACCCGGTCAAGATCTATGCGACTCAGATCTCACCCGTTGAAGAAGGGCACGATCCAGTGCAGGGTTGGGTCTATGGTGACGACCAAATGCAAGTTGGCGATGTGAGTGTTTGTTTGATCTCGCTCTCATGAGCTACATGTTCCCAAAACATTTATCTCCTGCATCCCTCCATCTACGCGGCTCCACTACCACCTACCTCCCTAATGCATCTAGTACGCTGATGCTGACCCTGCTTCCCATCTCAACAGGACTCGACAACTGCCCAAACCTACTACCTCCCCTCCGGAGCATCAACATACGAATCCCTCTACACCCTCCCAGCCAACTCTGACCCATCCACCGACCCATCCATCTTCGCTGTCGTCAACGGTGCTACATCCGGAACCTCCTACGCCTCCGGTCAACCCAGTTTCTCCACAACTGCCCAGCTCCAGTCGTTCTGGGATACCCATTTCGTCTCTACCACCTCGATCTCAGGCGGAGGAATCATGACAGCGACGCTCAATTACAATATGGGTACTCCAACTTGGGGTTGGTTCTGGATGCCTTATGCGTCCGTCGTCATCTTGCCGGATCTTGCCCAGGCAAAGAGCTGGAACGCAGAATTCGTGCAGATCTGCTTGGAGGTTGTGCCGATTGACGGACAGCCTACCGGGGCGTGTAACGCTCAGATCCAGTCTTAGGAAGGCACATGAGGGGGAGCGGGACAACATTGAGAGTGGGCGGGGTGTGTCGAACAGAAAGTGGAAGCAGGATGATGGCAAAGGGCGAGCCAGGGTGACAGATACGGACAATTGGACAATTCTTTCTCTTTTTGGGCTTTCGAGTTGGGTTTCAGAGTCAGTACCACCATATAGTGCTTATGCAAAGGCTACACTGCGCTTTCCATGGCATGCGGTCATAAATCATCGCTATGCATACATGTCTACGGACTGGGCTCATTGATGTTCGTGGAAGGGAACTGGTCGATACATCAGCCAGGCTCATCATGCACGAGTAGAGCGGACCCACTCACAAGCTCAGTAACCACCGGATTCACTCCCCGCGATGGGCTTGAAGTCTACTGTCGTCGGTGTATCTGTGATCCCTCGGGCGATAGCCGCTTCGATGATCGCGATAGTCGCTGTCGCTCCGATACGTGTGACTCCCAGCGACATGACGTGGAGCAAATCGTCGAGCGTTCGGACACCACCTGCCGCTTTAATCTGGACGCTGGGTTTCGAGTGTTGTCGCATAAGCTTCAAGTGTTCGACCGTCGCACCCTTGTAGTTGTAAGAGCCATCGGATTGTTTGACCATTCCGTAACCGGTCGATGTTTTGACGAAACCGACGTCGAGCTCGGAGCAGATCTCACAAAGCTTGATGATGTGTTCGTTCTTGAGGAAGTCGTTCTCGAAGATGACCTTGAGAATGGCACCTTCCGCGACGACCACATCATTGACCTGCTTGATCTCATCCTTGACATACTCCCAGTCTCCTCCAAGGGCTTTACCGATGTTGATGACCATGTCAATCTCCTTGCCTCCTTCCTTCGCGGCGAGTTGAGCCTCATACACCTTGACTTGGGTAGCGCTGTTACCGGCGGGGAAACCGATAACAGGACAGACCTTGACATCGCTACCTTCCAACTCCTTCAAAGCTTGCTGGATGAAGTAGGGTTTGATGCATGCAGTCGCCGTGTTGTATTTCTTGGCGATTCGAAGACCTTCAATCAAGTCGGCATCGGTCATGGTCGGGTGGAGGAGGGAGTGGTCGATCATCTTGGAGATTTGGGTAAGGGTGACGGTGATCTTATGTTCCGACATCTGCGGGAGAATAAAGGTCAGTGCATGCAGGAGACCATGTGAGTGTGGTGCACTTACCTTGCTGATTTGTTTTGTACTTGTTGCTAGATTGGTATGCAGTATTGGTTGCGGTTGTAGCTTTGTTGATGTAATTATTTGGCTTGGTCTCGACACACTCCCGCATATTATATATCCTATCTCGGATTATACCGCGACAGGCTAAACGGTTAAACCGCGATGTATACTGCGCTGAAGCATGAGGACGCTGTGATCCCGGCGGCCCCATATGCGGTTCGCCAGACGATTCCTTGTTGCTGCGGGGTGTGGTGGAACTCCGAGAATAGCAATGGTAAACGGTTAAACGGTTGATTTGTTCACCGCCGCGCATCTCCTCGCATCGATGGCGGTTTTTAGGTGTTGTCCGAGATGATCTCCATAAAACGTGCCATGGGGGGTTCGGGGCGACTGTGGAATGTGGAATGTGGAATGTACCTGCCGCATATCCGCAAGTTGGTCCGAATTGTCGGGTGGTAGCTGGAAGATCCGACCGAAGGGACATGCACTGCCTTCCGAGAACATATGTCTGGAAGTGGTCAAGTGAGTAGCAGGGGTAAAGGAGGCTAGGAACGTGTGGACACTGACATTCAGCTGTAAGTATGGAATCGCGTAGGACTGACGGAGAAACATCTGACCCAGTACTGACCGGAATCTTTTAGCTGTAAGCTGTTTCCCTTGACTCTGCCTCCTCATTCTCCCAAAAGGCCTTGTTCCCAGCTCGCACGTTCAGGCGACGAAAGGGCTGCTTGCCAACCAATAGTGCAAGTTATCGCGTGTTTGATTTCCTACGCAGGATGAACAATGAGCACCCGAATGCAGCGCTCTTGAAAGAAGTGATGCACGACTCACCTTGCAGAAGCCGCCCTGGCCCTTGCCCTCGCCACAGGGGATGACCTCCCTCGCCCCTGACCATCCTATTCCTCTAACCTTTAACGCGAAAGGCTATTGTTCTGACGCATCGGCTGCATGAGGATCGGAGTGACGGTGTGTAGCAAACGATAGGGGCGAGGGCCATTGTGTAACGATGTAAGGGAAGGGAAGGAAATGTGTTGGGGAAACTGTTGCAACGGGAACTTCAATCAGAGGTTCGAATGCAGAAGCTTTGATCGCAAGGATGTGTCCTCCGGCCACTTACGTGGGACCAGTATACATCTTCCATCCATCTTCCTTCAAGGAGATCACAAATATCCCTCTCTGAAGACGATAGGCGGTTTTCTCACTGGGAAAACGAAGTAGTTGTAGCGAGTGAAGGGACGACGGAGGGTGATAAAGGGTAAAATTGATGAGAGCGAAGGGGAAAACGGGTAGTGAAGTAGTAGCGTCGAGTGTGTTCATACAGATCGTCAGCAGGAGACGCAGATGAATCACCTTCGGGCTTACAATGAGTGATGATCGATACTACTCACAAAACAATGGTCTCAAGTCCCTCTCATTCACCACGATATCCAGGTGGATCTAGACTGACCGTTGTCTGATGTATGAGTTCCAGTGAGGATTATCGCAAGCAGGACGGGAGACAAGCGAGTTTGGTTGAGCCTGTCCATCTAAGTCAGCCGGCGATCGTGTAGCAGAGCTTCAACTTGAAATGGTTGATCCGGAAGACTTACGTCCTAGTTTAACGACCATGCCTCCTCCAGTCGTAATTCTAAGTCGACTCCTTTTCCCAGGCATTGAGAGGGCATCTCTTAACACATGCAGGGTGGAGAGCGCGTTGGTCAATGCCATGCTCGGCGATGGGGTCGTGAAATGCCGATAAGGACCACTGAACGCAGAGTCAGCGCGAGGTTGGATGAAGCGACAACTGAACGAGCTATGATCTCGAGCAGAGCAAATATATGACACAACTCACCTGAGTGTACACCATGTTGGACGGTCGTCCTCCACATCGAGCAGAGAGGACTGCAGCCCCTTATGAAGCAGAAATGTGACTGACAATTAGGGGTGAAGAGAAGAAGACGAGTTATTGAACGATAAACAGCGAGTTGAGGTCGACGCGGACACCTCCACCGCGTTGACTCCTTATAATCGACATCAGTTACATTCCACATCGTTGCATGCATGTATCGTCCTGTCCGAAGGGCTCTAGTCTGACTGTGGTGCCAGTACAACACACTGCGAGCTGGACCTAAGCGAGACTAAGTGAGTTGACGTGCGTGAGAGATATACTGACTGAACTACCAGCGCATCCCCCAATCCACCTCCACCCATGTCTTCTTCCCTTAACATATCTTCCCTTGACCTCGCATGCATTCACATTTGCAACGGTGCCTTGCTCGTTATCATCTCACAATCTGATCAGATAGACACCGATGGCGACATTACGGAATGCAATGATCCGATTCTCCCATGAGATGCGATATTTTATTATTGCTTAGTTATCTTATGGCGTGATATGATCAAATCAACCTATGAGTCGGTCTATACTTTGCACTAACATTACCGAAGGGTACCGAGTACTTATAATCGCAAGACTGTTGTTTTCTTTCAAGATGCAACTTCATCCACCTACCCGCCCGACCACACACTCACACACACGATGCCCACCGAATTTATCAGTGCTACTTTTGCCAACGCCTCGAATGAGCTTCACCCTATCCCCGGAGCTCCTGTCGACCCCGAGTTCCTCGTTCGATATGCTCGAACCCTCGATGACAACGAGTTCAACTACACCTTGATCCCTTACCATTCTGGTGGGTTCGACCCTTTCACACTCGGTGCGACCGTCCTTTCCGTCACCAAACACATCAAGGTGATCATCGCCCTTCGACCCAACACTATGTACCCCACCGTCGCTGCGAAACAGCTCGCCACGCTCGATCAACTCTCTCGAGGAAGAGTGGTCGTCCACTTCATCGCAGGTGGTGATGATGCTGAACAAGCTAGAGAGGGTGATTTCTTGAAAAAGGATGAGAGATACGCTCGACAAGAGGAATATATCAAGATCCTTCGTCGGGCTTGGAAATCTTCAGAACCATTCGACTGGGAAGGGAAATATTACAATTTCAAAGATTTCAGAAACACGGTCATACCCACCAACGGTAACATTCTCGTTTCCGTCGGCGGTTCGTCCCCGGAAGCATACAGGATCGGTGGTGCTCTCGCCGACATCTTTGGTCTTTGGGGTGAACCACTCAAGGAGACCAAAGAACAGATCGACAAAATCTACGCGGCCGCAGATGCTGCTGGTCGAGCACCCAACGACCGACCTAGAATCTGGGTAACCTTCCGACCCATTGTCGCGGAAACAGAGGAACTCGCTTGGTCGAAAGCACACCGAATCCTCGAGACCCTCTCTAGCAACAACGGCGTCATCTTCGGTCGACCTCCTCCCAAGGACGGACCCCAGAACGTCGGTTCTCAACGACTCCTCGATATCGCCAAGAAGGGTGAAGTTCAAGATAGAGCTCTGTGGTACCCCACCGTCACTGCTACAGGTGCTCGAGGTGCCTCCACCGCTCTTGTCGGCTCTCCTCAAACTATCATCGACTCCATCGTCGATTACGTCGAACTTGGCGCAGATCTCATTTCCATCAGAGGCTACGACAACTACAACGACGCGGTGGATTACGGAAGGTGGATTATCCCGGGAGTGAAGAAGGCGCTCAAGGAGAAGGGTCTGGAAGGCGTAGAGACAAACGGGAATGGACACGGAGAGGAGAGACCTGCCAAAAGAACCCGAGCATTGAGGGATTAAAAAAGTAACATCGTTGTACTGCGCATATAGAGCGTTGTTACATGCATAACAAACATGTCTAAATGTCGATTGACTTGTGTGTTTGAACACTGATGCATGCCGGCCGAAATGAGACCTTGTCTATGCATGAGAGATCAACACAAACTGACATATGATATCTGCCCACCCAGAAGGGAAGTGTTGTGGACGGATTTGACCGACGATTGCGCAATTGATCACATCATCCGGTGGTAGTCTGAATGGCGTGACAGACGTCGGTTCGTTGTGAATAAGCATCTACAATTATCGGTTGTCATCATGTCGTGATAGTCTTGGCTCGGCTGGGGGGGAGTCTGTGCTTGAGTAGATAGATAGATTGCCGATAGGAGGATATGCATCGCACTTAGAGAATTAATTTCTGAAAGATCAATGAAAGATCAAAAGAACTTTCTTCATCTCTACGACCTCTTCCAGCTTCGCCACGCAAAATGCCACACAGACAATCTCATCGCGCTTTGTTGGCTCGTATCCCACCTACAGGTCAGAGTGCATGGCAGCTAGCTCACGCTCGACCGATCCCCACGGTCAAGGATCTTGAGCCGAACCAAGTACTCATCGAGACGTCGTATGTCGCGCTGAATCCGTTCGATTGGCAAGGTGTCGCGTTCAAATATGGTATTGGGGAAGAGGCCAAAGTGATGGGTCGAGACGGAGCGGGTGTAGTCGTGGGTTTGGGAGAAAAAGTTACCAGGTTCAAGCTGGGTGACAGAGTGAGTGGCTCAGCTCAGAACACAGTCTATAGCGCGTGCTTACCTTTTTGTGGTCTAGGTGTGGTTCTGCGCCAATTCGTCTGTATCTGGAACCGGTGCTTTCCAAGAATTTTCCGTCCACTCTGCTTCCGAGATAGGTCACACGCCGGACCATCTCTCATGCCAACAAGCCGCAACTCTAGGGACGGGACTCATCACAGCCGGCGTGGCACTGTTCCGTACTCTCGGTTTGTCCGTCGACGCCTTGTCTTCCACGACGAAAGTGGAGAAGAGAAAAGCCGACGCTCCTTGGATTTTGATCTGGGGTGGAGCAGGTATCACCGGAGTCTACTTGATAGAACTCGCTCGGTTGTTGGGTTATCGAGTGATATGTTCGGCGTCACCGTCAAATCACGAGTATGTGAGATCGTTGGGAGCGGACGTCGTCCTCGATAGATGGTCAGATCCGAAAGATCTAGTCAAACAAATCAGAAAAGCGACCCAAGATAATGTAAGCTGGACTTACTGCCTTGGTGTCAGAGCGCGAGAACTGACTTTCCGGGTTCCCGTAGGTTCTCGTCGCGATTGATAATGTCGGAGGCAAGACTGCCAATCTTTGCCATGAAGTCCTCCAAGGTTCATCGTCTTTCCGAAAAGAGAACAACCTCCCCTCCAAACCCGAAGATACACTCGCCAAACTCGTTCCTATAGCCGGGACTTCGAAAGAAACAGTCGACGACTCTGACGCTGTTCGTAAAGTCGATTCCCTGCGAATTAGTTTCTCAACCACTTTCTACGGCCATCCAGACTTCTCTGAAGCACTGCTCGATTCGTACGAGGCTCTCCTCGAGAAAAACCTGTTGACTCCAGCGAGAATACGTCTCGTACAAGGAGGGTTGACGGGTATAGAGAAGGGTCTAGAGGATCTGAGACATGGAAGAGTACCGGGTGGTTATAAGCTCGTGTCGAGATTATCTGATACTCCTGATCTGGAAGAGGTACTCGCTCACCAAGGTCACGAGCTCGAAAACGTTGCCAAGACGGGCGCAAAGAGATCGAGGGAGGAAGTGGATGGCGGTGAGGAGATAACGGAGAGCAAGAGAGTCAGAGAAGAAGAAAAAGAACCTCGCAAGGTGGTCAAGAAGAGGACAGAAGAACCAGAACCAGAATCGCTCACGAAAGCGCACTCGACCAGAGCCGCCATCTTGGTGTAGACATATATGCATTGGATACATGTACATGTCGCATGACGCGTTCGTTTTTGGTTTTGGAGTGTGATGGATGCTACGTGAGACTACCTGACACGAGAAACCGTGTATGCTATGCTGTTACGCCGACTCACCCGAATCACCACCCTCCCGTCTGTGCACTCGACTCGACGCCCTCCATCTTGGTCCCCCACTCTTCCCCGCGATACACTTCCCCATCCACCTGTGTGAAACTATTCCACCGGACGGACAAGCCCCTCCCCTTCTCCTTTCTCACTTCGAACTCCCTGTTGTTCTCGCCATTGACCGGATCACAATCACCCCATCCACCTAGTGACCCCACCAGCCATCTCTTGCTCCCCGCACACGCAGCTGCAATCTCAAGGACGCTCCAGACCTCGTCCAAACTGACTTCTCCTACATTCCACTGCGTGAAACTCTCCCTCACTCTCGCTCTGACATCCGATGGTGGCGCTCTGCTTCCATTTCCCGGGGCCGAGACCGGATGTGTGAATCGTCCAGCGAGTTTATGTGGATGAGCAGCTTCTCTCGATCCTGGCATAAAGGGAAGTTCGATCGTTCGGACCGATCGTGGCGAGCGAAGAGGTAGCCCGGTGCTCATTCGGAAAATGGCGGTATGGGTAGCGTAGATCGGTCGTGAGGGGAGAACAGGATCTGTGTCGGGATAGTATGATGGATTGGAAGAGATACCAACGCCAGAGATCTCAACTTCGTAGCTGGACACGATGTCAGTTTCGCCATGAAGAAAGCAGACGCTCACTCACCCCCAATCCGCTGCCGCAGCTTCTGCCCATGCTCTGAATTCGGCACTGGTCATCTCGACCTTGTGGTCAGAGTGTCTGCGTGAATGTCAGCAACAGCCGATCAGTTCATACATTGTACCTACCTGAAGACACGATCTGTCCTCCCAGTCGGATCGACGAAGCCCTTCTTTGCAAAGTCCTGTTCTTCTGCTCGAGGGAACTTGGCGTTAAAGTCGAAATTCTGCAAGCAAGTTAGCAGTGTCTTGATGCAGTGTCCCATTGCACGACTCACAGGCGTAGAGACCAGCAGGATCTTCGGCTTGTACGTCCCCAACGTGACCACACCAAAACGACTCAACAGATTCGGCTCCAGATGCTCAATCACCTCCAACGCAATCATCGCTTCGTACCCCTCTAACCTTGCATTGTACTTTTCGATATCACCAAGGTAGAGCTCCGTCGTGAGTGGTTCCCAACGCGGTCGACGGGGTGGGAAGGTGGACGATGAGGAAGGAGGAGAGATGATCGAGAGGGCGGGGTGGATAACCGAGGGTGATGCGTCGACGCCGCCTAGTCGCTGTGGGTGAACAGTCAGCGAGGTCCAAGTGCGAGTTGAGACAGAGTACATGACGGTATGAAGTGCTTGAAGAGGCCGACACGGGGAATGCAAGCTCGAGCAAAGGTAGTCACACAACACTTACGCGTATGAACAGCTCCTGCCCTTCTCCGTCATCCTGCTCCAAATCACTATCCACCGGACTTGGCAACTGCGATTTCCTCGATTGCGATCTCGGTCGTATAGGTGGTTCTGATACTGTCGAAGGTGGGATCACCAATGTCTCGAGGAGTGAACCGGGACCGCAACCGATATCGAGGACCTGTGCGGTGGAAGGGTAGTCAGCGAGTGAGGGTGAAGCAGGTGTGATGATGTGCTCAACATACCGATTGGACCTGCTCACGACGGAGGACTTGCAATGCCCAATGTCTTCTTTGCATCCATAGTCTAGGTAGATGATATCAGAGTGATCGGTCAGCGATTTACTTGAAGCACAAGCATTTGAAAGGAAGAACGTTCGTTAGAAATGAAGACTCACTCTGGCGTAAAGGTGACTCCTGTCACTGTACTCTCTTCCACCATCGACACTTCGGGTATACTGCTCGTTTGTGGGAGTGAGGAATGAGCGAGCAGTTCCGGCGATAGCGATGCAGACGATGTCATCTTGGCTTGTTATCCAAAGAGGTGATGGTGATGACGACTGATGATGAGATGATGTATCGATGGTTTGGTGAATGGAGTAATGGAATCGGATATGACCGCGTGCTGATTCACAGCCTATCCGAGGTGATGTCGATGTCGAGCGATGGTGTGATGATGTATAATGATTAATCGATGTAAAGGAGAAGGAGAAGATGGTGACGATGAAGAGAAGAGAGACAAGGTTGGGATGAGGTTTGATTAAAGCTTGCTATAGGTTTTTTTTTAGCTTTGGTGGAATTGTGTGGGGCAACAAGTGTTATGGTAGTATACCTCCGAATGGGATTGCTATTCACTGACTGCATGTGCACTGCATGTACACGATGCGATGCTGCGATGGGATGATGTATCCGGACGACGTGTTCAGGGGAATGGGATGGGATGGGTTTGGAGATGTGGTAAGCGAGGGGAGGGAAACAAAAGGGTTGAGAAGATTAAGCTTACTCTTGCCCCCTGTTTGTTGTATTACTCACTAGTCGCTACTTCGACTTCGGTTAACTTTACTCTACATATGTCTACGTGAGGGTTCTCACCTCATCCTGTCGGCCGTTTTCGTTCGAGTACGTGTGTCCGTCGTCTTGGCAGAGTGTGTCCATTCGTGCGGCAGAGAGATGTATATGAGTATTCTTGCCGATGTCGGACCGAGGCGGAAAGATCTGAATCGTATCATAGAAAGAGTATCCACATGATCTGTCATTGCATCTCCCTCTTCCGCTCTTTATTCTTCGCTGCGCGGCGCTGCTATTGCCCTCTACCCTCTCGGTTACTTTCCCTCTATCATGTCATATCATGTCATTCATTTACCCCATAGATATCACCGACTCCCACCCTCTTCTTCCCTTGCTATTCCCCATGGAGACCCCCCTTCAACCCGCTCTTCCCTGTGGCGTAAGCCAAAGACAGGGTAAGATGGATACACAATAAACCTTGTGTACACCGGGGCTGAGCTTCACGGCAGGGACACTCCATGCGATCGATCACGAATATCAACTCTATGCATCATGATCTTATACAATACAACTATCTCGCGACAGACTTGACACCGCCGCCGTAACCCAACCCGCCAAGCACCTTGCCCAATACACCACCCACCTTGTCCGCGTCAGTGATGTATGGAGGTGCCTTCTTTCCGTCTTCCAGTCGTTGAGTCGTGATCTTGAATGAGAGAGGGAGACCAGCATCCCACTTGCCGGTGGTGACGAGCTTGGCGAGATACTTTGTGGTAAGAGCGATACGAGCCATTCCATGACCTGAACAAACAGGCATTAGCGTTTGCGAAGGATATGAAACGCCGCTCGACTCACCGTGGAAGCCCGCAGCGATCCAGATACCCTTGTATCGCTCGCCTGGGACTTGTCCAACAAGAGGCAAGGTGTTCTTCGTTGCGCACTGAATACCAGCCCAGAATCTCATCCCACCTTCTCCGGGTGCCTCCTTACCCCAATCGGCAAACGAGTCCTTGCAGTAGTTTGCCAGCCCTACGACGCTATCAGCGCTGCTCCACCGAACAGAACCAACATCACTCACAAGCCTTGGCGTTGGGGTGAACGAAACTATCGTCCGCATTCCCAAATACATCCTTCGCCTCTAGGATCCCCGTGTCGACGGCGAGTTTGTGGTGGAGACCGAGGACGATACCAGCGTGAGGAGTAGCGACGAGATAAGGTCCGTCTTCGATAGTGTAAGTGTTGTTGAGATAGGCAGCGCCAGAATAGGAAGGAGGTGGCGTGACGTTGGCTGCTTGACCTTGGAAAGGGGTGAGGCTGGAAGAGTACATGGGACGATGTGAGGAAGCGGGGTGGGTGAAGGAGAAGAGTAAGACGGGATCGCGGTTAGCTTCTGCAATAGAGGCAAGGCCACTTGGAACAGACATCCACTCACTACTCATCGATATCCGTACCCTTGAACAGACTCCCTGTGTGTGCGTTGGTACACACAATCACCTCCTTGGTCTTCAATGTACCCCTCTCTCCGCAGTCCACGTCCCAAATCCCTTCACCGTTCTTTGTCATCTTCTGAACGGGTGACCAAGAGTAAAGATCCGCTTGACCGGTAGCCAATGCCGATTTAAGGAAAGCCGTAGCGAGTTTGTGAGGGTGGAGAGAACCAGCTGGTCCTTTGGAACATCCCGTTGCGCCCTTGATTCGGCTTATCTGCATCGGGCCGTTAGCATTGATATGTGTGGACTCGACATTGTCCATATCCACTCACCCTTTGAGCTTCGGCGGCATCGGCGATCCATTCCCATTCAGGCTTAACGTCCTTGAGCCTGCTCGCAGATCTTGCTTCGATCCATGCAGCGTACGACAGCTCCATCTGCGTCGCGGCAATCTCGGTTCGTCGAACTACCCACTAAATCAGCTTGAATATCGTGTACGATAATGTTGCGACTCACCTTCAAGCTTTTCGCCTCGCCAGAAATCAACCTCCCACTTCTCCTTTTCGATCGTCTCGGTGACATACTCCAATACCCTCTTCTCAAGGTCCAGTACCTCCAAGGTCTCTTGAGGAGTCAAACCGGCGCCGCCTTCCTCGAGAGGAGTGGTGAGGTGAGTCCAGGCTCCGAAAGAGTACGGTGCGCAATGACCACCGTTTCGGCCGGCTGAGCGGGCATAGCTGTCAACGTTCTGTTGTACGACAACGGATCAATCGTGGTCACTCACTGGCACCGGAGGCGACATCTTTGGCTTCGAGAACGACGACCTTCTTGCCGTCCGCAATACCAGGTCGTGTGAGATGATACGCCATGGAAGCGCCTATAAGTCAAGCCGAATTAGTACATCATAGCTTGTTTTGAGAAAGAACGGTTTACTCACCAGCCATACCTGCACCGATCACGACGTAATCGACTACATCTGTAGGGAGTTTCTTATCGCGGTTATGGTTGAACAACGAGGACTTGCCCCGGTTCTTTATAAGAGTAAGGTCAGAACGATGTCTTATCGAAGGGGGTGAACTTACAGTGGCTTGCCAGTGCGAGACTGTAGAGGTGAAAGGCTGAGGGAAGGTAGTCATGGTGCTTGTTGATGTGTCAGAGTTGGATCGAGTGTGGGTTGATAGATGGACAAGGATCAAGAATATATATAGATATTGTGTGAACGAGTCGCCGTCCTGTAGTACCCTCGGAGTCTAACCCGGTGTCCTGGGATGAACGTCGGTCATTTCCGGTTTACGACTATTACAATCACACCGAAATGGACTGGATGCCGTGGTCTCATTTGGATAGATTGCATCGAGGGAGCTGGGGGGAGGGGGGTAGTATGCAAGATCAGCATGCCTATTGACCGATAGAAGAAAGTATAGCATTGAGAATCGGTTCGTTGTTGATGTTGAAAGAGGATGATTGATGATAAAGAGATGGTGATGAGATGAATCGCCACGTGGTGACGATGACTGAGTGCGGTGAGTGACTGCTTGACGTCATGGAACAGTCGTCGTTCTCTCCCCACTTGGCATCATACAAAAAAGTATCTCATCCTCTTCTAGTTCTTCATCTTCTTCAACTAGTCTGACACTACCGCATCGCAAAAGAACACTACACAGCCAAGATGTCACCCCCTTCATCCATCCCAGAGCAATACAAACCCGGCTTCTTGCCACCTTCCATCGCCAAGCAGATGCAGGAAAACCTCCCAGGTCAACAATCACCTCTCGAACCTGCGCCCTTGGACGATATCCTCGCGGATGGGACAAAGTATAAGCCTGCGGGCAAGTTGGAAGGGAAGAAGGCGGTCGTTACCGGTGGTGATTCTGGTATTGGTCGATCAGTCTCCATCTTGTTGTAAGTCAGCGTTACACGTCTTCAACTGGTTAGATGCCTCGAATGCTTGCGATCCAAGCTGATCTACTTGTTTGACATGCTACAGCGCCCTCGAAGGAGCCGACGTGTTCCTCCATTACCACCCTCTTGAAGAGAAAGACGCAAACGACACCAAAGCATACATCGCTAAAGTTGCGCCATCCGCCAAGGTCGAGCTGTATGCCAAAGACCTCAGGACCGAGCAGGCATGTTTGGAAATGGTCGAGGAGGTCAAGAAGTGGAGCGGGAGTAAACTTGACATCTTGTAAGTGGGCTTCTCCTCATAACACCCTTACACATCATGACGTATTCCCTTCCTTAACACTTCCACATGGCATAATGTCCTTGGACGTCTTGCTTACCGTTATCGATACGCCCCTTGCAGGATCAACAACGCCGCGACGCAAAACGAAGTCCCCCACATCGAAGAGCTCGAGTCTGAACAATGGAGACACGTTTTTGACGTCAACATCCACGCCATCTTTTACTTGTCAAAGAACTTGATCCCTATCATGCCATGGGGTGGAAGTATCGTCAACAATGCGTCGATCGTGAGTTGTCGCCGCGCGTCCCTGTCAAATCGTTGAGCTTATTTAGCTGACGGTGCAACGTCCTTCGTTATAGAACCCATTCGTTGGTCACCCCAAGGTGAGTTAGCCGTTGCGGTTTCGTTCAGACCGAAACAATCGCTCATTAATCCTTTCTTGTATAGCTCCTCGACTACACTGCTACCAAAGGTGCCATCGTCGGTTTCAGTCGTGCATTGAGTAACCAGATCGTCAAGGAGAAGGGCATCAGAGTGAAGTGAGTGCGAGTGTAGACCGTGACGCAGTATTCAATGCTTACTAGGCGTTCGTTTGCTTTCGTCTACAGCGTTGTTTGTCCCGGACCTAGTGCGTGAAGCTTCTCTGCGTTTGTATCGGGCCTCTGCTGACCTTCCACACAGTCTGGACACCTCTCGTCGCCGCCACCATGTCCAAGGAATCACTCGAGTCTTTCGGTCCCAGCAGTGAGTGCGGATGTCCAACACGTCTTCACTGCTTTCCCCTCGCTGTGTCTGTATCTACCTACTACGAGGCGATGCGCTGACGTTGATTCGTCACCTAGCCGCGATCGGACGAGCAGGTCAACCCGTCGAAGTCGCAACTGCCTTTGTCTTCCTCGCCAGTTCCGACTCGTCTTACTTTACCGCGCAATGTTTCCACGTCAACGGTGGGGCGGCGTACTAGTACCTCTCAAGCGAAGGAAGAAGGGCATAAAAAAGGCAATGTAGCTTCGTAGTTCATGGTTTACTGTAGCAAGTAGGAAAGAAATGCATGGTTATTTACATACATTGTGGACTTACAAAAATGCTTGGTATGACTACAAGATCGTGCAACATGAACTTCGTTCAGTATTGTACAACAAGATGACACCTCCTCTGATTGGAGCTACTCCCCATCCATCTCTCTTTGAATCGTCGCCACGGCCTTTTCACACCTCGCCACGAGATCTATATGTCTTATAATCGGTTTATAACTATGTTGAAGCTACATCATCATAATCACATCATCAGCTTGAGACCAGACATTTTGGTCTATTTGTAATTTGGACTCACCACGATCAGACGATCTGCACCCCACAATCTGGAGGTCATGGATGAGATGAAGCTGAATAGATCAGAGATCGATTCGCAATTACTGATCTCGTTCTCGTTCAGTTTCAGTATGGAGATGGCGACGCGGAAGAGGGTCTGCGCAGGAGGCATCGAGCGAGAACGAAGCGAGTCAGTGTCGTCTTTCCAGCATATTGTAAAGAGGTCTGTGCAACTCACATCGTGTCCCTCAACGAAGAAGACATCCCATACTCTGAAGAGCGTCTATAGGGCAAGAACAGGATTAGCCGAAAGTGACAAGTGAGACTATAGATACTAAACGCTTTCGCACTCACTTCGACCGGAAGACAATCCGTGAACAGACTCAGGAACCACCCAAACGTCACGCTCGCCAAATCCACACCTAGCTTATCCAGATGATGGTGCACTTTCGGGACGTATTGCGCTACCAGATCGGAAAGGACGAGTTGGTCTGCTCTGGATGCGATGAGGGAAGGGACAAAGTAGTTGGGAGGGAGGAGACGGTCGATCAGGCATGTCAGGACCCAATATGCTTGTTCTATGTCGCGAGACGGAGATCAGCGCGATGATTAGAGCGACACTTTGGTAAAACAAGTCGCAGTGGATGCGCGACTTGCGCAGGTCGTTTGGCACGAAGAGGGCAAGAGGAAAAGGCAGACTCACCTTCGTCCGTATGGGTAAGAAGTAACGTCGCAGCGAGCATCTGGAGGATGAGGGGTCAGCGAAGAGCTTGAAGAACGGATGCACACAGTGATAGTAGAGTATTGAAAACTCACGTTCATCCCTTGACAGCTGTTATTAGTATAAGTCGTCAGTCTTGAATCTGCTCGTACCGAGTGCTTGTAATCCCGATGAGACTCACTATCCAACAGCCGGGTTATGCCTACACTTCTGTCAGCCCGACCCAAGTGAATACTCAGCTGCACTCACCAGCTATACGCCACCAGCACCCTTCTAAGCTTCGCCACCCCTGGTCCATCTCCGCCAAAGAATACGTTACCAGGGAACGTTCTAGATACGTCCTTCTCGATATCGGCCAGGACTGGAGAGGTGTCATTGGCATGGACAGTGAGGATCTCGGCATATTCGCCAGGGACCATGAGATCTTTAGCGCCTGAGCATTCTGCGGGACTCATCAGCGATTCATGTAGTAGCCCGATATGCAAGCCGTACTCACCAGCCCAGACATCACTGCGATAAGTCATCGGAATGCCATGTCTGACCAGCTTTGTAAAGCTCTTCCAATCCTCCTGTCCTGTCTTTCCATTCAACCCAATTTGCGAGATCCCTATCAGCCCCGTGCCCCACTTCATCTCGTTCTGTCCTCCACCTGCACTGCCGCTTCCGCTACTATTTCCATTGGTCGCGGTTTTGCTCTTTGCTCTTCGTTTCAAGAAAGCGTCCCATTCGTGTAGCCTTTCTTTCTGTTGTCGATCGTGGATTTCGGTGAGTTGATCAAGCAGGCTGGATATGGTCAATCGACTCGCATTGGGTTGTTGGAACGTTTCGGCCGGGGAAGAAGGATGTGCCAGGGTGGCCGAAGACGAGAGAGGCGCAGATGTCGCAAGTTGACCGTGGGCCTGAGGTTGAAGACTGGATGACCCTCGTGAAGATACTGTCAAGTGATCTTTCGCCGTGATAGGTTTCGCCGGCGATGGATTCAGGCTCATCAGAGTCGTCGAGCGATGTCGGGTATGGTCGACCTTGGAAGAGGATCGAGAACCTGGTGGAGTCGCTGATTCTGGCGTCCTCGACTTGGCATTGGTCGAGTCAATTGACCGTCTCGGCGAAGTCGTAGATCTCTGGTCGTCGGAATGATCGTTAGATCTATCAACCTTGATGTCAGACCGTTGACTCCCTCTCGAATTGCGGCGACGCTTCGCTATCCATCCTTCTGACTCTTCGTCGATTCGTGGGATAGTTCCGTTGAGAGATATTGGCGCTGGTGTCCCGGCAACGGACGCGTCTTTTAGCATCTTGGCGTGTTGTATGTCATCTGCGGGCGAGTCTCACGTTCAGAGTGTGTCTTACTTTGAAGTAGATAGGGGATTACTCACAAATAAAGCCATATCTGTCCGTCAAAGGCTCTTCGTCACTCTCAAACCTACTCGCTGTGGTCATCTTGGTCTTGTTCACTTTTGCAGACTGGAAGAATGAGCCGAGATTCTGACGAGAAAGCAACACGGTAGGCGGTCGGCTTTCGTCCGGTACAATCGAAGATAACTCCACAGATGGTAAGGGTGTCTCGTCCACTGTTGAATGATTAATTCCCCCTACCTGAGCGCCAGAAGGAGGTGAGACTGCCGTTGTCGGGAAGGCTCTTGTCGATGAGGTTCGGCTGAGTAGTGATGGTCGGATGTCCTCGTTCGTGCCCGAGATAGCCTTGGTGCCTCTTATCGTGGCATTTGACACCGACGACAAGAGTGACCTTCCGAGAGAAGCAGTCGCAGCAAGTGCTTGATCCCCATAGCCGTACGATTTCTGCTGCTCTCTCGAAGGGGTACCTGACGGAGAGGAGGAAGGATCCGACATCATCGCCACGGCATCTTGACTGTTTATGGACGCAGCTCTACTGCGTGACCGCGAGAGATCGCGAGATTGCCGCCGTTGGTCTGGAGGGGTACGAGCTACGATGCCTTCGTCCCTGGCGTTGCTGACGAGAGAGTGAGCGAGATAGGCTATGAGTGCGTTTGGTGGGATCTCGGGAGAAGTGAGGATAGACGAAGGGTCTGGCGTTATGATGCGCTGTATAGAAGGCACAAGCATTCAGCATGTATCGGAGGGAGACACGCGAACCGATGTTCAGCGAACAGAACGTGACTCACGGTGGCTAGGAAGATCGCTCTGAAAGCTGGACTACTCCCCCCATCACCCTTTCTCCAGTTTTCCTCATCATCTTCATCCATTACTGCCGATTCCGAAGGCAATTGCTGGACTGCTGGACTTGCAACCACATGATGCGACGAAGCGATTGACCCTATACTGCCCTTCCTCGGTCTTGACTTCTTGGATGCGTTCCACACCCACAGTCCAGAAGCCCACGATTGTCGATTGGTCCCTTTACTGGTGGATGTACTAGCATTGGGCGTCGCTAGACCTGAGCTGCTGTCGGTAGAACGTGATTGGGTAGTTGAGGTGATGGGTGAGTCGTATGGGAACGGAACGGAGATGGACGATGAGGGCGAACGAGGTTGGATCGAGCGAGAAGTAGAAGGAACAGGTGATGTAGAGCGGTGCGGGGGTGGGAGGACTAAGGGATTTGAAGGGAAATCTTGCATGGGCGAGTCGGATGTAAGAGATGTCGAGATGGCCTCGGTTAAGCCGTCATGTATCGACATCTATCCCAATGTCAGCTTGAAGTGTGAGATACAAGGGAAAGCTTGCTCACCCGATCCGGCGCTTTACGCGCAGGTATACTTCTCGCCTTGTTATCCTCTCTGAGCCGTTCATTCTCGTCCTGCAGCTTTCCAATTACCTCCCTCAGTTCCCTCACAGCTCTACTCAGCACTCTCAGTGGATGGTCTATCGGTTCTTGCTTTGATGCGAGAGAAGGAGGCGACGGAGGGAAGAGAGGTGACTTGTCGCTTTGCGGTGTCTCAGCCCGCGGAGGCAGTGATTGGTCGTCAGGCTGATCTAGTGTTGGGAGGTCAAGACCTCGAGAAGGACCAGGTAGGGTTTGTAGGAACTGATAGAGCTCTTCATCCGACATCAGGTCGAATCGCGTCTCCACAATTGCGATCTCATCTCTTCCCAGACTATCTAGGTAGTTGACAAGACGTCTCGAGCCTGTCGAGTCTGCACGATGTGATTCAGGTCGAGCAGGCGTATGATACTCCACATCTTCGAGCTCGGCGGTCGAGTGAAGTGAAGGAGATGCCTTGTTCGACCGTCGTAGATGTCGTTGTGAAGGACCGACACCGAGCAGATCAGCTTCACTTAACCCGCCTGTCCTAGGTGAAGGTCTGGCACCGGATATTGTCGCCGCATGGGGTCTGTGTCGATTAGGTAGCGGCACACTAGCACGTGAAGAGGTTGAGGCTGAGGGTGAATGAGTACGATTGTTGTGATGAGAGGTGCGACGCGTGATGGATGGATGATGATGATGCGATTGGTATGCGAGTGGGTGTTTGTCTTCGTCGGTGGGAGTGTTGATGAGCGGTGACCTGGGCTGGGGGTGGTCAGCCATCATGCGTGATGGTGAGGGCGATATGCATGGGCGTTGTGTATGTTGATACTGTGATACATGGATGATTGATGGATGACGATTGTACGAGGTGGAGGGGTTCATTGAACGGAATCAATCCGCACTGTTCTTCTCCTTCCTCACCATCCATCTACTTCTCGTCGCGATCAAACCTCTTGACTTCTTGCTCTACACACATCATAACACATCATGGTCAGAGAAAGATCAAACAAGCCGTATCAGGTGAGCAGATCAAATCACCTGCTGCCGTCATATGCACCGAGCTGACCATCATCTTAGCGGTCCGAGCCCCATCGCAAGGCGAACCCGGACGCGCCAGGTTCATGGAAACATGATTTACACCAGTCCGTCAAATCATCTCTCGCCTCTCGACTCTCTTCTTCCTCTGCATCTGGACCAGTCCGACAATCTTCTCTCGCCGCTCGAATATCAGGTGGACAGGGCAAAGAACTCCTACCTTCCTCTTCGTCTGGCTCGGTGAAACTACACGGATTCGACAGACCTTTACCAGCTAATCCGAATAACCTCAATGCGGGCGTCGAGCTACTCCCTTCAACTGGAGGTGGCAGGACCACAAGGGCGCCTACGAGATCGGTAAACAACAAGGGCAGGGAATTGCTCAACGCGGCGTTGGGTGTGAATGCAGGTATCCAACAGAGGAGAGAAGTGAGAAGAGCTCAACCCGCGGCGATACAACAACAGCCAGTTCAACAGGTGTCAATCATGGGTGCAGCGAGAGGAACGACTTGGGTCAGAGTGGAGAACTTGGCGTTGGGAACTACAGCAGAGGATGTGATCGTGAGTTCGCGCGTCCTGTTTGAACATTTGATTCAACTTCATCGTAACGTCTACTTCTGCACATTTATTCCTGCTCGTCACTTTCTCCAACCTCAGTCCATACTCACTGATCGACGCGCTTGCGAACCTGATACTGGAGTTCTCCGCATTGTGCTGACTCCTGTCCCTCTCCCTAGTCCGCCTTCGCGCCTCTCCCCGTCCTCGAAGCCAAACTCTCCTCACCACCCAACTCTGATCTCGTCTCGGTCGACCTCGAGCTCGAACAACGTTCCGCAGCAGAAGATCTGATACGACAATACCATGGTGTCGTAGCGGACGGAAATACGTTGAGCGTTACGATCGTGAATACGGGATTGAAGAATCGTTTAGGAGGTGGTGGTGGGGGGGCTAGGACGACTGTTGCTATACCTGCAGCTGCGACGACTTCGGCAGCTGGACAAGAGTTGTTGGGACCTCCTTCATCAGGGTGAGCTCTTTCTTCTCTCGCAACTAGTCCACTGGATGGATAGCTGATCTGTAGTGGTGCTGTAGCAAACTCTACTCCGATACCGTGCTCGCTTCCAACCCAAACGCAGCAGCCATCACTCTTTCTGACGGTTCATCCTTCACACCACGACAACAACGTTCCGAAGCTTGGATCGTAGGAGGACCAAGTCTTGCTCAGAGGATGGACAGACGGGGTAGAGGGAGAGGTCAGATTGGAGGCGGGAGTTATGCCGATATGATGGTGGACTGAATGTCGGTAGATGTGATCATCTAATGCAGGATCCTATCATTATGCTCTTACTGAAAAACGTGACTGACACGATCATATTTGATCGCATAGCCCTGCATGTGAGGTTGGGCCTGTCTATCAATGACTATCTGACATTGAGTACACCGGAAATGGGAAAGGCAATTCTGAATATTTCCTATGAGATACGACACTGATTCACGAGTCAAGCCCGAATCCATATCACAAGCGACCGACGGTCCCCGACTTAATCCTCTCTCGCTTTGACATCGTCATCGGCGTCCGTCTCACCAACGCGCGCCTCATTGAATGGCTCAACGCTGTTCACTCCGACCGGTAACACCAGCACTTGTTCGTGATTCAGTTGATCAGGCACTTCTCTGACGACGAGCCATGCTGGCACAGAAGACACGACCACGAGACTGTAAATTCGACGCAGGGATTAGTGGCAGGCTTCCGAGACCATATATTGATGGTTGGTATTGCTTACCCGATAGCAAGACCGATATGGACGAACTTGGAGGCGGAAGAACCTGCCAGACCGTAAGCTACCGCCTGACCGGCTCCTTCGATACCTCGCAAGATGCCAGTGAGATGGACGAGCTCGTGCAATCCGTTGGTCACTGGACGTGCATTGCGTCAATCAGTCAGCGACGATTGCCTGTTCATGATTAGGTTCTTTGTATTGAAAGTCACTCACGAGTACCGGTGAGCCAGTAAAGGAACGATTGGAATGCCAATCCTTCCAAATTCCAGAAAAACACCATTGCGTACGCTCGACCATAATGGGCTGAAGTCCAATCGAGTTTAGGAGGCGATTTATCAAATTTGCTTTGAAGGATCGCGGTCCAAATCCAAAGTGCAAATTGGCTACAAGTGACAGAATCAGTATCTATTCCATCGATCGATCGCACTCGTTCCACTTACAAGACGATGATGGCGACGAAGACATATCGAGCACGTATACTTCGTCGACCGTATTTGCTGTCCAGAATCCAACCGACAAGGATACTACCGATATTCCCGGCAAATGGCGTGAGGAAAGATGATAAGGCTCGACTTCGGACCGTAAAGTATGTGGCTGTATACAGGATGTAAAGTTAATACGGTTGAAGGGAAGGGAGGAGCCTGAATTGTTATACAAATCATGACTTACCGCCAAAAGTACTGATATAACTATCATAGAACCAAGAAGTGAAAAAGATTGGTAGGAGCAACAAGACCTTTCGACTTGACAAGAAAGTCAAGGTTCGCTTCAATTCGGTCTTCGCGTTGGTCTTGGTGACGACGATCTTGGACCCGTCTTTGCGTTGTACACGTTCAGGCGAAGCGAGAAGTAAAGCGACAAACGGACAGAGACACATGATCGACATGATGGCGGCGTACGAGTCTGTATCATCGACAAAACCCAGTCAGCGTTGACCATGTTTCTGATCATTCTGATCGTGCACTGGAAGTCACTCACTGAGAGAGACCGAACCAGTCCCCTTGGTCGAGATGTTCAACCCTAGTAAAATCGCACCGCCTACGATGGGTCCAAGATTACGCATGAACACCCAAATACTGATATATCGTCCTCTCTTCTCGGGTTCGGGATAACCGATAACCACAGCACCTTCCGTGGCGAAGAACAGTCCTACAGAGAAGAGATGTCAGTTTTTTGTTCGTCTTGATCGATGATCTGACTGAACTCACCTGATCCAATACCGTTGATAGCGTTGGCCAAAACGAGGAACCACTCATTGCCGTTCTTCGAGTTGCAATAAAGTGCTGTCGCAAAGGGGTGAATATGAGTCTTGTACTTGATACTTGATTGTCTGTGGGCAAAGTACACTCACACGCTGCGTAGATCGCATAGGTACAAGCGGACACCGCCAAGGTGTATTTAAGGGGAGCCAAGTTGATCAGAATCGGTGCGAAAACACATGAGACGCAAAGCATCGCTAAACCCATATGAATTAGCTCTGGTGTTTTTGCGTCTCAAGCAGTGATACATTTACGTACCAAAGAGAAGAGCAGTGGCGTTGTTCCACGTTGTCGTAGAAGCAAGACCACCTGCTCCAAGACCTCCTAGCGCTGCAGCGCGCAGGTATCAGCGCAATTACATTCCTACCTCTTGTGAGAGCTAACCCACCATTATACATTCCTGGACCGAGCTGATTGAAAGAAAGGGTGGCACAATCATATAGTCAGCTATAGCGCTTCGCCTGCTTCAACGACCAGAAAAGCAAGCTTACGAAAGCGACTACAGTGCAGAAACAAGTACATCAGCGAACGAACCCATGTGCTTCAAGCTGAGAGACGAAGCTCTACACTCCTCGCACTCACCCAAACCGATGATGAAAGCTTGATTCAAAGTGGAATACCACCACGATCTCTTTCGGTGAGTAACGTCGTTTCCGGAATTACCATCGTTCCAATCTTTTGTGCCACTCTCGAGCTCGGGGACGGGAAGGACAGACCTGTGTTCGTTTGTTGTCATGGTGTGGGTGATTCGACGTTGACTATAGGTCGCGGTCCTACCAGAAAGAAGTTCTGAAAATCGTCTCTTCTCGACTTTCAGACTCGTCGTTGTTAGTGTGTTGTTATCGGTCTCCTGATATATATTTCTAGGCTGTTACGCCGACTGCTACTGTAGTTCCGATATTGCAAAAATTCGGTCTTTCGCACTACTTTTTGCTTCTGTACGTCCGAGACGACTGAAAGAGTACTGCGCAGTATATCAAATGAGGCGTCAAGGCGTGATCGTTCTCGTTTCATCTGGACCCCCGCCCTCGCCCTCACCCAAAGGGGTCTTTACAGTTACCACCATCTGTCAACCCGTTATCCCATGGTTTTGGTCGTGGAGGGAGCGCTTGCTTGCCCACAATCTTACGTTTCGTCCTGAAGGCTTTTCGCTCGAAATGCCCTAATTTCGATCGTCAAGCCGAAGTCCGAGAGCCGATCATGGTCCAAACCCGACGATTGATCGTGATGGCGTGCTCGACGATGAATGAGGGAATGACCCTGAGATAAGGAAATTACTACAGTATAAAGATTAGAGACCGAGATTTGCCGTTACGCTACAGTACGAGCGCTACCAATCGCTGCTGCGCTGTTACTCTGCAACTCGCTGCTGATATATGTCCCGCTCGGCCGGCTTGTCCGCCGTCTCTTGTCAAGGGCTCTCTCTTTCTGCGCTCAGAGCGTAAGATCACAATAGGGTTTACTGATGCATTGACTCGACCTGCATTGAAAATGAGAATTGGTAAATCGTCTTGGACATCAATACTGATGAATTCTGTGCTCCGAGTGAAGATCGCGAAGAGCTTGACCGAACACACCAAGTGAAGTTCATCTGTGGACTCTCAGTAATTAGACTTGCAATTTCGGCCATATCATACGCAAGAATGTCGTTCCCGGGACCATACCTCGTCGAGATCCGCGCACAAGGTCAAGTAGCCCTTCCGACAGGTTTCGTTAGTCCCCTCATTCTCGCTCCATCCTCATCTGCCAGAACACCGGCTGAATGGAACGATGTGATTGAGTCTTGGGATAGAGAAGAAGTGAGAAGGGCATTATGGTCACATGGTGGGATCCTGTTGAGAGGTTTACCGATCGAGACGGCTCAACATTTCTCAGAACTACTCCATGCTTTCAAGGTCAGTCTGAGCCTCAGCGCAACTGGACTGCTTTTTGTGGAGGTCGGAACAGATTTAACTGATAACGACGCACGATAGTGGACACCTCATGTCGAAGTTGGTAATCCAGTGGTAAGTTATGTTCACGGGATCCGAAGCCAACACAGCATACTGTATCCTTACCAATATATCTCTCGATTGATCGCCGGCACAGAAACGTACTGTCCACGCTCCCAACGTTGCCAATGCGAACGAAGGACCACCCGAGCTGTACATACCTGCACATAACGAGTTTGGCATCTCGTCAATCTTCCCTTCCAACATTTGCTTCTGGGCCAGAATCGCACCTGAGAAAGGGCAAGGTGAGTGTTAGGTCGTATACAATCCCAGCGACTATAATGTCAGTTTCGCCCTGACTGAATGGTTCTCGTACTTTGAAAGGCGGCGAGACCCCGATAAGCTCGAGCCAATGGGTATTGCAACGGTTAAAGGAAGAAGCGCCGGAATTCGTCCAAACTCTGGCGGACAAGGTATGTTATGTCCACTAGGTACTCTCTTCGTAGACGGAATCACAATCTACGGCACATCGAGTTGACGTCAATGGTATTCGCAGGGAGTCACTTATACGATCTATCATCCTCCAACACAACTCTCCGGTGATGCCAATGGCAATGGTGTTTTAGCAGCATGGGGATCAAAAGTCGTCCCTGGTGACGACGCAGCGACGACCAAGGCCAAAGTGGAAGAGGAGATCCAACGTATCTCACCCGAAACGACCTGGAGATGGGAATCAGATGGTGGTTTGTTCACCTTCCAACGCCAACCGGGTAAGTACACTATACGACTCCATGATATATTTCGATCGCAGTGTGGAGCTTACATTGACAACGATAGCCTTCCGTATCCACCCACTCTCCGGTGAACCTATCCTATTTGGCAATATCACGTCCTATTTCGGCGGAGCAAAGAATAGGGGTACCTTAGAACCTCCTTACCTCGATGCGACAGGATTCTACAAACCTCCCCCTTTGGTTCGTACATGCTTCCCAAAGAGACGTTGTAGATACTGATCATTAATTATCTGTGAAGTACGGCGACGATTCTGCGATACCACTCGAATATCTTGAATTGCTCATGACGATAGTCGAGCAAGTCCGAGCGGTTGTCCCATGGGAACAAAACGATGTGTTTGTCATCGACGTGAGTCTGAAACCCGTCCGCTCGGAGTGTTGAAACCAAGTGATAGACCGATTCACTGATACTGGAGCACAGAACCTCGCATTTCAACATTCTCGATTACCGTGGAAGAAAGGATCACGATCTATCCTTGCGTCGTTGTGGGATTCAGGTTTGGAGAAGGACATGGTTGCGACGACACGGGTGTGAGATCTCAAGGACATATCTCCAGCCTACCGTATGAGTCCATGGACATAGATAGCATCCCTTCTTGTGCTCTTGTAGATTCATGTCACAACAATAACTGAAAATTCCATTTTGACGAGTTGACCGGGCACGACGTGATAGAGATACACCAACGAATCAGGTGATATCGACATGGATATGGAGTCGTCTCCCGTGCTTTCCCCTCATGACATCAATCGTGCGGGGTGTGAGTTTTACTATAACTTACTGGAATGCGGTTCATGTTTCACCTACTCTTTCTGTATACGCAAGGTGTCGTGCATCTGCACTCTTCCTACTCGTGCGACGCTGACGCTGACGTCGATGCTGACCCCAATCCACTTTCCAATTGGTCAACGTAGATTACTGACTGACAGCTAGTCTACAGCAGCTGTGACTATAACACTTGATCCTCCATGTCATTCCGCTTGCTTCTTTTTTTCCTCGCTGTTCACTGTAACTATCCTGTCGATTATTTCAGATAATGATGTCTACCAAACTCATCACGCGGGTTCGATCTACCAATCTTGCTCGAGCATTCAAAGTGACACCGTCCGTCACCATCTCCAGAATCGCAGCCATGTCAACCGTCTCCTCGGTGATCAAACACGATCATCGTGAACTGGAAGAATATTATTCTAAAATCGTCAGTTCTTCCGCCGATGACGATACCAAAATTCGTTATCAGAACCAATTTGTTTGGGAATTGGCTAGACATTCGATAGGTGAAGAGTTGGTTGTTTATCCAGCTCTGGAAAAGTATGTACAAGGGGGGAAAGCGATGGCAGATCATGATAGGGAAGAACATCAAAAGGTGGGTTTGGGTGTAGATGCAACCTAAGGTCTCACAACTGTGAGAGAAGCAAACTCTTGACTGACGGTTGATATTGACCCTGCTGTTCTTTCCTTTATACACGCTCCAGGTGAAAGAGCTACTGTACAAATTCCAAAGCTTGACACCTTCCGATGCCCAATTCCTCCCAACCATAAAACAAATCATGTCCGATCTCTCTTCACACATCAAGGAAGAGGAAGAACGAGACTTGCCCAAACTCGAATCGGCTCTTCCCAACACTGAAGAGTCGGAGTCGCTCGCTACGAGCTTTCAAAGGACCAAAAAGTTTGTGCCGACAAGAAGTCATCCTTCCGCTCCTGATCAGCCGGTCAGTATTGAACTCCCTTCCATGAAGTTTGTAGATATTGATGATGAGCCACTTGGATAGCCATTCGAAACGGTCGTGGGACTGCTTACCGCCCCTATGGATAAACTGGGCGATATGTTCCGTCGTTTCCCGAAGGATTGAGCGGTTTGTCAGGTCTGAATCAGTGACGAAAGGCCAGAGAAGAACGACTGATGTACAATAATGTAGCGGCAATGAAAACGAAGAGAAGAATGTTTGTGCCAATAGCTGTGTATAATCATATCGTTCCAATGTCTGCTTGTCGCCTCATGCAACGTAACGAAAGCACATCCGCCCTGCTACTGCACACGAAAATATTGCATGGCAGTCGATAATGATACAAACCTCTCCGTCCGTTTCCCTTCTTCCCATCCCACAACTAATGGTTCGCCCTAGGCATCCCCATTGTCTGCGCGATACGCTGATACTTGACCGCCTTGTTGAGCACCATCCCCTCGCTCAGCTGTCCAACTTCGTTCCTGAAAATCTCCTGCCAAGGCGTCTGACTATCCGGTACCAAGCCTCTCTGCTCATATGTGCCCAGTTCCTCCTTTCGCTTCTGGATTTCCTCTTCGCTCATTAGAACATCGGCAGTGCGTTTCTTCAGATCGATCCTGATTCGATCGCCATCCTTGATGTAGGCCAACATCCCTCCAGCGGCTGCTTCAGGAGACGCGTTGAGGATGGATGGGGAACCCGATGTACCGGATTGTCGACCGTCTCCAATACAGGGGAGTTCGACACCCTTCTTGATCAAACGTCCAGGAGGGATCATGTTGACCACTTCTGCGGCACCAGGATACCCAAGAGGTCCAGCACCTCGCATGATGAGAATAGTACCAGCCTCGACATGCTCGGCATGTTCGATTCGGTGGTGATAATCTTCCGGACCATCAAAGATCGCAACCGGTCCCTCGAAAGCCTCGGGATCATCAGGGTTGGACAAGTATTGCTCTCTGAACGCAGGAGAGATGACAGAAGTCTTCATGATTGCGCTGTCGAATAGCGATCCGGAGAGGTTGAGGAAACCGGCCTTGCCCATGAGAGGTTTGTCGAAAGGACGGATTACTCGTCGGTCAGTGGTGAAGTCGCCGAGACAGTTGTCGGAGATGGATTTGCCGGAGACGGTGAGAGCGGAGGGGTGAGGTAAAGCATCGTGGGCGAGGAGTTCGGCCACAACGGCTGGTAGGGGAAAGACAAGCAGGTGAGCTAATGTGAACCGCAAGTCTTGCCTGGTTACGAATACCGCACTCACCAGGAAGACCTCCCGCTCGGTGATACTCCTCACACAACCATTCTCCCGCTGGCATGACGTTCACCAACAGTGGCAGCTCGTACCCTACATTCATCCAATCTGCACAGTCCAGCTTTACACCAATATGCTTCGCGATGGCGTTCAAGTGAATCGGGGCGTTGGTGGATCCTCCAATGGCGGTGTTGACAGCGATAGCATTCTCGAAAGCTTCCCTCGTGAGGATATCGGAGGGCTTGATGTCTTCCCTGACGAGATCGACAATACGAAGACCGGTGGAATAACCACAAGCACCCCGCTCACGGTACGCGGCTGGGATGGAGGATGAACCGGGTAGAGCCATACCGAGTGCTTCGGCGAGGGCGTTCATCGTAGATGCTGTACCCATGGTGTTGCAGTGCCCAACACTGCGTCATGTCAGCTCGTGTATGATGGAAGGCAAAGGAGCACTCACCTGGGAGCAGACAACGCAACTTTGTTGATGAATTGCGCCTCGGTGATCTTGCCTTCCGCCAACAGCTTACGACTGTCCCATACCACACCACCTGATCCGACAAGCGCGGGACCGTTGTAACCTGCATCGGATGTCAGCGAGGTCTAGGTCGACATTCCCCGCAGAGCGACTGACCGTTCAACATGGGACCAACGTTCTGCACTAATTATCAGCATGATGGTCGAATGGAGTAGGTAATCAGGCTCACCATGACAATAGCAGGGATATTGACCGTCGCTGCAGCCATAAGCAAGGCAGGTGTCCTACATGGTCAGCGCTTGCATCATGAGAGAGGAACTCACGTCTTGTCACAACCTGTCAAAAGGACGACACCGTCCAAGGGGTACCCATAGAGCACCTCCACCAAACTGAGATAACTCAGATTCCTGTCCAGACTCGCAGTTGGTCTCTTCCCCGTCTCCTGGATAGGATGACAAGGGAACTCGAAGGGTGTACCACCCGCAGCAATGATGCCGTCCCTCACGCGTTTGGCGAGCTCGAGGTGGTGACGATTGCATGGGGAGAGGTCAGATCCGGTTTGGGCGATACCGATGATGGGTTTGTTGGAAGGTCGCAGTTCGGAAAGTGTCAGTCCGGAATTGAGGTATCGTTCAGTGTAGAGCGATGTCATTTCTAGACGAGACGGAGTAACATCGCAACAGTCAGAAAGATGTACAGTACAGAACGTGAGCTTCACTCACCAGGATCGTCAGGGTTGTTGAACCACTTCTTGGAACGAAGCGGAACGGCTGGCTCGACACCTTCATACTTGTTGTCAGCAGCGGTGAATGTTCTCGCTTCTCTGTTTGAAGGTTCGAATCCTTCAGCGGCAGGAACGACGACAGAACCGTCGGCTCGGCCACAAGTACACCCTTCACAAGCTCCGTTGGCGGACATGGCGATGTATGTGCAAGTGTATATATGTATGTGTGTGTTGTAGTGATGTTGGGAGTGGAGATGAACAAGGAGAGGATGTCAATGAGCGAGAAGGACGGTTACTAATGGGGAGAAAGATGAGAAACCAAGACGCTCTCATTGGAAGACGTGCATTCCCATCTCATAAGATCCCAAAGTTACGGTTAAACACGGTCCGAAGACCGATGCGCCTTCTCACGTGACGTAGATCTCTTCTGATGTTATCCTTCTTCTTACCCCTATCTTGGCACTCGCTTATATGCATGCAAAGCGGGTTGAGGGGCTAATGATGTCCCGGTCGACAGGCAGTACACATTGGATATCTAACGGCAGGATCAGTGATGGGATGTAGACATTCGTGATCTGGCCTCGCAAAGAGGTTGGACGGCGGGAGACAAAGAATACGGATTCGGCTGGATGTCTACCTGAAGGACGTAACATCTCTTCCCGCCTTGAGAGGCTTTCGCGCGTCGCGTAAATGTCCCCAAAAGGCGAAACAGGCATCGTATAGTACCGAACCAACAGCTTGTTCCTGCCAGATGTCTTGATTCCTGCGAACGTGAACATACGAATGGTGAGATGTAGCAGATCGTCGATCAACGACTACTGTATCTTGTCTTCACGTCGTCTCGTTCTCCCCACATGAGTTGAAACAACCGACGTCTTCTCGTTCCTGCGACAGAATATCTACACCATCCAGTCCTGTCTATATGTATCTCACAACCCAACAGCAGGGTATCGTACCTTTGGCTTAGCGCGTGAATACGATTGGGAATAAGCATACTAACGATGGTCTAAGGAGGGTGAAAGATGGTGGACAAGCGGTGTCTCGGTGTTTTTAGTGTGTGGCAAGGAGTCCACTTGACTCTCCGGGGTTGTTATCTCTTGACTGAAGATCTGGGCCTTATCAGGGCCAAGAACGAACAAGAAGAAGGAAGGAAGGTTCGTGACGCAGCCTATTATATTATATCATAGCACTCGTGACCCAAGCTAGTGTGGAAGATGGGAGGAGCTCCTCCTCGGTTGCTTATCCCCTCCCCTGCTTTGGGTAAGATCTTCCTTATCGACAACCGGAACTATACTTTGCTGATCCGGTCTAAGGGCGCCGGTCCCAAACTAACATGCATACATACTTACTTGGGAATCTGGACGGATAGTCGTAAGGTATGGCTAACGAGTAATGACATTTTGGTTGTTTGCATATGGATCTGATAGGACCGTTTGTATTCCTGTATCGTACCCTCACAACAGCAACCAGCCAACAAACGATGCTTGATTCCCAAGAAACGCTCCAACCGTTCAAGTGCTCAGTGTGCTCCCGCCGTTTCACCCGTCTGGTGAGTGACATATAATCCCAATTCCTTGGATGATAAGCTTAGCTTAGACCCCGGACCTCGTTCCCATTAGGAAAACCTCAAACGTCATTCAGCTTTACATCGAAAATCGACTGAACGTACCATTCATCGATGTTCAAAATGCACAGCTACGTTCTCTCGAGCTGATCTGAAACGAAGACATATCGCCAAGAAGCATGGCGAGACTTGGCAAGGGCAATCGCAATCGCAATCGCAATCGCAATCGTCAACAACGACGCGAACAGACAGCGAGAGGAGTGAGACGCCCAGAGAGTTTGGTGCATCAACATCATCCAATGTCGTAGACCCAATAGGGAGCGCGAATCATCAATCAGACACCGACACAACGACCATGCATAACAACATTGCTGCATCGTCCACGGACTCGATGGGTCTCGAGCCGACGATTCGATTTGATTTCGAAACAGGATGGTCACCTTTTGATATCGAGCGACTGGTAGAGGGAACGAGCACGAGCAATGGCATGGGGACCGGATCGGGATCGGGAACGGGGACGGGGACGGGGATGGGGACGGGGACCGGCAAGAATCAACCCTTTGATCAACGACCATCTCCCCCGAGACAGTCTTCGAATATCAACATACCCACAATCACACATCGAGGTTCAATTGGGAGCGCGAGCGTCAATTCTTTTGAGATACATCGGCAGCTTTCACAATCACCACTTTCGTCTTTCGGTGGACGATGGAACGAAATGGATATCCTGCAGGATTCAGGTCTGATGGAGAACGGTCTCAGATCGTTCTTCATGTATGCTTCACACATGTTCCCGTTCGTCCATCGGCCGACATTCGATCAACATTCATGTCATCCGAGTCTGCTCCTGGGCATGATGTGTATCGGATTACACGTATCTTCGGATGGGCTGACAGAACGACAACGGGCAATGCACTGTTATTTGGCCGGACGAAGGTTACTTGACGAGATGCTTGACATTACACAAGCCAGATCAGCAGACACCTTGGCGGTGATTCAGGCCCATCTGTTGTTCGAAAAGTACGCGATCATGGCGTTGTGTGGTGAACATACCCCTCAAGGACTACGATTACACTATCAATGCGTCGAGGTGAGTCTGTGCCGGATTGCATTGTCTTTCTCTGCTCACCAAACGAGATTGGAATCGCAGCTGGCTCGGAAAGCGGGTTTGATGGAATCGTATCCCACTCGACCGTCCAACACACAAGATTTGGACTCTCTATGGCGTCAATTTATCCGAACAGAAGGACATAAACGGTGAGTGTGCACAATGAGATATGCAACGAAACCCACTGAACGAAATTTAGAACATGTTACGGTACATATATCCTCGACTCGACGTGGTATCAGATCCTCTCTCGCCCGCGTTGTCTTTCTCACCTCGAGATAAAACATGAATTGCCATGTTCGGACGATCTTTGGGAAGCACCAAACGCATCGGAATGGGCCCATCGGATGCTTCTCGCCAATGATTTCAGCTCGTCGAAACCAAGAGTCCGGTTCATCGACGCTGTTCGGAACAGTCTTGCTTCAGTTCCATCGTTATCGCCCCAACTCGACACTTTTGGAGCCCAATTGATGACGCATTTCATCTTGTCGAGTGTGCGTGAGATATCAGGTTGGACGACGATGACGGGACGATCGTGTTTCGAGCGTTTCGAGGTGAGTCCGCAGTCCAATTGGAACAAGCCATATACCTGGGAAGCGTGGCGCTAATGAGTCGCAACTACAGGCATTGCACGCCTCCATGACTCGATTGGAAAACCTAGTGACGGTCTCAGACCCCGCAAACGAGACTCCAGCTTCTGCGTCTGCGGAGGCAACATGGCGTATGAGCATGACTGAACTCCTATTATGGTCTCAATCCCATACCGGCGGTTTGGTTGAGAACTCTATTGATGCCGCTCTTGCCGCTATGTAAGTGTATCGTACTGTATCGTTATATAGCCAACGCTGACGGTCCACGAAACCGCAACGCAGTACTATGCTCGGCGCAAAGCATCGTGTAGATTTATCGCCACAAATCATTGAATCTGTTGAACCTCATCTCACTTGGTTCCTACTCTACCTGCAACGTACCGTGGACACTCGCTTCGAGCCGCCCTTTCTTATTTTCTACGCGTTCAAAGCGGCAGTGATGGCATGGCAGATTGCGAGACTCGGAGGATCAAGTCTGCCCAGTATGGTTGGCGTATTAGATGCGGATGGACTGTTATTGTGGATCAGGGAGATATTTGCGAAGCGAACACGATGGGGAATAGGAAAGCTTGCATTGGAGAGTTTGGAAGAGTTGTCCTCAAGCGACCAATTAGTGGTTTGATCGGACAAGGTCGTCCTAACCATGCTTGTAGTATGTAAAGGGATTGTTGTTGTTGTACTGCAACACCTATGATGTAACTTCTATATTGGTCTATGCCTATCTCTTCCCTTTGCTCCAAAAAGAATACTCGGTAATTTGCATAGACACGACACATACTGTACAAAGCGTGATTTGAACCCGAATGAAACGACTACAGTACAATTCTACACGGGAAGAAGAACCTTTACACCCAAATACTCCCGATGCTGCATAAGTTTGCCATTGACGATGATCTGGTCTGCGCCAACACGGTTTCGCACGGTGTCGGTCGGATCTGTACATTGGGCGATTTGAATCTCTCGCCATTGTCTATTGGTAGGGACGGGTACGCCGAGATCCATGAGTCGTTTAAATTCTTTGTAGATACCTTGTTCTTCGACGCATCCTTCCCGTTGGATTAAAGGTGATTCTACGAATCAGAGAAAACGGTCAACGTCAGCTCAGATAACATGTAAATGAGATACGAAGGTGGGAAAAGGGGAAACGTACCAGTTGCAGGGGTCATTCTGAGATCGCCAACACTACTGTTGAAAAGGACCAAAGAGAGACGTTCTGAATCGATTTGATCCTGAGGAGGTCTGAAGACTCGATGACGAGTAGCTTTGAAATGACCACCCGAAACGATCTCCAACGTTTCACCGATGTTGATGACCAAAGCTCCAGGTTTGTAAGGGACGTAATACCATTTCTCGTCCTGACCCCAGATTTGTAAACATGAGATCGGGACGGAGAAGAGCAAAGTCGTCAATCCGAAATCGGTATGACCGTGCATCCTCAACCCTTTGGAAGCTTCTTGTGTCTCTTTTTGAACGGGTCGGAATAAAGCATGTCGGAAATATCCTTCGCCGGTAGGACTACCATGCGATTGGACTTTGTCCCAGAGATAATCGTCTTCGAGTTCGAGCACCCGAGAGAATAGAGTGAGTAATCGTCTGTTCACAGATCCGGTGAGGTACTACAGTCGACACAACGTGCAAACCCAATCAGCACTGATTTTGATTTTGCTCTGCGCTTCGCTCACCTCGGCAAAGGCTTGAATCTCATCCATAAAAGGTCGAACGCATTCCGGGACAAGGTTGTGGTCTTCCCACTGTTGAGTGTACCAGTTGAATTGCTCGATCCCATCTTTTGGTCCTTTGAACCGCTACAAAGGAGAGATTTAGCCCACGGTACGTACTCACATAACTTGCCAAATGTCTCGACTCACCTTGAAACCGTAAGGGTGTTTGTAACCTGCCCATTGTCCAGTTTCGTCGGGGGAGAAGAGAAGTCTCTCTTTGTCCTCTTCGGTGATGTTATCATAGAGATATTGAGCGATTCCGAATTGTCGGTGTAACTGTGTTGCCAAAACTATCAGCACAATATCGAAACTCATTAGGCGTTCATCCTACTTACCTGCTCAATGTCGATACCGTAGTTTTCTAGGAATAAGAAACCGTCTTCTCGAATCGCTCTTCGAACCATCTGGACGAGTTCGTTGACGACAGCGGGATCGTCAGAGTCCATAAGAGACAAGTTTATACTACTGAGTTCCGCAAAGTTGTGCGTCTCCTTGGTGATAGGAGGTGGAACCCATTGTGCCACAGGGGGTTTACCGGGTAAGTCGGCAGGAGGTGGTGCGAAAGCGGGTGTAGCGACCATGATCGAGCTTATCGTTCTTGTGTTGATGTGATGTGATGGGTATGGGAACTTGGTTATTGAGATCACCTTGACATGAATATATCGAATTCGACGTCTTATGTATGTTCAGGACCCAGTGGCAGCATCTTAATCTGACAATCCGAATGAGGAGGAGCCACAAAACAGACGCGAGTGATATCCATCGTCGTCGTCGGTCGGCTTATACTCCCGGTTGAGCTCCTCCCAACTTGACCAGTGACTTATCTCGCACAATCCCCTGTAACAGCTTGAGCCCTTCGCCTCCTCCATTGGCCCCTTTCCTCATCTCCTCTGTGATACCGGTATCCTATCTACACTTACCCCTTTAAGATAGCGCTCGTACTTCTTTGCGACATGACGTGCCGCGTGACGTTTGCAGCCTCCTCCTACTCCTCCCAGATTCGTAGCTCCTCCCACTCCTCCCGGTGTTATCCTTCCGTTAGCGTTATCTTGGTATCGTACATGCATCACGCATCGTCTTTGAGCATCTTCTCATTGGTCCGATTGGTGTAAATTCCTCGGCAAAATAAGGCTGACGATACACACAGTAGTCGGTCCGTTGATATCTTGGCGAGAATGATTTAAGATAGTCGTGGTTTGGATGAAAATGTGCTCTTCCCCCACTTGACTTGATATAACTCCTACCGTATCGATCTGTCTCCAACCACCCTCACCCACTCAACTAAGTTAAGAAACACGTTCATATATCCAAAATGTCTCGAGAATACATCAGCAACGACGAGTTCCCCCCTAAGCCTCATAACGTCCCTGCCGTCAAGGTCCCCGGACTTGTCTTCTGCGCTGGTCAAACAGCTACAGGGGAGATCAAGCAAGCTACGGTGAGTGGTTCATACTTTACCACATGATGAGATAGTCGTCACTTACAAGTTCCAATTCATGGGTGTAGACAACTGTCCTTAGCAACTTGCAAAAAGTCCTCGAATTGGCAGGATCATCACTTGACAAAGTTGTAAAATACAATGGTAAGTTCCGAGGCACCTCGTTACGATACGGTATGCCCTTGCTGACTTCGCGTTGACTCCACTTAGTTTACCTCCAAGATATGGGAGATTTTGCAGCTATGAACGAAGCTTACATCGCCGTGAGCTACAACACAACTTACCTCATGGACAGGAATTCATCCAGCTAACTCGAGTCGGATTCATTTCACAGTTCCTCCCCAAGAACCCACCTTCCAGAACTTGTATCCAAGCAGGTTGTCTTCCTGGCGGTTCTATCATCGAGATCGAGTGTGTTGCACAGGTGTAGAAGGACAGACAGGATAGATACAATGTCATGTAGTAGTTGTGTAGTTATGGTCAATATCAAATGCATACCTTCGTCCTTCCGTGTTACAAGGGCATGCGCATAGTTCCAGATTGAGAACTTTTCTATGGATTGCGACTTACAATAGTTATGTCGCAACATGCAAAAACGCACGATGTCATTCAAACTACCGGCACATGCTCTAGGTTGCACGACATGCCCATAAAGACAAGGGGAGATGCATTCAGGTAGTCCCTGCGGCAGCAAACCGGAAATTCAGCGTACCGTTGTCGTGGGGTCAAAGATCCCATTGGATCAAATGGTTTTCTAATGTACCTTGAACGGAGCTGTTCCAATTGACTGAATATCGTTTACAGTGCAAGCTGGCCGCCTTGCAGTGCAAAGCGCACCTCGGACTTCAGACCGCTCACCTTATTGGACCGGGGTGTGACTTTTGCCGGACTGAGAAGGCGAACCATTCACCTACGCCTCATGTGCAGCTGATCATTAGATCTGAACACTCGAAGGCAATTCATAAAGATACAATGTATACATATATACTCTCTAACCTCCCCTAGCCTCGTCGTACTCTACTACACTATTCTCTGACACACTTGATTTGCTCGGTGTACCAGTTCGTGATAGCCTTTGTGTCACCGGTGATTGCCAGACTGTCAAAGGTTTTGGCGGCTTTGGCAGCTTGAGGACCGTCATTGACCAGTCGACCGATCCATTTACCGTGTTTCCTAGCTGCTGCTACGATCTTGTCGATCGCTTCGAGGAATACGGGCTCGTCGCCCTTGGCAGGAGCGTAACCCAATAATGACTGAGCGAGGTCATTAGGTCCGATGAACAGGTAGTCTATGGGATGAGGGTCGGTCGCATGTCAGCTGTTGAGTGACGGTAACGTGTCGAGCAGGGTTCACTCACCGACTCCGGGGACAGCGGCAATCTCCTCTACATTCTCAACACCTTGTTTTGTCTCGATCTGAACGATCGTCAATAACGTCTCGTTGGCAGATTTCATGTATTCAGGTGTGGTGAGACCATGGCCGATAGCTGGGAAAGCGGAGCCTTGACCTCGAAGACCGAGTGGGGGGAATTTGGAATATGTGACGACGCTCTGAGCCTCTTCGGCAGTGTTGATCATGGGGATCATCAGACCGCTGCGTACGTATCGAGAGTCAGCTCATCAAATAACATAGAAGGATGGATGAGAGAGTTTGGACTCACTGTGCACCGGTATCAAGTGCTCGCTTGAGGTTCTCAGGAGCAGGACCTCGAACTCGAATGATGGGACTGACGCCAAGAGCAGAGATGGCAGAGACGGAGTTGTGCATCTGTTCATCGCCAATGTGGCCATGTTCACAATCAACGATGACACCCTGAACAATAAAGTCAGCTCACAGTAACCTCGTAAACCCAGCAAGTCGTGTCAGCTACTCACGTCGAGACCGGTCAAGGCGATGATCTGGGCATGTCGAACACTGGGAATGGCGATAAAGGTCATGAGAGCAGTCTCTTTAGCTCTAAGCTTGTTGAGGACCCGCAGACGAGGGTTTTGGACAGTGGTGGTGTGTGCGGTGGTAGTAGGGGAGACGGCCATTTTGGGATAACTATGAGATTTGGGATTGGGATTGGTGATGCAGAGGAAGTTGTATGAAAAGACGGTGCGATATGTACTGTGTAAGGATGCATCTTGTCGGTCGACCCCTTGGCAGCTGTTATATATATCAGATGGTCGTTCACATGCACAGCGAGACTGGTGATGGAATCGCAATCATTCCAATTCGGAGCAAGTGACCGCGCGCCGATACCGAAGGAGGAGGTAAAATGGACAAGTGGATCGTGCTCCTCTCTGTGGGAGGAGCTCCCCTCGTTCACTTTTACCTCCCGTTTACAGCCGTCGGGTGCTCCGCTGCTCCTCCACTGATATGTGTGTTTTGAGCCGAGGCACGCTCGTGATAACCGTGAACCAATGCTACACTGCGAGTAACAGATGCTTTCGTCGTGCGTCGTACTGGATCATCTTGATAACGATCTCATAGTGAGGAGGGTGACCCTTCGGTCCGTACAGTATCTCAAGGGGATGCGGGGTATATATTGACCTACTCAAAATCGTACTGACCCAAGAAAAAGGCTTCTTCATCTCGCCCTTCGTCCAATCAAGTTTCAAAGATGACAACCGTACACACATACAAGACAGAACAAGACAACCACACGATGAGTCGAAACGTCCATCTCCACGACGAAGACATCGAGTCCGATGTCAAGGACACGACCCTCATCGAGACCCAAGGTGTCCCTGACCATGACGACGAAGCGGTCACCATGCCCCCGAACCTTCGAGCCTTGACCGAAGAAGAACGAAACGCTATGGAAAAAGCGATCGTCCGAAAAGCAGACATGGTCATCATGCCTGTCATCGGTTTACTTTACATCTTGAACTGTAAGTCTTGTTTTCACAGTAGCTTACTGTATCTCCTTACTGACTAGCGTGGATCTCCACTGTAGACGTCGACAGACAGAACCTTGCGTCGGCTAAACTTCAAGGTATCATGGAAGATCTCAACATGACTACGCAACAGTTCGCAACTGCCATCTCGATCCTGTTCGTTGGTTATCTGCCATTACAACTTCCGAGCAACCTTCTCATCTCTCGTCTATCTCGCCCTGGACTTTGTGCGTATAATGCTGTTCTCCTCGTTGTCAGAATACCTCAGTTGACGCAACATCAATTTGTTACTGCTATACAGATATCTGTTCCGCTGCTCTTATTTGGGGTTCAATCAGCGCTGCTACCGCGGCTGTCAACTCGTACGGTGCTTTGCTCGCTATTCGAATCATCCTGGGTGGTGTCGAGGCAGTCTTCTTCCCCGGTGCGATCTATCTTCTCAGCGCATGGTACACCAAGAACGAACTCGGTAAACGTATCGGAGGACTCTATCTCGCTCAGCAGGTCGGTAACGCCTTCGGTGGTCTTTTCGCTGCCGCATGTTTGAAAATGGACGGTCTTCACGGTATCAGGGGTTGGAGATGGTTGTTCATCATGTAAGCTGATTTTTCCAAAACGCGAAAAGCGTGTCTTGCTGACATCCATAATAGCGAGGGTGTCGCAACAGTCGGAGTCGCCGCTCTCAGCGCTTTTGTTCTTGTGAGTCATCAAATTCTAGGATTCACATAGGCATGCAAGGTCTAACAATAACCTTTATCTCACAGCCCGAATACCCTTACAACGCTCGACTTCTCAAACCTCTCGAAAGGGAACTTGCTGTATACCGTCTGGAGAGAGAGGCAGGTGCAGCTGAAGGTAGCGAGAATGTTGGTACTTGGCAAGGTTTCAAGAGTTGTCTCGCCGATCCCAAGGTGTGTAATATTCTGCCAACTTACTCGAGTTGACTTACACCAAGACTGACGCAATTCGTTTTCTTTTGCCCAGGTCTACATTTTCATCTTCTGTAATATGATGTCTCAATGTCAAGGTTCTATCGCCAATTTCTTCCCTACCATCGTCAAGACTTTGGGATACAACTCTACCAACACACTTCTTCTCACCGCTCCTCCTTTCGTCTTTGCCGCCGGGTTCTACATGGGAATGACCTGGTTGAGTGACGTGAGTCTTCTGTTTGACCGTTCGTCTCTAAAAATGGCCATTGACTTACAAGCCACGCTCTACAGAAACGTAACACGATTTACCCCATTATCATGGGATGTATCGGTTTGGCTATCATCACCTATGCTATCCCCATGGCAACCACAAACATCGGTGTGAGATACGCTGCCATGATACTCATGCCTTGTTCAAGTGGTGAGTGACCCACACCCAAACAAACAATACCAGACAGCTGGCTAATGGATTGGAATGTTATTCTAGTCGGTCCGCAACTCATGCTTTACAAGGCGATCAATCATCACATGCCCCGTCCTTTGGCCAAACGAGCTGCAACCATCGCTATGATGAATGCCATCGGTGGAACTTCAAACATCTGGGCTTCTTACCTCTGGTTCAAGGGACCGAGATATTACGCTGCTTTCAGTACTTGTAAGTTACAGCAAACACTCGTCCGCAAAGGGTGACTTTGACTGACTGTATTTTCTTTCGGGATTCGTAGTGATCGCCTCTGCCGTCGTGTTCGCCATCACCATCACCGCATACCGATTCTTTGTCAGACACCAGAACAAACTCCTCGATAGTCAAGAGCCTGAAAAGGTGAAAAAGGCAATAAAATTCGGTGTGACCCAACAGCAAGTCGAGATGGGTTGGCGATACGAAGGATTCTAGGACCGGTGAGGAATTTTGTTACGGGAAAGAGTATTTTATGTTAGACATAGAATCGGGAAGAGAGTATGGGTACTGTATTCAGCGGTAGTTATTGCGATCACACAGGTTCTGCGGGTCGTTGCAAGTTTTGTATTGATTTGATATGTCAGCGGGTATCGGAAGGAATATGCATGGAGTTCACAATACTGTGATCAGAGTCGATGTCGCAGCTTTTCGATTCTGCAGCCATCAGCACACACCTTGTTACCAGTTCCGCCGCTCGACTCGGCGTCAATTGACACATTCATCGATCGACAAGGCAGTCCTCCTAGACTTGCAGTCTGGCCCTCGGTGATAAAGCGTGCAGTGTCAATCAGATTTCATATGAACCGACATGTACTGCTCACACACTAGTTTCTCGTTTCGAATTAACAATGCATCTATCCCTTAATCACCTCCTTCTCCATCATAAGCCACTCCCCATTAGGTCTTATCGTCCGTCCTCATATCTTCTTCGTGCATCAGGCGGTTAGGCCAGACATCCCTCCACTACCCCAGCAACATCACTTCGGCTCCCCCTCATATAAAATGTTTCTCCCACCAACACTTTTTGGTCCAAATGTGGGAGGCACCCCTTACAGAGGAGTTTAGTCGCTCTCGGAGATCAAAGCAAGGATCATTCTACGTTGGGTTCAAAGGTGAGCTTCATTCCCAGATCTGAAATCTTAGATCATGACCCACCGGTAAAGGTAGTAGAAGAAGGAGACGAGGTAGAAACCAAGCTTGATAAAGCTCTCCTTCTTGTGTCCAGACAGTGTTCGGAAGATCTCAGTGGCGTCGTACATGTGGTTCTTGGCCATGATCCTGTGGTGGTGCGGGGTGACAGAGGTAGTCGTAAGGGATTAGGCCAAGTAGTGAGTTTGTGGTGTTCAGATAATGCAGAGTGAGGAGAAAGACAGGAGATCGTTTGTCAGCACAATCCGCACACGTGTCGAAGCGGGCAGACCCGGCGCAACTCACTTGTTGACGTTGTATCCGACTAAAGGCGCATTGAGGAGGAACGCGAGCCATTGTCCGGAAAGAAGGAAGCAAAGAGTGAGGAAAGCGTGGGCAATCATCTCGGGCAAGACGAACTTGGAGAGCGAAGGGTCAGCTATATGACCATTCCTCCAGTCCCGCTGACTCACTTGATTGAGCTTGTTACAAAGGTCGATAGGGTTGATGTAGTCTGTTGGTCAAAGTGAGTGTAAGCTGTGTGTATTTGGGACGTTGTGATAGCACTTTGAGAAGGAATGTCTCGACGTACCGCACTCCAGGTCAGAGAACATGATGATCTATGCGCAACAGAAGTCAGTAATCAGTAGAACCTGCGTACAAGATCTCGCTGCACTCACAAAGAACACCATGGTGAACAGGAGCACCGCGGCCATGAGGACCGCGAAGAGGAACAGCCAGCCTGTGGGGTTCCGGCCGTCGTATCAAGACCACGTATCGTACAAGTAAGAGTGTCGTCCAAGCATCGAGTGGCGTATTGAACGTGTCAGTTGACAAGTTGTGAGGGTCGTCCGTAAGAAAGCGATGCGGAAGACGGAGAGAAAGGGAGTAATTAACAAAGTCAGCACACGACACTACAACGCAGCTCCACGAGCATGATTGATTGATACGTACCTTCTCCGCCCATTTTGATGATTTGATGCTAGCGTGAAGGGTTCGTTGGAAGGTGAAAGGGGACTGGAAAATCGATTGCGGATGTAACTTTAGATGTTGAAAGGATAAGAATGGATGGAGATGTGAGGAATGGGAAGTGAATGATAATGATGACGAGGTGATAGAGAGAGGGAGTTTGTTCCGTTGTTGAAAGAGGTTTTCGTCAGTTACGTAACGATTAAGATTTGTGACCGTTGAAAGCTTTTTGTGTAAGTTAGACAACAATAATTGTGAGTTCCATCTGCACCATCCTTCATTCATCACAACAAAGACTTGGATACTCACACAATGGCGAACCCAAGACAGAGGAACAAGGCAAAGTCGCACAAGAACCGTAAACCGGGAGTGAACTCGCGGAAGCGATTGAGGCAAAAGGAGAAGAAAGCGCCCGTGTTGGTGGGACCAGACGTGTTGCAGCAAGGATGGGATAAGAAGAAGACGGTTTTCCAAAAGTGAGTGAGAACGAAGCTTGCCCAGTGTCGCTAGATCGAAGTGATACATAGGATGCACGATGTCGCTGTTTGTGACAACGAGTATACTGACATGTTCACTTCGATCACAGCTACGCCGCTCTCGGTCTTCTCCCCTCCATCCCTATCCCCAAGGGCCCTTCGTCCTCCCGATCACAGCGAGTTAAGCTCCCCCAAGTACCTGCTGAGGGCTCACTCGACGGCGTCAAAGTTGGTTTCGGTCGGATTATCCGAGATGAGGAAGGGAACGTTGTGGATATCGTGATCGATGAAGAGGAGCAGGAGGAGAAGGCAGATGAGGAGATGGCAGATGAAGAGGAGTACGAGCCAGAGGTGGTCCAAGGGAAGACTGAAGTTGTTCGAAGTGAGTGCAAGGAGTACACGTGTGTACAAATGCGTCATGATGACTGATCAACCCATCGTGTGCAGAACTCGAGGAGATTGCGGCAACGGGCGCACCCGTCGAAAGACATACATCCACATCCGAGAGAACATGGTTACAACATCTCGTCGACAAGTACGACGATGACACCGAGTCCATGGCGAAGGACCACAAGTTGAACGTCTGGCAAAAGACAGAAGGGGAGATCAAGAGGATGATCAAAAAGGCAGGAGGTGTGGCAAAGTTGAAGAAGTAATTGACAACGCTTGAAGCACAAGTCGGAGAGAGTTCGTTTGTACACATATATCGTACGAATCATACATAGATCAGGTCATCCATGCATATATACCTTTCATCCCATATAGATGGTCGTGTGTGCTCACCTCCATATGGGTCTATGTAGTATGAGATGCATAAACGACCAGAGCCGAGGTTGCCATATTTTCTTTCGGCGCCACGAATCCTTCCCGGCTTCTCCCTTCACACTCGTATCCCATCACACCAAATTACAACCTATCTACATCTCTTGTCCTTCCTTCCCTCTTCAACTCACAATTGCATACAACTTCTACCTCTCAGAGAGGGCCCACAAGGCCACAAGCCTTCTATCTCTGTGTTATACATACGCACGCTTCCGAAGTACAAAGGACACAACGAAGGAAGGAACGAAATCCACTCACAATAGTGCGAAAACATTACACCAACGACGATCAATCCACCTCACCTGTCCTCGGTGACGAGACACAATATCACCTCCTTTCCTCTTTCTGGGTAGTCACATCTCGACATATACACAGCCTCGTCCCATCTCTCTGTGATTTTATACACGACAAGCATCATCCCACTTTGATCATTCGATACATATTCATCACATCGCCTGATCCCCGTCAACCTCGGTCATCCTCTTTTTCGCTCGTGTGACCAGACTCGACCAACGAGCGTGCACATCACTCAAGCTTGGATTCAGTACTAAGGGTTCCCCCATCTACATCTCTTTTCTCCGACGATCCACCGTCATCACAACACACAACCCACCCGACCCGACCGCAGCGAGAAGGAGGCGACATCACATCACCCCTACCTATCGCTTCCACTCTACACCTCACCGCGATGAATAACCAATAAACCAGCGGACCTTTGGTCTTCTGGTTCATCGACCTTCCGCATCGCATCACACCTCCCCGACCTATTAATATCAATTGTGTATAGAAAGAGAGAAGATGTCAAATCTTGTGCAGAGTATCGAGGGGATGGTGGGAGCTGGGGTCAAGGGGCTTGTGAGCATGGCAGAGGGATATCTCAGTCCTGGTTCAGATGAGCAGCAGCAGACGGAGACAGCGGTGTCCAATGGAAACGCGGAAGAAGCAACCGCAGGAGATGGCAAAGCCGAAGAGACATCCACTATTCCACTTCCATCCCAACCCCTAACCATAAATCCGTCGAATTCTATATCGTCGACTCCCGCAACCACCAGTCAGCAACCCATCACCAAGCTGGCTCTACCGAAACAGGACCAGCTCATCCAAACGCTCGACGTACCTTCCGGATGGATACATCTTCAGTCTACTTACCTTGATGGCAACGGTGAGAGTGGGCAGAGGAAAGTCCGGTCATTCTCGTTGAAGAATTTGGTACAGAAGGAGGTGGAAGTGGAGGTGGAAAGCGACTTGAACGGTCAACTGGTCTTCTGGGTCGGAGATGATGATCGAAGTGAGCTGCGAGCTTTGCGATCATAAGGACTGAATCATGCTAAATTTGTTTCAGGTGCAAGATCATCCTCATCTTCTACTTCGTCCGTCTCAACTACCGCTGGAACGGCAACCATCAACCTTAGCCTTCCTCCCTCGTCCACCTATACCATCTTCCTTGCCTTCCAACCCACCCCTCACAGTCAACCTTCTACACCCGCCAACCTCGACTCTCCTAGTCTGAATGACGGCGGCTTCACCCCTCGTGTCAAACCTGCACTCTCTCGAACTCATTCCTCCGAGATCGAACCGATTGGACTTCCACCTGGCGATGGAAGAGCCTCAGACACTGGCTCTATATCGGGTGGCTCGAACCAGTCCGTGGCGGGCAGTTATCGCAGTGGAGCTTTGATCAGTACTCGTCGACCAGAAACTATACATCGAGCATTCTCCGTCCATGGATCTATCACCATTCGCGCCCTCACCGCTGGTGACAGTGCAGTCGACGACGTTCCGCTTTCTCCACCGAACATGTCGCATCAGATCATCGCACTTCCTTTCTTCGCAACCGTTTGTAGATCGCTCTTCACCGCTGCGCCAATTGACCCAGTCTCGTGTCTAGTCATGGGATCTCAGCAATCTTTGGGCGAAATGGTAGTGGACTTTGGCGGGGAGTCAGTCGTTGGGGGCAGATATCATCGCGATATCTTACTCGTGAATCGGTCGGAGATCGAATTGGTGTGGAACACCACCGTCGTAAATGCTCCGTACAAAGAAGCGGTATGGTTCGAGCTTCGTGATCTCGATTCGGAGAATGTCTTTGGCGTCGACCATTCGTCTCAACCCGTCCCTCTTCCAGCGCTTTCAAGTCGACATCTCAGATTAGATCTCCGGGTCAAGGCAGCGGTCAACGATTTCGAGTTCGATTTCATCATTTCGAACGTTAATCAGTCAGGTAACGTGGTTACCTGCAAAGCAATTGGCTCGGCTTTGGCAGAGACTCTGGATGAGAGTTTGAAGGTGCTGAGCGGAACCAACATTGATTTCGGTCAAATCACCGATGGCGTTTGGGCAAGACAGATGATTACCTCCAAGAACACGGGGGACAAACCACTAGACGTCAAGTTTTCTGCTTCGTCGGATTACGATGTCGTGTTTCGACTAGCAGGTGTCGCAGGAGAAGATATAGATGAGGATTTGCCCATGGAAAAGCAGTCGAGAATTGTATCCTCGGCGAAGATGGAGAGCAGATGGAGCGCAGACGGACTGTCGAGGACTTCAACGAGGGATGGGGCGGGACGAGGACGAGGACGAGTCGATTCGTCAGCCAGTCGACCGGGCACATCTCACGGCTCGGAACTCTCCAGTGCGTTGATCTCCGCAACATCGGACTCTGGTCGTCACATCGATGGGGACGAATCCATCGGCTCGGGGTTCAGTGAAAGAGCATCGAGTGTCAGTGGCCCGGAGCGGGATCATTCCCAGCCCCCCTCGCGACCTCTCTCGAGGGTGACTTCGCGTACGTCGAGCTACTTGGCTCATGGTGGAGAGGGGTTGGGCACGGAGTCGGACGACGACGAGATAGAACAGCCTTTCTTCTCAGGTGGCGCGTCATCAAGTACACGACCCAACCAACAACTCTTGACGACTCTGACCGCTGGATCGCCTGTCCAATCCTTGACGAACAATCCCGCCGAACAGGTCATTGCGAACCAGATCGAAGAAATCACAATGCGACCTGGGACAGAATACCGAGTTTACGTCTTGTATCGACCCAAGCTGGACGGCACCAATCCGCCTGAGATCGCTGGACAACTGAGAAAATCAAATTTCAGAGTCTACCTTGACGCTTCGCCCTCGAACCAACGAGCCTCCTCTTCGACAGCCACCACTACCAGCTCCTCCTCCTCCACTGCTTCTCAATCTAACAAGACCCGCCGTACGATCAACTGTTCCGCTGAGAGCTGCACCTCGCTTATCCGATTGTCATCGGGTAACAAGATCGATTTCGGAGAGACTACCGTCGGGGCGAGTAAATCCACCATCCTCTCGATTGAGAATCTTTCGTCCTTGAGCGCCAAAGTCGAGATCGCGGCAATTAGCAAAGTGTTGAGCAGCAACAGGAACGTGATCGTGATTCCGCCCAAGGAGAAAGTGGAAGAGAAACTGGAGTTTTTCCCCAGGAGGATTAATGAAAAGTACGAAAAGGAGATCTTTGTGAGGAATCTGTTGAACAGAGCGAATGGTGGGTCACCAAGTTCAGCGGTTATGGCGATGGGTGAAGCTGACTAGGTTCCCGCTGCAGACCAAGTCGTCGAGATCAGATCACGCAATGTTGATGGTGAGTGCCGAGTATGCGGAAGAAGTCTAGCGTCAGCTAATTCCCCTCCAGTCTACAACCTTACCCTTCATTCTCACCTCTACCGAATCCTCACTCCATCCGGCAGCAACTTCCTCGACTTTGGGTCCGTCGTCATCAACTACCCCTCTGTTCGAACTGTACACATCGAGAACCTCTCTCACGCTCCATTGGTCCTTGACCTCTCAGCATCACAACCTGAGGATATTGAACTCTACGTCAAAGCAGAAGATGAACCATCTCACTCTGCTTCGAACGGTCACTCCAAATCATCCAATCATGGAGGAAAATACGCAGAAGATGGGGCTCCAAATGAACGTATTACCTCGCCACCGAACGGAGAGCTGAAAGAGCGATTCATGGAAACTCTGCAAGAGCTGAGCACGAAGGGTGCTGGGACCGGGATCGCTTCAACCCAGAAGGGAAGGAACAGAGACAAGTCGGTTCCGGGGAGAACGAAAAAGGACGAGACGATGAAGGAAGCAGGGCCGAAACTGAGTGTAGGAGCGGCAGTGGCTATGGCCTTGAAGAAGGGGGGAAGAGGAAGACCCGTACAAGTGAGTTTCCACCTGCACAAGCAGGAAGAGATCGGAGCAGTTCGTATTGAGGCAACGCTAACGACCGATGTCCTCCTCCAGTTGTACGGCAATTCGGTCGTGTTCAAAGACCGTCATCTGCTAGAACCATACGAATACCTTGATCTCTCTTCCGGTCCACCAGTCGCAGCGCATCGTATCTCACCGCGATCGAAACGAGGTCATCTTCTAGACACTATCGAACTTGAAGATAAGACCAAGTTGTCTGGCCAACATCCGAAAGTCCCCAAGCTGGATTTCGCAGCGAGTGCGAAAGCTACGGGACTGGTCGGGAAGACGAAAAAGGCCAAGGCAACAGCCGCGGTCGCAGCAACTACGACCACTGTTGGCACTACGGACGAAGCTGCCTCGACGACATCAACACAGGTTCACGCTCCTCATCATCATCACCATCACCACACACATCACCATTCACATCTTCACCACCACGCACACGGAGATCCGCATGACTCTAATCATCAATCGCACTCGCTTGCTGAGCCACCAACGTCCCCGTTTGCGACAGCCACCATGCTGCCGCCTGCTAACCCGGTTGGTCAAGCTCCTGCACACGCCACTCCCACTGTGCCTGGACCAAGTCGACCTCGACCAAATCTCGGAACGCTCCCTAGCGATCTGTTGAAACGGATCATTCCCGCTGGTGATGGACAGAAATCACCTGCTCTCACTGCCAAGCTCACTGAACCGAAACTCCTTCCCGATGCTGTTGACTTGTCAGACTTGTCTAAACTCTCAGTCGATCAACTACTACTTGCGATCACGCAGCATGACGCGAAGAAATCGTCAATAACGCATTCTTCGTTGGACGAAGAAGAAGCCTTTGTGCGACGCACAATTGCCCTTAGGAAAGAACTGACAAATCTCGTCAGTACCGGGAAACTGATTCCTGCGAGGATGATGAACGTCGAACCTGGGAAGATGAGAGGATTGATCGTGATCATGACGCCTAATGGAAGTACGAGGCCTCACATTGAGACGAGAGCGAAACGAGCGGATTCCAGAGTCTTCATCAAACTGGTCGAGTTTGATAGGAAGTTGCTCAATGCTGCGGGCAGAGGAGGCGGAGCTGAAGGTGGAAGTGCCGGGTTCGCGGAGTTACCGATTAGGGATCTGATCATTCGGAGCTCATGTGTAAGGAGCGTGTTGGAAGTACAGCAGAGTTCGATCAATTTTGGAGCTTGTGACAAAGGGGAAGTGAAGAGCAAAGTGGTCGTGATCCATGTGAGTGTGGCTGGTGGTTGACCGACGGGGTCTTTGCCTATGCTCGATGCGTACTGTTCTAACACACCATCTATAGAACAAATCCGACTGTATTGGACTTTTCCGACTTCGAACGTCCGGATCCATCGCATCAGGCGATCTCAAATTGGGTTTGGGTCGATACGGCGTCATCTCAGCATTTGGGCGAAAGGAAGTAGAGAACTTTTCGTTCACACCGAGTCTGGTAGGAGATTACAAGGAGACGATAATGGTCGAGAATGTGTTGGATAGTTGGAACGATCAAGCGCTAGCTGTTAAGGCTATAGTCAGAAAGGTCCCCGCTTTCAAGGTAGAACCGAGAGCTCTCGACTTTGGTTTAGTCTCGACAGTGACGTCAACTGCATGGCCGCCTGCCCAAGGTTTCGTTGTGACGAACATATCGAAACACGAACGAACTTTCGTCATCGCCGTTCACAACCTATCTTCGACAAGTTTCGCCGAGATCGACCTGAAAAGAGACGAGAAAGATGCAGGAACGGCATTGTCAAAGGTGGAAGAAGAGGAACTGGAGGCGCTCTTGCAAAAGCTGAAAATTGCGAGGAGGAAGGGGAAAAAGGAGAAGGTGGAAAAGTATGAAAAGAGGTTGGAAGAACTTGGCGTGCCGAGAGGTGAGAATGGGGATGGAGCAACGACGCCTTCGTTGGAGGGTGGATCTCAATTTGGTGATAATATGGAAGATCAACAAAAAGGAGTCTCCTCCGCTGCGACCAGTCCCCCAACTGCCGAAGCCACTCCTCTGCCAACTACTACCACCACCACTGTGCATGCCAACGCCGTCGTTCTGCCCCCGCCAGCTATACCCGTCCTCGCACCCTGCGTCACGACGTTGACACTCACCCTCGCACCTAATCAGAAGTCGAAGATCCTGGTTAATCTAGTGCCACGAAGCTCAAATTCCGTCGGAGATAACTCGGAAGGTGGAGGTGATCCGGGTGATGTTGATGGAGTTCGAGCGAGTATCATGGTTCATGACAGGAAGAACACGGATGAGACGGTTGATGTTGATGTTATCGCAACAAGAGGGAAAGTGAACGGTAATACAACGACAACGACAACAAGTATGGCAAGCAAAGATGGATCAACTGGTGGAGAGGCGAGAGTGACCGGTTCCACTGAAGGTGAGTAATATTATTGTTCTTCTTCGTTTCTTTGTCATCAAGGCGGGAGCGGCAAGGTTGAGTGATGGATCAGTCAACTGATGGATAACAATGAATAACCACGCAGACCCAGTACACCTCGCTCTCATGCGTCACTGCTTGCAACTCACACTCAACTGCGACGTCACCCCTACTGCATTCTGCGTTGGCTCCACCCTCTTCCTCCCGCGCACTTCGAAACACTTTCAACCCCTAAAACAACATTTCTACGTCTTCCCTCAATCGTCATCAGCCAACACCGGAGCCGCTACCTCGTCATCGCAAGACCAAGATGATGACACGGTGAAAGGATTGATTCTGGGAGATGGATGGTCTAGACAGATTCCAGGGAATACGCATGCCGAAGCGAATGCTCTGACCAATTTCCGAGCAAGATATGCAGAGTTGGTCAAAGCAAGCAATGGGACGACGAATGCTCTACCACCTATCGGAGAGGTGTTGAAAGATGCGGAATGCTTTGCGACGATGGAACCGTGCAGTGTGAGGACATCGGGCGGACCAAGCTGTGCCCTCGAGCTTGTTAGGGAAGGGGTCAGAGCGGTGTACCTCGTGAGTTGCATCTCGTTGATGTAGTCCTCTCCACATTCCCAAGCACATTAGACTTGCCGAGCCAATTGAGGAAGTAATTTGGGGAACTAGGCTGATACTCATTTTGCTACTGCTGCAGGGCGTCGAGGAACCACCTGATTTCGTTCAATGTCAAGGGGTGACCATACTCCAAGATGGAGGAGTCCAAGTGCTCAGAACTATAGGGTTGGAAGAAGAATGTCTCAAAGCTGCGAGAAGAGGAAGGAGCTGAGAGACTCGGCGGGCGATAGAACAAAACTATCGTTGCATATATGTGTGAAGGGACTCCGTGTGAGGAGAATTGTGGACGATATTGATGATAAAAGTGGAGGGTCAAGGAGAGTATGAGTCGAGTCATTGTTGTTAGATTAGAAACGAGGATTATGTCATGTGCATGCAATACACCCATCATCAGTCTGCGTGTCCCGTCTCAGGTCAATATGCGCATTATTAATATATGTCAGAGTGCAGATATGAGTGAGACTTGACGAAGCAGACAAACTGGATTGGTCCAGATGTGAAGATGGGAGATGGGATTTCATTACGGGTTTGTGCCTGAGAATGAGTCGCAAGATGAGATAACTGGAATAGTGCGCACATCTTCTTCACTCGAGTCTCGTAACTGTTGCGACAACTTTATCTTCTTCGTGATAGATTAGCGTCGAGCACGAGCACGAGCACGAGCACGGACCTTAGGAGCTCGACTGAACAAGTTTCGAACTCGGACGTCCAGAGCACATCGCACGAGCGATATATCGTCAACATCGTCATCGGTTTGAACGAAGTGTCGACGATCTTCTCTTACCTGACTCCTTTCTCAGCGAGATCCTCTTCGAACCGGAATAGAAGAGTCGCGTCTTCCATACTGCGTACTACTACCTGTCCTGCTCTCGGATAGAACCACATCTTACACTATCTACATCGAATCAGCGTATCAGACCACATCTTCAACATGATACCTAATCTCGATCCATCAATCTCGCCCATACACGACATACCCGATCCTTCACCTTTCCCCTACCCCGCGCTTGTTCATCAACCAACTGACGATGGTCGTTCCGACGCAATAACGACAAATGGCGTAGGCGTCGTCGCCGATGAGATAGGACAAGGGGAAAGTGGTGAAAGGAGACCTGTAGATTTGGGTGAGGAGAGAAGAGATAGCGGTTTGAGAAAAGGTGAGTCGGCTTTGCGTGATTGGTCGTTTGGTCGTGTGAGGAGTGAGATGAAAGGACTACACGATGAGGTGGATTGACGTGATGGTGAGATGGAAAGAAATCGTCGTAAAAGAGGGGATATAAGATGTCGTTACTCGGGGACGAGGGGATGGGGCTTGTCGTTGCTCTCTCCTTCATCTCCACCACACAGATCCACACACGAGGTCACCTCGTTGTCACCACCTCATACCAAGTCTGATATCGCCCCCAATCCGCTTTCCTCCATTCACACCCACACACCTACACACACTTCTAGAATCACGCGCGTAAAGGAGGCAAGGAACAATAACCTCCTTTCGTGATAGTGGTCGATCAACGTGAAACGACCACAACCCCGTTGATCGTCTTGTCACTCCCCAATCGCCTTCTCGATCATTCCATCTTCCTCATTGCCCTGTTCTTCGTTGTTCCACTCGTGATCTTCCTGCCTGACTCATCCCGTCTTGCACTCACTACACTCCTCCTTCGCATTGCTGGGCACGGCTAGGCTTCTGCTTGTGCCGCTTACGCTGTGACACTTGCTGTGTTCGCTTCTTGCTCGACTTCTCGATCGTCTACAATACGAGATAATACGTGCTCACGCATTGACTGTTTTGTCATCTGCCTTCATTATCATTACCACCAACACTGCTACCACTTTATCATTGTCTCGCTTGACAATCACGCCGACTGGCCGATCACTCAACGACTTTATCTTTCGATTTATCCTAACGCATCACACCTTTTGACAACTTGCAATCGACACTCGACTCTCTGATTCGCGACGTACAACCACCCAACCACACAACTACACCATGTCACTCAATGATCATCGCATTTTGCCCAACTTATACGACTCCCTGGCCACACCGCCTCTCTCTCCAATGTTATCCCCGCCTGACCGTCACACCGGGTATTTTGCATTCACCCACCCTAACACTACATCTCCCAATCCCATTCCGAAACTTGGGCTTGTCATCAACTTGGACACGCACTCTCACTCGAAATCCATTCAAATCAACAATGTTCAAATCCCTCGATCTGTACGACCTCCACCTGTCCCTCCTCCTACCTTATTGCGTGGCTCACTGGGCTCTTCACTTCAACCCACTCAACTTCCCCCTTTACCTCTGCCTCTGCAATCCAAACTCGCTCAACTCAAACTTGAACACGATACAAATGATATCCCAGACTCGCTGACGAGGGAGAGAAAGGGAAAGATGCCTGCTTTGTCGCATCTCCTCAGCGTCGGCAATGGCAGGGTCTTGAGTCTTGCTGCGGATGAGAAGTATGTATATGCTGGTTGTCAAAGTGTGGACAACGAGATTGCCGTGAGTATTGACCCGTTGAGAACTCACCTCTATTCTCATGGTTATCGCGGAGGTGATGCTGACGAGATTTGTTCAGGTGTTCTCGAGAGCTTCGTTGCAGCCCATGTACAGACTTCTTGGTCATGAAGGCAGTATCCTTGCTTTGCTCGTCATCGAAGACAGAGGTTGGCTGGTCAGCTCTAGTAGTGAGTGGTGTCGATGCTTCTCAAGATACCCTTCGCTGACGAAGTTGATTTACAGGTTCAGGCGATGTCAGAGTAAGCTAACTCGTCCATGGTTTTTGGACGTTGACTGACGTGATCACTGCTGCAGATTTGGTCGACCAAGACACTTGAACTCATGTATATCATCCACCCATGCGACGATACCTCTGGCGACATCTACTCGCTTGCATGGGACGAGAGAGAAGGTGGCACTTTGTATTTTGGTGGGTCATTGCTTATGTGTTAAGGCGACAATCGTCATGCTGATACACTAATACAGGCTCACAGAGCGCTTCTATCGAATGGGTCAACTTTGCTGGACCTGGACCTGCCCGTCGACGGAAAATAAGTGCTTCAGCAGCTAGTGTGGTTCAGGTCGTTCCTCTCAAGACCAACGGTGTTGATCCATTATCCAAATCCGGCCCGTCTCAACGTACTGGTCGATACAAGCCTCATACGTTCTTTGACAATCCACCCAGCGGAGCATCTCAGAGCGGAGCCTCTACGCCGAAGTCGCCCGTGGTCTCGGCATTCTCTACACCGGCTTCGACGAATCGAAAAGATTTCTTGTCATCAGCTGATCTCGACAAACTCAGCTTGAATGATCGAGCGGACCATCCGGCGACAGAGTTGGAAGTTTCACCAGACTCACGTCGTGCCTTTGCGCATTACGGATACGTCTATGCGATGCTCATGATCGACCGACCGGAAGGACGCAAATGGCTGGTGAGCGGGAGTGGCGATTCAGACGTCAAGATCTGGGAAACGGATGTCGGTGGTGGTCTCACCCTCGTGAGACACTTTGACGCTTTGCCCGGTGGCGTCCTCTCTTTCGCTGTAAGAGATTCACTCCTTTATGCAGGATTACAAGGCGGAGAGATCATTGTGTGGGACATGGAAACGAGTGCATGTGTGCGAACGATCGAAGCGCACGATGCGGACGTTATGGCCATGACGGTATTGGGCAGCGATGTGTACACCACTTCAGCCGATGGGAGGGTATTGAGGATGAATGAAGAGTTCGATTGTACGGCAGCCTTCAAGGCTCATAATGGGACGGTCATGAGCAGTACGGTCATACCGACGCTCAGAGGAGACGGATGGGAGTTGATCACAACGGGTAGTGACTCTTATGTCAAGGTAAGCGAACTCGTCCTCATTATATTGGCTTTGATGCAAAGCTGATCGTCTAAGTAGATATGGAAAGTGGAGCTGCCCAATAAATCAAAGCACGATCAAGAGATTGACGTGGAAGGCGAGGGTGATGTGATGCTTTATGCGCTGTCCAAGTTGGTCTCTGTTCCTACAGTCAGCGATGACGCGCATCGAGAGAGGTATGTACCTGAGCAACCATGGCCAAGTACTTGGGCAACACGCTGACAGTTTTTCTAGCTGTCGACAAGGAGCTCATCTGTTGAAGAAGATCTTATCTCAACTCGGTGCCAACTCGGAAGTGGTAAGTGTTTGTCGGTGAAAAAAAGGTCTGGACCAATGCTAACAGTCGGCGATACCTTACAGCTTTCTGGTGAGCAAGGGAAGAACCCGTTAGTGTTGGCTACATTCGAAGGGAAAGATACTGGCAAACCGCGAAAGCGATTATTGTTTTATGGTGAGCTGGACCTAATAACTGGAGGTTCCGGTGCTAATCTATCGTATAGGTCATTACGATGTTCAGCCCGCCGATGAGGCACATTGGGAGACCAACCCTTGGGAGCTATCTGGGCGAAATGGGTGAGTGGAGCAGCCCATACGTGTATAGCAACTGGGACTGATGCTCCAACAGTTATTTGTATGGCCGAGGAGTGACCGACAACAAAGGTCCGATTCTCGCTGTTGCATGTGCTGCAGCCTCCCTTCGTCAACGGCGAGAGCTCGAGGTCGATCTCGTCATGATCATCGAGGGCGAGGAAGAAGCAGGCAGTCGCGGTTTCGCCACTGCCGTCCGTGCTCACAAATCCGATATCGGTCACATCGACGCTGTGCTACTCTCAAACTCTACGTGGATCGACGAAGCAGACCCTTGTGTGGTATTCGGGATGAGAGGTGTGGTGTATGCCAATCTGGCAGTGTCAAGTGCGGTGGCAGATCTGCATAACGGTGTTGATGGAGGAGCGACGACAGAACCCATGTTCGATATCGTGAGAATGCTGGGAGCGATCTCGGATTCTACAGGAGTAAAAGTACCAGGCTTCTGTAAGTGCTAAGCAGACATACATTGCTCTTTTGCTGACTCTTTTCGTCTTGCGTCAACAGACGACTCTGTCCGTCCCGAAACACCCGAAGAAATGTCTCTCCTTCGGGACGTCGCCACGGCATCCGGTCGACCGCTCGAAGAACTCGTCCGAGTATGGCGTCAACCCTCTTTCTCAATTGCCAGCATCACCTCGACCGGTTCTGGAAACAAGACTGTCATCCCGAAGAAGGTGACGGCGGACATTTCGATGAGAATTGTGCCTGATCAGGATATGGAAGTGATTGTGAAAGGGTTGAAAGAGTTTTGCGAGAAGACCTTTGGGAGTTTGGGATCGCCTAATCGATTCGAGGTGAGTACGGAGATACTCCGTGTTGCTTCAGATGTCTTCGAGTTGACGAGCTGATTCCTCTCGTTTATGACTTGCTGTAGATCAAAATCACTCATTCAGCATCATGGTGGCTCACTTCTCTCGACTCACCGTACTTCAAAGCACTCGAAGCTTCTGTACAAGATGTTTGGGGCGTGCCCCCACTCAAGATCCGAGAAGGTGGAACGGTCCCTACGGTCTTTTGGCTTGAGAAGGAGTTTGGAGCGCCTTGCGTCCATCTGCCCTTGGGACAAAGTTCGGATGCGGGACATTTGGCCAATGAGCGGATGAGGTTGTTAAATCTGAGGTGGGTGGTGATCGTCCTATAGCCACATGGTTCGTTTTCGATGTTGAGCTGAATGATTCTTTGGTCGTTCACAGAAACGGTAAACGGGTGGTGGAATCATATCTTACACGACTAGCAAAGATCTAAGCGGAGCGGGATCCAAACTGGTAGACTGGATACAAGTCCGACTTGCCAGGTGATGAGGTAGACGCATCATGAGATTAATAAGGAGGGTCGTGAAGCATCGCATAAGTCTCAGGTAGAAGGAGATCATTCATTATACATCTGTACATAACTCGCATCTATCAATTCGAAGCAACACATGCAAAACATCACTTCGTGAGCGAGAGGAGAGCAGATGGGGGGGTTCGTATACCCAAATTATGGACGCCTTGCCAATCAATCTAAGTTCATAGGTCAATCTCAATTTCCGCTTCTATAATACATCTTATGTACATTCAATGACGACCTCGATCTACAGTATCTATGCGACGAAATATGCTAATAACGTTATCAAACCCAATAACAACAACCCCAATGGCGCCCCTGCTATATCCTGATGTTTCCTGACAAAGCCCAACACCCCATCTCGGAGCGATACGATTTGATCGGATGGTGATCGTCTGATATCGTCTAGTTTTGATAATATCGTAGAACCGAATATCGAGGTGCTTGATGGAGAAGGGGCTGCTCTAAGTTGGATTTGTCGATCACCCCATAATCGTATTCCATCTCCTGTATCTCCCAGATAAGTCATATATCCCAGAAGGGCGATAATGGCGATGAAAGCGCCTAAGAGGTATGGGAAGAAGGTAGAGAACCAATCTTCCACGACGTAAAGAACGTCACGAGAACGTGGTCTGTCCAACATTGTTTTCTTCGATGGCAAGGGCTTGTAAGAGTCCGGAAGAGATTGTTTCTGATCTTCCAGGATGGCAAGTGTACATAGTCTTGCTCCGGCAATGGCGATCGGGACCTAACCAGAACAAACGGAAATTCGAGGTCAACTTACTATAGACCATGAGCACGGCCGCGACGCAACCACTCACCCCTGTACCAGGATGCGCACTGGCTCCTACGAAATAAGCGTTCTTCAAGGTCGGATGTCGTGCTTGTTGTCGGAAGGCAAGGACGTTGAAGAAATCGTGAGTTATGCCGAGAATCGATCCGTGAGTCAAGTTGAATTTGTCCTTCCCTATCACAAGACCAGCTCATCAGTTGGCAATAAGACTCTTAGACTTGACGCAACACTTACAAGTCTGAGGCGTATTCACGCCCTCCCAAACGATCTTCTCTCTCAACCCGACGATTCCCAACCTCTTCTCCATACTCTCTATCACCTGGCTTCTCGCCCTCTCGACTAACGCAGGCCAATCTTGACTCTCTGTATCAGGCGTCTTTTCGCCCTTGGAGAAAGTCTTGATACTCTCGCTCTCGCCTCCTTTGCTGGATGAAGGAAGGAGATGACCGACTGGAACGAGAATGACAATTGAGTCTTTTCCTTCGGGGGCAGCGGAGGGGTCTCTGCGGTGTTAGAGGTGAAAGTCAGCTATTTGTACTTGGGTGCAATAACGTTCCGCTTGCAAAGATTTGGTTGGTCATGCGGTCACAGGAAGAAACAGTGGAAAGTCACGCACACTCTTGACGGGACGTTCACGTAGAAACTCGGCTCTCGAGGCATTCCCTTTCGCTTGAAGATATCATCGAATGACCCTTTGTAATCTTCAGCCAAGAATATGTTATGTGTGTTGAGAGAGGGGATGGTGGAATCCATAGCCCAATAAAACGAGATAGATGAGCATCTGAGTATAGGATCATCACGCCGAAATCTGTCAGCTCTTATTGTGGCTTTTAAATGCAATTCGAGAGTACCTACGAATGCGGTTTGTTCAGCAGTCGATCTGCTAGCCTGGGATCCAGTCGTTCCGATTTTGGCAACTCCTTTCTCTTTTCTTCCGCTCGAGCTGCACCTTCCCCTTCTTTCCTGAACAGATTGTTATGAGCCCATACCAAATCGGCATTGACGACCACCACATCTGCCTCTTTCGTCTCCCCGCTCTCGAGCGTGATACCCGTGGCACGACCGGATGAATCGTAGGTGACAGAGGAGACGGGTGTGGAGAAGTGGAATTTGGCATCGTGAGAAGTAGCAATGTTGACGAGGGACTGGATGACCTGGTGGAAACCACCCCGAGGATACCACTGCGAGGTTATGAGGCAGTTCGATTAGCTGAGGATCACACCGTGACAAGAGCGTCGGGTGTGAAGGCCACTAAGCCACCATGATGACTTACGATTCCCTCGCACGTTTCTGTCCACTGTAACAGGGTATATGTCCCAGGGGCATCGAACGGGGAACTGCCGAGATACCTGTAGATGGACTCAGGATCAGCACCTCGTTCATTCCTACTCCCAAGTCTGACAGGTGTACACGATCCACATCGCACTTACATACTACCGAAGCTGAACGCTCTTCTCATCCTCTCCGTCTTGAAATACCTCGCGCATCTCCCCCAAAGACTTCCAAAAGGATGAAGTTTGATAAGGTTGAGAACGACTTCGGGTCTGAGCATTGCGAAGAATGTATTGAAAGGTTTGGCAAGAACGAGATCGTAAGATAATTGACCGTGTATTCCTGCTTCTCTGCGGGACGCCAAATATATCAGTGATCATCGCTCTTGATTCGAGCAAAAGTCGGTGAACGTGACGGGCAAGGAAGCCTGACTGACCTCAGAAACCCCTCTAATCTCGCTGCTCCACCTTTCCCATCCCAACGTTCTACCTCTGCGCCCAACTGTGCTCTGTCCGAGCTCAGAATCACCTTTTCACTATCGTGATAATGTATCACGTAGTTCGGTGTACATTGTATCAGGTCGATATGATCTTCGAGCTTCGTGCCGAGGTCGTTGTACAATTGGTGGAACAGTGGTGGGAGGAGGAGTAACGAAGGACCCTGTGAGAGGAGTATACAGGTCAGCTTTGTGCTTGTGTCGCAACGATGTCAATGAAGTGATGAATGGGCATAGTCGAAAGATTACTCGCCTGATCGAATCGATATCCATCATGATGAACCAAGCTACATCTCCCTCCGGAAAATTCATTCTTCTCGTATACTTCTACATCAAAACCAGCATGAGCAAGTCGAGCAGCAGTAGCTGTACCTCCCACACCGGCGCCTGTATTAGGTCGAAGCAATCAGTGATCCGGCATGGTGGAAAGGGGAAAGATGGTCACCGACCGATCACAATCGCTTTCTTCCGTTCTTGTGTCATTGCGATTAGCCAACGGACAGGTCGACGCAAGCTAGTGAGGAAGGGCTGGAGATAGGATTGATAGCTTGACTGTCGTGCCAGTGCTTTATATCGATGATTGTGATGAGAGGTGAGCGGAATACAAGATTATACACCAACGGCGAGAGGATCTAGATCGCGATAAGATAAAATTGGGCGGCGAGATAGTCGCAATCGACGTCATCGAGTTTTTGTTTGGTTAACCGCCATTTTCCTCCCATGCATTTCAACTATCAAGATGTTCGGTATCTGTAGGACGACTCAGCAGCGACCGTGGTACTGCATTCTGCTGTTGTGCTTCTCGAACTGTATGCATGTGCAACAAAAACCATCTACATCGCTACACTCTGCTCGTCTCTCGGTTCTTGTAACGATAACCTTCTAAACACGGTGATAGGCTTCCCGTCATTGCCTGGACCTTCCACTCTCTGAATCCCCGAAGATCCATGCCCACGTCCATGTCCACCATGTCCGGCAGATCCGACCGTATCGGCCCAACTAATACTCATTTTCCGTCCCTTCTCATCCTCTTCCCCTCTCGCAAAGATGACAAATCCCACTGCTAACAATTTACACCCAATCACAGCGACCGTCATCACCCATACAGAAGACCATTTGGCGATGGCTGCTCCGGCGAAACACCCAACCCAGAACAATACAACGTAGATGAATCGTCTATTTCGGGCAGATACGTCTTTGTTGACGCCTGAAGAGAAGAGGGTGGGGTCGGATATGAGGGCAGCGTAAGGGGTGGTCATCATTGCAGTGGGTAGTTCTCGACATCCAGAGTTTGCGGCCTGTAAGAGCACCACAAGATCAATGAAGGACAAAGGTTTGGGCAGTGAGTCAGAGTACAGTACTCACCAAAGTAACTTGTATTCCTCCTTGTAGACCGAACAAAAGCAAGTACACCCAATGGTATCTCCCTTTCAGACCGATAGGTGTGTGCGCGAAGACCGACGCTAGTAGGGTCGCAATAATCAAGATGAGAAGCTGGATCGACAGATTGATCAATAACCATGATCGTCTTCGATGGCCTAGATCAGGTTTGGATTAGCAACATAGGTCATGATCAAATTCAAAAGAGAGGTCGACGCACCACACAAGTTGCCAATCTGACCAAAGACTAGTCCAGCGCCGACGAAGCCAAGGAGTGAGACACCAGAGTTGACGGGTGATCTCGTAGCTGCCCCGACTACAGCCATAGCGAGCAGAACGGTATTACTAATGTAGCGAGTCAGTATTTCGTGCGCATTAGTCAAAAAAGATAGTAGGCAAATGCTCACCCCGTCATGCTGGTCGCAAAGGTGTTGAAGAACTGTAGTGTGACAGAATCCGCCAATCTACCAGGCATAGAGTTCGTCAGCTTCTTTACCCTCTGGGGGATGAGGAGTGGTTTAGCCAACTCACGCAGAAGAGAACGTCATGAAGAATAGAGGGACCACCAAAGCGTCTCCCGACAACATCTGCTTATTCCATCTTGCGAAGCCATCCTCCTTTTCCCCATCACCGTGATCGATCGTCCCTCTTCCTCGTCCGTTATCATGTTTCGTATGTCGGAGATATGGAGCTCGCCATAATCTCCAATTGGCATTAAGATCAACACCGACCGCTCCTATCCATTCTGAGACAGAGTTGAGGACGTTATGTATCGTCCTCAGAGATTTGACGGGTTTACTACTACTGACGTTTGTATCGTACTCTTCAGGTTCGTCAAATGTGGAGTGGTCGATGGCACTGTATGAGTACGAGACGTGATGTTGTACCAGTGGATCTGGTGATATTCAGCGACGTTTGACACCATCTACGAGATCAACCACAGTGCACTCACCTCGTTCATTCCCATTCCCACTCATCGTAGCATTATGTCTCATCGATCACGATGAAGGGAGAAGAAGATATCAGATACATGCTTTTGTACTTTGTGCAACTTATGATATCATTGGAGAGAAGACGACATGAAGTCAAGTATTTCGAGTTGAAATGATAACGGTGGCGTGATCGGTCGTCGTAGTGCTGCTAGTGTCGGCAATAACGATAATAATGGTGATCAATATCATCTCGGTTAAGGATGGATTACAGCATTCTAACACCGTGCATTCACGGACACTCCGGTCCAGGTCATTCAAGCTCTCCCATGTAGGCGAGCAACTCAGGAAAGCCAAGTATGCATCGGTGCGGACAAAGACAAAGTATCTCCACTGTTTCATTGTCACACCGCCATTCGATCGACGGATAAGCCACAACTGCTAATGTGATTCATTGCAATTGCTGGACGTTTAGCCTTACAATGATGACCACTTTGACTGAACGAACCGTGGTCTCCTCGAACATGGAGACAGCCGTTATGGTACACTAATACGTTGAGGTGTTGGAGGGTACAAATGTGTGTTCCCCCTGATCCTTATTAAGTGTGTGACCGACTGTGTCGTCAAGAGCAGCTGACGTCCGCCCCACGGACAACTCATGAGCGATGCTGTGCCGCCAGGCCTCTTACACCTCATGAGTTCGTCCACCGATAGAATGTGGACCATGAGGGACTGGATTTATCTCGGAATCAAGCCAACGCCTGGAATCGACCTGACTCCTCGTCGATTCACTTCGTGTGGATTGTCCACGAGCAGACCATCAAGCGGCTATATGCAGAACCCGTGCGCGGGTGAGATGGACGCTTGCACCAGAAAGGGCTTTCGATATAATCACAATGCAAATACACATAAACAACTACCCGTGCCCAAACTCATCAGCACTGCACTACAAGTTCCCCTACTGAGCCTGGCCTACTCGACGGCACTCGTACTCACCTAGAAAATAACATCCTCGTCCTTCCCTTCATCCAACATATCAGCCCCTCCAGCAACGCCACCACCAATCCCTTCGTCTCTGTGCACTTCACCACCTTGTGCTCTGAAATCTTCGTTCTGACCTTGTCGCGTCTCATCGTTCTTCTCTGCATCTCGCTTCTTCTTGCCTTGCACCTTTTTGAGTCGGAAGAATTCCTCTCTGCGGGAATGAAAGATAGAGTTAGCAAGGTACTAGTGTTTTAGGGACATGAGGTGGCAGGTTAGAGGTTTGGGGTGTTCTAGCGTTACAGCTACGTACCGGTCCATTTCGTCCAACTCAGAGTTGATGTATTTGATCGTGTTGTCAAGTTTAGGAATGACAACGTGTTCAATGGCATTGACACGACGATTGGTCGCCCTTATGACCTCGTCAAGGATGGTGAATGCGGTCTGTGCGATAACAGTCAGATCATACCTCAACTCATCCATCAATAGTCGTGATGCGTGTACTCACCTGTAACGAGGCGAGCTCGACCAAAGTTCCAACCGCTTTCACATATGTATCTCTACACTTCTGGATCTGCTGTCCACCCCTACTCAAACCGGTGAGATTGAAATCTACAACTCCATTTAGCTCAGTCTCCGCTTTCGATGATACACTGGGAAAGCATTCAAACTCACCGCTTGCATCTTTGCTCCTGACCCCATCGAAAGCGGGAAGGACGACACCACTGACGTTCTCCTGTTTCGCCTGAACTGTATAGCTCGCCTTTCGGACCGATTCTTGCACTTGATAACCAATATCACCAGCGGTATAAGTCACTTCGGCCAAAGAGAAAGAGGCGAGTTGCAATACTCGTCCCATGAGTCGTTTCGCCTATTTCATTCTTCAATCAGCATACATGTTCTTTGTGGGATGGATCGCGCAGCCTTGATCCTTTGTCGTAACGATGGTCCAACGGGAGGAGCAGGTGGGGAGAAGGGAGACACGACCACGCACCTCATCAACCTTCTTCAAGATGGTTCTGAAACGTGTTGTGAGGGCATCACGTTTCTTAGCAAGCAACGAATGACCGGTCTGAGCTCCCTTGAGTCGTGTCTTGGTCAAGGTGAGGTTCATACGTGTCGGGCTGAAGGGTAACAGATGAATTGCGGTCAGATAAGTGTAGAAGTGAATGTTGGCCATCGCCTACTCCTCAATAAGAGTCGCAGGACACTTACAAGACAGCCTCTCTTGGACCTGTGCCGGACATGATGTGCAGGTATCGATGGTGTGTGAGATGTATAAGAGGAAAGAGGTAGTGGACGTAGAAAGGGAGATTGGAAGATAGCGATGACAGCATTTCTCAATTCAACCGGTCAACTCCCTTCCTCCACTTCCCAATTCAGGTCAAGGTCAACTATTTGTTTTGTTGCTCCTCTCCATATTTTATCCATCTCACTATTCCGGTAGGTATCGATGTATACAGCTTGGAACAATGCGGAGCGACGAAGAAGATGACGAGGACGAGTACTACGATGAGAATGAAGAGGAAGACGTGAGTGTCCTTCCCGGTGCAAGTAGATGGGATCACGCCGGTGCTGACTTTTGTTTTTGCAGGACGAGGGTATGGATGGTGGGCAGAACGGAATGAACGGCGATGCGGATGAGGAAGAAGGTGAAGGCGATGAAGGTATGGAGTGAGTATTCCACGTCAACGTTATCACGACTGGCCCTGCAGGCTGATGCATCTCTGTTCTTCAAGCGATGGATCAGATGAAGAAGGATCAGAAGAAGAAAACGCCAACGAAGATGAAGATGGGGAAGGTGAAGGTGATGATGATGAAGACGAAGACGAGGATGAAGATGCAGATGCGGACGAGGAAGATGAGGATGACAACGATGACGAAGATGAGGATGAACAAGAAGGCGAAGGAAGCGAGGAGGATGAACAGGAAGGGGAAGGGGAAGATGTGGACATGACAGTGAACGGCGAGGAAGAAGGAGCTGGTAAGTGCACATTCATTGTGAACTGCTTCCACTACTTGACTGACTTTGGAATCAGATGCAGCATCCGAACATCTCTCACAAAGCTCTAAATTACGAGTGGTCACCGATCAACTTGATCCACCTCATCTCCTCCGTCGAGGCCTCTTCAAACCAGTATTCGAGCCCAACAGCCTTCCCAACACACTGTCCATCGAAGCCATCGTCGGTATACCTCTACCTTCTGCCGTACACTCTCTTGCGACCAGCGCTTGCTCTTCGTACCTTCTCGCAGGAAGTCAGGATGGATATGTACGAGCATATGATCTGTGGGGGAGCGTGAATGGCGCACAGATGATGACGGCTCAACAGAGAAGTGTGGTCGGTCTAGGTGAGACGGTCAGTAAGGCAGGTGTGGGGAGAGGATGGTGGGCAAACGAAGTTGAGGGTATCAACGGGGGTCAGGTCGGGAAAAGAGCAGAACCAGTGTATAGTATGGCTTGTGAAGGTGATGCTCTTTGGTCTTTGACGGGTACTCAGGTGAGTCATACACCTTCCCTGCATCCCAGAGAATCTATCCTCTTGCCTTTGCTAATTCTGACATGACATCTGACATCTCACAGTCCGGACCTATCAACATGTACACGCTACGACACACTCCTGGACATCTCGTTCACTCGCTCAAGGGCCACACTAATGTGGTGTCCTGTATGACACTGCTGCCGAACGAGAAAGGCTTCATTAGTGGTTCATGGGATGGAACCGTTCGAGTGAGTCGCTGTAATTTCTATCCGCCCTGCAGGAAGGCAGACTGACGCTCTCGTGCTGTCCAGGAATGGGATCTGAACACCGGTCAGACGGTACGAACTTATCCTACCCACGGAGCCCAGCTCTCTTCCCTGGCATTACGACCCTTCTCTCAACTACCTTCGCCGACACCGTCTCCTCGCAATGGAAACGATGAAGAGGAAGAGGAGGAGACTGCCAAGGAGAACATCTCGATATCAATGGGACCCGACTTTTTCGAGAAGAGATCGAGTAATGGAGATGATGTACAAGTCGCTGAGCCGCCTGCGGGCGAGGAGGTAGACAAGCCCATTGCGGACGACGAGGTCGCGAGATCATCCCCTCCTCAGACACAGACAAATGGCGATGTCGAAATGGCAGATGCGAACACACCCGTGTCACACGACTCGTTGTTCGGAGACGACGACGCAGATGCAGATGGCGAGACAGTTCCCCCTTCAGTATTACCTACCAACGCCGCTACCACACCGACAAACAACAATACTTCACCGAAACCTAAACCACTTGGCATAGCTTTGCCTGGCGGTCAAAATAGACCACCGCCTATCACGACCACGACGGAACAACCTACCCCTTCTTCATCGTCTGCTGCACCACTGTTCGTCACACCTCAATCAGGAGGAGGACAGCAATCAGCGAGACACGGTGCGGCAGATACGATCCCGCTCTTGAGTCCGACATCGTACAAGGATTTCTCGGATGATATTCTCTTGACGAGCTCGATGGATGGTCAAGTGGTTCTGATAGATAGGAGAGTACCCTCGTACGAAGGGACGGGCGTAGGAGTGGGGAGATTGATGCCGGGGGAAAGAGCACCTCCGTGGTGTATGTCTGTGAGTAGACGACAATGCTGAGAACTGCAAGAGTCATTGCTGATATCACTGCTGTGGCATGATAGGCATGCTGGTTAGCAAATGGGAATCAAGTCTTGGCTGGAAGAAGAAACGGTACAATCGACATTTGGGATGTGAGAAGAGGATCATCCTCCACAGCGCCAAACTTGCTCCGTACGCTGAGAACGCCATTGGAATCGGGTCCGATAAGTTGTGTCGTTGCTTTCCCAGACGGAAGACATATCGCGACGTGAGTGATGGTGTCCTTCGCCCTTCCTCACTATCCGCGCTCGACAACCCTCTGCCTGAAATCCTGTTGGCAGGCAGGCTTGCCTAATGAAATTTCGCTTTCGCTTCGCAGGGCATCACAAGATAATATCCGACTATGGAATTCGGCAGAATACCTCGCTCCTGACGATAGTATGAAACGAAGTCGATCAAAACCTCCTTTCAAGATCATAGCAGGACATCATGGTGGAACAATATCATCTATGAGTGAGTCTGACATCTGGGAATGGGCTTGCTGCTCCGTATGTCATGAAAGACACGACGCTGATACTAGTCGTGCGTGCGTGCGCGCGATTTAGTCGTCGATCCAAGGAGTCGGTTCTTGATTACGGCAAGTGGGGATAGAGGATGGCAAGGTGAAAGTACAAAAGTAGTCCTTGTTCACGAGGTCAAGTGGTAGTGATGTCCATTGTTCGAATTCTTACTTAATGGTGTATCACGGTCTACAGTAGAGGTAGATGGGTGGTTAGGGACATGCTCGTCATTGTAACGGCGTTTGGAGGCTATAGAACATGTCTAATTGGGTCGAGGGATGTTTGTCGGAGTCGGAGTCAAGAAGAGGGAAAGGATGTTTTGTTTACCACAGCATACAGTATAAATTATGTCACGCATTATCTCTCACTGCACACGGCTCGTCACAGCTCTTGATCCGTATTGAGGACCTGCAACACTTCGAACGTCACAGAAGATGTCATGATAAACCCCAAAAAGGCATACATCTTTGTTGTGCACACGATCTGCTCTACCGTTTATTTCTATCCGCCAATCAGGCATGCCGAAACCGTGCGCTACCACTTCATCCTCTTCGCAACAACCACAGTCGCTCGATTATATGACACCCTTCGGCTCTTCGTTCAAGACCTCTGCTCGTTCCGCAAGGCCTCTCATCGATGTCATATGAAGCCCTATTTCGAAGGTCGAGCAAATACGTCAGTTTCTGTACCAAACAAACGACGACAGTCTGCCAATCCTCTCCACTTCTCGTCTCGCCTCTCTTCACCTTCCGACTCCAAGTCCTCCCCTTCTGGGCCAATCAAACTACGCGTCCCACTCACCGAATCATGTAACATCCTCGTTATTCTCTCTTCCTCCTTCTCTCTCGGCTCTAAAGCCTGACTCAATTCATACAGATCCCCACCCTTTTCCACCTCGTCCAAACCCTTATTTATCCACTCAACTACGCTCCTGCATCTCGCCAAGTTGTATGGCTGAGATTGGTACTGTGAGATATCACGAAGTATCTCCGCGTTCAAAGATCGTTTGAAGAAATTGATCAAGGGTTGAGTAGGAATGACAGTCCCAGCTGGAGCACCGTTATTTGTTGTTGAAGTGGAAGTGGAACTGGATAGAGGGTTGAGAGGTGAAGGTCGATTTGCTGAAGATGCGAGAGAGGATGATGAAGTAGATGTTGTCATTCCCTTTGTCGGAGCACCAGGTTGAATAAAGTTCTTATTACCATCCTCGATGAACGTAAGAGCCGACAGATAGAACCCTAAACAGCGGGCATCATTTACGATCAGTAACAGGTCTGGTAGTCAGCCCGCTGGTCATGCCGCACTCACCGAAGAAAGGAACACATGGCGGGTTTATAGTCTTCAGCAAATCCTTGTAGTTTGCAAAGTTCTTAGAGGAATCCAGTGTTTTGTCCAAGTCCGCTTTCATGTTCTGCGTTTTCACCGACAACAAGTCTCGGGTCCTCTTCAGTCGGGTGATAGGCGCCGAATTCAGACCTGCTATGATCCCAGCCATCGAGGAGAAGTTGTTCAGGTTACGACATTCCTGGTAACGTATTACTTGTCAGCTAAAAGACTAATCGGGCGAGATGCGACCTCGACTCGACTCACGGCAGCAACCTGAATCAAAATCTTCATCGCCGTAGCCCTCTGTCTCACGTCCTTGCTACTGAGGATATGCAACGCGACCCATCCCGCCATCCTATTTGCTGTGAGAATAACATTTCTCACGTTAGGCGCAAGATTTGAACCGCCGTCTTCTGCCCAAGCTCGATTGAGACATTCAGACGGTTTGATCCGTTGGAAGTGGACAAATTCGATGATAGTCAATTGACGAGCTATCTCGAGGGGAGCGATATCCGTCAAACGCAGTTGTCGTCCGGTCACTCTTGGTAATAATGGCGCTGGAGGAGAAAGCAGCGATCCAGATGTACTCCCTCGAGTTTGCTCAGGTTCCCCGATGCGCTGGACAAGCAACGCGGTAACGTCAATACAGCGTACGTGCTTGAAACAGACAGCGACCGTCACTCACCCGTTTAGCGACCAAGGTCAAGAGCTGCTTTGACATCAATTCACTCCCATTCGCCAACAAAGTGGTGGTTGCAAACTGTTCGATCTTGTCCAACACATCCGAATCAGTCTGTTCGATATAGTGTCTCTCTAACCAAGTCCTCAGAGCATTGGCGACACGCAATCGGATGGGAGCTTGCTTTTTCACTTTCCATTCATGAGCTTGTGAGGGGGTGAGGCCGTCAGGTGGGGCTATGTTGTACCGTTTGACCAAAAGGTCGAACAGTTCCGCTCCGTTGGTAAATGATCGGAAAGTAAGAAGGAAGGCTTGGAAGAATGGTGTGTCTGAATGTACGATTAGATTCAGCATGTGATCGCAGCTCATGGAAGACTGCCAAACTCACCCGTTGAGCTATGTTGAGTCAATCGGATCACCAAAGCCGTCAAGGTACCAGCTTTCACGCCACCTTTATCATCAAAGATAATCTCTCCCTCCTCAAAGTCGTCTGAGAGATACCACGGTGTTTCGTGAACGGTAGGAGGTGCCGACAGAGAAGGTGGAGGAATGCTAGGATGCACTGGGATGTGAGTGACGTCTTCGCCAAAGATCTTGGCGAGTTTCTTGTTTGGTGTCTTGCCTCTACCACTGCCTCGGCCTGAAATTGATTGAACGAACATTAGTGTCCATACGGTATGACCTTGCTTATCACCACACTTACCATCATCCGCATCGCTGCCTGATCTATTTCTCCTGAAAGCCTTGAGGATACTAGTTCGATTCCCCTTCTGACTACCACTGTCCGCTTCACTAGGTGGATAAGCCAGACTGGTCGTACTGCTCGTCGCCGAGTGTCGATTCTGTTGATGTGACAAGCTCGTCGTACTAGCACTAGCCGATGTACTAGGCGGCTGCATCTCTCCTGCTTGATCTCTCATCTCTCCGTAATCGTCATCGTCCATGAACTCATCTTCTATCCCTCGCACTCGACTACGTCTCGCTTCACTTCGTCGGGAAGTAGATGTGCGAGAGGTAGAAGACCCCATCGAGGTAGGTCGAGTGGAAGCGGTATGAGAGGCAATGTATTTGGCGGATCGCACTCCAATTTGACCTCGGATCAAACCTTGTTCGACGGCAGCTGCCTGTTCTCCCGAGATAATGAGCAGAGTTGACAGTGCGCGGAATGCGGTAAACACGGCAGAGACGAGATGGTCGATGGCAACTTCGATGTCGTCCGATTCGAGCTTCTGCATCACTTGGATGGATGCCGAGTTGATTCCGCTGACGCAACTATCGAGATCCTGCAAGGCTTGACGAGCTTGATCCACTAGATGATCATACTCTCTCAGGTCGTCCTCCCTCGCCCTGACACCCCGTCCGAGATCTCCAGTGTCGCCATCCACATCGATGACGCTAGCGATATCAATCTCGGAGACTACACGACCGAACTTTGCAGCGATGCGGATAAGACCAAGCGGTCTTGAAGAGTTTGACGTGTCGCGAATCGCGGTGTCAAATTCGTCTCGCACCTTCTGACAGTCGACAACGGCGGATTGGTCGAGTATCCTCAGGCCTTTATCTGCTTTGCCGAAGCCCCATGTTCCGCCAAGGGGTTCACCAAGCGATTCGAACCCAAGCCATGCTGTCAATCTTTTACCCTCCGCATCGTCGTGAGCACCGGGCGGAATGCTGTTCGAAAGTACTGCGCCGGGGAAGTTGGCGATCACATCCTTGAGTTTGCTGGCACTTCGCATGACTTCTGCCCATACGGACAGTCCACTATCGGGAGCACGTTTCGACACGACCGCAGCGTGGATGTTGGCGGAGAGTAGACCGATACTTCCAATCAAGGTCATATCGCCTACCCAATGAGGTCGAGGCATCTCCTCCATCTTATCGAGGGGTCCGACGTATCCGAATGCCCTGAGCAAATCTCGGATGACCGAGAGTGTCGCAGCGTGTGCCGAAGCAAGCATCTCCACCGCACTTTCCTCCCTCATTATAGCTGCAGCCATGCCGGTCCCGCTTCCCAGATCCACTGCGCGTGACATCTCTTCCTCTGCTGCGGAACCTGCTACAGCAGCTTCAAAGATCTCTCGCAGAGAGTCGTTGACGATATCCATCATCGAACCCATCGTCGGCTTGTCTTTCGGGCGAGTGGCCGCTTGAAGAGCGTCGGAGATCTTCCGTTCCCATTCCTCGACAGCTCGACGTTGCAGCTCCACCGACGCTCGCAGCGGTCTCGGTCCAGAGCTACTAACGCTCAATCTCTTCAACCCAACACCGATATCAACCATGCTTGATGCATCACCTTTCGTGGTCGGAGGATCTCGTCGAGACTGACCAGTAAGTCGATTGTGGTAGAACCATTCCCGTCCATCGTCACTAAGTCTCGCAACCCATGGATATGGAATATCGTTCTGGGCTCGAGGTGGTGCTCGGAAGTTGTTGTTGTCATCCGGTGTCTCTGGTGGGATGAGAGTGGATGTGGAAGGTGCAGAGGAGGATGTGATACTGTTGAAGTATTGTTCGTCGGTTGGTAGTTCGCCGAACAGTTGTTCATCTTCCAATCCAGAATTTTCCATCGGCAATTCCCATGAGTCTTCGCCCGTATGAGTGTTATGATAGTATACCTGTGGGTAGTCAGCAATGAGTGCCTTTTGATAGAAACGATTGCACATACCTGTCCATCTGGAGTCAGAGATGGAATCCAGGCATCCTGAGGTCCACCTTGAGCTTCTTTTGTGTTCGATCCCGACTCGCGCCGTATTGACGGTTGGTCCACTGCCCTGATCGTCGCATCCGTCTCTTCTCTCTTCCTGGCTGACACTCCAAACTCGTCTGCTCCAAGTGACAAACCTTCAACCTGTGCTCTTCTCCGTCTGGCCTCTGCTTCAAAGCCCCCGGCATCGTCCTCGTCGTCTCCAGCCATCATCTCCCTTGCCAAGTCTTCTAGACCTGCATCACCTCCCCAGTCCCCCCATTGACCTCGAAGGACATCGTCCATCCTAAGCACATCTTCTTCTGATCCGCCTCCTCCCCCTTCCCCTCTTCCTCTCCCGTCTAGATGTCTACCTTCTCCATCCTCGTATGTCGCTTCTCCATCTTGGTGTTCGTGTTCCAATTGAGCGAGATCCTCCTCTGCAATATCCTCAACATAGTTGCTGGGGAACCAACCTCTCTTCCCATCCAACATCCCATCCCACCAACCGCTCTCCAGTCTCGCATAAACGTAAATTAGATCACCCGCATTGAAGCTCAACGCACTCTCGTCGGTAGCTTCGAAGTCGAATCGAGCTCGAACCAAAAACGGTATATCATCGTCGTCCTCGTCTTCTTCTTGCTCCCCTAGGTCTTCTTGACCGGAAGTGGATGCTTGAGCTCGAGCTTTTCCAGTTCGTTGCGAGCGAGGAGAGGAACCCGGATGCGGATTCGGATTCGAGCGAGTGGGAGATGATGAAGCTAACGCTTCAAGAGCTGCGTAAGGGGAAATGACGGAAGATGAAATGGAGAAAGGACGTGATGCGGTCTCGGCCATCGTGACAATCCGAGGTAGATCATCCAAGCTGGAGTATATCTACACTCAGCTCGGGTTGACGTCAAGTGGATCGAAGAGAGATTCTGTCTAGTTTATATGGATAAGATAATATGAAAAGTAAGCAATTGATCATCTATATTGATGTTGCCAGTCGCAAACCCATACACACAGACACACCTTTGTTCGCGTGTTTTCGTGATGTTGGTTAAGCTTGGCTCACGTGTTTTAATTAATCATTTACCGGTTATCTCGTGTATTAACCTATCGTATATTGTCAGAACGGGGGCTGAGGTATATGCAATTGAGCCAAGAACAAAATCGGATATGGATGCAATGTGAGCTCTCAAGATGAGATGAGATGATGTCCGAGCACTGTTCCTCAACTCGCCTGACCGAATGCAAAGTAAGTCAATTCAAGGATGAAAGCTTCCCTTCCCGTCGGAACTTTTCTCCGGGTTCACAACGAGCTGAGCTATCGCTAATGCACAATGTTCATGCGGGATGCTTCCCGTTACTCCATCGATAATCAAGTCAAGGTCTCGTCCTCATGGACTGACCACTAATGGACCGAGGACCAGCGCCAGTCGGAACATGCATGCATATATGCATACTTGTACGCTTATAATTACAGGCGGTAATACTCGGTCTTCATATAGACAGAACCGACTACCTTCCCGTGCCTAATTTGACAGTAAGCTAGCAGTCCATGAATGTCTCGAATGCTCGAGACGACCAGCGGACAACGGGTCTGGTCTGCTGTTCATAAGTTCGGCCGAGCCCAGAGTGGCGGGACAGGCAGAGTAATATGATAGAAATGCGGTATGGCGAACGCTTCGGTTTGCCTGTCTAGGTGGAACTATCATCGACAGTGATCGTCGGCCTGCTTGGTGAGTGTGACGCTTCACTTGTAACATCGGGCCAGCCGTGACATTGGTCGGTTTTGAGCTGGTTTGATCGGTGGTCACAATGCTTGAAGTAGTTGCGACACTGCACGCAAGTTAATATCGTACTGACGCCCCTGCGGATAAGTGCCAATCATCCTCTCTGGCCGCGAGCTCTCTATCTGTCTGCAGTACATATGGGAGGCAGTTGTCCGGATTAAGTGTTTAGCTGTGCCATCGTATCGTCTCTCACACGCCCGTCATGTGCAACCAACTGGTATTTCGAGATCGACCATTGGGACGCAGCAATACCTAAGTTGTCCTGTTATATTGGACGTTGGTGCCAAGTACGATGTGTCCTTGCATCGGCATCTGCTTCGGACTTGTTGCTCTTGACCGACCGTTCGCCGAGACAGTGCACTCTTTCACACACCTCAAGTAGCACTGATGGTTCATCCATGACATCGTCGAGGTCGTGCTACATGTGAACGTCTTGTCTGTCTTGTAGAGGTCTAACAAGTCGACGATTGATGGGAGAACTGCAGTACCTGGCCAGTGAAGCTGGTTCACTTAGCGGGAGAACGATGGGTAAACGATGAAAGTAAGCGAGGAGAAAGGGCGTGGTGTAGGATCAAGGTCAACATGGCCTTGTAAGTCTGTTGTGTTTGGTGGACAACAGGCTGCAAGTCAGGCATGCGTGCATACATGCTTACATGCACTGGTTTGAGATTACTTACGCCACATGCCACATGTCATCTCTTTCAGTTGAGCGTGGGTGGTACCCGCTTGATTTCTCAGGGTCCCATTTGTAAAAATAACATGAGGCGAAACATTCTTGTGCTTCTTTTCTCCTTGTGCTGTTTTCCCCACCCACGTCATCCATCCATCCGGGCTGTACACAGCACACTCCTTCTGTCTCACTGCGCACCATCACTAAACCATCACCGGCGGGCATGACTGGGTTGAGCGATATGGTACATAGTTAACTGTCAGCAGATTATGGTAAAAGCATCTTAGTATTAATTCTTATAGCAATAGCAGAAGACAATACATGTCTATGCATGACGTGCTGATGTATGGATGTTCATTGATTGATTGATTCCATCTGAAACGTACTGTACATGCTTCGTCGCAGTGACTTACGCGTTAACGGCATCTTGACCGTTGTTCCCCCAGATTTATCGGAGGATTCTCTCCGAAAAATCAAAAAAGCAAAGTAACTGCTTCAGGCGCTTTTCATCATCATCGTCGTGTTTATAGTGAGTATAGTCTGTCACTCAACACAAACGGTCACGAGGGGTTACTGATTGATTACTGGACACTCGTACTGTTGTATCGTTCATCTCTTCTTTATTCGCTGTATCACTCACTGTATCAAGCGACAATCGCACCGGCCGACTTACATTGCGGGCAAGACGGAAGGAACGGCCCACACTAATTAGCACGAGTACGACTACGGAGAAGAGCGAAACGGTGGAACAAAAGGACACTACAAGTTGGTTGTTTGGAACAAGTTACTTCTTCAACGGATTGGACGAATGCTTGCTTGAGCGTAGACATCCAAGCAGTCCTACTCAAGGTGAGTGATTCATATGCCGCTGTTATATTGTGTTGCGTTGTTCCCTTGGCATTGTTGTCACTATTGCGAGATGAGTGAGGGCCGAATCCACAAAAATGCCCGAGACCGAAGAAGCGGTTTCTCTAGTTGGTTGTTAATAATCATCCATCATCCGTCTGCTCTTCCAGTACCTTCCCCTCTTTCAAAGTCTACCCTTAGGTGGCATTGCTCTTGTCGCTTTGACACTCTCATCTTTGATCACTCCCCCTTTGAACGATTCCTTGGGACCGTGCATGATTTACTCGCTTCTCAACGCGTAGTTACCACTTGGCGGGTCAGTGCGGGCAACACCCATACCTACATTGGTTTTACACCGTCCTCTCTATAACTTTTGGTCTCGTTCACTCAGTGCTTTTCAACTTTGAAGACCGATCACTTTGTATTCGACTTCAGTCCTCACTCGTACCACGCCTCCTGCTCTTCATCCAACCCATCAGATATACACACCGCTACACACAAACTCGCCGAACCTGTCCTCCGCACACAAGCCCCGACACAACACACAGCTATCGTCGTTCACCCTGCGTCACGCCTTGTCCGCTTTACTATTGCTACAATCACCTCTGTAGAATCTAGTCCCTAACACTCGTTTGTTCCTCACAGTTTCCCATCATACTTAGCGTATAGACCGACAATTTCAGTCGATATAGAAAGGATTGATTTGCTCCTTGGAAAAGCAAACAACACGTTAGTCAACAACCGTCGCTTTGTGAAGACGACCACCGCAATAACTTCTGACATTAGTCCGCTGTGAGTTATTGGTGCCCATATGATTTCTCGTCGTATCGTTGTACTCTCGCCATCCCACCTCCTGTGTGTATGACAGAAAAGAAGGGGAACGGTCGGAAGCGAATATTCTTGTTTTAAGTGGTTTGTTGATGTCTCGGGTGGCCCGTGTGTACACTCCGTTGTTCCAACTCCACTCACCTTCATTCCCCTTGCTACAATCAAATCTGCTCATCACCTATCACATCCTCTTGCAAACATCTTGGCTTCTGAGTTCTTTGACATTTCATCACTTGCATGCTAGAGAACATCACGAGATACACAGCTGACTAATTCGACCGGACAACAGACATCACCACCACTAAATCAACATCAAACCACCTCTCGTTGGATGAGACGGTGATATAACTGCGCATTGGTGAGAGCCTTCGTCTTCTCGCCATATCCTCCGCTAACACCTTTATAAGCACAATGGCAGCTGCGCTACACATGCAGATTCCTTCCCATCGTCCATCAATGGATCGATCACCCTCGTTCGAACAACCTACTCGAGCACGCTCCACACCGCCCTTTGCATCCCCCTACGACGCTCCGACCCCTCACACACGATCCAACTCGAGCTCTTCCAACACTTCACCGTATAACCAACCTTTCTCAGGATCATACTTCCCCCCTCCGAACCAGATGTACTCGGTCCAGCCACAACCATGGTCAACAACGCCTGTTCCCGCGACAGCTTTCTACACGCCGCCATTTCACGCGTACCCTAATCAACCTGTCTTTCAACAAGGATATCAACAATCCCAAGCGGACTATGCGGCGTGGGCGAACGCTTATCAACATATGGTGATGGCGTCAGTGGCAGGTGGAGCCCATCCCGGTGGCATGACTCCTCCTGCCTCGACTGATCATCAAAGTCAAAATCAAGACAGGCGACGCACGACTTCTGGACCAGGAGGACAGAGCAACACGGGAGGTTACTTTGATCAGGCTTTCCAACCGCAACAAGCACAACAGCAGAGTCAGCACAAACCACAATCCCAACCCCAACCTCAATCATTCCATCCTTACAAACGCGGACCAGCTTCCCGACCGTCGCGAGATCAACTGCCGAGATCCTCATCAGTCTCGTCAATGCCATCTCCCACCGAGCCAACGCAGTCGGGCATGTCTCGCTCAACTTCTGTCCCAATCGCTTTGGATTCCAAAGCTACACCGACCTCCACTCCCACTACGTTGCTTCCTCCCTCCGTCCCAATAGTCCAGCACACGCGCGACTCCAGCACAGACTCAAAAGCGAGCTCTTCTACCGCCCCGCCGAGGTTCAATTCCCACACTCGAGCCGACTCATCTTCCAGTGATAGGTCTGGCCGAAACAGCGGTCCTTCTTCCCGAACCGCCTCGCCAGTGCCTCGAGTACCAGCTGTTCGAGCTGCGACACCACTCCACCCTGGTCCCATCACTAACGCCACCAACACCCCCTCCGCTTCTCGACCTTCTCCTCTCTCTCAGACTTCCACGGCGCCTGACCCGACCGAAAAGATGGTGAAATCAGGTGGTCTGAAAGGACGACTTCGTAAAGCGCTCGACAAGGACGCAAAGAAGGAACAGAAATTCGCATCACCAGTGAAACAATCTCTTCCGCCTCCGACCTTCGCTTCACCTTCAGAGACTTCCACTCGATCCGCCACACCACCTGTCACCCCTCCGCAAGATTTGCCACCACCTTCGGCACCGTTCACATACAACCCCACAGCAATGGGCAGTGAGGTCAGTCTTGCTGATACGGAAAGGACTGCGACCACAACGACGGACCAGGGCAAGGGGAAGAGAAGCATGTTCAGAATGAAGAACATGTCGACGGACAACATCTCGCTTAGCTCGACAGTGTCCTCTGCGAGCATGATGATCAGGAAGATGGGAAGTCTTGGCAAGCTGGCCAGGCGTAACAGGTGAGCTGCGGTCGTCTCCTCGACGTCCCTGCGGTATGTTTACTGATGTATCGTAGTCTCATGGGCATCTCGAGGATTTTCAAGGACAAGCCGAAAGACGAAGACGCGGCTCTGCCCGAAAAGGAAGGAAAGAAGAAGAAGGACAAAAAGAAGAAAGGCAAAGGCGAGGCCGCTCCGGCCGCCGTCTCTCATGCTGTGGCGCAGTCGACCAAGCCTAGCGAGGACGATGACCGAGCTTTGGCCGGTTTGACACCCGCTGCGAAGCTCGCTCGGCAACATACACTTCGTTCCCGAGCGGAGGTGACAAAGAAGCCCGAAGCGTCTGGCGAGCCGACATGGGACAACAACACCGCAACAAGACAACAGACTCAACTTCCAAGCGTTGCGACCGTCACCACGCCTAACACCGGCCCCGAAGTCGTTCGCGTGCAACCTAGGCAGGCTCCTACTGTGGTTCACGCGGTCGCGGTGACGGAGCAAGAGTATGATAGCGAGGATGACTCGTCAGAAGGCGAAACAGTGGAAGACGTCACGATGACCTTGGCGCGCACGAGGCTGTCAGATGAGGCAGATGCAGAGTTTCAAGCCACTTGGGGTAATGCCTATATCGATAGAAACGCAGTTCCCAAGAAGGGTATCTTGAAGAGTGAGTAGAGCGTTGACCCATCGTAGAAAAGTCATAGGTGCTAAAAAATGCCATAGGTGTCTCATCGTATTCGCAACAAGACTTTGCCGCGAAGAGACAACGGTCCAACTCGACACGCGAGCCCGCGCATCCGCAGCCCAACTCACTTGACACTCTCGCGCACCCTTCGCCTCGTATCGATGATACGTATGACCCATTCTCGCCCAACTTCTCCCCGTTCGATCGCCCTACAACATCTACTCCCGAGCTGTATCAAAACCCCGTGGCGAACAGTTCGGCCCCGACGCTTTCTATTGGTACGGAGACAAAACCGCCTGTTCAAGCTAGGAGCATGACCGCACCCGCTAGGAAGAAGTTGATCTGGGCACCGGAATGTGCCGTATACGTCACATACAGTGCGGATTTGTACGACCGAAGGTCTGAGCCGGCTACTTGCTCGTTCCTAAACGCGCAGCTCGCAGCTCAGATCAAGCAGGAGTGAGTCACACCTCTGGGTTAAATATGAGAACATTGCTGATGGATGACTTTGTTTAGACTCAACGAGTTCAAGCTCGAGATGCCGGTCCACGAAGATAGCAAGCAGAACACGCAATACTTCGCGTAATAAGCATGCCATCGCATGTACATAGTCCCGAACGAAACGAACCAACGAAACTGACCGATAAGGACACTACGCTTCCAAAGTCCCTCCCACATTTATTGCTATGCCTTTCGATGATCTTCATCACTACATCATACATACGAGTAACGCTTACGTTCCTGTTTTCCATTTATGTTTTCATTTCCACCGTTCACGTATAGGTCCATATCCCGTTATCACTCCAGCTGAGCTGTGGGTCCCACGTTCAGTATAGATTAATATACCTAGCATATTTCTTTTTTCATGTTTCTCACGTTCTATTATTCTGTGACAGTGTTTTCCTTTCAAGCGGGAGGCGGTTTGTGCATGTGTAAGAGAGTAGTAGTGGCTCAAGGTAGATGGATTTGTACATAAGTCATGTATGTAATGGATCTTCATGACAGGAGCGGGGGTCATAGTAGCTTGGGACGTTCAGAACATAACCACCATCTGCACTGCATAGCTTCTCGCTTCTGCTGACCCTGGTTACTTACTGTCCCTTCGGGTTTGTTGTTGTTGTGGCGTCGGTGGTCGGCGATACCACGTGGATCTGTGAGGTATAACCTCCACTTTCGGAGCTTCTGCTGCACATGGTCACAACGACGAGCAACTCACAAGCGATATAATTTCCTTGTCAACCACATCACTTGCTTCATCTCACAACAATACTTTCATTTTGTCCAAACGCCAAGTGAACGACTAGCACAATCCCATCTATCTTAATAACAACAATCTAACTAGCTGATTGGCAAGTCACAAACATGTCTTTCTCACCTGAATATTGTCAAGTACGCGAACGCGATCTTGCCACTTTATCAAACTACCTCTCCATCGTGACGAGGCACATCGAGATTGACTGGACGATCGATTGGACCAACAAAGTATTTGGAGGAAGTGCGAGCTTGACACTGGAAGCCACGGAGGAAGGAGAGTCGGTGAAGGAAGTGGTTTTGGATAGTAGTTTCTTGGATATCAAGGATGTTCAGATTGATGGGAAGAAGGTGGTAAGTCGGAGATGTCATCCAACTTGTTCGATGATGTAGAGAGCATGATATGTGAAGGTACAGAAGCTGATGTACGTGTCTGTTTGACCGTGGATAGCAATGGAAACTCGATGAGAGGATCGAGGCTATGGGCGAAGCGTTGCACGTCACTTTGCCAAAGGCTTTGAACAAGGGTGACGTGAGTCAATCCTCGACTAAATTTCCCCCACTTTGCCATACACCTCTGGCTCAAGGATGCTTGTAACGCTGCACACGGCCTTCAATCCTCCTACTTGAGGAGATATACGAAGCTAACATTGTTTCCGATCTGTGTCGCAGCACGTCACAATCACCATCGGCTACTCTACCACAACGCAATGTACCGCCGTCGGATGGCTTGAACCTAACCAGACCAAATCTGGAAAATACCCTTACCTCTTCTCGCAATGTCAGGCTATCCACGCTCGATCTCTCTTACCATGTCAAGACACCTCATCGGTGAAGGCGACTTACAACGCCAAGGTCAGAAGCGGAATGGGATTGGAGGTTCTGTTGTCGGGTTTGAGGAAGGGTGTGAAGGATTTGGGTGAGGGTGTGAGGGAGTTTGTTTACGAGCAGGTGAGTGGGGATTGTCTTTAAGGGGATGTACAGGAACAAAGGTCATTTGGGTGGTGGTGTGCTCGTATCCGATCTATTGAGCGACCAGACAAGTGCATCGGTCTCAAATCGCTTCGATAAAGCGAGACTAGACCCTCAAGAATATGCAGCTGACGTTCGTTCACCTACACAACAGACCAACGCTCTCCCCAGCTACCTCATCGCAGTCGCCGCTGGAGAGCTCGTCTACCGACCCTTCGACAAGCTTGATGGAAGGGACTGGACGACTGGTGTCTGGACCGAAGTGAGTCACCTCCACTTACCTCAATGTCAGGAACTGATCGCGCGATCCCTGCTCGTAGCCCGGACTTATCGAGGCTGCCGCATGGGAGTTCCGAGAGGACACCGCTCGGTGAGTATGACGTTAGATTCGCTCGCAGGAACGGATGTCGAATTTAACTAATATTTTGTCGGCTCAGCTTCGTCGCTACTGCCGAAGACTTGACCTCGGCGTACAAGTTCGGTCAATACAATGTCCTCCTTCTACCCGAGTCCTTCCCCTACGGAGGTAAGTCCGTCCATAGGCTAACACGAAAAGGAAATCGCTAAACTTTGGCAACCTCATCCAGGTATGGAGAACCCTGTCACTACCTATGTGACACCGACTTTGATCGCAGGAGACAGGAGTCAAGTTGATGTTGTCGCTCATGAGATCAGTCACGTAAATCCACTTCGATACAGTCAAATGAAGGGGTCATGTCAAGCTGACTCGGTCGACTTATCTTAGTCCTGGTTTGGTAACGGTATCTCTTCTCAGAGCAGCAGTCACTTCTGGCTCAACGAAGTACGTATAGGCGCCATCTACAGGCGTCAAATTGCGTTGCTGACGGCCGGTGTAGGGTTTCACGACCTATACAGAGCGACTTATCATTGGAAAGACCCATGGCGAACCCGCACGACAGCTGTGAGTAGCAACGTGTACAGACAAAACTGTTCACCACGGCTGACCATATAATTGCAGGTCTTTCATCATCGGTGAGCTGAGAGTGTGGACACGTTTGCCCTCACAAACACTCTCTGACCATTGTGGCTTGGACTTGTAGGCCGTCAAGGTCTGATCGGTGATCTTAAGCGATTCGAGCCCCGTTTCCAGCGACTGGTTTCGGAGTACAAGGAGCACGAGGATCGTGAGTAGCCTTGTCAAGGCCCCCTTGGTGCGCGGTATTGATGTGGTCTCGTCAAATAATAGCCGATGATGGTTATGGTCAATGTGCATACGAGAGTGAGTCACGGCCTATCACTCTGTTGTAATTCATTGCGTTGACACATGTTCCTACGTGCAGAGGGTGCCAACCTTCTTCTTCACCTCGAGCGAACTCTTGGAGGTCTCGACGTCTTCCTCCCATACATTAAGGACTACGTCAAGACCTTTGAAGGGTACTCGATCAACACTAATCAGTGGAGAGACCACCTCTTCGATTACTTTGGCAAACAAGAGGGAGGTGCCGAGTACGTAAGGCGACTCGGTAAGGTTGATTGGGATGCCGTGAGTGCTTCTTCATACTTCCTGGTAGGAGGACAAGCAATGATGACGAGGAGAAATTGCTGATCCGACGAATCGAATGATAGTGGTTGCACGGCGCCGGTGAAGATCTCTGCGTCGACTTGCAGTACGATGACACCCTCGCCAAAGCTGTGAGTGTTGTTGCGCGTCTTGAGAGACTCACATGCTGACAACATCAATTGGAAACGTTCAGTGTTACGAGCTCGCAGCGAAGTGGGACAAGGCACGAGATAGTTCTGACTTCTCGGCTTTCTCATCTAAAGACTTGGAGAACTTCTCTGCCACTCAGAAGGGTGCGTCTTCACTGCAATTAAATTTCATTCTTCCGCGCACAATCACTAATCTATTTTCTACATTCTGTGAACACAGTTGTGTTCCTTGACAAACTCGAGACATACGAGACTCTCCCTCACAAGGCTGTCGAAGCTCTTGACGAAACCTATGGTTTCGGCAAGACTGGAAGTGCAGAGATCAGATTGAGATTCTATGAGATCGCTCTCAAATCTGGACCCAAATATGCTGAGGATGCTGCTGGTGAGTAGGGTCACTGAACTTCTCCTCCAGACCAATATCCCAGTCCTGGGTCTCTGGTTATCCCAGGCGATTATACTAATTTGGTTTTGCATAGTATGGGTTATTAACAAGGGTCGTATGAAGTACTGTCGACCCGTCTTCAGACTGTTGAACGAGCAAACTCCCGAACTTGCCAAGAAGACATTCACAGACCACGCCTCTTTCTACGTGAGTCTCACTATTCCTCCACCACGTTTCAGTGGGATGAGCTGATGTGATCTCGTAGCACCCTATTGCGAGGAAGATGATTGCAAAGGATTTGGGAGTCAAGGTGGATTTGTAAGGGCCGACTTCGGTACGGGTGGTACAGCAAACTTGAAAGGACACACATCTCATCATGCATATACAGTATTTGGTTGCGACGACGGTCAATCCAATTGGAGAATGACTATTGTACATCGTTCATGGGGAGTATCATCGAGGCTATCTCACTAGATGACTGTCATTTCGATTCGGTGCATTCTATACAAGGTTTCGTTAAAGTCGTGAATATCGTATACCAATCCGCACAGTGTATCAATTGGCCCATTTCCCTCAACCGATACCACATTGCACACATGTCGTGCCTATCTCCGTCCGTTCAAACCACAGTCGTGGCAGATTGTATCAACCATCTTTCCAATTCCTATGAGTGGCACCAAACTTTATCAGCTCGCAATCCCGACTGATCATCCGCACAGGTGTACCATTTCACTCACATTCCTCGGCAAACCACTTTTGGGCGGTCTTAATCCGCCTTCCTCCTGACCTGGAGTCAGGTCGACCCCTTCTCGAGCTTGTAATCTCTTCAAACCAGGCGACCTTGGTCGCTCTCCTCCCTTTCCTACCAAATCAACTTTAGCAGATTTGCCCCCGACGGCTTTGATCTTCTTGTTGATGGTGTTGGAGTGAACGTAATGGAACGGGATGTTGGTAGGTCGTGTCTTAAGTACACTAGGGAGAAGATGGGAAGAAGAAGAGGATGAAGAATTGTTAGGGAACGGTTTCTTCTTCTTGAGTTGCGAGGCGGAACGAGATTTGGCGATACTCGTGAATTGAGGTAGATAAGAAGCGTATTTCGTCTCACCTGGAGAAGGATCGACCTTGGTAGATATCGTTTGACTTCCATCGCTGTGGCGTACAGTAACATCCTCAGCCCTGGTAGCAAGCTCCTTACTAGACGGCATTGGCGGTTCCGGCGAAGCTTGTACACCGAAACTAGCAAAAGGGTGTTTCGCACTTTCCCCTTTCACAGGGGTGCTCGGTGCCTCACCGTCGAACAACGTCCGTGTGAGATCATCAATAGTAGGGGCGGAGAGGATGTAAGCTGTCGTAGGAGAATAAGGAGTGGATGGTGTCGATACACCGTGTGTGAGTCTGGTAGGTGTTTTGAGAGTAGGTTCGATCGGAGGAGATGAAGCGAGTGAAGGTGAAAGTGGTGGTGGGATTGGTGGATTAGGATCGAGCGTAGAAATGGGAGATACTTTGATAACATCGGCCTGTCTTTTGACTGAGGATGTCATCGCTGTGTCCGGGCTAGGACGCTGGCATCCGGAGATCGCTGTCTCAGCCATGATGGACGAGTTGGGTTGTTTGTGCGACGGCGTTGATGACAGAAAGTCTGCCGTATTATTGACCTTGAGCCGCTGTTGCCCCTTACTCCAATCCTCCACACTGACATTTGTCCCCTTTAGAGCCATACCTCCTTCGTTCCGTTCCATCTCCGCCGCCGAAGCAACCTCCCCTTCTCCTTCCTCGCCCCGTATCATATCATGTGCAACTGCTGACTTCGCCGCCTGACTCTCCTGGGTGGCTGACGTCAATCTTGGACTGGCGGTTTTGGTCGGAGAGATACGCATCGAGTCGACCGAAGAGATCAGCCTGACTTTCCGAGCTGTGAAGAACGTCGCTTCCAAGGGCGACATCGTCGGCTCCATCTCCACCTCCGTCACTCCATCTCCATTTGGCGGTATACTTTCGAAAACCATACTAGCCGCTAACGAATTCGTTCTAGTCCTTGTTCCCTCATCGGCTCCAATACCTGTCCCAGGGTAGAAGAAGGAGGAAATCGCCGATCGGGGTACAGAAGGTTTTCGAGTCCTACCTATCGTATTCGTCGTCAAGGCGGAAGGTGCATCAGAGATGAGACGAGCGTGATGACCTAGTGTTTCGAACGATTTGCGATTCGCAATGCGTCGAGCTTGTACCCCTTCCTCCACTTCATTAGAGAACGAAGACGATGGGGGAGTGATGATGATCGAATCGTGCGATCGCGTTGTCGGGGAGAGGGTGGATGTGGAGGAGTTGGCAAGCTGGTGGATCGGTCGGTTTGCACGATGTCGTTTAGGTGGTACAGGACCACTACGATGAGGTACAGGTACAGACGCAGGAGAGAGATCGAGTGATGAATCGTTCGACATCGACATGGATTTTGCGAATCCACTCGATATCGCAACTACCTTTGCTCGCCATTCCCTCTCAGCCCTTTCGGCGGATATCACGCTCCCCCTCGAAGTAGAATGTAGAGACGAAGTCGATGCGCGACGACGAGGCAACGAGCGAAGATGTGGCGGAGTCGCAGAGAGGGGAGTGATAACTTGTGATTTCGCCACAGGTTCAGGGGGGATAGTGGATGTTCTTGGTTTCGATACCGATGAAGATTTATCCGAGGTCGAAGAGGATGAAATGGAAGGCGAGGAAGAGGAGGAGATTATACCAGCTTTCTGCTCGGCCTTGACGACCATCGCTTCAAATGCTTTTATACTTTCCTTCAGATCGGTGTGTCCGCCAGTCATCTTCGACGCTCCCGTGTTCGGGTGAGGTGGGACTTTCACGCTTTGGACTGGTGTAGTATCACGTCGTCTTTGCTTCTGCGACAAAGATCGGATCAACCCTTTAGTCCCGTTCGTGGTAGTGGTTGTCGTCGCACTTGTTGATCGTCTCGACGTAGTAGAAATGACAGGTGCAGAATGAGGAGCACGATAGTATTCCGGTAATACCACCACTGGAGGTTTCGGACGATAGAACGGATCACTGGATCCAGGACTCGAGGAAGGTGTAGGAAAAGATGGGATGGGAGGTAGAGGTTCGTCCCGATCAAATTTACCGTGCGTCTGACCCATCTCGAATAGCGATAGAGTGGAAGTTAGAGGTATTGTGAATATCGTATGAGCACGAGAAGAGCGCGATCGGTCAACCGACTCGGTAGACTGTTGACTTGATGTGGCTGGTAGGGTGGAGGAAGAAGCGGGAGAACACTTGGAACGATTCTTGTTATTGCTGTTGGTGGTGCCGAAGAAAGAGTGATTGTGAAATGGTGATTTCATGATGAGTCTGAGTCTACTTGAGTAATGTATCTCGCGAGCTGGTCGAAAGGTGTTTACACTATCGTACTCGTACTTCCCTAACTTGATTATATGTGTAGCGTTGTGTGGATGCGAAAGGAGTTGTCGTCGTGCGACACGAGGCTGTGTGAATCAACACGCGTTGAATGGACGACGGAAACACGTTTCGGTGACGAAGATGACGTCTACCGCACGCCCTACACGCCGAATCCCCCTAAGATTGCTCGAGTGTTTGTGTGACTGTGTGTGTTTGGGTCATACGCGTGAGGACAGGGTTCTCAGTATTAAGCATAAGCATAACCAACATCGAATACTCTTCCACACAACGGCGGAAAGGTATTGGCGGGTTCGATTACACCATCGTGTCTGTGCAAGAGAGAACGAATGTTCGCCGCACTGCCGTATAGTCCGGGCCGTCGAGAACGTATACTGCTGACCTGCGGCCTCTCTCTCCCTCATCGGAGGCATAGTGAGGATGTGTACGTTCGTAAGCGGTGTGTGCTATATATGAACGTGCGTACATGTCGCAAAGTCCTCGAAACAAGTCTGAAACACACTAGATCTGTTCGTACCCCTGTAAGGGAATCGATGTTCCAAATGGGGTTTCATACTGCGCAGAAGGTATCGAACATGGTCGAGACAAGAGACCAGGGTGTGCTAATACGTGAGCGTGGTGGATTGACCCAGACAATGGAAAATGGCATGTACCGCGTCAACCATGAGTAGCGTAGAGTGCGAGGACGATCTATGCAATAATGATGGCTATCATAATGTTCAAGTATCAAAACGCGCCTCGAAACAAAAACAATTCAACCACGCAAAATCCACTTCGACGCGCGACAAAAAAACGGGGGTCAGCCGCGGATCGAACGCGGGACCTCTTCAATGAAGAACCTAAAGCGGATCCCAAATGAAGCGCGATACCACTACACTACAAACCCGCCGGGGTTACGGAATTAGCCAATTCGTAGCGTTCATATAGCAAGACCGCTCTAGGTTAGGGAAGTTGGGCCTCTTCGTGTCAGTCTTGGCCAGAGGAAGATGCATATTTCAAATATCAGTAAGGTCTATACATTGAGAGGGTACATTCCTTGCATAATCTGGTGAGCTTTGAAGCATGGGCAGGATGAAAACAGACTTATCAGATTGGTTGAAGATCAATAACAATATCCCGATCGATGATCGGTCACCTCCGATTGTTGATCACCCCTACCGTATTCGTAGTGAGGGATGGCGACTTCACTTTCTGGGGTACAGTAAGCAGAAGTTGACCAATAATGAGAGGGTAGGTTGTCAGCTTGTTCGTATATACCTACGTTGCACAACAGAGTCTATAAAAATAGTCTGTAATACTATTCCAAGCTCGTCCCCGTGTCCCTGTTGCGACACACCAGATCTTATCTTCGCAACACTACGAGCTATTGAGCTATCTATCATCACCCCGCCTAATCCCATTCGATGTCACGAGAAGAATCTTCGCCCCTCCTCCCGTCCTCCAATCGCGAAGTAGAACCGTCTCCTGATCGCGCGACCTCGGCTGGACAGGGACCTGCTCATGGTCCTGTCGAATTCGTAAAGCAGTTGGATATGGTCCCGACCCCTAGAGATAAGTTGGCCCTGGGTCTAGTCTATGTGAGTGATACCTATAGACGGAGAGCGGGGTGGTGGGAGATGCTAATATGGGATGTAGGGTGGAATCGTGCTGTTCTTGCCTTTGACATGGTATCTTGTCTTCTCGGGTAATCTCAAGGTGAGCAATCTGACCCTCGAGGCATAAAAAGCGCTGGACAGCCGACGATAGCAGAGGCTGATATACCCTAATACGCACATAGGCGATGGGATGGTTTGCAGTTCACCCGCCTATGCAAAGTCTTGCGATCACCGCGTTTCTTCTGGGTGAGTGACACATATCCTACTACCTCGCACCAATTGCTCGAGATTTCTACCAATCTCGACAAACACTACTGTGAAGTCGATTCCATCTTGCCCGTCTCAATAACGACCCACATCCCTACCGTTCTCCCGAGTTGACTCCCCACCTTCAATGTTATAGGTATAACCCCCCTCCAGCCCCCACCTCCAAACTCGGTGACCCGATCATCCCGATTCAAATCGCACCAAAACCTCATCCTCCTCCTCGCCTTACCAGCTCTATCAATCGGTTCCGCCGCCATGATCTACAACAAATATCTCCATTCTGCAAAACACTTTACCACTTGGCATAGTTGGTTTGGACTCGCTGTGGTTGGATGGACTCTCGTACAGGCGATGATTGGAGCTTCGACGGTTTGGTGGGGTGGGAAGGTTTTTGGTGGTGAGGAGAATGCGAAGAGAGTGTACAAATATCACAGGTAAGTACTGTTCACCGTCTCTCCTCCTTGCCCAGTACCGCATGACTTGTGCAGCAAGGAATAGAATGTTGCAAGAGTAGTCTCGCGTGGGATTCGCATTCGTGTTGCTACCTACATTCCATCCGCTTTCGATCTGACATGGTACTGATAAGACTTGATACCCAAAGACTCTCCGGCTACACCCTCGTCACTCTATCCTTGATCACCGCCAACCTCGCTGGGATATACTCAGACTGGGCACAAGGTCGCGGTCTCCACGCTTTGCGAGTCATCGCGTTCTGGATAGGACTACCTATGATCTGGGTAGGGTTGACAATTCGGGCTAGGTGAGTGTTTTCGTATCTCAACGTGGAAGAAGGGAGGAAATGTACTGATGGAACGATGAATCTGGTTAGACCAAGTAAGATGAAGTTTGTTTGACCGCGTTGCAGCAGGTCTGTTGAAGTGATTCAAAACCCAACCCTAGGGTCTTCGCACAGAACGTCATTACTTGCCAAGAACCAAAATGCATAATCTCCGTGGTACTCCATTACTGGTATTCACGGACTACGGACTACAATAGTCACGCAAAGTTCAACTCACGCACTAACCCTTCCCATCCTCCAACTCTCCCTCTCTATCCTACCCCACTCTCCCGTCTGCCATGTTCTCAACCCTTTCTCATCAGCCTCTTTCACTTCTTCCTCGCTCATCTTTCTAACTCTTGCGCGTGAACCAAACATGCGTGTGAAAGTACCGCTGGCTACTTGACCCCGTTCTTCAAGATACCAAATCAGACGTTCGATCGTATCGCTTGTCAAGGGCGGTGGGATGAGGTCGGGCATTGGCGCTGGCGTTGGATGGGTGGCGATCTTGCTCTTGGTCCTGGATTTGCTTCGACGTGGATGTGCGACGGAAGTTTCTCCAGCTTGCCCACGAGGTGGTTGATCCCACTCGCGATGCAAAGGCGGAGGAACATCGAACGACGATCTTGGACTGTCCCTCACTCTCTCCCGAGCTTGAGCTTGGTTCAGAGATCTCCCCACTCTCCTCCCAGCAGCATTCAACACACTTCCCCAACTAACCCACCATTCGTCTAATCTCCTTTCCAAGTCTGCTTTGACGGATGGAGGAAGGACTTTCCCCTCTGTCTCAAGTATGAGTAGAGCGGCAGAATTGTGCGCGTACAATGTCGATCGAAGTGCTTTGAGAGAGTCAAGTAGCGCCGAGAGGTGTTGAATACGGTTGTCGTCGTCGGCGGCGGTGGTGGTGGTGCGTTGAGCAGGCAGGTTCGTTTCGAACGCACTTTGAATAGGTGGACGAGTACCGAAGCTAGGTCTGATGTGATTCGGTGATATTTGTTCAGAAGGAGAAGCGAGAGGAGGCGATACGTTCCCCGGATGAAAAGGATGATCTCTCGGTAAAGCTCTTTCCCTCTGTCGTTCCATTTCGTACGAAAGGGGTCGTCGGATCGGTGGAGATGGGAAAGGGTGTGTTGACAATTGGATTTGTAATTCGTCCGATCCTGAGCCCTCCGCTGAGGCTGAAGGGTTTGGTGAAGGTGTTGATGAAGAAGCCGTCGTCAAAGGAGGGGTAATCATCTCCCATTCTTGGGACAATAGCGAATCGTCATCATCGTCCTCGGACTCATGACTACCTCTTCGTCGTCTCTTGATCTTTGATTTTGAACCACTAGACGGATCAGGATTGAGACATGATTCCTTTCCTGTACCTGTCACTCGTGATCCTACACGAGTCAAGAAGTTCTGCACAGATCCTTTTCGTCGTATCTTCCTTTCCTTTTTGGCTTCTATGATGACAGTCTCCGCCCCACTCTCCACACCTGAGCCTGAACCTGGGAGGGGATAGACTGGTGATCGATTCGTCAGAGACATCTTTCGTCGAACTGAGGGTGTATGTGTCCCTTCGAGCAGAATAGCTCGCGTTTGGCGTAGGGAAGGTCGAGGAAGGATGATATCCCTCAATCGCCATTTCTGAATAGGCACTTCCCGCGGTCTGACAAGTGAGATTGGGTCCCAGTCCCGGTCTTCGTGACAATGGTCGAGTGTCACCTTGGATGACGAAGCGATAGGATCTTCTAGGTCTTGTCGAACACGATAGAATGGCATTGGCATTGGCGTTGCTGAGTGATAGTGATTGTGCAGATCGAATCGATATATGGGATGGTAATGGATCGTGTTCGTTTTTTTTGTGAGTCGATTGAAATGGAGGAATTCCGAGCTCAGCTCGATAGTAACACTTAAGCGTCCAGCGCTGATGGTTCCGAGGAATGGAGAGGTAATGAGGAGGCAGGGAGAGAGATAGAGATGGACAAAGTACAGGTTACAGAACATACTCCCATCTAATCCAATCCATACTGTAGTCGCATTCCAGCATTATGCGAAACCAACCACCTTCGTCATCCGAAAAATCAGCCGCGGTCTCGATTCCGTGCCTCCTTGCATTGAACCCCTACACTCCTAACTATTTACTTCGCAGGAGAAAAGCAGTAGCAGTAGTTAAGTAATGTTTCCGGATGATAGCCCGTCGTTCCCGCTTCGTGTACGCATAGCGAACCTCGACCTCGAACCCCGCGTTTAGATCAGGTCTGTTATGGTATAAATGAAACGACAAAGAGGACAAGTCTCGTCAGTTGGGATAGGTCATTTCGGGATCAAAGTGGCTGAGTAAGACCTCGTTTCATCTCTCAGTGACGGGCAACATGCACAATATGTATTTCTGGACTATGGGCCGAGGACTACTCATAAGAGTTCGAGATAACTTGTAGCTTGACAATCTGGGCTCGAGAACGGCAGTATTCGCAACAACCACTTGCCAATACCCTTTGCTTTTCCCGCTGGTATTGCTGTTGTCGTCCGCTCCCATTCCACCATCCGGTCCAAAGTCCCAGATACATTGCATAAGAAAAGATAATATGTACTATTCTTTGTAAAATCTCACAACTCGACACGCCCGTCGTCCTTGACCTCGTCCCCATACCCTCCTACCTCTCAATTACAGCCTTTCCATTTGACATGTTAGCCCTTTTGTTGTCCATCCCCTGTCTCCCTCACATCTAACACTACAACACTCCCTAGTCTCTTCCGCCGATCGGTTCGTACTTCCAGATCCTAGCCATGCAGTCCCCACTTCCACTCGCAAGATAACCACCACTCCTAGCCAGATCGATCGAAATGACCGAGTTTTTGTGTCCTTGTAGCATGAGTTGTGCTTGACCAGTCGCGATGTGCCAGAATTGAATGGAACGGTCTTTGGATCCAGAGACAACCCATTGTCCGTCGGGAGAGATGGCGACAGAGAGGACGTAGTCCTAAGGGAGAAGCCATACAATGTTAGTACCACTGTCCGTAGTGCTTCTTTCGAGGGTAGAGACTCACCTTGTGACCGTTCAGCGTTGATTGACAAGTACCGAGATTCTTTTGCACATCCTTTGATCCAGGAGGTAATGACTCGACTTCTCGCTTGGTAGCGCCGAGATCCCAGATTCGGAGTGTTCGGTCGAGCGAACCGGAGACGAGACATTTTCCGTCGGGCGAGAAAGCGACGCTGAATCAGTTTGGTGTATCAGCTCGAGACCAAATCCGCTGAGGATGCTTCAAAGACTCACCTGTACACCGAGTCCTTGTGCCCCTTGAGTCGCTCCACCTGCTGACCCGTTGTCACGTTCCAAACTCGCACCATTGTATCTAATGAACCGGCAGCAACGAGCTTTCCATCGGGTGAGACTGCACACAATGTCTGTCAGTCATTGCGCAATCTTATTGGCACACGCATGCACTCACGCGCAACAGAGGTAATGCCCGCATCGATCGGTCCATGCTCGTTGTGGATGAAGTCCTCGATCCTGAGATCGAACACACAGATGCCCTTCTCAATATCCCAGATTCGCGCAGACTTGTCACCGGAACCAGAAACGAGGAATCGTCCATCTCGAGAGAAGTCGAGCGAGTAGATCTCCTGCATGTGTCCTTGGAGCAGGTGTCGGATACGTTTTTGTTTGATGTCCCAGATCTATATGACACGCATCAGATACAGGCCATGATGCACGGGTGTGGATAAGCAATGACTCACCCTGATCTGTCGATCCTCTGCACCAGTTGCAAGGAACTTTCCATCTGGGCTGAAACATATGCTTCGGATGTAGAGATCACCCGTACGGTTGGCTGCTTCGTCTTGCAATGTACTGTACGCGTCACGAGTGTCAATACTGCTCTAGATTGTATCTCCAGCGACACTCACGTAACTCTGCCTCCAGACTTAACATCGTAGATCTGCGCCGTTCGGTTACATCCTGTAGCAAGGTATTTTCCGTCGTTTGAGAACTTGACGCAACAGACAACGCTACGCCGGATATTGGTCAACACCTGACTTTTCTGCAACCTCGTGTAACTCACGTCTCGTGCTCCAGAGTATGCACCAATGCCACATCCAACTGCTTCCTCATCTGACTGCTCCACATAGCCTGCCAATCCCCTCCTTCCTTCTTGAGTTCTCTCGAGACGTTATCAGGGTCGAGATCGGAAAGGTGTACTGGGGGAGAAGGAGGAACATTGGATGGAACGACGGCACGGTCTCGGGCGCGTCTCTCGCGCTCACGGTCGGCCGAACCCGGTCGAGGGCCGGCAGCACCGGGAGGAGGGTATGGTGACCGGGCTGCGCGCAAGGGATGAGTTTTGGGGAAACAATTACAGAGAACGGTCACTTACAGCCACCAGGCTCGCCGTTGAGAGGAGGACCAGGCAGGTTGGCACCATATGGTGGTCTATCGTCGCCTCCTGGTCTTGGCAACTCGGGAGGGGAAGTTGAAGCACCTCCAGACGGTCCACCTCCGGGTCCTCGTGCCTCCAATTCCTTCCTCAGCCGCGAGATCTCCGCTTCGTATCTACAGAAACGCAAATAAGTCATAAGGATGGTTCCTGGTCCACGGTGGAGAGTCGGAAGGACGACTTACTCTTGTCGAACCTTTACATGATTCGCCTCCAACTCGTAGAGAGACTGTCTGATGAGACCGAGCTCGTTGATCTGTTGTTGTATCTTTGCCTCGTATTCGTCCCGTTGTTGTTTCCAAACATTCCCATCCGCGCCAACTTGTTCAAACTCGTTCTTGATGAGGTCGAAAAATTCGCCCAGTCGCGCCGAGGAAGAAGCGGTGAGGACGCTAGGTTGAGCGGGGCCTCCGGTCGGGGGGAGTCGGTGATGCTGCATCGATAGATAGGCACGAGTGTCAATCATTCAAAATCAGTATTTATAGTGATCACTTGGTTTAAGAAGAAAGAATGAGAAGGATGGACGAATGAGGGAGAGTGTGGCAGGACAATGATGATCGAGAACGAAGCAAGGATGTGTGATGGATGGATCCAAGCGTTTACTCACATTGTAAATACCGGGCGGTTGCATATTATCTCTGTTGAATGTTTCAGATGTCTTGTATTTACGCGTCAGAGACAAGTTATGCAAGGGGGTGGGTAAGGAAAGGAGTGGGTGGCGTCGAAAGGAGGACGATGTGTTGGATGTATCGACGAGGTGGATGTATGGATGTATGGATGTATTGATGATCGACTTGGGAGTGTAAGATTGATTTAGTTTGAAATGGAATCCAGTGGATGAAGTGATTGAATGGAATGTGTTGTATGGTGTATGGTGTACGGTGTATGGTGGGTCTGTGCGCGTGTGGCCCTGCCCCTTGCTTACTTTGCTTAGCTTATTACTGTAGTAGCTTAATGGCTTAATGCGGGTCTGTGCTGAGAGTCGTCAACCTGCCTGTTGGTAGAGATTGGACCCTTAGCGCGCAACTCTTTTCCTCCGATCAGGTACAGCTTACGTAACCACAAATAGGTTATTTTGATCCCGGTCAGTTGGTGGGTTTGTTGTTCACGCTCAGGTCGATCGCGTCGAGAGAAACGTCGTTGGAAAGAGGACGTTGATTTTTATTCATTTATCAGTAATTACAACGTTTGCTTGATTCCACCTCATCTCTCTTCACTCGCCACCGAGGTCGGTAGATGGCGGACGCCACGCCCAAGATGCCACCAATGTTCACTCCTCCTAATCCTGCATCCCCTAATCCACCACCTATCGCATTTACCCCTGTCCAATCCACATCATCCCGTCATCATCGTCGTCTACCAGCTCGTTCTTCGCTCTCCAACTCATTCTCCTTCGTACCCACCGCTCTGGCCGATCCACCAGCTGCAGGTGATATCTCGCTAGATAACTCGGAAGTGAGCTTCTCCTTCTCTCATCCTACGACACGACGGACGAAACCTTCCAATCTCAATTTCCTATCATCCGCCGCACTCAGCCATGCTGCCGAACAAGGAAATAGAGGGATGGGACAAGTGTCCCCTCGAGTGAGACCCAGTCCGAGCGGATCAGGAAGTAGCTCGAGGACTTTCATCCCTGATCTGGGTGAAGGTGGGAGGAGACGCAATGGCCACGGTCATGGTCATGGTCATGGGATCGAAGGATTACCTTCCACTCGCGTTAGGTCTAGATTGGGTGAAGAATCACCGGAACGAGCTAGGGTCAGACCAAGAAGGACCTCGCTAAGACGACTCGCCCAACAACATCCATCAAACAGCGAAGAAGGGAGCGATGAAGATGCAGAGGAGGAGGAAGAAGGACGCACGTGGAGTATGGTGGACTCCATGCGATTATGGAGACATGATGCTATCATGCAGCATCTTTATGAGACGGCGGCATTCTGGGGCGACAAGATTCTCAGCTGGACAGGTGAGCTGTTCATACATCTGGAGTGGTCCACAAAGTGAAAGCTAACAGTACAGTACAGCTGACCCTAATGACGCCTTCTGGCTCGCACAAACACACTTTCTTACCGGCCACTACTTGCGCGCTGAGAAACTCCTCACCGACGCTTTGCCTCCACCTCCGAAGAGACCATTACCACCGCGAAGGAAAGATAAGGGCAAAGGCAGATCAGAAGACGAAGACGATATGATGAACGGTCATCGTCTTAGCGGTAGTAATGGAAACGGAACTGCACCCATCGAAGGTATAAATGGCGTTGGCGAGAACGCAATGGGACGGAGATTGGTGGATGAGAGTCTGGCTTGTCGATATCTTGCAGCGCAATGTCTGGTAAGTGCTCAATCCATAATCATTGGTTTGATGGTCTGACGCCCAATTTAATAGGTGCACCAGGAGAAATATCACGAAGCGCTGGAGCTGTTAGGAGAGTCGAACCCATTCAAGGAAGCCGGTACGTCCGTCTCTTGAATATGGGCGATCGCTAGTTGCTAAACCGCACTATATAGGTACAGAGCCAGGACCCGATCAACCAAGTCAGGACGAGGGAATCAAGGTGAGCTGTCGCGTCCCGTAATACTGGTGAAAAGATAGCTGATAGCATCTTCAGCTTCATTCCTCCATATGCCACTTGCGTGCTCTTCTTCATCTCCGGTTATCCTCATTCGCACTTGCGAAAGAGTCTTTCATGGAAGCGCTCATGCTGGATGTCAAGAACTATGACGCATTTCGAGAACTGGTGGAAGGCGGCATGATGTCCGAGAAAGAAGGTAAGTCAGGCGGAGGTGCGACAGAAGTTGGCAGCTGATAGCATAAACGACAGAATGGGACTTCATTCAGGGGTTATCATTCCGCAAACAGCTGTCTGAGGACGATGCCAACTTTGTCAAGATGATGTACATGACCAAGTTGAAAAAGGTGCGTAAAAGTCGCGTCCAAACAGAGGATATCGCTAATACTATGGCAATCTTAGGACACACATGTTCGCGAAGTTACGGAAGCTCGACAAGCGTTGACGGAGCAGTACGGCCTTGGAGAGAACTGTGATGTCCTTGTCGGCCTGGCCGACGAGTTATACGCGAAATACAAATGGGAAGATTGTTACGTCGTGACCTCCAAGTGAGTGCTTGCGCTTTCGGCTATCATGCCCGAGGCTGATCAACCTGCACAGAATTCTCGCTCGAATACCGGGCCATCCTACAGCGCTTCCTCTCCATCTCGCATGTATGCACCACATACATCGATTACGATCGAGCCTCTTCATGCTGGCGCACGATCTGGTGGAACAAGATCCGCAAGCGGCGACAACGTGGTACGCCGTAGGATTGTGGTATTTCTCTGGAAAGCGGTGGGCCGAGGCGAGACGGTATTTTAGGTCAGTCAAGGATTGTAAACTCGCTGGATCGGGCGAACGAGAAGCTGATATGCCTCGAATGGAATAGTAAGGCGAACCTGATCGACTCGAGATTCGCTCCTGCGTGGATCGCGTTTGCCCACTCGTTCGCTTACGAGGGTGAACATGATCATGCAATCACGGCGTACTCGACTTCGGCGAGATTGTTTCAAGGGTAAGCAATTGTCTCGTCATCTATCCCGTTCAACACCTAGCCAAAGGCTTACCACGCGTCACAGGTCGCACCTCCCTCTACTGTTCATTGGGATGGAACATCTCCAGCTCAGCGCGTCCAATCTTGCAGAGGAATACTTCCGAGCTACGGAGGTCATCAACGCCTCCGATCCGTTGTTGCTGAATGAGCTGGGTGTGGTAGCGTATAACAAGGAAGAGTGAGTTTTGTTATGCTTGAGACAGGCTACCGGAAACCACAAACTTACAATCCAAGCTGACATCCGACCAGGTACGAACAGGCGGCAAGCTATTTCAGGAAGGCGTTGAGAGCTTCATGGGATATGCAGGGTGTAAAGTCCATCTGGGCCGTGACATACTGCAATCTGGGTCACGCGTATCGCATACTGAAGTGAGTTTAGGAGATGTTAGCCTGTTGAACCGTAGCTGATACTGATGTCCCGATTTCCGTTAGGAACTACGACAAGGCGGAACACAACTACCGTCAATGTATGCGTCTCGACCCTACCAATGCGACGGCGTACGCGAGCCTGGGTATGATCTGGCAGCTCCGCGGCGATATTCGTGAAGCCATCAAGGTGTATCATCAAGCTCTTAGTCTTGGTCCTCAAGATCCGATGGGCACGGTATTGCTGGAGATGGGTTTGAGAGAACAGATGGAAGCGCTTGATCCGACAACTTTACCTGGTTTACCCGGACAATTAGGAGAAAGAGGCTTAGATCCGTTCTCTGTACCAAAGGTGAGCCCAGCTGTGGTTCTGCTTTTCGCTATCAGTTGCTGATAATATCTCCGTTCGTGATATGTGCATAGGGGAACCCAATCTTCGGTCCTTTGCCCATCGAACTGGACCCAGCAACATTGGAAGATGCAGGCGGGGAAAGCGTGATTCATCCTCCGACAGCGGGAGCAGGCACCGCCTCTACCTCTTTCACCGGGTCGCTGTCCGGTATCAGGAAGGATGATTCAGAAGCGGCTTATAATGCGGAAGATGAAGTTGGAGAAGGGTCGACGATGGACATCGAGGATGATTAGGGAAAGCAGGGGACTGTGTCATCGTCGGCCTTAGTATGAATGCGGTGTGCTTGCACTGTTATACTACGTCGCGTTATATTTCTGGTAGTCGTACTTCTAACACAGCGATGCACACTAATCAGTTCCGCTCTACGGAGAACTTTGATTCCCAAATTCGTGGAATGATCGTCCGATCTCAAACGTGACGTGTATTGATCAAGCTGTGTATATATCCAGTGTCCCCGTACTAGTTTGTACGGGCCACCTTTGTTTTTACAATCCCTGGTTTATGACGGCATCTAGGTTCCCGTGTAGACCGAACGGCGTTCTAAACATATACACATGTAGTTATATTTTTCGTATACACCCTAATACGATGCTATCTCAAGCAGGAGGCAATGGGTAATGGGCCGAAGCGAGGCGCGGGGGTAAGGAGGGGATCTTGTAAAAGGGCAATGCCGATGGGAACTGTCTTACAAGGTGTGAGAAATACGGGACTCCGTACTGGGTAATGGGAGGGAGATGGGGAGATGTTCTACGTCGCATAGTGTACTGTAGTCTACGGCAAAGCACTATTCAAGTAAGTACACCGGTAACTGTCTGCGGAGGACTGCGTTGTGTTCACCGGAAAGAGGGGGTTTTGGAGATAATAGATGGCTTAGCGAACAAGTAGACTTTGTGAGAAGCTGTCTGTCGTCATATGGTACAGATTCAAGAGTGTTTCATCCTTTCTTTTAGATCATAAACGTGGTACCATACCAGTGCTGCGTGCGTGTATATGTATGTAAATCTGCGTCATCTCCATCAAAAGGCATTCCCCGTACGTAGTGTACGAGCGGTACTACTACTGTTACGGGATGTTTCTTTCCGACTCAGGGATGTCCCTTAATTCTACCCTAACCTAGTTACAGTCATTCTAGGTATGGAGGGGGTGATGGGGTCACCGCTATTCAGGTATTTTATTTATTATTATGTATTTATTTATTTATTTACACTCACCGTACGTACAGTTTCACGATATTTTGTGTGTGTGAGAGAGAGAGAGCACCAGGCAGCGAGCAGCATCGCCTCGTTATCGTAACCCTCTTTTTCTCGTACTACCACCACGACTTTGCATTCCATTCCCATTGCAATTCCCATTCCCATTCCAGAGTCTGTCGTCTTCTTCGAACTCCTCTTTGTCGCCGCTCTTCCTTCTTCTTTTGTGTCCCAGCTAGCTAGTGTCCATCGACAACATCCGAATAACACACACCGACTGCGTCGCCGATACCGGTCCATCCTCATCTTCAGCTTTGTTCTTTGTTGGAATCACAGCTCTCAGCATTTGATATACGGGCAGCACAGCACACAGCATAACATAACATAATAACAATAGCATCCGTTTCCCAAATACGACACAGCTCGGTTTTTTTCTCTTACCATATTCGACGGGAAGCTTTGCAAGATCAAAACATACAAAACACCTGTCACTACTGCAATCCTTTTCTTTCTTTTGACCACCAAATCGCAACACGTCTTTTGATCAAGTGGAAAGAAAAGAAAGTTTCGCTGTGAGATCATCGGTGAGTAGTAGTGCGTCCTCCTATTCAATCGTTTCGTTTCCGACCGATCCTCCCATACCATCATAGTTCATCTACGCCGTAGTCGTATCCCTCCTTCTGTCATTATTATTTGTTCCGACAATAATCAAAACGTTACATTCCGTTCCACACTTCCCATCATCATCGGGGTCGGCATCACGTTTTGCCACCATCATCTTTTTTTCCATCTACATCTATCTTGTTCAGCTTGTTCTGTTTTGGGTGTCAAATCGATTCGGCCATCCACCATTTACCCTTCCGCTTCGATTTGCTCCTGAACCCTACTGCACCGGGCACTCAAACTTCCCTACAGGCTGTGTTTCATCTCTATCGACCAATCGAACACAGATCAGTGCGCTAACTGACCTTTCCGCTTTTGTTCCCCTTTTTGTCTCCATCGTTTCATCGTCGACGACCCCAATAACTCGTTCATAACGAAATCGCCACTCAATCGTCATATGAAACTCAACCCCCTCGAAACCTCCTTTGACTCTTACTCATTTTAACATAACAGACAGACAAGGACTCACCATCACCTTCCTTTGATTTTATCCAACTTTGTTCCGTTGAATCGCTCGTCCCACACGACGAGTCATCCCCGATAACAAGTTCGCAACAACCCTTACTCGATAACCTCGACAGTATCGATCATTCTATCTCTTTAGCGAATAGATCGATCTACTCACCAACATCCGCATTTACTTCAACATGAGCTCAATCAACATCGCCTCCCTCCTTTCCCTACTTCCTCTCCTCGCCCTCGTTTCCGCTTTCCCCCAACCTGCACCCCTGGGTCGACCAACATCAGAATGGACACCGAGCAAGCGGGATGCGAACGGTACTGTCACGCCTCTGCATTTCGAGGAAGTTGGAGACACCGGTATTAGTGCGCAAATGGTGAGTGATGCGGTGCAATGCGGATCGAGTGGGACAGACACTGACCCTGTGGCGATCCCTCTAGATGTTCTTGGGTAACAACAAGAAGATTTACATTCTTGACAAATCCGAAAACAACCCCATCAGCATCACCGGCAAGTACGGTACTCACCCTGCGTGGGCTGTTGAGTACGACTACCAAACAAACCAATGTGAGTGCGGAGCGGGAAGCGTGGCCGTTCGAAATTGACCGTCCCCATCCTTGTAGACCGAACAATGGACGTCTTCTCAAATACTTTCTGTGCCGGTGGAGCCGTCATGGGCAACGGTACTTGGGTGGTCTTTGGCGGTAACCAACGTGAGTATATCCGCGCTTCGTAGTGACCCCACGCTGATGAACCTTTCACAGCTGTAACAACTGGCGGAGTGGCGACAACCTCAGCTGGCGCTTTCTCAGATACTGACGGTGGTACGGCTATCCGAATGCTCAACCCCTGTACGGACGAGTCATGCGAGTACATTCAAGGCGAGACTAGTTTCACCAGTTACTCGGGTGGTGATGACACAGGCGGATGGCTACAGATGACCGGACGACGGTGGTATCCCATGGTCGAGACACTTGAAGATGGATCTTTGATCATTATTGGAGGTGACAAGAACGGTGGCTACGTCAACACTGTGGCACAAGATAACCCGACCTACGAGTTCTTCCCACCCCGTGCCAACGACCCCGTCGACCTTCAATTCCTCTCCGACACTCTTCCCGTCAACCTTTACGCCTTGACATGGTTGATGCCCAACGGTCAGCTTTTCATGCAAGCCAACCGAAAGACCATTCTTTACGATTACAACACGAAGCAAACTACCAACCTCCCGGATATGCCTCATGCTACACGAGTGTACCCCGCTTCGGCCGCCACTGCCATGCTCCCCTTGACTCCCGCCAACAACTACAGTGCGACCTTGTTGTTCTGCGGTGGCTCCAATACCACACAATGGGGTAACGATGGAACGGCTGGTTACAACGTCACCGCTGTGCCCGCGGACAACACTTGTGTGCGAATCACTCCTATGGACGACACCCCTCAGTATGTCGATGACGACTATATGTTCGAGGGACGAAGCATGGGACAATTCGTCATGCTCCCTGATCAGACTTTCTGGTTGGGTAACGGAGTTGCTATGGGAACTGCTGGTTACGGTGATGACAAGTACAGTGTTGGTCGTGAGTAGTGTAGCTTCTTGCCCCAAATAGGCTTTTATGCTGATTATCGTCCTCTGACAGAATCATATGGACAAGATCCCGTCTACATGCCCGCAATCTACAACCCCAATGCTCCCGCTGGTGGCCGATGGAACCGAACTGGTCTCGTAGCCAGTACCAACGAGCGAATGTACCACTCCACTGCTGTGCTCCTCCCCGACGGTAGTATCTTCCTCGCCGGTTCGAACCCCAACAAGGACTTCACCAACGACCAATGGCGAAGTCGAACTGATGCCGAGAGGTGGTACCCCTGGTACTACAACGAGCAGCGACCTACCTACTCTGGCGCGCCTGCCAACCTCTCGTATGGGGGTGCTTCTTTCGACCTCACCATGACAGGTACCGACGAAGCGACCGTGCAGAACACCAAGGTCGTCGTCATCCGAGGTGGTTTCAACACCCACGCCATCGGATTTGGACAGAGGTTGATCGAGCTCGAGACTTCGTACACGATCGACATGAACAGTGGAAACACCACGTTGCACGTGTCTCAGCTTCCTGGAAACCCCGGTCCTACCCTCTTCCAGCCTGGACCGGCCATGTTGTTCGTTGTCGTCAACGGTGTCCCAGCCGAGGCCGAGGTGAGTCACGTGTCATCGTTCTTTTGTTATCACTTTACTGATTCGTTACTCTGCAGTTCGTCATGGTCGGATCAGGTCAACTCGGCACCCAACCTACCGCTACCAACGACGCTCTTCCCTCTAGCACCGTTCTCGCTGTCTCCGCTACCGCTACCGCCTCGGAGGCTGCCGAGACTGGCAAGGGTTCTAGCGCAAGCTCGTCCGCTTCCAGCTCATCGGCTGGTTTCCACGTCGCCGTCGCTGGTTTCAGCTCGGTCGTGATCGGTCTCGTCACATGTCTTGCTGTTCTCTCATGATTATGATTAAACAAGGACTTTGTTTCGTGTTCGTACTTTCGTTCAAATCAAAAAAACCCCATTGCATTGTCCCTCTTCTTCTTTACCTATCCCAGCACTGATTTTCCCTCACCTTTATTGCATATATGACTCATTCCTGTTCCCTTATATTTTCGATTTTTGTAACGATTCAATACAAGTAGTCAGGTTACGGACTTTTTTCCTTCTCTCTCAATACGTATGGACTTTCTTCTCTCAGTATATATACAACTTAATTCTCGCATGTTTGTGTAGACCTCTTAGGAGAGGTGACGAGGACATTTCGTTCGGTGTGGGTGTGGGTGTGTTAGCACTCGACACGAGGAGCGTGGTAGTGGAAGAGGTGGAGGAAAAGGAAAAGGATCAGCAGAAGATCTGATCTCATACATATGGACATTGATTGTTAGTATCTTAATGATTATGATCATGATGTTGCATCGTATCCTGTCATGTTTTATGGCGTGTGTCTCTCTGCTATGGTCGTCCGCCTGTCCCCTCCCATCCTGTACAGAGCCCGAACGTCGTTGTTCGGGTATTACTTAGCCTAATACTGTGAAAGAGGTGGCAAATGAACAAAAAATCCGTCACGACACATATATAAAGAGAGTTAACCAATTCGACAAAATTATTTCTCTTCCCACCTATTTCTCATTCAAGTAATGGATTTTGTTCTTCTCTTACCGATCATTATCATAGTTGAATGACCCAAACTTATTACGAGATTATCGTCCTCGAGTAAGGTGGATCAACTTTGGACATCTCTGACTGGCCGAGGTTGATGAGGTGTAGTCAAGACCTTGGGCCCCCTCGCCTTGAAAGGAGCTCGGGTCGGGTCTGAAAGGACGTCGTTACGACAAGTACGAGTACGAGTGGTCATAAAAGGAATCACACGAGAAAGTGCTCATCAACGGAGCGCACGCATTGCTAATTAGATGGATGGGAGGACCACTGTGACGCAAAGGTCGACTTTCCTTCTCATCAAGTTGGGCAATCTATTAAGTTAATTGAAGAGTGGAACACTCGGAGCAGGAAACGAAAGAAATAAGAACGATGTCTCTCTACTGCGCGATATGTGCTTGTCCATGTCTGTTCCCAGTCACCTCTTCGCTCTCAGACTCAACTCCCGGTCCTTATTTGCCAGCCATGCAGAAATCGCTCTCACCCAACGAAAAGAAAGATAATACTCACGGTGTTTCTACTACGACTGAGGTCTTGCAAATGGACAAAGCTGATGATGGACATACAACGAATGGAGAAGCATGGTTATATTCATGGTATTACCTCCGTCTCCGGAGCGGTATAATACATCCTGATCAATACCATCCCCCCTCATGCTCGTCCAATGCGAGTGACCCCAAACAATCGATCGAAGGGAAGAGAACGGATGCGAAACGTAAAGTACCTATCCATTCATATTCTCTAGATAGTGTACGACGTACGATCCATCGCTCGATATTCCACACCGTCCCACCCCCAGAGGAACTGTCAGAGACAGGGTGGGATACGCGAACGAGGGAACATGAAGAAGAGATGATGTTGGCTTGGTCTATCCCGAAATGGACAGGATGGGGACCGTGGTCTGTCCACCGCAGTGAAGAGACGGACGGAACTCAAGCGCAAGTAGGAGAGAGTGCAACGAGGAAGGTGATTCTAAAGCCGGGGTGTTGGATGGGGACTTTTGAACAACGAGAAAGATGGGAAGAAGGAGAAACACATTATACGGAGGTAAGTGCTCTGTCATATCAAGGGTCTGTAGCTAGACCAACCGCCCGTGATAACAGCTAAAGGAGGTAAATTGGAAACTTGTGCTTATTGTATAACTAACCTTGTTGACTCGGTGGTAGGATGAGCTTGTTTCTCCCTCCACCATCGGTCTACCTTCTTCTTCTTATGAGCGACCTATCCCAACACGAACACAAGCAGTCCAGAACTCACCATTGCTCAATCTCCCACCTTCCATATTAACAGGAATATCCCTCCATCTTATCGACATTCCTAGCGTTGCTCGTACCAACGATAATGACATCAGTGCCGACCAATTGTCTCAATCGCAAATACGTTCACTGACAGCTCTACTCCTCACTTCGAAACAACTGTATGAAATTTATCTGCCTTCGTCCATATGGAAATATATGACCCTTTCGTCGATATCGCATTTGAAGTACAATTTACTGATTAGATGGCAATCAACTCCAGGTGGTGTAAGGGACGAGTTGGCTGATCAGCTAGCATTAGTGTTAGATGAGGAGTTTGCGATTCCCGTTCAAGAAGCATTACAACGAGCTGAAAGTCAGTCATCGCTCGACCAAAACGTGCCTGCTGCCCTGAACTTTTCTGACAAAAAGTGGACGACCAGAGATGTCTGGATATGGTGGAATAGCCACAAGGGTTGGCGAAGCAGACGGAGGGTTTGGGAATGTGTAGTCAACGCTTGTGCAACAGCACGAGATGCCGATTGGTGGTAAAAAATACCAAATACATAAGTAACTGTAAACGCCCCTCCAGGCGTGCCTACTTTTGTCCTGGCCATCCAGGCAGATCTCTCAATATAAACACTACGAGTTCGCTCCTCGTCTCTGCCAAACTCAATTTGTTCAACGCATCATCCAGATCCGCCAAATCTTCCTGATCCTTCAATTGCAATAACCCTCTCCCACCTTCATGTCCCAATACCCTTGCTTCTCTCGCCAAAGGCAATTTCCGCTTTTCCACTTCTTTCGCTTTACGTTGTATTATATTTGCCAAGGTCTTGTATACTCCAGTGAGGAGGACGCCATAGACTCGAGGAAGGTCGACAGCCCATAGATGGTATTCCATAGAAGGAGGAAGGCCAGCTCGTGATTTTGCACCGGTCTTAGGAACTTCTTGCGTTTCGACGAGAGATAATCTTTGTAGTTCGGCGAGAAGACGACGCGCTTCTTTCAATGGTACCATCGCACAATCTCGGACCTGACAATGGAGCATAATTTGTCAGTATGCGCCCTTCTGTCTGATGTGCATGAGTACCGCAGATACTTACCGTCGTCTCAAACACCTTGCTCGACTTGGAAACCACCGTCAACACCCTCGCCGCTTTGTCTCCCAATTTCTGTCTGACCAATTCCGTCAACATCGTTTCTCTGAGTCTCTTGCAGATCGCTTCCAATTCCACTTGGTATCCCGGATTCGTCGTTCCTTCTTTCTGCAAGAACACCCCACCCGCTCCCACCATCTGGTCTTCTCCCGCTAGGATATTGAGATAATGTCTGACCAAATCCGATATCGCCGTCTTCGAACTGACACCGAGACCCGCGAGTAAGACCGGGTAATCGGAATTTGGTATTCTATCCATGATTTCGACGGGTCCGACGGCATCGTGTGTCCTGTCGTCTGAAAGTACCGAGGTATCTCTCAACGCCGCATCAAGTACCGCACGCATCACCACACCGGCACCTTTGTTCCATCTATCCTCTGCAGCTTTCACGATCAATTCGTTTCTGATCAACACCCCATATCGATCATAGTTAACTCGAAGTGGGACGTCGTTCTTCAGCTCGTAATCGAATTCTTCAACAGCTTTGCCCTTCCGTCTCTTCTTGTCTTTGTCGACTTTGGCTTTTTGTATCAATACGCGATGGATATCTCGTTGTTCTTCTCGTTCTTGGCGCACTTGGAATTGCGCTTCGTCATTGAGATTGGTCTGATCTTGGGGAGAAAGTAAAGCGCTGCCTCTGGCCACCACTAGACGTCGACGAGCAGCCTGAAGAGATGCGGCATTAGTGATGTTAATCGATATGTGCGAAGTGATCGAGTACTCACAGCGTAACGTCTCGCGATTTGATCTGACTCCAAGATAGCTAGCTCGGGATGGGAAGCATGGAGGAAACGGCCTCGTAGAAGGGCAATGATCGCATCGCTCACAGCGACAGCACCTGGAAGACTCTCAGCTATGGTTCTTCTGCTACCAAACAATCCCAACTCACGTAGAGCATCGTGCTGTCCTCCACACGTTGCGATGATCTCTGGTACTTTGAGTTTCCCAAAGATCATGAGTTGTCGAACAACCTCGAGTGCCTACATCACATGACAATCCATCAGCTTGGTCACTTCTTACGTTTGTTGACGATAAGCACTCACCACGTCATCCAGCTTCTCGTGTGTGATCGCCAATATCCTCCCCCATCTCATCCTCATCATACATTCCATCACATCGAACTCGTATTGCTCATCCTCCCCTGTATCTTTATAGGATGCACCGTTTGACTGGACCAGATCATGTTGGATGAGGATGAGTAGAGCGGCATAAGTTGTGGGTCGAGGTAGTCCAGCTAAACGGGCTATTGTCGGCGCAGGCAATCTACCACGGTTGAGAAGAGTAGAGGCGACACGCTGCATACAACCTTGTTAGTGCGAGACGCTAGGACAGAAGGAAGGGATCCGAGACTCACACAGACGATTTCGCCAAAAGCCTGTCGAACGATATGTTCACAGAGACGTACTGCCTCTTTACCGTTTCCGCTCATCGTTGGTCCAATGTATGCTATCTACGTGTGTTCATCGAGGTGTCTGTATGTGTGTATGCACAGATGATGAGAAGGTGAAGTGAAATTGAACAAAGTCAGATGGAGGAATGATGATTCCAAGTTTTTGGCTTTCGTTGTTTTCCACGTGGGATGCAGCATTGCAGACACCAATTTGATTCCGTTCTGTTTGTTGACACTCTCACATGCTAAACATCATTCAACGCGAGTTTCTTTTCTTTCTTTCAGTCCTCACAATTACTTCACTTGAGATCAAATCGCCTTATCTGCACTCGTCCACGTCGCTTCACGCGTATAAGAGGTCAAGATGGCGCCTGCAATCGCTCCAGATGCCAAAATACCTGTAAGTCATTATCACTCGAACAAGAAGACCACGCATAGGCAAGGAACTGACCGAAGAGATAAACAAATATCAAAACTCAGTGTCCGACGCCTCAGCATCTACAAGCAGAACTCGAAGACCTCACATATGCATTGGCACCAGAAGAGAAGGAAGACACATGGGAGAAGTTTGAGAAAGCGATCATCAGATTCGCGGCGGTGACTAGAGGAGGAGGATATAAGCATCTAGAGATGTATATCGAGGGAGTTGGGAGGAAAGGCGTAGGACCGAAATTGGCAAAATGTGTAAGTGTATCCGCTTCTACGGGTCCTGTTCAAGCATGTTGATTTTGGGATGACCGCGCAGATGCTCTCGGATCGAGGTCGATTATCAGGTGTTTCGACAGACCTCTTGCAAACATTTGCACCTCGATTATCGAACAACTTCAAACCCCTTGTGAACCTCTACCTCGAACCACTTATCGACCTCCTCGGTAGACCCAACAAGGTCTTCCTCAAACGTGCCGAAAAATGTTTCATCACCATCATTACCCATTGTCATCTATTCGCCATATTACCAGAAATGAAAAGGGGTTTGAGCGATAACGCGACGAGTTGTAGGAGAGGATGTGGGATTGGGATTGAACGGGCGATGAAGGAGTGGGAGAAAGAGACTTTTGGAGAAAAGGGAGCGACGATGTTGGAAGACTGTGTCAAGAAGATGGCAACGGATAAGGATCCTGAAGTGAGGCAGACAGGTAGAAGAGTCTGGGCGAAGTTCCAAGAGATATGGCCGGAGCGAGTGGACGAGTAAGTGGTGTGATCTATATTGCGGCCAAGGAGATCTCGCTGACGATGTGTTCACAGATTTTCTGCACCTCTCACCCCGACCATCAGGCGATACCTTGAGATGCCTCCAGCCAATGGCGCAGGACCGTCGAAACCTAAAGCTGCATCGCGTCCAGTCGCGCCTTCTTTGCGGTCCGTTTCCGCCACATCTTCGACATCATCCCTAGGTTCAGCAGCGGCAAGGCCACAGAACAATAGAGTTCAAGCACTCAATTCTCGTCCTCAGCGACCAACAGCTCCTCCGGCAACGCGTACTGCACCCGCGGAGCCTGGACCATCTCGACGTACATCGCCCAGAAAAGAGCCCGAGCCTCTATCCGCGCACGAAGAGGAAGAGGCAGACCAACTTCCAGCTACACAACCCGTTCTATCGCGCTCGGTATCGTCAGGACCTGGTAGACATTTCGACGTGGCAGGTCTAGGAGCCCTGGGTCGCCATGGAAGGTCCGTCTCGCACAACATCCTCCCTTCCACCAATATTTTCGCACAACCGGGCGATCACGAATCAGGCAAATACAATCCTTTGTCCAAACCTGTTCGTCCGACCCTGTCCAACGCCCTGTCCACCATGTCGCTTCCGGCCGATCCTTCTGAAACCGCTCCTCCTCCTCGTCGATTCGCCCCGCCTGCCAGGATTGTGCGCATCATTCAGCCTTCTGACGATGACGGCGCCATCGATCCACCTTATGGCGAACATCCGATAGTCACTCCGAGTGGTACGACTGTATTGCGTGGTGCGGTCCGAACAGCTCATGCAGGCATTGGCAGACGACCTCCACCGCTTGGTCATGCGCATAGAAGAGTGGTCACCGCTCCAGTCGGCACCATCGCTGAAGATGAGAATGCTAGCAAAACACCTGCGTGGACAGGGAAGATGTTGGCCAAAGACGACGCGGAAGTTCAGGACACGGGGAAAACAACACCCGTGGAAACGGTCAAACGCGCTGCTCCTCGCGAGCACGTGGCAGCATCTGCACCAGAACCATTTACTTCTCCTGCGCCGGCTCAAACAGCCCATGTTGATTCTCCACTCATGCCGGTCCTGATCCGATCGACTTCGGGTGATGTCAAAGCAGACGAAGAGGAGGAGAAGTCGGACGATTTGATCAACATGAAGGAAGAAGTCTATCCTGCTTCACCATTGAAGGGGTTAGAGACTGAAGAATCGAGAAAAATAGTGGAAATGGCCGCGAAGGTGGAGTTACCGGGATCACCTGTTCGAGAGTCTGCGAAGCTGGCGCTAGAGCCGGGCGTGGCGGATGCCGAAGACGGGCAAACGCGGACTGTAGCTGAGATTAAGCAGGACGAGAAAGAGGAGTTGGCAGTAGGAAACGGAGACGTGCACACGGCTGTTCTGGAGAAGCAAGAGGAGGCGCCACCCGAACCACGCCGAACCGAGTCTGAAAGACCTTCCGAGACACTTCCAGCGACATCTGAAGCTGCGACGGATATCCAACCGACATCGTCACTTAATGATGGCACGGTCAACGTATCGTCTATCACAACGGCGGCTGTTGTGATGCCGCCCGCTGAGCCGATTGCTGTAAACAAACTAGCACCCTCACGACCTAAGGTTGTCTCCAGTAACTCGTCAGCCACAATCAAACCGAAGCAGCCGCCCGTTACCCGCAAACCTCCCGTCCCACCCGCCAGAACCGCCAGAACTGTCAGCGCACCGATCAGTCGCAAACCGTTCAAGCCGACCAGTCTCACGGCTTCGACTGCTGCCTCCGCGGCCAGGGCAGTTTCTGTCAGCAAACCTGCTCCTGCTTCAACGGTTGTTTCCAAGCCAACCGTAGCGACATCGACGACAGCAAAAGTCTCGACGCTCTCTAGCTCCACGTCAAGCAAGCCACTGGCGGCAGTCTCGACTGCGACCAAGCAAGGATCTGTGGCGCCAACAAAGCCTCCTGTGCCATCAGTGAAGACTACGAAACCTGAACCGAAACCCGTTGCCAAACCAGCTGTTCCTGCTGTCACGAGGGCGGCACCTATTCGCGTGGTCAGCGCAGCAAGGAAACCGACTGTGACTTCTCAAGTCCCATTACCACCTGCCAAGAAGGAAAAGATCCGCCTAAAAGCTCCTCTTCCATCTTTCCGACCGCAAAGCAGCAAAGCACGCGCTGTCTCAGCTTCCGCTGCACCATCCAGTCTTCAAGCCTCGACTTCTTCTTCCACCTCGAGTGGTAGAGCCAGGGTTAGACCGGAGATGATCAAGCTGCCAGAGAGTCCGGCTAGGGTCAAGCCTTCTGAGATCCCGCTTCCGACGAGTCCAGGAGATGTTCCTCTTCCACCGACTCCTCGAAGTAAGGTTTCGACCCTCGCAAACAGCGCACACAAGCCTTCCCCTCTCAAGGTGGAGCTGTCACGCGCAAGAGCTGCTTCAACGGCTTCCGCTCCGCAATCACCGATAACCGTTGCTCCACCCAAGCCACTTTCCCCTCTTCTCACTACAGACACGACCCACTTGCCTCAAGCTCCAAGCTTTGCTCCAGCTAAAATGGTCACAGAGGAGACGTATCTCAATGGTATGGGTCTGCCATCAACCTCATCAGACCCCTTTGGTTCAGTATCGGCTCGGTCAGGAGCTTCAAAAGCTTCCACTCTACCTGCAACATCAGAACTGGGCGACGAGACGCTTGACACGACTGACGACGAGATGGAAGGTGTCGTATTCAACCAGCGATCAGCGACACGACCGCCAGTGCATACGAAAGCAAGTTCAGCACAGGTAGCGAACGAAACTGGCGACCTGATCGAATTGTCAGCGCCCTCAAGGCAGATCAACGCGTTCGCTCCGAGAACGGATGTGTCGACCCCTCACAAGAGCGCAGCCATGTTACTTGCCAAGCTTGATGGAGTGACAGCAACGCCTGGAATGACAGGGACCGAGAGAAAAGTGCTCAGTGTGAGAGATCCCAATACGCCAGGATGGATGGACGAAGATGTCAGTATATAGGAGAGCATGGTAGAGATTCAAGCGCAAGTAATCATGGACACTGTATCATAAGACGGGAAAATGGGTTGATCGTAATGGGGTTGATACAGTACTAGCACAGATTATACTACGAGATGAGGGTAGAAGCATCATACGTTATTTGGATTAGCATCAGTGAAGCGGCCAATGAGCAGGCGGGCACCCGTCCTGGCTGTCGATTGTTTGCATGCATGCTTGATTGACTGATTGATTGACGGGATAGGATGGCCTCACCGTTGCGTGATTGGGAGACCCTTAGGTGTAACCACGCGATACCAATTGAAACTTGTCGGATACCGCCGACGTGACGAGATCCGCCAATATTAACCGATCGCAGCGTATGTCAGTTATATATGGAGATGCCAAATCTAGGTTGTTTCCCCCTTCTGAGTGTAGAGTAGATCAACGTATCCAAGATGGGTCTCCAAGCTCGTAATACTGCTTCAAGACTTCCTTCAACCGTCAACGACCTTGAGAAAGCTCCTCTTGTCGTTGACGATGTCGACTCGTCGGACCTGATCAAAGATCATCCTCGACAACCATTTTACAAACATCCTCTATCTCTACTCATCGGCGTTTTGCTCCTTCTCCTCACGACCTTTATCACTCATCAATTCGATTTCGAGTTCCCCTTCCCATCCCCCTCGAAACCTCTCCCTGGTTTCATTCAGGAAGGTATCAAACAATGCGAGATTATCGCGAGACCTCCACCGAACCCTAAACCGTTCGACGAGAAGAGGAAGTTCAACGACCGTTTCGTCAAGGGTACGAAACCAACTTGGCTTAAGAACGGTACAGTCTGGACTGGAGAGAAGGATGGTACAGAGATCCTCTATGGAGCTGATCTGTATCTCGATGGAGGAGTGGTTAGGAAGATTGGATCACCGGACGAACTTGCCGCGTTTGTGAAAGATAAGAGCGATGTGGACGAGATCGAACTTGGTGGTGCTTGGGTGACACCAGGTATAGTAGATACCCATTCTCATATGGTAAGTCAAATCCAAAAGCTGGCGCGTCTCGGAACGAATGTGGCACTGACTACAATTACATAGGGAGTCGATTCGGCACCCGCTCTTCGAGGTTCCGACGACACAAACAGTCTTCACGCGTCCGCTCAACCTTGGCTCCGTTCTCTTGACGGCTTCAACACGCACGATGTAGCCTTCAACAACTCTATCGCAGGAGGTATCACGACCATGCTTGTCTTGCCCGGATCAGCGGGAGCAATTGGCGGTCAAGCTTTCACGTTCAAACCCCGATGGACTTACGAAAATACACCTCAATCGATGCAGGTTGAGCCTCCCTTCGTCATCAACACTCACGGCAATGGCTCCTGGGATAGGACTGATGCATGGCTCTTTCTAAAATCTGCGTGTGGAGAAAATCCCAGCCGAGTCTATTCAGACACAAGGATGGACACATACTACAAGTTCCGGCAGGCCTACACCCAGGGGAAGAAGATCAAGGACGAACAAGATCGTTGGTGCGAATCCCCGAAGACGCAAACCACTCCTTTCCCTACAAGTCTTGAATACGATACGTTGGCCGAAGTGATTCGCGGGAAAGTCAAGGTCAACATCCACTGTTACGAGCCGGTCGATATCAATTCCATCGTCAGGATCTCGAACGAGTTCAGATTCCCCATTGCCACTTTTCACCATGCCCACTCCCTCTGGTCCATCACCGACCTCGTCAAGCAGGCCTGGGGTGCTATACCTCCTGCTGTTGCTATCTTTGCCACCAACGCAAGGTACAAGCGAGAGTCATACTTCTCTGCGACCGAGTTCGCGCCCAAGATCTTGGCCGACAACGGTTTGTCAGTCATCATGAAGTCGGATCATCCTGTTTTGGACAGTAGATTCCTCGTCTACGAGGCTTCTCAGGTGAGTTCTGAGATATATCAGTCGAGAGATCAAGCTGATTTTGTTCTCGACTCGAGGCTCATCATTACGGACTCAACTTCTCTCAATCTCTTGGATCAGTCACCACTCACCCAGCCAAGGCTATGGGTCTCGACCACCGACTCGGTTACGTTCGACCAGGTTACGATGCCGATCTCGTTGTCTGGGACTCTTTCCCTCTTGCTCTCGGTGCTACCCCTAAACAAACATACATCGACGGTATCCCGCAAATCATCAACCCTCACGTTGTCCAGAAACCTGCCGAGGCCCAGAAGATCTTCTCCGAAGGTAAATGGGACAAGGAGATCACAGAGACTATTGCGACGCGAGGTGAAACCGACTTGACACCAAAGAAATCGGCCAAGAACATCTTGTTCCAGGATGTGGCAGCTCATTACTTTGATAACTTTGACGCGACAACATTCGAGAACGGTCGTGGGGACGTCGTGGTTCAAGATGGAGAGATTACGTGTATGGGCAAATGTGTGATTGAGGAGAGTGATGTCGCTGCCTTTGAAGTCATCGATCTCAAGGGCGGAAGTATCGCACCGGGCTTGATCACAGTCGGCAGTTTCGTCGGTTTGATGGACATCAGACAAGAGAAGAGTACGCGAGACGGCGTGAGTGCAATTCATCGCGGCGATTGATAACAATTGACTGACTTTGTTTATGTACAATGTAGACCGCTCAAGACCCGTTGAAAGAGGAGGGACCTGTGACGGACGGTATCCTCGTGCGAGCCGTTGATGGTGCTCAATTCGGTGGAAGGGATACTCTGCAAGTTTAGATATACGCATTGACAGTTAGGTTATAGCTGATCATTTTCAATAGTCTCGCCTATCGAGCGGGTGTCACAACTGCCGTGGCCTATCCCATCTCCAACTCCGAGTTCGAAGGTATCTCTTACGCTTTCTCTACTGGTGCTCCTCACCCTCTCGCGGAAGGTGCGATCCAGAACCCTTACGCGGCTTTGCATATCGCTCTTGACGACAACTCGAAATCATCCATCTCTACCAAGATTGCGATCCTTAGAAGGCTCTTGCTTGGTGAAGTTGATGAGAAGACGGAGTTGGTTGAAGCGTTGAAGAAGGCCGCAAAGGGTGAATTGACTTTGGTCGTCAAGACTAGTAAGGCGGATGTGATTGCTGCTGTGGTGAGACTCAAGAAGGAAGTCGGAGACAAGGTCAAGATCACGATTCTTGGCGGACACGAGTCTTGGTTGGTGAGTGGTTTATCCCTTCATTGATTCATAGGGTGCCTTGCTTATGTGTACGACGGTTTATAGATCGCCGATGAACTCGCCGAAGCCAACATCGGTGTGATTGTATCCCCCGCTCGATCCTATCCTGGCGATTGGGATTCCCGTCGATTCCTCGCCGGACCCCCTGTCACCAACCACACGCTTCCCTCATACCTCGCTTCGCACGGCGTTAAAGTTGGTTTAGGCATCGTAGAAGAATGGCAAGCCCGAAACACCAGATACGATGCCGCTTGGGTGTACGCCAATAACCCTGAGACATTCACAAAATCGTCAGCTTTAGACTTGGTCAGTAAGAACCTCGATGAGCTTTTGGGTCTCGATCTGGAAGGAGGTAAGAAGGGATGGGTGGCGTATGAGGGTGATCTCTTTGGATTCGAGTCGAGAGTTAGAGGTGTGAAGGGTTATGGAAATGGCCAGGTAGATTTGTTCTAGAGCAGAGCGGAGGTCAAGCAGAATTGCATAGTAATACCATATGACTGGGACAGAACAGAACAGAAGAGATAAAAACAGAATGCAATGAACTATGAATGACTGCAGCGTGAACTATTGATCCATTTCATGATGGTCTCTTGATGTTCTTCAATATCCCCTCGTAAATTACCCTATCCCAATTGTCTTCCCACGAATTCCACTCATCCACTTCGTCGTTTTCACCTAGTATTGTCGCTCGTCGTCTCGGTACGTGAGGAGAGGCGGGATCGAAATATGCCTTGAGCTTGTTCAGCTTCTCCGATGAAGGGAAAGATGTGAGAACATCCTGTGAAATATAATGGTCAGCAGACTCTCCCATTTCTCAGCTGTGTCTTCTGTGATACGGTAAACTTACCACCAATTGTTCTCCCATCTCTTTCCCATCTTGAAATACCATTCCGTTCTTACCCTCTTTCACCAGTTCTCCAATACATTCGAATTTCCTCGCCAACACCGGCACTCCACAACCAAACATATCAACCACTTTCATTGGCAGATCCCTCCCTGACGAACTGCTATGTAGACTGACGCCCAAATCTGCACATCCTAGCAAGGTCGGATAATCTTTTGCAGGCAAGAAAACGCATCGTACGAAGATATCTTTCCATCTTCTGGACTGTTCTCTTTCCGCAACGGTCTTTTCGAACGATGCTCGTAATGAGCCTAAGCCAGTGATGATGACGATCAGTCTGGGTAGATTAGCGTTGGTACTGATTTGTGATTGATAGTGATCCAAGGCGGTTATCAACAATGAGAAATCCTCGTCGGCAGTCCACGATGTTGAGGAAACGACCAAAGCAGGTCGATCAGGTCGGAGTACAGGTAATCGGGATGAGGGGACCGTTGTGAATAATGTTGAGTTGGGATCTTCGGTGCTGGGAAGGGATGAGGCGGTAGAGTCTGGTAGAGGAGGGGAGAGGATGGGCACAAGACGTTGGAAAAGCTCGTGCTGGATCATGGTTTCGGTTCGTCGGAAATTGGGTGGTGGCCGATCGTGTAAGACAGCAGAGCGACCGCTGTGCGCGTTGGGACAAGATGGGTTCAGCTGGACATCTTCAGAGCATCATATGGATAATGTTGCAAGATAAGCTGACTCACTATAAGCTCCATTCGCGCACGAGGTACTCTTCAAGTGCTCGTGTGACAAAGAGATGGGCGAAAGCATTCTGACCAAAGAACCTCTCGAACCTATCCAAAGATCATCAGTATTTACGTTGCACCATACTTCTCGTCCCTTTTCGGTCTCCCCACACTTACCACCTGGCAATCTTGACCAACGGCGACCTCTTGCCCAGTCGCATGCCCAATATTGAGTAACCCGTATTATGCCAATCGATAATTAATCTCGCTCCGGTGACTGCCGAGACCAGCTGCGCCAAAGCCAAAGTAGGAATGGACGGAGGGTTCTGCACCAACAAGATCTCCGTGTTGAAAGGTATCGTCCATATACATATTCTGACCACGGAGTATATTTGTAGTGCCACTCTTAGCGGTGCTCTGAGGATCCAAGGCAATTTCGCAATTAACGATTTCGGGCCTTCTGACAATCCTATGACCTGGACCAAAGGGTTCTCCAATAGTGCAGGTATAGGTGGTGTATCGTCGTAACCTACAAGGAAAGTCTGCCAGCCGTGTTTCGAAAGACTTTCGGCATGATACATCATGCGTGGACTACGACCCACATCCCCTAAGACCAAGACCGTTGCCGTCCGATGGCGGGAGGGTCGAGTGACACTGCGTCGGATCAAGAGCACGCAGAGGAGGGTGTAGGGCGTGACGATAAGGAGGAATATGGAGAGGATGTAGACGGGAGATATAAGATGGGGATTGCCAACAGGTTGATACAGCGGCTCGTCAGGGAACATCGGGTTCCGAAAACTGAAGTCCATGTTGAAGAGAGGAGACAAGGGGTCGGACTGGATGCGGCCGTTGACTGAAAGGGTGCGAGGGACTGGTGTTGACCTTCAGTGACTAAGAGCTGGAAATATTCACCCTGTCCGTCCTACTGAGTAGTGATTGGTCTTGCGTATCCTCCGAGTTGATAGTCAGGCAACTGTGACGATGCTACAGACAGAAGGCGGAGAGATGTTGTTCTGTTGCAATGCGGTCGAGCCGTTACGAGCCGTTAACCGGGTGACGCCTTGTGGATCACGTGACTTACTCTGAGCTCGATCAACGTTACGCGACCATAAATAATGTCGAGGGCAGCGTCAATTGTCACTCACTATTTACCGTGTCCTGCATACAGCTAACAGACAGACTTCATCTACTTCAAGCAAGTAGCGGTCAGAAATGAGGGTGAGTGGCCTTTCTATCCCAGCCAATATCAGAGTGCTGACCCTCCCCCATCTTAGATCGCAGTTCAAGGTTGCTCCCACGGCAGTCTCTCGGCCATCTACTCTACCGTCGAGCAATACACCTCTCTCAAATCCTCTCCTGTAGATCTCCTTCTCCTATGCGGTGATTTCCAAGCCCTTCGCTCTTCATACGATTTCGCATCCCTCGCTGTTCCTCCGAAATACCACAACCTAGGAACGTTCCATCAATATTATAGCGGAGAGAAGACGGCTGCTGTATTGACCATTGTGATAGGGGGTAATCATGAAGCGAGCAATTATATGTGGGAGCTGTATCATGGAGGATGGTTAGCACCCAATATTTATTATCTAGGTGCGGCGGGAAGCGTTTGTGTCGATGGATTGAGAATAGCAGGGGCGAGCGGGATATATAAGGATCATGATTATACCAAAGGTGAGTGAGCGAAGGTTTGCCAATTGGGTGGCAGTTCTGACTAAGATGCGGGGATATAGGGCACTTCGAGACAGTGCCATTCAACACTTCAACATTACGGAGTGTCTACCATATACGACAATACGATGTAGCCAAACTCATGCAGGTAAGCTGTTTGTTGCCATCCGTCCAGGGTGACGGAGAAATATCAGCTGACGAACTACAAAAACAGCTTTCACCTTCGAGTGATACCATCTTCCTGTCACACGACTGGCCAATATCAATAGCCAAACATGGAGATACAGGAGCACTACTACGCCGAAAACCCTTCTTCCGTGATGAGGTGGGTACCGTAGTTGGCACGCTAGATCTTATAGACAAAGGGCCGAAGCTGATGAGTACTGTTGATTGGTACAGGTCAACTCTAATACACTTGGATCACCGCCTCTACTCACACTTCTCCATCATCTCCAACCGTCATACTGGTTCGCAGCGCATCTTCACGTCAAGTTCGCAGCGGTCTACCAACATAACGGGGACGATACGTCCAACGGTCACTCAATATCGAAACTAGGTGAATCGTCCGTCCCTACATCGTCTATACCTAGTACGAATGGAGGAGGGGGAGGACATATAAATCCCGATGAGATCACGATAGATTCAGAGGATGAGGATTTCGATCAACCCCATCAACATCACAATCACGCGTCGACCGGGAATCCCGACGAGATTGTGCTGGAAGACGATGAGTTTGACGATCCTGTGGAGAGACAGGGAAAGGAAGCGAATCCCGAAGAGATAATGATTGATGACGAGGACTTTGATGATCCCCCATTAGTGGACGGTCTGGCTACGACGAATCTTGAAGCGACAACGGCAGAGAAGGCAACAGAAAAGGGACCGGAAATCACAAACGAGAGTGTGGATGTGGTGGAGCAGGCTAGGAAGGGTGGGGAGGGGGATGCGGCGGAAGGAGTCATCGGTGCTCCGGTCGAAAAAGCCCAAGAGGCGGTGAAGCAGGTGGAAGAAGATCACCACGCCACAAAGGACGAAGCCAGAATAACAAAATTCTTGGCACTGGACAAGTGTATGCCAGGCAAAGATTTCATTCAGGTGGGTAGTGAGAAGACCAAGAAACGCGATCGTCCCATGCTGATAGGGTGTCATTGTACCAGTTCTTCGAAGTCTCTGCACCAAACCCATCACCGGAAGGTCAATCCCCTCGACTTACATTTGACCCCGAATGGCTCGCCATCTCCCGCGCAATGCATCCCTACCTCTCTACAAAACACTCACAAACACCCCTTCCTCCACGAGAAGCAATTCAACAGCTGATACAAGATGAGAAGGACAGAATAGAACGAGATGGCTTGCTGGTACCGTCAGAGGAGGAGAGGGATGATGGGGTTGTAGATTTGGTTTGGGAGAAGGGAGAGATTGAGATCAAACGAGTGCAGAGGTTTTGGCCCACTGCACCGGCAGAAGGTCAACCAGGTGGTTCAGCGTGTGAGTGCTGTGTAGTGTGTTCCGTACGTCAACAGTAGCTGATAAATAGATCCAGCTGCTTGGTATACGAATCCTCAGACAGAGGCGTTCTGCGGGATGTTGGGAGTGGAGAACAAGGTGAACCCAGCGCCAAAAGCGCATTGATTATGATAGCACTTTTGTAAGCAGTACGTATAGCATGTCCATGTCACGACTTGTTACGCATCGCATCGCATCGCACTACACAAATGGGACAAGACCAGCACGTGGCAGACATACAACGGGTTTGATGCGCTGCGTTGTGTTTTATCCCTCGTCACTGACCACATCGCCATAATGGTAATGCCACTTTTTCCTATCCATGAACCGGAATGCTACGCGTGACAACCATGGCCAGAATGGATCGCGAGTATAGTTGACGCGGAATTCCTCGTTCTGCGCGATACGATGTAGCACAAGTGCATCAGCACTGTGGTACCGCCAAACCCAACCAAGAGGATCAAAAGTTTCACTGTGATGGGGATATGCCGTACTCACGGGGAAGAGGAAGATGATCAACGCTCCAACAGAGGCGTAGCATACATATCTTGCAAAATTCGTACGAGTGCTATGTGCGGAAACGATCTCAAATCACTTTCGAGACAGGAAGGAAGCAATTGCGTGTTACTTACTCGTCACCAAAGAACAACCCTTGTTGGAGCGTCGCGAAGCCAACGCTGAAAACCACAAATACGACCGACTTAGTATGAAGCGCTTTGTGTGTTTGCACCACCGAATTTCTCGGTGCCACTCACAATCCCGTTGTCCAGCCTAGACTGATCGATGACATCCTCGGACCTATTAGTGTTATGGGCGGGAAAGGCCAGTGCATACCCCACCACCTGGATTGAGTCGCAACATCGTAGCTTCGTTAGCAACGTTGGATGACCCTCGTCAATCTGCAGAAGGGTTTCCGTCGAGCGATTGACTGGAATGGAGTGGTGGTTCAAGTCACTCACATGTTGTTGGATGTGGCGACGCAGACTACGGCCACGCACATGCCTAGAAGAAAAGTATTCCAGATTCCTAGCCAGGCCATACTGCAAAGCGCACGTCAACATCAGCATTCAAATCCGAGTAGCAGCATCAAGAAAAAGACAAGAAAGCCTATATGCTCGCTATCTGTGAGGTATCCAACTTACTTGTTCGTTACTATATCCAGAGGTCAACCCTCAGCATGATGTCGCTAGAATCGACCCGTTACTCAACCCACTCACCTCCGTAATACGTGCTCTCGCCCGATTCAGGGAAAAGAGCGACACTGCTTCCTTGATAGTACTGACACTGGGTGGGATCAGGACCGTGGTTCATTTTGTACGCCTGATGGGTGGTATCATATTGTTCTCGATACGAAGGTATATTTGAGCTTCCCAAATCTCTGTCCAATATGTTGACCATCAGCCTTCCGTCCGCCAAATATGAAGACGGTAGTTGCTCAACTCAAACTCGCACTCACACGACACACAACCAGATTCTTAAAATGAACAACAACGTCCCGCAAACAATCACATAGACTCTTCTGATGTCAAACCACCACCAAGCGAAGCTTTTAGTAACAGGTTTCCAATTCGCTATTCCGAAATAACCCTTGTCCTCGTTCAGCATCTTGATCATCTCTTCTTCTTCTTCCAATGTTGGTGGTTTTTTAGGGTTGATAGGTGGGACATGGATCCGTTCTCGTTCTTTTAGATCGTGCATCATGTTTGGTGGGAGCTTGCGAGGTCCTCCGTGTATCACTCTGTGGTCATTCGACGAAAACACATTTGACGATAGGCACGAAGTGTTCAAGAAGGATAACAAGGTATGCGGTGTAGTAAATGAAAACATCGCTGATCAGCATGCCCTTCCACTGTGCTGTGGCCGACGCCCAACTCACGTTCTTCCAACTCTCCCCTTTTGTCTCCTATTATCCTCCCTATCTCTCTGATAAACTTTCTGTATCCTACCATCATCCCAATCCGGATCCACCTCCTCCAACTCTCTCATCTGTTCCTCTATATCGTCCCTGGTCCTCCTCTCCAAGGGGAAATTCCAATCACCCCATTTCGCTTGTACCCTCTCTGTCCACCAATACCTCCTATATTTCGGAGGGAGGAAGTTTTGACGATAGTACGGATCGGACCATTCGGATTCTGTCCAGAATCGTAAGGGTTTACGACCGACACGATAATCTGTATGTTTTATACCGTCGGTAGAAAGACCGAGCGAGACGAGGAATGTACGTAAGACATTGTATAGACCGAAGAAGAAGATGAGAACGAGGAGAACGTATCGTGCTTGCACGGTGCTAAGACGGGAGTCGTTAGTATCTGAGTTTCAGTCATACGGTCGCATGAAACTGTAGTTGCTGGGCTGCCAAGGCGCCTGGCACACCTTTCAGTCCCACGTCACACTCACGCTTTCCATCCCCAGTTCGGACTTGTAGCCTGGGTAGCAGCAGCAAGACTTGAGATACCCCAAGCAAGTCAGCGTCGTACGTTTTCTGCGCACACACCGCCGAACTCACAACATGATGGTGTATCCTATCCCACCACGATGCCACTGAGGAGCGAAACATCCGAATCGTATATTGAGCGTCTCGTCTACCATGAGTGCGACACATAGCAGGACTGTAGGGTATCACCAGTCTTTCAACAAAGGGGAGGCACCGTCGGTGCGCACATGGAAATTTGGAGCAAGCAAACTCACTCAGTGATCCGTGGTAACATGCGTACCAAGCTGTAGTCATCATGACATATCAGCGTCGTTCTGCTACAATGTACACATCGTTGATCATCTACAGTGATGAAATCTATTTTGCATACGTAGCGACTCACCAAGCATCTCCCTGCCATCGCCCCAGTTGGCGATTCCGGTGCCCACTGCGTAGGCGCATTTGGAATCTGAACGAAGCGAGTTTGTCGAACTATCATCGTCTGTGGATGTCTGGTACTTCTTCACCTGTAAGATTATCAGCAACGCTCAGCTTGGTAAATTTTTTTCATAGATGGCTCTCAAGGGTCATCCGAGTGGAAAGAAAGGAAAACCGGATAGACATTGGAGTTGGCAAATAGCTATGAGACCCCAGATGACTCACCGCATCCGACTTGAAATCCGCCGCCATCATCCAAGCTTGCATGATGGCTATTGTCAATCCACACAACACACCTCCCACTTGCAGCCCTTGCTTCGCAACCATATGCCACGTCTCTCTAAAATACCCATACATCTCCCACAACCTCCTATGAATACCCGGTCCTCTTCTCAGCGGGACGAAAGCCAGACCTGGTGGGTAATCTTTTGTGGGACCATACCACTCGTACACCGAATCAGGATCTTTCGGATCACGTCGTTGTCTTTCGCCGAGACGAGGACGAGTAGTCTTGCAAAAGAGGAACCATGGTGAGACAGCTAAAGCGAAGATGATCAGGAATGGGACCAGAAACCAGATGTAAATCCACCACAGTGCTTGATCGCCTGGTGGTGTACGATTCCATATTACGCTGAAAGGTGAAGGTGGCAGTTTCTCGATCTCCAGATATGGTGGTAGCTCGTCTTGACGTTTGGAGGAATCGCGACCTTCCATACTTTCGTTAGATAGTTCAGTATCAGTCAGAATGTTAATCTGTGAGGACGTTTGGTGTCATTAATCAGGTTCACTTCAGTTGAAAGCAGCGATGTACGATGTGACTTGAACTTCCTGTTCGTCAGGTGCTATCATCATAACCAACCCCCGAGTGCGAGCCAACTTCCTTTATCTATTCAGTAAGGGGAGGTTTATACAAAGGAGCTTGAATTAGAGAAATTCGTTTGATGTCAAACACGTTGTCAACTCGCAATCTGTCTCCGAGACACATTTACCCGCTCACCTCATCGTAATGAAAGGAGACCCCGAGATATGCATCGGAAGCTACGCTCCCCGCTCCCCGTTCCGTGGTTCAGTTGTTCAGTCCATATCTGGTTGCAAATTGTGACCCAAATCAGCACAAGAATATGTGAACGTTGACAATAATTGCCGTCGATTGACGTCGACGTCGACGTCGTCCTCATCAGCAGTGGCGGCTTACGCAATGATGTCAGATGGTAGATCTGAAGAGATCTAACGGCATCATCACGTTCTGTTGTGCAGGCAGTATATTCGATAGCCGCTATGGTTTAGCAGAGCCCCGGACTGATGAAATGAAGATTGACAGGAACGAAGCGGCAATACCGTCGTATGTGCGAAACGGTGTGCCTTCGTAATGTGTGACTTGTAGATCCCCCTTTCTCAGAAGGTATGGGGGGTTATCGAGAACCGAAGATCTTCCCGACTAGCAATAGTGCCACGCATATAGTTCACTCAAACAGTGTGTTGCTGACAATATGCATTCGTTCATTGGACTGGTCTGGCTCGGGACCTGTTATACCGACGGACGGTGCGGTATTACATTATACTGTTTGTTCTTTCGATCTTCAAGCTGGAAATCATGTTCCTCAATACGCCACCACGCGAAAAGGCGTCCACTTTTCCCTTTATTACTATCCCCATCCCTGCCCATCATGCCATGCTCTCGCACATGTTCTTCTTCAATTCTTCTTCGCAAAGTATATGTTATGTTTCGGGGCCAGAATTAGGAACAAGACTTTTGCTGTGTGCCCTGAGATTGCCCAGTAGGTACGGTTGTATACTACTCACTAGTAGTCAGGTTAGATATCTGGAAAGTGCACGGAGAAAGAATGCGGCAAAAACAAGATGAAGAGCGATCCGGGAATTGTCCGTCGTCCCCGGCCCGCAACCAGGGTGGGTTGTTCAGGATTCACTGGAAAGGTCAAAGCGGTGTTTGATCGGCACATCACCCATGACAGCCATACAAGCATGTTATTGACGATGATGATGATGATGATGATGATGATGATGCGAAGGTGAAACGGACACCTCTGTCATTTTCAGTTTGAGCGAATCTGTTTCTATTGTTCGGCAAAAGGTACTCGTACTGCTGAGGCAGGGAAAGAAAGAGTGAGCAGAGAGAGGTTCACCGTGGTCGGGTTACAGACGGCAAATGTAAGGATGGTGTCACTGTACGTGGTTGTAGTGTAGGCGCCAGTAGGCTGTAGGTGTGACTAGGACTTACTAGTCGGGATTTGTCAGTTAGCATACATACTTGGAATCAAATCTCTCACCACTTTTCTTTCCCTGAAAAGTCGAAACGGGCTCTGTTTCCCTGACTTCCCAAACCCTTTACCGCACTTTCTTGAACCTGAAAGAACCCTTATACAAAGTCGTCAAACCCGAATAATCCGCTACAGCAACCCTTGTTCTTATCAGAGAGAGAGAGAGAGCAACCTCCTACCTACCGGCTGCGCACTCAACACCGTTCCTTCCCACTCCTATCCTTCACCAGATATACGCGCGCACATACACAAGCATACATCTGTCTACATCTCGCATCATCACCGAGATCTGTACATATCTGTGTGAGTGAGTGAGTGAGTGTGTGTGTGTGTCGGTGTCTGTGGATCTCAAGGAACCAACGAGGTCGAGTGTGGTTCATACCATACCATACCATACGAGTATCTCGCAACCAAAGCAAAGTATTCGTATTATTTTGATTAACATATTTTTATTATTTTGTAGTATTCAGGGTCTCCCACTCGCACCTTTATCACTATAAACTCATCTCAGCCAATCAATCCAACGCATAAGGGCCCAACAGAGAGAGAGGGAGAGACATAACATTACCCATTCCAGTAACATCTCATCTCTCCATACAACCAACCACCATCATCATTATTACGTCCACCACTACCACGACCACCACCACCCTCATCCACACAACCACTCTCCATCAACTCATTAGTCAATCAATCAATCATACCATTATCCATACAACCTATCATAAGTCTTAAATACAACACGACTGCATCAACATCACCCCACCTACACCGCGCACCGCGAACGAGTCGTCCGACCTCGACGTCAACAATTCACACGACCGCTCAAACCTCTGCTTTTGACTCTGCTCACTCTCACCCAACTCGGCGATAACCGTAGAAACCCGAAAGACATTCCGGTGATCTGATACGCACAGTCCGAGCATCACCCCCACTCCCAAGCCAGCTGGGTAGTAAAGATGGCTTCGGGTTCTTCGTCATCCGCCACCGCAGACGTGGTGAGTTCACTTAAGAGATGCTTGGCCAGGCATCATTAGCAAGGGAAAAAGGGTCGGGTCGGGGCGGGGGAAAGGGGGTCACCCTCCTTCTCCTTAGCAACGCGCGATCTTCGTTCAAACTTCGACCCCCTTGTGCTTTGTTTACAACATCAAGTCGCGTGACATCTCAAGAAGCTTCACTGACACAATGTTGGCCCGTACACAGCGTCCCACTCCACCCCCTCTCGCTGTTCCGACACCCACACAACCATCCACCTCGGCATCGGCCGCAAATTCACTTTCCGCTTCTCAGGCTTCGCAAACAACATCTGTTCTCACAGAGGACGAAGAAGACCTCGAGGATTATAGACCGGGTGGATACCATCCCGTCAACATCGGGGATGAGTTCAACGAGGGGAGGTATATCATTGTCAGAAAATTGGGTTGGGGTCATTTCTCTACGGTGTGGTTGGCGAGAGATAACAAGTGAGTAGTCGTATCCTCCGCGTGGGAAAGACGGTGCTCAGTCCCTCCGTTTTTGCACATTCGATCGCTCCACGCTGACTCAAGTCTTTCGTAGCACACAACGGCATGTCGCACTGAAAGTGGTCAAATCAGACGGGCACTATACCGAAACTGCACTAGACGAGATTCAGCTGCTTCAACGCGTTGTCAACTCGTCAGAATCACACGCTGGACGACACCACGTCGTTGGACTCGTCGACAACTTCAGACATACAGGTCCTAACGGTAGTCATGTCTGCATGGTGTTCGAGGTTTTGGGTGAAAACCTGCTTGGTCTTATCAAACGATATCAACACCGAGGAGTTCCCCAGCACATCGTCAAGCAAATCGCGAAACAGGTGCTGCTCGGTCTCGACTACCTTCATTCGGAATGTCGAATCATTCATACCGACTTGAAACCGGAAAACGTGCTCATCTGCATAGAAGATGTCGAGTCGGTCGTACAAGCCGAATTAGCATCATGTCCCGCTGCTGTTCCAACAAAACTCGTTGGTGTTCCTCCCTCGCAGGGTCGATTAGGCAATCAAACACCTCGAAAAGACGGATTGTTCATTGTTGGCTCTCAACCACTTCCCAGCCCTAGCTCGAGTTACTCGAGTAGTCCGATGCTCGACAAGTACGGTTTCGGCATGAGCAAGATCTCGGGTGTGGACGCGTTCCCGAAGAGTAACAGCGTGGCATCGTCACAAGTGAAGAGATCCACAACTGCAGAGGCTCTGGGAGATGGACTGGGAAATGTGAAGCTTGCAGAAGGTAGCGGATTGAAATGGGAGAAGACAAAAGCGCCAGTCCCAGCGCCAAAAGGACCATCATTGTTATCGCAGCAGATGAACCACCCACCAGCATCACCTGGTCTCAACCCAGTGGGCGGCCCCAGCTCAGCGTCCGCTTCTACCGCTCCAACCCCTAGCCAGACCATCATCTCCACACCTGCAACAACCCCCGAATCTTCAGGAGGAGTCGCCGACGAGCTTAGAATCTCAACATCTGTGATGTCAACCGAATCACTCTCTCCACCAAACCACTCTGCCGCTCCAAAAGCACAAACAGGACTTGGTGAGTCTATCGCAACCACCAACCCAACTACGTCGCCTGCAACGTCTCATGTGAACAATCTTCAAGACCAAGAAGCCCACCACAACCCCGATGATGGTCAAGTGGCCCCCGTCGCCGGTGATCCCAACACCCTCCCTCCGCCTTTCCCATACGACCCGGTCAGCTTGGAGAGGATAACGGTGAAGATTGCCGATCTGGGTAATGCTTGTTGGGTCGATCACCATTTCACAAACGACATCCAGACGAGACAATATAGATGTCCGGAGATTATCTTAGGGACAAGGTGGAACCAGAGTGTGGATATCTGGAGTGCTGCGTGTCTGGTGAGTGGATGTGCAAGCGGGTCTGCATTGGCGGTGTGCTAATAGTATATCTCCTTTTAGTTCTTTGAGCTCCTGACGGGAGACTATCTGTTTGACCCTCAACCGGGGGTCAAGTACGATAAGGACGACGATCACGTCGCGCAGATAATGGAGCTGCTGGGAGAGATGCCGCGATCTTTGGCGTTGTCAGGGAAATACAGTCACGAGATGTTCAACCGACGAGGTGAGTCAATTTGGATGGGCCAATGTACAGCATCGAAAGCTGATAACATTCCCTCTGCTATAGGTGAACTGCGCCATATCACTCGGTTGCGATACTGGCCCATGACCTCTGTGCTTCGTGAGAAATACCTGATGGAGCAAGAAGATGCCGATCTCCTCGCATCATTCCTTATGCCGATGCTCCATTACTATCCCGACAACCGAGCGACAGCGGCCGAGCTGGTCAAACATCCGTGGTTGGAAGGTGTGGTGGTTCAAGGAGAGCTGGAGATGGCACACAGCTTCCACCGTGCGGAAGTGGAGAGATTACGACAGGAACAAGGGACAGCGGGTAGCGACGAAGCTGGTGCCGGTGAAGAAGATGGCAAGGGGAAGGGAAAAGGAAAAGAGGAGGGATCTTCAGTCTTGAAAGAGGTTTTGGGATTGGGACCAGCCGTCAAGGGGATGGTGGGAATGGGTAGGATCTAAGCGCGGAGTCGGTGAGGAATGGGGGGAAGACCATCCAATCATGAGGCGTGTACGATTAGGGGGAAGTTGTATGAGGCTGAGGGGCAAAGCAGACCTTTGGAGAGCAGGGTGCGCAAGACAAAATAATATGGCATATCGCGAGTGAGCTCGAAGGGGACAAGTCAATGCTGGGCAGCGGGCGATGATCATTCTGCCTGAAAATATAGAGAGACAAGGTTGTGGATGACGACGAAGATGACGCTTGTATCTGAAATGGGAGTTGAGAGTTGAAGAAGAGGTTTTTAGTTGTCATGATGACCCGAAATCTAATCTACTATACGACTCGTTTGTCTACACAACACATTACTGAATTATAGATTTCCTTTTTCCTGTTTTTATATGGTTTGTGGACCCCTTTCATAAGTTATTACCATGATTGATGATGACAATAATCTGATCGTACGAGTGACCCGAGTTAGAAGGTGCTGCTGAGATGGGTGCGATACAGTATGCGCCGTGGATTGTCTTTAAGGGAGGAGTGCTCTCATGAATGACAACATGTGGTGCCAATGCTTCGCATTGCAGGGTGACGGAGTAGTCGTGTTTGTACAAGCTTGTTTATGCACATACAGTATGGTGACGCTACAACATTCTCGACTTTGTGCACTAGACAGCAATTTAAGGGCGACCTGCGTCTTTCCGTTCTTCCTCCTTGTCAAAATATTGATCACTCTGTGTTGATGACGACGACGACGTTGACTGTGTGACTTTGTTCCATTCGACCAAACTGCGAAAACGAAGATCATGTCAGCGCATTGTAGTTGACCGTTTGCGGAGCATAGCGCTCCAGTGAGCACTCACCTTTCGATATCATCCCTCTGAGGAATGGTAGGATAACGACGCACATCCATATCATTCAAGAAGAAACAGAATGTTATCATCAAAATGATTGTGATGATGAATCCCCAGCCGGGTCTGACGGCTATTATGTGGTCTGGAGAAGTAGGTGAGTCTGTGTCGAATAGTGGGAGGAGGATGAGGGAACAGCTTGTCAGGACCTGTAGGCCAGTATGAATGTGGTTACAGTACGTGTAAAGTATGGGTGGTTGGAAGGCAGTATGTCAGCGGTCCGGTCAGTACACAGTATACAGTATACAGTACAGCGGTGCGGTACGAGTATAGGATATAGAAGTTTGGGCAGTAGATGGCAGGTCGTAGGTGATGGACGGTGGGTCGATGTAGTGGTGAAGGAGGAAATGTGTTGCCCCCTCGCCACAAAAGGAACCGAGGTGGAAACTCCCCACTCACAGCTACGAGCATGGCCATGCTGGCCTGTAAGGCCATCATCAAAGTCACACTTCGCCATACCAGATCAACGGTCTTCCACCTCTGTCCCGGTAGGCGGTCTGGGTTAGGTGATGTGTCCATGTCTAGTTCCAATTCTGATTGCGGGTCGGGAGGAGGAGGAGTATTGTAATGATTGTATATGACCATCGAGATGAGAGTGAAGAAACATAGTCCGCAAAAGATAGGATAAGTCAATAGAAGTGGTATGATCGAGCTACAATTCGTTCCAACCAAGAATCAACAGTCAGTAGACGATTCATCCGCCTCTTTGAACGAGAGAAGGATCGGAGAAACGCCCAAGCTCACCTCGTCATACGGCCTAATAACCTCGCATCACATTCGACCTCTGTCGTTCCTGACCAACATCGACCAGAAAGTGTCACGCTGATATCTTCTTTGATCTGGTTGACAGCTCCAGGGAAAGGAAGAAGCGCTTCGTATATCACTATTGTACTTAGTGCTTTTGGACCCGCACCTGCACCGGCACCGGCGACGTTGAGAGAGGTGGTTATGGCGTCGCCGAGAGAGGTGGTTATGGTTCGATGAAATGATTCGATCAGCTCGTTGAGAGTCAAAGGGACGGATGGGAGTATCGCCTCCATCATCGATTTCGGTTGTTAGCTAGGACAATCGAGTTCCTGTGAGCTTCAAATGTGTCGAGAAAGAATCGGTTTGTTTTGGGTAATTGAGCTGGTCAATGTTGCGGCAGTTGTGCTTTTTGGTTGAGTTGACTTGATCTAAAGTATCGCTTTACTTAAGACATACACAGCCAACAAGGATGGCACACACAGGATACCCGAGCCCGAACACGGGGCTTCCTTTGTCGAGGGTGACAAAGGACTGGAAAGGGGTACTTGGCCGACGGTATGCCGACGTCAGGCATCCTTTGTGCTGCCTCCCAATTCTCCGATCTCCGAAAGTGAGCTGTCAGTCAGTCGATGGAGGGGGAAGGGTCGACTGTCCATCACACAGAGGGGTCGACATTCCCAGTCTGATCTCGTCATACCGTATATCCAATTTTAGTGGCATTGTAAGTATTCGAGGCAGAAATTAGTAGTCCAAATCCGTTCTGAGGCCATCACCCCGCGATACAATATAGCATACATATACAAAGGCGCTTTGCTCCTTACCTCCCGACATGACTCGTTTAGTCCCATTCGTCGTCACTCTCGTCTTCCTCATCATCACTTCCAATATCCGCTTTTCGTTTGGACAAAGCCGCCGCCAAACTTGATGCAAGATCGGGTGCTACGCGAAGGTCAATATAAGCTGGTGCCAATCACTCGCGTATACAAGCTAGACTCACTGTCTTCCGTCGCAGCGACAACGGCAGCAGCAGCACCTGCACCAACTGTAGCACCTGCCAAACCACCTGCCAAAGGGGAAACCCTCTGTTCTGATGGGTCCACCTTCTTGAGAGCTTGAACACCTTTCCCTTGTATAGATGCGAGAAGAGCAGAACGTCCACCGCCCCCTGCAGGAGGAAGAGGGGGTGCCAATGGAGGAGCGGGAGGTGCACCTCGTCCCGGTGGTGGTGGAGGAGGCGGGGGAGGCGCTCCCGACCTGCCAGGAGGAGGTGGAGGTGGGGGTGGTGGAGGTGCACCCCCGAATGATGGAGGTGGCGGCGGTGGTGGAGGGGGTGGAGGTGGAGCAGCACCACCTCGAGATGGCATAGGTGGGGGAGGTGGGGGTGGAGGAGGGGCTGTGAAAGGTGGCGCTTGTGATGGTCGACCTGGAGGAGGTGGTGGAGGAGGGGGAGCAGCCACAGATCCTGATCTTCCTGCACGTGAGGCAGGAGGTGGGGGTGCCGGCTTTCGTCTCGATGTCGGAGCAGGCGGTGGTGGTGGCTTCTTTGGTGCTGTGGCCTGTCATAGACCATTAGCTTAGAAAGAGATGATTGATGATTTCCGCCAGAAATCATTAAATATGTCAAATCACTCACTTTCTGTATGCCCCCTTGTTGGCTGACGAAATCTTTGATGAACTTCTCGTTTTGTTGAATCTCCTTGGCCGAAATACCCTTCGAACTTAGTTGTTCCAGCAATATCTGCCAACTAGGATCCACACCAGAAGACGAGAATCCCTTTTCGGAATCGAAGCCCATATGTGCCACATGTTTGAACGATCCGGCAGACTGAGGGATCAGACACCATTATTAGCCGAGCGTTTCGTTATCTGATGCAGAGGTGGAATACATGCCGGTCCAGAGATCATGGAGATGTCAATCTTGCCGCCTTTCTTGTTCTTCTTTGTGGGTGTGGCCTTCACTTTCTCCTTCTTGTCTTCCTTGACTTTGGCTACAAACAAGTGCAATCGTCAGCGAAACCTCCAAACGGCAACCAAGACTATTGTTCACCACCCACTAGCATATTTGTGTCTGTTCGCAACCTTTTTGTAGAAATCGTGTGCTTCAGACTCGGAAGCAAAGACGAATGCTATTTGAGATGACTACGAGACTCAAACAAGTCAGCTGGCCGGTCTTGACGAGTTTCATACACTACTCCCATTGCCGTTTTATGGCCGCATAGCAAGCACACTCACATCGCCTTGCCATGTGTGAAAGAACGGTTTCTCCTGATTATATTCTATCTCATTTGGTAGTTCATGCTCCCAGATTACTCCTCGGAAGGACTACGCTCAGATGCATGATTAGTCAGCTACCTTCGAGTCTGAAGAGGACCAACAGCTGGCTCACCGAGAGATCAACTATTCGGAACCATAATCCGCCTTTCGCCTTGTCCGCACAGAACACTAAAGCTCCTTCCGCACCAGCATAAGACCATCTTCACGTCAAAAGCGAAAACACATCAGTATCAAACATCAAAGGTGAAAGTGATAGATGGTTATGACTTGGGTTCGAGGACCAAGCTGTGCACTCACGTTCTCGCACCCTGTTTGGCTTGATATACTCTTGCAACTGTAGCTGTGACGATCTTGTTGGTAGAACTCGAACTCGGTACTGCCTTTTTCACTTTCGCCTTGTCGTCCGCTGACAACGTTGTCGAAGCGCCCATCTCTGATATTGATCTGTCCCGTCAATGGTGAATAAGATGCAACTATGGTAATCTAATGTTCGTAGCGGTAGGGATACACGATCAATCACTCGTTGGTTCGTTCCCGGCGGTGTGGTGGCAATGACGCTGACCTCTGAACTCGGATATGACCATGTGCCTGAAACACTCACCTTTTATTATTGTTTTACCAATTATCAGGCTCAATCGCTCGTGGTCGTCTTCGTTCATGGGCTCTTCTTTGCTCATTCATCTCAATCTTTAATTACAAGTTGATTCTCATCGCGTGTACACCTATCTTCACCTAAACCAAAATGAACGGCTATTCCTCGTTCAATGGACCGTCGACTTCTGCCATCGCACCTGCCGTGCCGGGAGGTATCGATGTCCCTTTAGGATCTACCAATCAACCGAGATTGTTAGTTCGGAATCTCAATCATCAAGAAACGACGTTCCATCTCAGCGGTGTAGAGCTGGCCTATGCAAATAGTCTGAGAAGGGTCATGATGGCAGATGTACCGACTATCGGTAAGCTCCTCGCATACGCATCGCAGCGTGTGAGATACTGATGGTTATACACCGGATTTAGCTATTGACCAGGTGTTGTTCATTCAAAACACGACACCTATACCGGATGAAATGTTAGCGCATAGAATGGGTTTGGTACCTCTTATCAGTCGAGGTGTAGCAAAAGGATTAAGATACACAAGAGTGAGATCAGAATCTGCTTTAGAACTTTGACTGATGCTTCAGCTGACACGAGAATGGCCTGAGTAGGATTGTGATTGTGATGAGGGTTGTTATTATTGTATGGTTACGTTGAAGTTGAAAGTAGCATTCAGAGGAACGGAGGGAGAGAAGTTCATGCGAGTCACGAGTGATATGTTGGAGATTGTCCCGAGTCCAGGAGGGGTGAGCATGTTTCGCGCTGTCTTCTGCTATGGAAACCTCTTATGCTTACTCTTTCGTCACAGCCACCACCGCCCAACCCTTATGGACCACCACCAGACCTTTCAGAAGATGATCGACAAATCATTAACAACAGAGATTCAGAGCTGGGACAACCGGTCGGCAAGGGTCAGCCAGGCGTACCACCTATATTGCTCGCGAAGATGGGAAAGGGACAGGAGATTGAGATTGTTTGCAAGGCATACAAGGTGAGTTGACAATTAGCTATACGCGACGAACTGGTTCTGGGCAAGCTGACCGCCAACAACTTGCGCAACCTATAGGGTATCGCTAAACATCACGCCAAATGGTCGCCATTGTCAACTGTTGCATTTGAATATGACCCTTACAACAAACTCAGACATACTACGCATTGGTTCGAGACGGATGGTGCGTTTTTTTATATCCAACACAGAGAAACATTAAAGCTGAATATCGCTTTCACTGATTAGAACACGCCGAGTGGCCCTTATCTGCTAATGCGATGTTCGAGCAACCTCCTGATCCTTCCCAACCGTTCGACTTCAATGCTGTCCCCTCTACATTCTACTTCAACGCCGAATCAGTCAATTCTATCCCGGTACGATCAGTCGTAGAACAAGGATTGGATCTGTTAGTAGAAGGCTTAGCGGGGGTGATCCTGGCGGTCCAGAAGGAGACAGGTGTAGATGAGGATGAAGGTGAAGAAGACGCTGCGTTAGTGGAGCCTGATTTGGGACCGAATGGTGGACAGCAGCTGGATGGATATGGAGGTGGTGCGGCGCAAGGGTACGGTGGTGGTGGTGGCGGCGATGGGTGGGGAGGACAAGGTGGTTGGGGTGGTCAAGGTTCGGGAATGAGTCCTTTGCGGAGATAGAGTGTAGTGAAATCATCACATCAATATGGCATTTCATCACAGACTTCCTTTCAGATACTACACCCCTGACCCTTCCTTTGGTGATTGACATTGGGCTTTCGCTTTTGACTTTTACTGACGTCTGCTGCGAGCCGTTTGTGATTCTCTTAACCTCATCCATATTTGACTGCTGGGGAAGACGTCTCTGCTCGATAACGACGACAGAACGACGATAATGCCGAGCATAGCTGAACAACTCAAAAAAGCAGAGGAAGATCTTGCCTCTGCTGAAAAACGAGGATCATCAAGTGTCAAAATATACGAGGCACAAGTCGAAAAGCTTAAGAAGGAATTGGAGAAACCACAACCGCATCCAGCGTGAGTTGAAAAACACTCACCCTGCAGTGATTCTGATGTTGGTATACTGTAGATTGCAATTCGGACCTTATGCGCAATGTATCGCGATCATGTCAGCGATCAGTCTGAGTACGTGGAGAGAGACCTGTGCTCCGACACACGTCCAACTCAATAGCTGACCTTGACGTTTGCAGTGATGTCGGTCTGTCCTATACCGTATGAGATGGTACCCTTCTACCGAATATTCAGCACAGTCACCATCATAGCTGTCGCGTGGGTGACTCTCATCGCTCTGCATTGGTTAACGCTGTATCACACCGTTTTGTCACTCACCAGCTGATTCTCAGCCGACACTGAATCACTACTGGAAGTGTAGCACGTTTGAGATGCTGACCACCCCTCTTCTGCTAGATGTTACGCCTCTCGAACCGCTGTGATATACTATGGTTATACCCAAGCATTGGCGAAATTACCAAAACCTGACGATCCAAATTCAGCTCGATTCGCAAAACTGATGGCTAGTAAGAAACCCCGACAAGATCTATGGGTGGGTATGCGTGGACCTGAACACTCCCAAGCCAAGAAACACTGAAATCAGGCTATATCAAAGTGATACCAAAGATGAAATGCTGATAGTGGTACATCCGTACAGGCCCACACACGTTCTCATCCTTCTGCGTTTCTGACGACACGCCAAGCTGCACCTCGTCTGTTCCCATTCCCGTTGGGTAAGACCCGTCCGGAAGCTGCTATCAAAGATGAGCTCTGGTGGGAAGGTGGGAATGCTCCGCATGTCGTGAGTGGCTCGGCCCCCAACCTCTTCTTCTTCTGAACACACTATGTCTACCATCGCTGCGATGTCTTGCTTGATCTCGCTGTGGGGAAATGTCGAAGAGGAACACAGGCTGACTCTGATTTCGCATACTTGACATAGGGCCACTTCAATCGACCTAAATTACCTCATCCTCCAATGCCTGACGAGAGTGTGTTGATGGCACGAGTAGAAGCGAGTATGAAGCGCGAAGCGCAAGAAGAGCTGTGAGTCTTCCTGTTTTCCTGAGTTTCCGAGCCTGCTACAGGATGTTGATGGCTTGTACTTGCTCATGATTAGGTGGAAGAAGAGGATCCGATCGATCCAGTTCTTGTCGGTGATTGTGATCATCTCTTTTGGTGAGTTGAGCAAATCCTCTTAACCTTTCGCTGCAAAACGAGAGTGACTGGAATCGAGCGCTCTTGATCTCGTGTCCCACTTTTGGAGCTAGATCACTACCTCTAAAACCTGGTCAACCCTTACTGACGTCGATCTTTTCTTTCCTCACCCCCCTCGCTCCTCCCTCACGCAGTCAGCAAACCCATCTCTATCGCTCTCCTATGCTACCTAATCTACACGACAATATCATCCGAGATCCAATCCATCCTCACCCCACCTCCAGATCTCGACGAAGTCGAATCATACATCCAAGACCTGACAATGTCATCGCGTAACGAATCGGCTCCAAGACCAACTCAGATGATAGGTGGCATGTCATACATCTACGAACCGACACTCGCCGCTGCTGCGGGAGTAGGAGGTGGGGTTAAACATAGCGCGAATATACCGATCGAGAAGGTTGTTCCGCCAGTTTTGATGACTACGACAAATAGTTATTATGCAGGACCAGGTCCTGCCAAGTGATCGAGCGAGCGAGCGAGCGAGTGCGGGAAGTAGGAAGCTGGAGAAAGTACTGTATATCAACTATTTGCGCTCTACTGCGTGCTTCTCTATATGGTTACTGCATTCATAACTGCCATTCAAATAGTCGGACTTCGTCTATGTCGCTCATAAGCCACCATGCATATCATACTATTTACACACGACCACAATTACAGCAAACGGCTCATATGATTGCACCATCTATTACGACTTTGTTACATTCCTCCACGAACCATACGCCTAACCTCTGCGCCTGAAATCTTCGCGTCCACATTGTTCATCTCGTCCTCTGTGACTACCTTTTTCCCAAGTGTCCTGCGTCATCAGAAGTCCATATCAGCTTGGCGGTCTTCCGGTTCCCAAAATGCGTTCGCTCACCTCTTTTTCTTTGTTGTCGTCTTGATGGGCAACTCATCCTCGTCCTCGTCATCAAGCTGTAGTTGCCCAACTCTCTCACTTAACGGTCCAGGGGTAACCACCTCAGCTGCAGTAGCGGGTGTACTCTTAGCGGGAGTAGACATTGCCGTCTTCTTTCTGGCGGAGGTTGCTGGTGTCTTGGCAGCAGGTTTGGCTTTCGTCGCTGCAACCGGTGTACGAGGTTTCGTTGACGCTCTTGGTTTGGTTGGGCTACCGGTTGTTCGTCTCCGCGAGGCTGCTTTCTTGATAGGAGACGATTCGTCACTCGATGGTCCGTCTAGCTCTTCGTCAGATATCGTGAACGCAGAAGCGTCCGATTCAACGTCTTCCTCATCAGCCTCATCTTCAAGCTCCTCCTCCTCCTCCTCTTCATCGTCGTCCTCTTGTTCAGTGTTCTCGTCGTCGTCGTCCGCCTCATCCTCGGTCGAAGACGATAACTCTTCCTCGTCAGAACTGATCGCTTCAGCAATCGCCTTCACAGCCTCCTCATCATCGTCATCCACTTCGGAGGCAAGTGCAACCTCTTCTCGTGAGGTGTCCCCGTCTGTCCCTTCTTGTCGGGCTGTAGCGGATGGCCTTTTGACCGAGGCTAGCGAGTCACGAGTGATGATGACCTGTGGGATGTCGTGGCTAGATCCGACCACGAAAGGGTCGGATTCCGTCGACACCATGGAGTCATCACCAGATGTCATCTGAGCAAACTCGTGTCAGCTAGCTCTTGATGAGATGGTCGCCTATCGTCGACTCACCAAAGACGCGTCGATTGCAGACTCGAAGCTCTCGTCCATAGTCACGTCCATCTGCGAATCGTCGTCCGTCCTCGAGGACGAAGCCGGCGTGCCACGGAATTGAGCGATACGGTGAACAGCGGGAGTCATAGTTCGTGTGACGATATCGATCTTGCGATCCGTCTTCAAATCGTTGGCCGTGACCTAAAGATGCTCTCAGCTTGCGTTTACTCCACGGACCCTGACCAACCAACCTGCTCATGAAGACGTTTTGCGAAGTCGTCGTGCATTTTCTTCAAGGATTCTTGCATTTCCCTAGCGACTTCTTCTCGGATCTCGACCTCGACCGAAGCATTGCGCATCTCCGACTCGTAGAGCTGCGGCATCTAATCAGTTTCCCATTTTGTGTTGAAGTGCACGTAAGGAGTCGCTCACCCTAGTCTTCATCTCCCTCAATTGCTCAAACAGGTGTTCCACAAGAGGATCTCGCTCATCCTCCGAATCTGATTCTTCGTCCTCTTCAACAACTTCAAGCTCTTCCTCAACCATGACGAACCCTTGAGACTCTCGATCTGCTGGCTCCCTGTTTTTGGCGCTTGACTCTTGCACTTCTTCCGTTTTAGGCAGAACAGGCACCACTACCTTGATCTTCATGGGTCCAGTGACGGCGTGTCTAAAAGCGCTGAATTGGGTACTGATTTGTCGCTTGAGTAGCGGGAATCCAACCTTGTTGGAAGCCGTGGTTTGTATTTCCCTTGCAATGGCAGAGAATCGCATGACGTGGGAGTTTTCGTCAAAGCCAGTGTCGTAAGGATTGACGTTCACTATGATGACCTGTGAAGATAGGTTAGCTACCATCGTTTCAACCCCTAGAGATTTGGCTTACAGCGCGACCGTCGCCAACAAAGAAGTTCTGGAAAACCTCTGTGAGCTTTGAATGTCTGAATGGCACCACGGCGAGCTTCTTCTTAATTCCTGCTGCATTTGGCGCAGCCATCTTCTGTTGATTAGCTCGCAAGACCTCGAGACACTGTCCCAGAACCATGAGGGATTTATTGATGTTGCCCGCTTCCTTCAGTCGCTCGCCAGTAGTTTGGGTGTTCCGCGTCCTTTCAGAGCCAGCAAGATCGACAATAGCCAGTCGAGACACCTGAGCCGAGTCGGGATCCTCTGGTGCGCCATTATGTATGCGGACTACTTTGATAGTGAAAATGCCGTGACTTCGGCTTGACTCTCGGTTGGCAATGGTTCCAAACACCTGACGAGCACTTTGGCCTGATCGGAACACAGCCAGTGCTTCCTGCAAAGGTATAAGGTCAGTATAGCTGGCCATTTGAGACGTTCAAACATACCTCTCTAGTGCGAACGCGGACATCCTTCAACCCTGCGATGTATTTCCCGTTTCCTTCAGGGTCGTTCTTCAGTGCCAAAGCCTGTCGCTTCAACACGCCAGCACCGCCGTTTGCCATAGCTGCTAAGTTGAAGGAGGAGTTGAGAGCACCGGAGAAGCCCATATGTGATGCGCGAGGTAAGCCATTGTATGTCATTCGCGAGCGTGACTGCGAAGAGCTGGAGGACACGCTGGGGAGCACCGAGTCAAGAAGATCGAAGATCTATACCGCGTCAGTACTGGTCGAACAGCTGCTGCTCACCTTCTCATTGTATACCTCTGCGTACGAGACGAACACCGCGTAAGAGAAGTTTCTATCAACCTTGATGGCTGCAGATTTGACAGTCAGCTTGATGCCGAGCAAATGGGCTGGAGAGACATAGCTAACCATCATCGATCCTTGGCTCAGTCTCCGCTGACGGGTCTACCAAGTTGATAGGCTCATCAGGCTGGGTGGTCAGCACTACATCGGCGAGCCCTTGGGGCTTCAGCTATGGAGTTGTCAGCTATGCATGCACGGAATCGTGACTGAGCAATTAGCTCACGTTGACGTTGCTCTCCAAGCCGGAAATCGAGTTGAAGACGACATCAATAGCTCTCGGCAGGACCCCTCTCTCAGGCGCTGAAGCGGTATTTCCACCTTGGATAGTATATGATTTCCCACTATTGCTAACTCCGTACGCAAAGAGTAGACCATTCTCTCCCATGAGTAGCTTCTCGACGAGAGGAAGGGTGGTAGTCGTGAAGAAGGAAGATTGGATAGTCGTCGGTGGGAAAACGCGGTTGAAAGAGTATATGTGAGGTGGCTTGGGCATGTGATGACGAGCTGATTCCTGCTACAATATGGTGCCCAATGTTGAGCTGGGATCAGGTATACGAGGAGAAAGAGTAGACATACAGCGGGAGCTCGCATCAATACGTCGGTCTCTGATTGGATCTCCAAGTACGGTCTCGTTGTCGCATTTGGGTCAGCATCGGCAGGTGAGGGACGAATGCGTAGGTATGCCTAGGAATTGAATGAGCTTAGGCCCACACCAAATATACTGCAATAGACTGAACAGCTCACCTGCAGACTTTCTGAGTAGCTAGTAATGTCATGGCTGGTAATGGTTTTAGGTTTCACCGCTGGGATCTAGCACAATAATACATACATCAGCTACTCGTCCACCCTTCCTATGGTGTCAACGCGTCAACTCACTTCTTTATCCTTCTGCGCAATCTTCCCAGAAACCTTTCTGAATCCTTCTTTCCCCTTCGCAAGCAACCCGCTGGGTCCCTTCGCTCCACTCCCTCCTACTATGGCAGGACTTGCTGTACTTTCTTTCGCCGCTCGAAGTCTCGTCACCCGTCCAGACGTCGCGCTGGGAGGGGCCATTGAGGTCTTGGGAGGTAATCTGGGCTTGGTGGTGGACGTGCTCGGGGTCGAGGCACTTGGTGGCGGTGGTGCCATGTTGCAGGTATTGAGAGTCTGACGAAAAGGAATGAAAGAAGAAGTGTAATTGATTGATAGCTGATGAAAACAGTCACGACCAACGCTCGAGGCGTGTTTATTTGGTTTCTGATGTAGAATTCGGAACCAAATACTGAAAGTTAAAATACACGTGGTGTGCGCGTGTCGTGTGGCAGCGGAGTCTTCCTATAACGTCTCATCCTCACAAGTGCATACCTAGATATCTGAGTCGAGGATTGTGTCCATTGACCAGACATCGTGATGCATGATTGGATGGGAAGGCTGATGTGAGATTTGGACATAAGTTCATTGCGAGATTAATGGCTTCATCAGCACGTTCATAGACCGGTCAATGGAAACACACGGTGGGTTTTGATCGTCACGACTAGTTTGCACGCCAGCACAGCGCATGCATTCAATGAAGAAGACATCAGTATCCCTTTGCTGTGAGCTGTTATCAAGACGTCTTATACGTTAGCGTCACGTCTATCAGAGCAAGGACGGGATGAGCATATCCAGTGATCTGCCACACACCCAATGTCAACCAACAGATTTGCATCCGTCCTTTCGTCCCTTGTTCGTAACCGATCTCACCTAATTAAATACATCTGACATCATTTAACGTAAACCCCCTATAGGTCAATCCAAGATTCGAGTGACAATCTTTCGACATTATTCCATCTACATTCGCACCACAAGACATCATCTTGTCAACTACCACATCCAGCTTCCCATCTGAATATTGTATCGATATAAACATCTCTCGGAAATGTCGTTGCCACCTCTCAATCCTGAAAAGACAGCCGCGGGGATCATTGTCGATCCAAAGACGCTGGAGAGAGTTGTACCCCAATCACGTCGAAGTGACGGAACGTGAGTCTGCGTCCATGCGAGTCGTCTGATTTCACAATCGTGCTTACGAGTCATTTCTCGCTCTCAGTGTTAGGAAAGAACGCAAGATCCGACCCGGTTTCACACCTCAAGAAGACGTCGGTCTGTTCCGACCCAAAGCCATCTCTCGCGAGAACTCAAACTTGATACCCGGATCAAATCGACCCAAACCTCCCACCACTACCCAAAAGTCTGAAAACCCATTCGCTCAAGAATCAAAAGAGAAGACAAAGGCTCAATTGAAGAATGAACGAAGACGTGAGAAGAAGAGAGAGAAAGTTTCGGTGAATTGGGATGAAGATGATGACGACGATGGGGGAGATGCGGATGAGATGAAAGAAGCCTTTGAACAGGTTGATAAAGCCAAAGCTAGAACAGCCGCTCCTGAAGGTGGTGCGGAACAAGGTTATCCACCATTAGAAGGTGGTGGTGCGCCCAACGAAAGTGTGCTGGATGAAGTGAAAGCGGAAGAAGAGAAAGATGAGAAGGTCAGCTCTCAGACGGAAGTCTTGACAGCACCTCCTCCAGGGCCCGAAACCACTCAAACAAAAGCACCGGCCCAAACATCGCTGTTATCACCTGCGAGTGAAATACCTCCTTCTACATCATCAAATGCGAAATCATCATCCATCATCGACGATCGAAAGGCAGAACTCAGATCGAAACCACAACAACAAAAACCTCATCCTATTCAGGGAGGTCGGAAAGGTCCTATCGGTCTTGCTCATCCTCCTCCTATCGAATCGGAAAAACCTAAACCTCCTCCTCCCCAAACACGTGCCGATTCTGCAGACTCGTGGAGATCCGCCAGAAAACCACAATCACAAAAACCGCCTCGAACGCAGAATGGCGGCGGCGGCGGCGGCGGTGGTGGTCAAGCGCAAGGTCAATCGAAGAGGACTAACAAACCCCCTCCTGGTTCTGGTCCTGCTTCTGGACAAGGGGCAACGAAACCCGCCAATGAGAACAAACCCGCAGCCGCCCCCGCTCCTGCGCCGAGAGAGAGGAGGGAAGTAAAGGTGAGACAAGGGGGTGCAAATGATGTTAGTAGTTTGGCGAACAGGGTGAAGAATCTCGTAATTGCGAGTACGACTGGTAATGGGTCGCCAAGAGAGAAGAAGACACAGGCGCCGGCGTCAGAACAGAAAAGTGAAGCCACATAGGCGTGGGTGTAGCTGTTGTATGGAACAGGAGTGGAACGGATGTCGAGAGAGCTGGCATCAAGCGGACGGACATGACATGACGGAAACATCCTCGGACATATTGTGGATCGCAAACAACGAGAATCAGAAGCAATCGCTATAGTCAAATGCATATTCATATCCATTTAACTCTCTATCATAGTAATCTCTAATGCTAAGTAAGAACCGATATCAATCGAGATAATATCCCAGATGTCATTCACCTCCAGACTGTCTATACCTCCGCACCGAACACTCGTCCCAACAAGACTCTTCTCAGCTCTTCCGGTCCAGGTGTTTTGGTGATTACCCAAGGCAACTGTTTTGCCTTTTCGATCTTCTCTCCCATCCTGCCTGTCGTTTCGTCCTTCTCCGGTAACGATTCCGATTTCGATTTTGTATCCAACCCGTGATTCTTGATTTTCTCATCTTTTGATCTATCGACACCCGTCTCACCTGTCCCTCTTCGATCGACGACACACATTCCTCTAGTGTATTCTCCGATCCGTTCAATGATGAAATCGCGCTGTTTCAACTCCCATCCTTGCGAAAGAGTGGGTGTATCCCCCTTTTTCGTTTTGGGCGAAGTAGCGTTGGCGATAGCATACCAGACAGCTACTGGATCGTGCATCTCCATAGCGTCCGGTAAACCGAAACTCGCCTGTAATCCTCTCACTCGGACCAACATCGCACTGACAAAGCTCTCTAGAGGCGTAGGTTCCTCCTTCTCGGGTACGACACCGTCGTCATTCGCAATAGGCAAGACGGAAGGGTGGATCAAATCGTAGAAGGGGATCATGTGTGGAGTGGTGATGTCCAGAGGAGCCATGATCAGTTCAATAGCACCGGCTTTGACAGCGGTGAGGATCTGGTCGGCCGCGTAGGGGTCGGCGAAACAGTTGAATTCGGCTGTAGGCGAGGTATTTCCAGGATGTTCGAGCGCACCGCCCATCCACACGATGCGAGAAACACGAGCAAAAGTCGCAGGGTCAGTTCGGAGCGAGTGTGCAAGATTGGTCACTGCGTGCCGCAGAAGAAGAGCATTGATTAGTCAGGCATTCGAGCGATGAATCAAGACCAAACGTGGTATGTCTCAAACTGGAGGATACGATGAGATAACACCTACAAGGTCCAAGAGCAACAATCGTGACACTGCCTTCTGGCTCTTCTCTCAAGATATCAAGGATCACCTCGTGAGAAGGCTTTGGTGAGATATCGAGGTGTTCATGAACTTGACCAGGTCTGAGTTGGATAGGTGTGAATTCGGGGTGGGTTTCTGTGATATTTGACAAGCCATCGGGGCCATGCTGCGACGTGGAACAGTTTTAGCTGTACGTTTCTCGTATGGGCATTGAACATTCCTAGTCAGGAAGAAGGAGTAATGATAGATACACCGATGTGAGATACGCACGAAATAAGCTGCGACAGCCTTTTCTCCACCAATCGGTCCATCTTCCCCTAGAGCCAACAAAGTCTTTTCCTGAGATTTCAACCTATGGTATCTCGCCTCAGCCTCTGGGATCTGCGCGATCTCCTGTGCTAGCGAATAATAGATTTTGAGCAAGTTGGAATGAGCGACGGGAGCATGGGTGTTGCCAAATACGATGGAGATGAGAGCGACGTCTATCTCTGGTGAACAGAGTGATAGGAGGATGGCGAGGACGTCGTCGACTCCTGGATCGGTATCGATGATGACTTTGGGGACGGCCATGTTGTTTGTGTGTCGTATGTTCTTGTTTGTTTGATCGGGGGAGTGGTGTGTGCTGACTGTACGTGTCTCTGATGCAGGTCTATTCTCTACTGTTGTATGTATGAGGTCCGTTGATATCGGATCAACGAACTTTAGCAGACAAGTCTACGCGACAACGATGACTAGTACTTCGGACTCTATTCTCGCTATTCGCATCAAGCGGCGTTCTCCACCTTACATGTCCGTAGCATTTCCTCCACTTTTCAAAGTTCTCTTGCAGTGAGTGTTGAGAACAACACCTCCTTTCAAACGTCGATACTTGTCCATCTTAGCTCAACTATAACGCAAACCTTCTCTGCTTCTCACGATGGCATCTTCTCGGAATAACGAGGGTAGTGGTGCTCTGCTCGACGGAGTGCTCAATAACGGTCAGATACCACATCAGCCGTTGGTGGTCATCAATGATAATGTGACGTTTTCCGGGTTACCAATCTTCAAGGAGATGATCAGAAGAGCGATCAGCAGGTGAGTCGTGGTCCTTCCCTTGGCCTGGTGAATCTGAGCTGACACTATCTTAACTGTGATAGAGGAGAAGAGATCACATTGGTAACGATCTTGAACCCACCTGAAACGATTTTACCTCCTGGGTCGAGCTCGACCACACGCACGACCGTGATTGATCTCACGAACGATGTACCTGGTTATACTGACGACGAGTCATCAACCAAGGTGATCAAGGACAAAATCTTATCATCGTGTAAGTCAGCTGATCGGGTTGCGGGCTTGTATGTCCTCCAGATGAGCTGATTTATGTCCCTTTTCCCGAAGACTCCTCTGGACAGATCTTCATCGATGCGCTTGATCTCCTTGCAGAGGATTATTCCCCCTCTGCAGTGCTCGGCATGGTCAGGAATGTACTAGAAGTCATCAAGAAAGCGAAGGGTGAGCTATATCGAGCCGTGGTACGTGGCAAAGACGTACTGATTTCCTCTTCCGTCATAGCACCATCCCGACTTGTCCTTCTGCTCCCACCTACGTCCTCGCTCTATCCCCACTTGATCCCACCCACATTCTCATCGACGATCACTCTCCTCACGCCACATCCACCACAGCTCATCAACCACCTTTCCAAATCATATCTCTCCCCCGTGTCAACTTCCCCCTCGCCAAACTTCTGGATGGTCCTGGAGAATGCGACGAAGCGGAATTTAACTTCGGAACTATCTTACCGAGGCGAAGAAGGGATGGAACTTGATCCTTCTTGGAAGACAACATACAATGCTGGAGTGGTTCAGGTGTTGGTTCGAAAAGCAGTTGGAGGAGCAACGAAGGGTATTTCTAGATCATTAGAAGGATTGAAGTTCTCCGCTACGCTACCGTCACAATTGGATTTGGTGGAACTAGGAGAATTGGTCCAACTCAATCCTTTATCTACCCCTCTACCAACTTTATCATCGCAGAACAACGAGGTGGGACGAACGGCTCAAACTCATGCCGAGTTGGATTTGCCTTTCAATCTTAACTTGACCGATGCGCAGAGAAGACAGAGAGGCGCGGTACCCTTACCCTACGCCCATGAAGGAGAAGGAGCCAGTGGAGATTTGATTTGGGAAGATGAAGAAGAGACGGATGATGAGGAGATATAATAACGAGCAATAGTACATAGAGTAGCAGTTACACGCATATGTGCTGGGTATCATATGCATCACACCTTGAGACGTCATCTATGGGGCGAAATCGTTTTTCGAAAAACATGCTCTAATCTACATCGTTGCGTCCGTGGTTTTTGGCTGACCGACCATCCGACTCCTATATCCTTCGCTCTTCAACTAGACCCCCAACATCCCAACCCCCACCTTCCCTTTCAATCGTTCACATCGCTGATTCTATAAGTGATTGCTAACTGACTCGTCTCCAAGCCTGAGTGATGCTCTCCTCGCCTGAAAAGTAGTATGCCTCGATAGCGTAAAGGAATGCAAAGATGATGAAAGCCGCAGCACCGAGGAGAGAGACTAGCGAAGGATGGGTGAAATCAGCGAAAGATCTAGTACAAAGATCAACATGACTCACTGTGCTTGACTGAAATTTTGGTGGAAAGATATCTTCCGCCCATGACGGCTCCAGCGGTGCAGAGACCGTGGCCCAGGATGGTCCCGAAAGCAATGACGGAGACGCTCTATACCAGGGGACATGATCAGCATTGCGACTAGACTAGAAGTTGTATGTGTGGACAACTCACGTGTGCACCACCCAAAGCAATAGTCGCGATCTGACTTCTATCTCCCCATTCTCCCAAGAAAGTGAGGACGAAAGCCTGAGCGAACACTGGATTCGTCATGACTTGCAAACCGCTTCTGACCTTCTCCTTAGCGACGATAATCCAATGTTGTGATTGACCTTTTGACGATGTCGGTCCAACTCCGCCGTTCGCACCTCCCGACAAGGGGAAATGTATACTAGGTCCCGATCTTCCGGCACCGGGTCTGGGCGACGCTGAACGAGCTGCAAAGGCAGATGAGGATCGTTCCATTGATGAATGACCCTCTTCAAGCGCTTCGAGTGGGATACTAGAATTGCCCGTTCCGCGAGCGTTGTGACTGTCGTGTACGGCGGAATCTTCTTCCAGCTCTTCTTCGACCTCACGCATCTCTTCTTGGATATGAGAAGATCCGCCGGACATGTTGAATGCCTCTTGGAGCATTTTGGCGCCGAACACGAGGAATAGGATTGATGCGGCCCATAATGTCCACACCTAATGAGGATAACGAAAAAGTCAGCAAGATTGTTCAGAATCAGACAAGTTCGCCTCGATGTTTTTATGTTGCTAAGATGGTGTAACTTACCTTTGGTATTAAACCAAGGATCACTCTACCCAACGCCGCGCTTAAAATCGACATTACCACCAAACTAGCAAACGCCCCACCGAAGACTGTTAATCTCGGATGTCGAGTCGCCATGATCGCCGCGATAAGGAACGTCTTGTCTCCAATCTCCGAGACGACAATCATGACGAATGCCTGAGCGAGAGCATCTACACGGGCGTGGAGTGGCGTAAGTAGCTGCTATCTCTCTCTTCCTTTTGGGGAGCTTGGATTAGCGCGGTGACTCACCTAAATTACTACCTTCCTGGGGGATATCCGAAGGCATTTTGTACAATTGTCTCCTCACTTGTCGTCGTTCGAAAGAAGGAAAGAAGTGGATGTGAGGAGGAAAGCAATTTGGTGAGCGGACTCGGAGGCTGAGATGGTTGTGATTTGATCTACGTTGCAGACAACAAGTAGCAAGTCTGAAAATACAAAGCACCACATGGTTGAGTGAGCTGAATGGAAAACCACGCGTCGTTTATTTAGGTCAACCATTTATCAAGATAGGCTCGCCACCAGTAGACTTGAGTGAGATTGCGATTGACACGCCGCGTTCTGTCGTTGTTGCTGTCATTGTTGCTGTTGCTGTAACTATCATTGCTATCTGCTACGTCTTCAGAGTACCTCTTCGTCCTGATCCTTCTAGAGATTTAAGTCAACGAAATGTCGCGTCAAGGTGAGTCGTTGCTATGTTCTGGAACGCCGTGCTGCAGAACTGAGCAATGCTGATTGTCCTTTGACGCAGACAAAGCGACAACTGAGCGTAATGCTCGAATTCTGAGAGACTTAGTCAAGCAACCGGAGAACAAATCGTGTGCGGATTGTAGGAAGAACGGTACGTCCACCTCGCAAATCCAGCTTCGCCAAATGCATTACCGCGTCGGAGCCATACGAAGCTAACATGTCCGTTGCCGTAGACGCACGATGGGCTTCCTGGAACCTGTAGGTCGTCATGTGAACTCCTAAACGCGAGTGGTAGTTGATGAGCTTCGTGTTTCAGCGGTGTATACTTGTGTATCAGATGTTCCGGTATACATAGATCGATGGGAACTCATATCAGTCGAGGTGAGTGCGTCCTGCTACGAAGGTGACGTATTGATATGCGGTCGCATGAGCTGACAGCATGTACGACACAGTGAAGAGCATCGACCTTGATATCTGGACACCAGAGCAGATGGAGGTGAGTCGGCAAGGATTTGTCTCGCCCCTGAGGTCAAACACTGACAGCTTGACTTTGCTTTGTAGTCGATCCAAAAGTGGGGAAATAGACTAGCGAATATGTACTGGGAGAAACACCTCAAAGCGGGACATGTTCCTCCTGATCAGTGAGCTTATATGATTTAATTCTGCTGCAAGTACAAGCTCATTATTTCCGTCCATGTTTGCAGTAAAATCGAGTCGTTCATTCGGTCCAAATACGAGAGTCGACGATGGGCTATGGAAGGACCTCAACCGAGCGATCCGAGGGTGTTAGAGAACGGTGATGGCCCAGCTCAAGCGGTTCGTTTTCGTAATCACTGGTAGCTGTGGCCTGTACTGACGCCCCACTGTATTCGTAGCCCGCTCAAGTACCAAGGCCGACACCCACATCGACCGCCGCCCCTCCTGCTCCTGCGCCATTACCCAAAACCCACCCTCTTCTGTCCCGATCAACAGCGGCTGCCAAAGCATCTCCTGCTCCAGCTCCAGCTCCAGCTCCAGCACCTATCATTGACTTGTTTGGCAGTGACGAGCCACCTGCGTTGGCTCCAGCTATAACTACCGCGCCACCGGCACAGACTACTCGTGCTGCTGCCAATCCTCCGTCTGCTGAGCCTCAGCCTACGACAGGCGCGAACGTTCCTGCCCCTACGGCTGGGTCAAGCATCTTTGACCTCGACTTCCGAGCACCTACACCATCCGCTTCGTCATCCGCAAAATCTCAAACTGCCAAAGCGGACATCATGTCTCTCTTCTCTTCGACTTCTCCTCCGCCCGCCGCTCCTCAAGCTGGATCATTCTTCAACACCACCCAGCCTACCCCTACAGTTCAAGCGACGAGTCCCTATGCGTCGTGGGGTGGAGGGATTACCAGCTCGGCTCCTCCCGTTCAACAAGGGGCTACACAGAGCGCTATACCAGGTGCGGGCGGATGGGGAAATATCCAGATGGATCAAGGTGCATGGGGAGCTCCTTCTGCCCCCCAAGCTACTACTGCCACTGCGAACGCGACATCAAACCCGTGGGGATCGACTGCTACCGCCGTATCGCCTTCCGCGAGTGCGAGTGCCGATCCCTGGTCTTCATTTAGCAACGGCGCTGCCGGTGAGGGTGCAGGTAACAGCAGTGGTGCAGGAATGTTTGGTGCTCCTGCACAGCCGGCGCCAAAGAAAGATGATAGGGATCCGTTTGCGAATATTTGGGGGTAGAGGTTGTATACGATAAAGGGGTAGTTGTGCACATATAGTATCCATACATTATTCATCGTGGCATAACGTGAGGCGTCAGCCCTGATTTGGTCGTTCCCAACGAAGCATTGTGGAGTACCAGTATGCTTCCTTCCTAGAGATGATATACGTACGGATACAATTGAAGGGCAAACTCAAAGAGCGAAGCGGACAACACCGAATTATGTCGGGGCATTACGTCACTGAATTTCACCAAAAGTTGGGTGGCAAACTCGGACATTCGATCACTGAAGATGCCTCCGGAAATAGCATCCGCTCCATCCCTCTACCACCCATGCGTATCACAGGACACTAGCATCTCCAGTACCATCACTGTGCATATGTGCCATGGGATACCACTACTCTGCGGACCTCTGACCCTTCGGAGTAAAAAATGACGACATGTTGTGGGTTGTTTCGAACATTACATCTCAGGCACGCCCCTCTGGGCATGGGCAACAACAAGCATACTACGCCATGGAGGTTGGGCGTCGCCCGGACATTGAGGTGTAATCACCTGAACACTCAACAGATACTCACGTAGTCTGTGCTTAGCCTTGTGCTTGGTGTTGATGTTGATGACGTCGAACGGTCGATTAGTGAGGTACGAAACAAGGAAGAAGAAACACAGCCTTTTGTTTTTGCTCAATCCTTTGTCAATCCGCTCCACTCGTCTTCGTGATAAGATGGATACGATGTATATATACCCTCGTTACTCCCTAACTTGATCTTCATTGCCACTCAACTCACTGGATCACATATCAATCTCACATAAACATACAAACACACTCATCATGGGTCTCCTATCACGACGATCAAACGAATACAACGCAGATGGTACCGTCTCCAACGGACATCACCAGTAAGCAATCTCTTCTCCCCAACTCCACCTATACCCGCATACGAAGTACTTTGCTGATAAGCGATCTTCAGCCCCAAGCGAGATGCGGCTCTAGCTGGTGCTGCGGCCCACCACGAGTCGAACACCCATCCAGGTCGAAACACAGCTCTAGCAGCTGGGACGTGAGTGACTCACTTCACTTCTCCTCTCGCTACATAGCACGATGGCTGGCATATTGACAATAAATTGGTATTTGGGGGACTCGCAGTGTTGGCGGTGTCGAACATCACAAGAACCACGAGACCGTGACCGGTCACAACTCCACGGCCAACCCGTACGCTAACGGGAACGCAACTGTCGGCAATGGATATGGCGGTGTGAACCACAACGGTACTCACACCGGCACTACAGCTGGAACTGCTGGAACTGCTGGTGCAGGACTTGGCGCTGCGAACGGAATCAACGGACATGGGACTGCTCCTCCTCCCGTTGCAGGGGCAGGACAAGTGAGTTTGCCTCTTGTAAGATTTGAGACCAAGACTGATCTGACATACAACCCTTCACCAGGTCAACACCGGTCCTGCCCCGCTTCACGGCGTGAGCAGCGGGACTACACCCAGTATCAAAGCTGCTGCCAAGCTTGAACGCAAGGGAAAGCTCGAAAGCACCATGGGCGGTCTTCTCTGCTCCTCATCTCTGGTTAGTACAACAGCGACTCGTTCTACTTGGTCCATGGTTGATGGGAGCACTGAGATTCCGTTGCTGACCATTTTGGTATGTCAAATCGCAGAAACACAAATCGGAAGCACATCTCGCTCAAGCCGATCATCTGCGCATGCAAGCTTCTGAGTTGAGCGAGGCGGAACGACTCGAGCATGAGGCGGGAATGAGAAGACAGCGTGCGGTAGGGTTGGGCGCTGATCCTGTGCATGCGTCGGGGAGGACGGGCCATGGTCCTACAGCTCTCACTGCGTGAGCGATGAGTGACGAAGGGATGTGATGGGGTGATTGGATAGGATCTGTTAGTATTGTAGCTTTAGTCAGTCGAAGTGGTAAGTCAGCCGAAATAATAAAGCACACGATGGATCGATTAGTTTTTATTTCGTTATGGGCGATCGACGGATACATATCGCTCTTTGATCATCTAGTACCCCACCTTCCTGGCTTGTTCCACCTGTCCAATGACTCCGAGGACATCCTTGATAGCTTCCGTGTGCAACTTCAAATCGACGAACCACTTGCCCGAGTCTTCTTCTCCTCTCAGTCCCTGACCTGTAGGCGGATGTGAGGCATATCGTTCGAGGGACGAGGACAGATTTTGAAGTGTTGTCGCGAGGGAGCTGGATGTGTTGGAGAGAGCGAGACCGAGAGGAGAGTCCAGGTCGGGTGATCGAGAACTTTGGGATGGATGTGACTGTGAAGTTGATGGCTTGGGTTTGTTAAGAGCTGGACTCTCCACGTCGTCCTCGTCAAAGTTGTCTTCGTCTTCCTCTTCAATGAGGGCAGACTTGGTTCCGCCAACCAACTGGTCCTCCGACTCCTTCGCCCTCTTCTGGAAATCATGGCTCTCCACCACCTTCTCTTTCCCCTTGCCCTGCTCCTCCACAACGAGACCATACAGCTCTCTCCTCCTCTTACTCCTTGGACTCTCCGCACCAACACCAGCATCAGGAGCTACGACTTTCATCCCGCCCGACTCGATAGATGATTCAGCAACCCATCTTCCGTCACACGCAACACACATCTTTCTACCATCCTTGCTTCCATCAGGTCGACGAGGATAACCGACAAGTGGTATTCCGCGACATGTGGGATTGGGACAGTTTTCGCCTAGGAGAGCATATCCTTTGAGAAGGAGGGTGGATATCGAGCTGACAGCATCGTCGGATTGGGCCCGATCTTGTTGCGAGAGACCGTTTGAGGTTTGAGCAGGGGCCGGGGTGGATGTAGAAGCAAGCGAAGTGGAGGTGGATGGAATGGATCGTTGAGCGGGAGGAGCGGAAGTCGGAGCTGTGGTGGGGGCTAGTACGCGGCCTTCGGGTCGTCCATCACATAGCGCACAGAACTGTATTCTCTCTCTGCCTTCACGTTGAGCGATGGCGGCAGGTTCACGCATGAGCGGGGTAGAACGACAGTCGGAACAGTGGAGGTCGGTCAACGTCCATCCCTTGAGCATGTACTCGCCGAGCTGTGACTGAATGGTTAGAACAGTACGACAATGTAAGTGAAATGAGTCAACTCACGATGGCCGAGGTTTGGTCGAGCTGGGACATGGTAGGAGCTGGCATTATCGTTCAGACGATATGGTCAACATGAACAGAAGTGCATCATAATCTTCCGAGTTCAAGTATTCTGGAGCGCGATTTATCATAGAGGTAAAGTGGCTATTTTTGCAATGTGGCAGAATAAAATCGACTTGCATTTTTGCCTATACTTTGGAAGTAACTTCTCAAACTTAAGGAGAACTGTTACTCAAAGGAGAAGTTATGAATAGACTAGTTGACTGCTCGTCTGAGGATTGCCTCTTCCTCTTCACTGAACTTCGCGATCGCCTGTCATCTTCCCCTCCTCTCTCCGCTCCATGTTGCTTCCTTTCCGCCATCTTTTTCGAGTACATTGGCCACGATACTTTGGGGTAAATCTTGTAATACTCCCTTTTGTATACGTCGGCCAGAGTTGTCCAGTACAAATAATCATCCTACATCACAGTCAGATCACCTGACAGAAGACTTTGAGAGACTTTTACGGCTCACCTTTTTCTCGTCTTTGAGATATGACCATTCTGCACCAAGCAATACGCTGACCTGGGCAAATGACAACGATGGGAACATGGTAACAAATCCATGACGTCTTCGGGTGGCGTACATTGTAAAAGCTAATTGTATTGGATCAGTCTCAATTGCAATGTATTGATAGCATAGGAAATGAGCTAACAGTTTAGCGCACGAGGCACGAATTCATCTTCATCCTCCCCATCGAACGTTCTCTTCCGACTCTGCTCGTCATGACACCCTTCACGGTCCTTAGTTCCATGAGAGATTCTGCCAAGCAGCTCGGCGACGACTTCCTCATTCGACTTTTGGTCGTACCTCGCTGAACTTGCATGAATCATCGCTTCAGTTCCAATCTGTACTTCTCCACACTCTGGCAAGCCTTGAGGCAAGCGATCGAGGGGAACCAAGTTCTTCCACCCTTCGAGCCTCACATCAACTCGGTGATTGGCCACCTCGAGCAGCCACGAGTGGCTGCCGACGTACCCCATGGTAAGTACAGCGTTGACCTCGTTGAACGAACTGAAGTCGACCGATTCGTCGAAGGACTCTGTTGAGGTTGGCGAACCGTGTACGAGCGAGGCGAGTTCGTTGTATGTCATTTGGGATGGGATGGAGGTGGACATTTCGGTATAGCTGAATTGATTGGCAGTGTTGATGCTAACGAACATGGCCTCAATCTCTTCCCACATCAGTTGTTTTTATACCTGCATCTCAACGGGGGTGGCAACTATTGTATCCGGTCAAAAACTCTGTTCATTCAGATTTTGAATGGATAGGGGGCGATAGACGTACTTTCGGAAGACTGCACAAGGCCATTGGACAACAGATGAGGGACCATCTACCCCCTATCCACGAACAAGGTATAGCCAAGAGAAGGCATCCGGGAATAATCCAGTCCAGGTTCCTGTCCATGGCAACGCCACAACTGCACAAGACCCGAGCTCGAATTCCATGACTAAGCTGTGAATGTCGAATCGGTGAGATCGGATGCCACGGCGAGCCAGAAATAGAGCCTCGCGTAGAGACCTAGATCGCATTTCCAGGATTGGTTTCTCCCGGATTACACATGACCGTTCCTTGATGGTGTATGACAGAGTATTGCTGACCCTTCCAAGTATCAAAAAGCAGGAATCGGTGAAGCTTGTCTGGTCAAAAAATCGTGATGTGAGCAGTGTTATGAACGAAAAAGTTGGAATGGTTTCAGTAAGATGCCTAGTCGTTTCAAAAAGTGATGACGCTGGATGTTGCTCGTTTCATCAATTTGTACCGAATGGCTGTAATTTTCAGAAAAATCTGTCCCCAGCATGAGGGTAGTTATGGTTAAGTTGTGCGGATAGGGGGTGAATCATCATACGACTTGCTGTCTCACCTGCTGGATTTATACCCGCGCTGACTTATCTGTAACTTATCTTGGCCGAGTTGCCCGTGATTCGGTGATACCAGCGGTGATTCTGAAAGATCAAGCAGATCACTGATTCTGCTCTGGTCAATTCACGTGAGTCTCACTTTCAGCAAGTCAAAAACAGATCATGTCCAAAGGAATGTCAGCTTCAGCAGCTATCGATAATTAATTGTTAATTGTCGCCGCCGTCACCACCAAACAGTCACTTCGGCCCGGTTACTGGTTACACCGGAGTTTTACCGGAACAATACATGCTTATCGCCCCGCACCTGGACAGACCTATGCAAATGACAAGGTCTATGTTAAGCTAAAGCAAGCAACGACCATGCATCGCTGGATTTCACCTTCACATCTGTTCTTATACAACACTACTGATAACACCACCGCATCGCCCCGCGACGACTTCTATATCTCACCATGTCGACTCAAAAGCCTTTTGTTGCGCAGTGGGGTGTCCTAGGATGTGGTTGTGAGTACCCTCAGCTCTTATCCCTTATCAGCACACTGAGCCTGACTCGCATCAAACAGGGATCTCGTCCGAATTTACCAAGGACGTCTCCCGTCCCATGTCTTCTCGTAATGTCACCGACGTCTCGCACGCCATCGCTGCGGTTGGATCACGAACGCTATCCAAGGCTGAAGAGTTCATCGCTGCAAATTGTCCTAACGGCGCAGCGGGTCAACAAACTGGATTGGTGGATTTCAAGCCCAAGGCATATGGATCGTACAAAGAGGTCGTTGATGATCCTGTGAGTTTCCTTGTCCACCTTCTGTAGGCTTCGTGCAGAGTCAGTCCAGAGCTGATATCAATCTTGCCGTTATAGAACGTTAACATCGTTTATGTTGGGACGATGAACGTATCTCATTACGAAGATGCGAAGCTGGCTCTGGAGGGTGGAAAACACTGTTTGCTTGAAAAGGTCAGCTATTGTGCTCCTATTTCATGTAAGGAAGCTACACAGCTGATTTTCTTGTCTGGGAATACAGCCTGCAACTCTCAATGCTGCAGAATGGAAACACCTAGCGTCCATCGCGAAAAGCAAGAGTCTGTTTCTGATGGAAGGTGAGTCGACTTCAAACGAGCGCTTGGTGATAGTAAGGCGACTATTGAACTGACGAAACCGTTCGTTAGCCGTGTGGACCCGATTTAACCCCACCATGCTGGCTATCCAGAAGGCGATACACGAAGACGACCTGATTGGCGAGATACGATGTCTTTACTCCGACCTCTCGATGGATGGATACAAGAAGAGGAAAGACACGGACAGGCTATTGGCTGCGGAACTTGCGGGAGGAGCATTGCTTGACATCGGACCGTATCCATTGGTTTGGGTAAGTCTTGCTGTGTCCCACCTTCTGAGATGTGCGAAACTCGGCTGATATTTTGTACCTGTTCACTGATACAAGACAATGATGATCCTTTATCGACATCCAAAAAACGGAATGACACCACCTGAAAAGGTGGGAAGTACCATGCTGAAATACCACACTGGCGTCGACTTGGCAACAGGCTTCACTATGACTTTCCCCAAGATCAACGCTATTGCATATTGTACGTCTTCGAGGACGTTTCGGTCAATATCTAGGACTAATGACTGCTGCAGGTACTACCAATCTCCTTTCGCAGGTCCAGAAACAGCAAAACACTCGAATAGTCGGCTCGAAGGGGTGAGTTCTATATGACAACGTACCTTGCCGTTCTGCATGATCCTGACATCTCTCGTAGGGAGATTCACGTTCACGGATACACCTCTCGTCCTACGGGATACACTTTGAAAAGACTAGCCAACCCAGAAGACGAGGGTGGAAAGTTCCTGCCCGACGAAAATGTTGATATGGACTTTGACGGTTTTGGCCTGTACTGGGAAGCAGACCAGGTGGCTAGATGCTTGAAGGATGGATTGTTGGAATGCCCAACGATGACTCATGCGGAGACAGCGATGACCATGGGGGTGAGTTATAGCTGAACAATAAGTCATGCGTGGTGCAACAACGCTGACCCACTTTGGTGACTCGGTAGTTCTTCGACAAAATTAGGAAGGAAGGCGGATACGAATATCTACCAGGATTGGAAAAAGTCAAGCCAGAGTCTGCGTAGATAAGTATGCATGTAATGAAAGAAATCATTTTCATTTCTCTTTGAGCTCAAACTTTGGCTCTTCCTCATAGTACATCTCCTTATGAGGACCATACCAACCGATCTTATTCCCCCATTCATCCTTTGTCTTAATCTTGAATCCGCCCGGTGTCAGATCGGGTACTTCATCGTCATCTGCCAAATCACCCGGTTTTAGCTTTTCGACCCATTTCGGTATCCAAGCTTTTCTGAGATCGTCCCACGATACTTCGCCAGCGTATTGACCTGAACTGTCAGCTTGGGCAAGTGCTTCTTGGGCGAGGACGAGATCGAGTGCTGATCGAGTGAGAAGTTGATCTCGATATTCCCATATCTCTTGCGAGGTTTCGGAGGACGTATCAGGAGTAGCGGGAGTTGCAGCTGCGGGCTTGGGAGTACTGGGCGCCGGGGAAGGTCGGTACGATGATAGTCCAGGAAGTGGGGATGCGGGTGCACGGACCCCAGTACCGTAATTTGCCTGAAGGTCCGAGATGTCCATCGATTTGAAATTTGGGTCGGACGGTGTGGATGAGGTCGACGATGATACAGAGGGAGTAGGAGAGACCGCAGGCGATGTTGTTGCCGAAACCAAGGGCGACTGAACAGGTGTGACTGTTCCACTTCCCGCTATGGATGATGCCGGTGTTGGTGTCAAATTGACACTTGTCGCTACGCGGACTTGCAGCTGAAGGGTAACCAAAACGTCAGTAGGCTCCATCGAATCAGTTCGTTCAGTCAAATGTCGAACTCACCTGCTTCACCAGCACAGCAATCGCCTCATAAGCCTCCTCCGCCTGTTGATTATCCAACAAGTGCGTTGGGATCCCCGAGCTCACACTCGCAATAGCCTCTGTGGCTCTTCGGAACGTCTCGAGGTCAGTCTGTGAATCGATCGCTCTATCGAGGATATGACGAAGATCCGATGCGTAAGAGGTGTCAATCATTTCGGCTTGGGAGATGATAGCGGATATGAGGATGATATCAATCAAGTAGTCGGGGCCTGCGAGAACCCCAGTCAGTATTATGGATGCGCCGCCAGGAAGATTTGGCACTTGATTGGTGGGGACAGAAATGACTTTGGTCGCGTACCTTCTTGTAGGACTTGAACCAAAGTCTCTAACGTATCGCGAGCGACGGTAGGCGGCATACTCTGGACATCTTGTAGACTCGTACCGAGCTTCGAGTATATTTCGTGAAGAGTGACTACATAAGTAAGGGAGTATAAGGAAGGACATCGCGATTCTCAGCTTTTCACCTTGCTCACAGTAGTAACGGAGTAAGGGAGGGAGAACATCACTTACGTAGGGTGGGAAATCTGCGTCTTTCGACATAAGGTCGCATGTCGAATAATTCCCTTCGCTGAGCTTCTAGGAGAGCGATAATCCTGGTAATGTGGTGAATGGATGAATCATCGGTAGAGTTCGATGAGAGTAACGTCTGACATGTCCCTACAACCAATGAAGAAACATATCTCTTGTCAGTCCGCATCACACGTAAAGTAAAGAGAACGGACCTATGGCGTCTGAACTCGATGCGATGATAGCACCTAACCTCCCTCCTATTTGGCTTGAATTCCCCATAGCGGTCTGTATCAATCTACTATCAGTCGAGTTATACGGATACGTTGTGGTGGCAGTTGTCCTGGTCGTTGTTGTCACCTTGCGAGACCGGTTAGAAGGAGGTTTGAACAGAGCTTTCAGAAAGTTTACCATCTCGTGTTGCTGGCTGTGGTCTGTGTTGACTTGCAAATGACAAAGAGAGTACGGGTGTAATCAGTGGCGAGGATGATACGAGTAGATAGAACACGTTCTGGTGGTTAGGTTGCTCTGCGTCAGGGCTATGTCAGTAGCGCTGTGAAAGGAGGGCCATCAACACCATCAAAGGATCAAAAGTCTATGCACAACGTTTATATCCTATGCTATGCTGAAAACCCCTCCGTACGTCGTTCGCATTATCGCTCAACACCAAGTCCACATCTCTCCTTTGATCATCTCCCCTTTCTCCTCTTCTGCACCATACCATGCCACACCTAAAAGATGACCTCCAATCTCATCTCGTCGTTTCGCGACCACCTCTCTTCCAGGCTGGTTCTTCCAAGCTTCTACCAGATCACCGGAGAGGCCGAGATCCCATACCCATCCTTCCTTATGTCCAGCTTCGGTCGCCAGACTGTCGAGTGCTTGTAAGACGGTAGGCAGTTGAGACGATTTGAGATTGTGTACCAAGGTGATCATGAACCTGGAGCCAATCGAAAGATTGAGTAGGGCGAACAGGACGATGGTATCGTCGGCGGAGTCGCCGGTCGACGATCTGATACGGAGACCAATGGGTTTATTCTCGAGGGATGGACGAGACCATGATCCTCGGACAGGTACAAAACTCAACAAGCCAGGAGTCGCAGGATCGTGTACAAAGATCGATCGTTCACTTGTATCGGTCTTCTTCAACTTCTGCTTGATCGACGAGCCTATCTCCTCACCGATCGAAGCAAAGTCTTCCTTGTATAGCCAATCGACGTTTTCGTCCAAAGGTTGAGCGGAAGAAGGTGGAATGATCTTCCATACCAATTCGGTATTTTGCGAATCTTCCACCACCCATCCGGGTCTGTCCACACTCATTTTACATTTCGAATAGAATTTCGAGCCGACATCGGACCAAAGGATAGATCCGATCGCTTTTGGTACCTTTGGCGATACATCAGACGGGATCGAGGGCTCCATACCCCATTCTCGAGGCAAAGAAGGGATGGTGGCAGAGGGTCCGAGTTCGTGGTGAAGTAGGCTGAGCAAACGAGTTGCATATCCGTTTCCTGCAATATATCACCATGGACATCAGCTTGAAAGGCTCTGGTCAAGTCCGCCATGAAGCTGATGAAGGGGATAGTAGGAGTTGAACTCGATACTCACTAAGATGTTGCTTCGGGGTGATCACCGACGCTATGCCATAAATGTAGCCGTCTTCGACATCATTTGAGCCCTTTCGCTTCACCCAGCCCCGCCTTCGGTACCTACAAGCGAGCCGAATCATGTCAGATTCATTCAAAGACGAGATTGTCACTCGCACAGGTCACGAATTGTCGTAAGCGTGACACTCACGTCTCACATCCTGCGTATATATCGTCTTCCACATCATCGCTGCGAACCAATACCCTACAAAGTTGTCAGTAGCGGTCCTACCTCAGTCATTCGGAGCCGGACACACCAGGTCAGGAAGGCGCCATCTCGACCCCATTCGGTCTCCTCTCGTTCTCTTCGACCTACTTCCGAAAATTCCTAGATGCCCATCAGGACTCCGTCAGTGCATCTGGTGAAGCACGATGACACAGAGCTGCACTCACTTCCCATGTTGTACCCTTGTGCCAGATGGCAAACGCCCCTCGTACGTGTTGTTCTGCCTGAGAAGGATTGGCAACACGGATAGTGTAGTCTGAGAGTTTCTCTTGGGGAGGTATGGTCATGGTGATAGGTAATGAAACAATACACGTGTGCCAGCTGGATTGGTAGAAGATTCAAGCTGTAACTTAAGGCCCGTTGGAAGGTATGTGAGAAGAGATGAGCGAGTACAGTCACAGTCGGAGAACGATGATAGACAACGGACTAGTGTACAAGTGGACAAGTGACTTCTTCTAATCTTGCTGAGTATAGATCAATGCATTGTTATTGTTCTCTCTGACCGACTTGATTTCAGATTGCGTTTCAACTTGATCGCTCGCTCGCCCGGCTCCGAGATCCGAGTGAGTGGAGGTTGATATCCACCACGAGGCTTCGGCCTCGACGCGCCACAACATCAAAACGCCGATATAGTAGCTCTGGTTGTACTATTTTGCCGATCCCACCGTAGTGCCGTCGAGTCCCTGAACTCGTGGGTGCGGGGCATTTTGAATTGTGATTGACTTGTATCGCCATACTAACCGAACCGAACCGCACTACACTCACAACCACACAACGACATAACGACAACAACCATCTTCCCTTGCCTAGGTCAGCATATCAAAGCTGTGGTCAAAGTCAAGGGTTCCTCCTCATCCGAGGTGCTTCTCTACCAGAACACCTTTGATACAAACGCGTCAGACTCGTGAGTCCCGTCTTTGTCAACGTCCGTAGTGCGCGGCAATATATGTGCGAGACAACTGTGTCGCGACATCAGGAAAGGTGGATGGTCGTATGGTCATAAATCAACTGTTCCGTTGATCGGAAAGCGAAGCGCGGACTCGTCATTACACATCTTCGAATAGCAATGCTCAATCACCAATACAGTTAGGCTAACCAACTATCACTTCTTTTAGCACTTGGTCTCTTCCCGTAGTCATCCATTGACTTATCCTCGTCTTTCATTGCGAGAAGGACGGAGAAAGGGAAGACCTCACACGACGACATTCACGATCCATCATGACGACAATTGAGCGTGGTAGGGGTAGAGGTGGAAACAGAGGAGGTGGCGGAGGCGGGCCAGGAAGAGGCGGTGCAGAAGGTGGTGGTCCCCCTAGGTGAGTAGCTCCCTTCCTTTCTCCCGATCACACACATACATAGTGATAGAGAAGCTGATTCTCACCATGGGATAGACGAGGCGCTTGGCGAGGTGGACCTCCTCCCGGAACGACCGGCTCCTATCCAAATTCGCGAGGAGCTTCTCCCGTCATTGGCCATACCCCTGCACCTGGTTCTGCTACCGGACCAAGGACTTCCATCAATGATCAGTGAGTGATTATATCCAGCCGCTGCAGAGAGCGGAGTGTCCAATAGTGTTCCTTTGTATCGTTTGTATGATGTCTGATCACCGTTTCGTATCACAGCATGTTGGACATGAAGAAGGTCGTTCTGGATGACAAGGCTCGAAGCGGTAAAGGTAAGTCATAAGTGTGGATTGTGACATCCCATCACGTTGGTCCGAAAGCTGAACGTACACGCTCTCGTTTTAGGCTTCCAGACCGATACCGACATCTCCAAAGCATCCGGGCCTACTGAAAGAGAGCTGAAACCGTGGACTCCTGATGGGCCTGCCGAGGCCGCAACCAACGGAGCCAAGCCAAATGGCGGGAACCGTGACTCGGAGACATTTGGAGGGGGTCTGTCGAACATCCCTTGGGATCAGTTTGAGACCAACGAGAGGCTCTTCGGTACCAAAACTAGCTTCCAGGAAGAGCTGTACACCACCAAGTTGAACAAGTCTGGAGCGGATTTCAAGAAGAGGGAAAAGGAAGCGGAAAGATTGGCAGCGGAGATCATGGGTCAGACAGCCAAGAACTCTCATGTTGCCGAAGAGAGAGGTCAATCTGTGGAAGAAGGTGCAAAGGACGAGGAAGAGAAGTAAGTGCCCTTCTTCCCAGTGTCATTCTCATACTGATCTGATATTTCAGATACTCTGGTGTCGTTCGAAACCCCAACGCCTATGTTCCTCCTGCTGCTCGAAAGGCGGCCGGAATGGGCGGGACCGCACCACGTGTTTCTGCTCCCCCCGTTCCTTCTGCACCCAAAGCCAATGGCACGGAGAGTTCCTCGCCAGTACCACAAGCTCCACAGGCAGCAACCACGACGCCAGTTCCGGCCAGTACTATCGAACCTCCACCTGCACCAGCACGAAGCACCAGCGCGGACCCCGTCGCTTCCGAGCCTGTCGCCGTTCCTATGAAAGCTGGAGCGACCAAGCAGCCTGGGGAGGAAGCAGGTGCACCTCCTGCTGCCCCTACTGCTAGTGCGCCAACAAATGATCCCAAACCTGTGAGTACGGACATGTTTGTAGTAGACGCGGCGCTGACGAGGCATGATCGACCACTTTATAGGACGGTCAACTTGGAGGTGTGGTGGATCAGTGGAGGCAGTTCGTTGGTACTGAGCGTGAGAAGGTGGAAGCGAAGAAGCAGTCTGTCATGAAGTCGGAGAGAGAACGTCAACTTGCGGACCTCAAGAAATTCCACACCAATTTCAAGGTGAGTTTGGGTGTTTCCTTGTGATGGCTTTTGCTGATACACTTATAGGTCCCCCTTCCTATTCCGAAAGACATCCTGCCCATCCTTGCTAAGGATGCGACAAAGCAAAAGGACATCGAAGCTAAAGCCACCAGTGCCCTTGAAGAGGCTCGCACTCGCAAAGCGCAAGTGCCTGCACCTGCTCAACCTGCCCCTGCCAAGGCTGCTGCTCCTGCCGACGCCGCCAAAGCGGAAGCATCGAAGGTTGTGGCTCCGAAGAAGATCGTCATGAAGATTCCCGAGATTCCTCCTTTCAACCCGACCAAGAGAAAGGCGCCAGTCTTGCCTGTGCCTGAGACAGCGGGTCAGAATATTCCCCTCGCCGCTTCCCCAACACCTTCGATCACCAGCCACGCTTCGGGTTCTCAAGCAGCCAAGCTGAACCCATCTGCGAACGCTTTTGTGTTCAAGCCAAACCCAGGCGCAGCTGTTTTCAAGCCTGGTCAGTCATCTGGTAGTCCCGCTGCAGCTCCTGCAGCACCTCGTCCGTCTGTTAGTGCTGGTCCCTCCACCGCTCCAGCTCCACCCAAGAACCCGTTCTTCCGCGATAAGCTTCCCGAACGGATAACATCGGTCAACATGCGAGATGACTTCAACCCTTGGAAGCATGGCTCAGTGCCTTCAGCGTCTTCGGTTGGACTTCAATGGCCTTATCCGGGACGCAAACACCACGTTCCTCAGTACGGTGGCCCTGTACCCCCTATCCACATGACTGGGTTCGAGGATGATCCATCATCGCCATCGCCTCATGCTGCTCCTCCGCCTCTGATGCCTGGTATCCCACCCAACTATCCTCCGTACTACCGATTCAACCAAGTGAGTCGTCCAAGCGATGTACGGGTACAAGGTCAAATCGCTAATTGTTCACAGCCTGGATTACCTCCCCATCCTGGTCAGATGCAGAGTCCTGGAATGTTTTCACCGGGCCCACAATATGCGCCTCTTCCTGGACAACCTATGGGTCAACCACCACCTCAGCACATAGGTCCAGGTGGTCCGCCCAACGGGAGTGAGTGTTAATTCTGCGACCGTGACTCAATAAAACTAATTGAACCTGCTTCAGTGCCAATGTACTACCAAAATGGCATGCCTCGTGAGTTGCTCTGCTGTATGCGGTAAAATCTTCTCCTGACACCCGCTTCTGCAGAAAACCCTCAATTCCTTCCTCCGCAACATATGCAGTTCAACCCCCACACTCCTCAACGGCACGGACCTGGTCCGGGTGGTCCACAGATGTACTACCAAAATCAGGGCTTGCCCACTCCGCACCAGACACCTCAGTGTGAGTCGAGAGTCAGCTTCTAACATCGTTCACCCCGCTGACCTACTGGTGACAATAGTACAGCATAATCTTCCTTTCCCCGGGCAACCACCGGCTCAACCGCAGTTCCAGCAGCCGCCAGTGCAGATGCAGGGACCGCAAGGAGGCCAGCCAGGGCCAGGTTCGAATCCAGGTGCAGGTGGTAATGGACCGGGTGGACCTAACTTTGATGGTACCCCGCATTGAGAGTTGGAGGTTGAGAGATATTGAAAAGGGAGGTGGGAGCTTTTGTGGCGGGATCATGGGTGGGCATGCAACACCCATTGTCAAGTTGCCGAGTATGTGGATACATGCTCAAGACTTTGTGTGGCATACACATCGTACCCAGCCTATTAGCGAAGCGAAGGATCAAGTGATGCAAATTTGCTTGATTGCGATTCGTTGAAAACGTTGCATAACCGTATCCAAGAATCAGATTAAAATGTTCGATCCAAGTGCGCTGAACGAGACTAGGACTATAAAATCACAACTAGGACATTTTCCGCCTGGACTCTACTGAGACATTTCCCGATCCAATCCGAATCCTCCATCGTAGACCTCGAGATTAGATGGAGAGATTAACAGAGCATGTCACAGCACATTTCCTCGGCGCAACAACAACAAAGGGCTAAGGAGAGGGTGAGGGGAACAAACGGAGATCAGCCAGGTATTCGCTGATTGCATGTATTTGCTTTACTCACCACCCGCGAGACTGGCATAAGAGGTCCCAGTTAGCGACGAGATCATAGCGCAGAACAAGATGAAACGCAAGTCGGAAAGAAGGACGTGACATTGTCACACTCACCATGCACAACATCCAGCACCGCCAGCACCACCTGATTTCTGAGGTTGCTGTTGGACGTAGACCGGCTGAGGTTGAGGTTGAGGATAGCTACGAGGGCGATGGTGGATGTCAGTATGTGCTGAAGCAGCCAGCGAAGGGCGGAAGGAGTGCCGCACAGACGTAAGGACTTTGGAAGGACAGAAGAATAGGGTGACGTACTATTCTATTTATAGTGGGTATTCGGATCAATTTTGACAAAGTTGATCAGTACTTGCTCTTGCGCTTGTAGATTTCAGACGCTTTGCAGTCGAAGCTTGATGGAAGGAAGGAAGGGAGAGGGACATACGACCTGGTTGTTGATATGATTGCTATTCCATCGGATCGCAAACAAATCAGCATCAAAACCTCAAGGCGGAGTATCTCGTACGCCAAGATGATCGTTCCCCACTCACCTGAGGAGGAGGGGGGTAGTATCCGCCTTGTTGGGGTTGACCGTATCCTTGTTGGGGCTGGCCGTATCCTCCTTGTTGGGGATATTGACCGTACTGAGGCTGTTGGCCGTATCCCTGTTGTCTAAGTAGGCAAAGGCAGAAAGAATCAGTACGGCGGAGCAGGAGGGAGGGGGAGGGCGGATGACGAAGTCGTTTGGTCCGTTAAAGCGACGGACCGCCTTGGTGCTATGCAGGACGGGATGGACAAGCTGGATGTGGAAGAGGGGAGACATACTGGTTACCGTAGTACTGCAATGTCAAAATATCAGCTTCGAACTTATTATCCGCAGTAGGAGATGAGACGGGAGAGGCAGCGGCAAGGCTATACCTAACAATGTGTGTGATCTCAACATGGTGCATGCACTTACATCTTTAGCAGACATCTTGACTGGTAAGTAGGTGGAGTAAGTTAAGAAAAGAGATTCTGTTGAATAAATATAGATGTCGGGAACGACAATCGACGATAACAATAACAATAACAATAACAACGAATAGCGCTTGCTGCGTGTGAGTGAGAGTCGAGGCTGAGCACAGCACCAACTACTTGACTCGTGGGATCATCATCACTATAACTCGTCGTATCTCAGGCTCAGGGTCCAGAATCAGACTGAAATCGAATTCGTCAAAAATCTGTGGCGCTTTGACCGAATCAAATAATCGCGGCGACCGTCCCTACGACTCACTGTATTGCTGCAAATTACATGATGCATGTGTATCCGTAGAAGGTTGCACTTCGTACGTAGTTATAGGCGGATCGCTCATGTAGCTGCCCACGACAACGAGTACTGCGAGCGCAATCATAGCACATGGGATTGAGAAGCGAGGATCGTGCGCAATGACGATCATTCGTGATTCGCTAATCTACACTCAATACATACTGTGAACCTTTCGCTTTTCGCTAGATCTGTACAACTCTGCCTTACACCCTCTTGTCCCCTTGATTACCATTCCCACCCTCACCTGATCCACCTTGCCCGCTCGATTTGTCCCACACAATGACACGCTCAATTACCTCCCTCCCTTCTGCCCAACGCATATCGTCCCCTATGACCGTATCTTCCTTCCTCGCACCGTGCTTACGACGGCTAGAGAGGGTATTGTGTCGTAAACATAGTAGCATGAGAATGAGCGATGAGATGAATATTACAATGAAGAGGAGCACTGTGCCGCGAGCAATCAGCATGTTAGGGAGATCACTCCAAAACTGCGTGTTAAGGTGGGTTGGGTGGGAGAAGAGACACGTCATGGGTGAAAGAGCAGAGGACGAGATCGAAGGCCTGATGACGGTGACAAGTGACCGGGAACCAAATCAACTCACTGCTATCAGCTACTTGATTATGAGGCAAAAAGACATAATCTCTCCTTGCCCCTTCCTCACTCGCCGTGATGATGGTCTCAACTGGGAGATCGGAAGGGAAAGAGTTGATATCTAAGTAAAACGTGTCAGTCGAACTTGAGACGTTCAGCGTGTTGTCAAGTATCCCAGTCGATGGATAAGAATTGGTATCGCTCACAGATCAGACTACCTTGTGAGCTTGATGAGCTGTCGAGCATCGACGTCTCGCCAGGAGAGCCGGTCCTCAATCCTTCATTCGTGATCGTACCAGCGGAGGAGGAGGAGGTCGTCGTCGTACTGCTCAGCGAAGAACCAGACCCAGAATGAGGAATCGAGCGAGTACTGCTAGGTAGTATCGACGATCCTCCCCTGATGGCTGTATCACTCTTAGCACTCCGTGTAGTATCGGTGGTGCTCAGACTTGACCCCGAAGTAGATATTGCAGTCGCAGTCGCAAACCGGGACTCTGTGGTTGATTGGCCACTACTGTTTTTCCTTACATCAGCCGCAGTGGCTTGAGTAGCGGTCGTGTCTGACCTCTTATCTCTTCGACCTGTCATGATGTATCGTGCATGATCGGTAAACAGGTGCAGCACCTGCTGTATCGATCAGTAGTGGATAAGGGTAGATATGATGATCTCGCTCTCATAACACACTCCTTTCTCGTCATGTCGCCAAAGGAGATAAATTTACGACTACCGCGCACGAAATCACGATCATCACCCTTTGATCAACCATTTGCGATCACGAGCAGAGTGTGAACTATCTCATTCCATGCATCTCAAATAACACTTCACTTAGATAACTTATAACAAGCACTAGAAGAGCCCAAAGAGTGTTAAACCAAATTCTGTATGATGGAAGAGTAGTGGTGCCTGCAGGCGGAAACGCGGAAGCAAGAGCAAAAAGGCCCAAAGTATATCGAGGCAACTTACAAGGAGAAAGGAGCAGAATGTATAGGATGCGTTGTGTGAAAGTATGATTGGTTGTATGTATATTTCAGTAGGGCTAAACAACGAGAATCGTTACAACATTGTTATGGTGGAACAAATAAACCGGACAACTGTGTATGATATGGGACAAAGAGGGGAGAGTGAGCGCGACAGAAAGCTGTGGTCGCTTTGTCTAGGTAAGGATGAGGGCGGGTTGACCGAACAGAGTCATCATGAAGACGGTGCTACGTCGCGGCAAAGATATCAGCGACAATTCACAATCCCAATATTGATCATTCGTTTCTGACTCACCCTTCCTTGCCACCTCTGCGTTCAATCTCCCTGGCCACGATGACATCCGCCGTCTCCTCCTCTTCGTCGTCATCACTACCACCACTCCCGCTGAAACTGTCGCTTCTGAACCCTTCTCGCAATCTGACTTCTCTCACGTCCTCTTCATCATCGCTGTCCATAAGAACTTGATCATGACAATTATCATCAAGATGTTTGGTCGCGACTACCTTTGGTATGTTACTAGGAGTCGAATGGGTGTGGACGAGTCCCGCTCGTTTTGCTTTGGTGACTCCCTTCAGCTCGCGAGTTCGAGCGGTGGGAGAGTTGGCTGATGACGGGGCTAGTCTGATACAACCCCATCCATGGTGGAAGGGGGAGACTTTGCCTCCGGGAGGAGTGACAGCTGATCGAGCGAGCAATCGATATGTAGCAGGTACAGAATGGGTGTTGAGCATGAAACCCAGGAGGGAATGAGTGTGGGAAAGTGTTGTGTCACGCAATGTGTGCAATGTCGAGAGGTCTAAGAGGGCGAAAGGTAAACAATGATCAGCTTTGGAACGCCAATGCTACTGCTGAACGCGTACTGACCTTGGAAACAACCTGGACTCCAAACTGGAATATCGACGATCAACTCTGCTCTCTCCGTCTCCCAGCTACCCGCCACACTTCCCGCCACACTCCTTCCCCTTCTTGGCGGAGCGGGCAAGTGTCCCCGATCCTCGCCCTCGTCAAGATGTACATTCTCAATCATCTCGATCAATTCTCCCTTTCTCCTGTCTTCCGCACGATCATTGACGACATCCCTGACGATCTCTGCGAATCGTTTCGTGTCCCCATCCAACTCTTTACCGCCTTTCGCGGAAAGTCCCCTCGAACACAAGGGAGAGAGATAAGGTCTTGCTTGAGGACCACGGACGAATGATCTTGAAGGCAAAGAAGATGATATCCCACTTCCACCAGTTGGAAGACTGCTCGAGCCGCCCACAGAGATGCTAGAGATGGTTTGTTGTTTCGCGATGGTGGATGGGACAGGAACGAGTTTAGGTGATGAGGTAGGCGAGGGGGTGTGTGTCATGGAACGAGAATGAGGAGTCAAGCGAGGTGAAGACGTCATGATCATATCGTATGGTGGGGAAATCGGTTGATGTCTGGTATCAGTCCGCTACGATGTATGGAACAAGGGACGATGTAGTTGCTGGAAGGAAGCTGACGTCGAGCAGTGACGTGCTTTCGTAAAGATAAAGGCGATGGGATTTATTGAGTTGTATAGGTAAGTGGACAGTCACGCGACTGATACGATCCGGTAATCGGGTAACAACAAGATACGGGCTGTTCCTTTATCAATGGGGTGACGGGTGACGAGGGACTTGAAGGCGTTCTGATGGAAGAAAGGAGTAGAAGCATAGGTGAGCAGACGATCAAAGCTTGTGTACAAAAATCGAGGAAGGGCGACGTGAAGACGTGGAGCGGTGCAGAAAGAAAGAAGTGTAGTGTGATGGGCAAATTGGTCCGATCGGTCGGTCGGATCTTGGTCCGAAGATGAAAATGGCGATCAATGTGCGTCGCTGCTCGTACCGCTCCCGGCGTGACGGTGAGAAGCCATACAAGGCGAAGCGTGATGCAGCACAGACGCACCACGCACAAAGGGACGACAAAGTAGCTTTGTAGAAGCAACAAAGACTGTTGATGAAGCAGGCAGGATGAAAAGGGGTTGTCACTCACCAATTGCTAGTTATTCACCACAAGATACGATATTCGTACAAGTTGATATGTTGTTGTTTCGGTGTGAATGGTGGGTATGTGAAGAAAGACAAGTACAGATCTATCTATGTAAGACGAGATGAGATTGAGGTGGGGCACTTGGGGTAGTTGATATTCAAGATGCGGAGGTGGTGACAAAAGTAAATCAATACGATCGGGTAGATACGCTGAAACAAACCAAAATTCGTTCTTGATGTGTCGTGTTGTGTGGTGTGGTGTGACGGGGCGGTATGTCAAGGGTTTCCCGAGGGTACTTGTGGATGATAAAAGGCACAAGGATAAAAGAGGACAAAGTGCGACTACTGTGTGTATCGTGTGATGATCAAAAAGGTGTGCGTGAACGAAGAAGTATACTCATAGATGGTCAATCGATACTTTTCCGTAGAGCTGCTAGAAAGTCGGTACATGCGTTGCGTTGCAAAAAGAAAAGTATACATGCGATTCCGTCATACCACCCCCTCCCTTCCCTAGCTTCCTCTTCCATACCAACAGAGTAGCAACAGTACATGCACTGGACTGCAAAGGCAGGCAGGTGGATCTGATTATTCTTCTCCTTCGTTCTGACGATGAATAACCTGTTTTACCCTGGACCGAATTATCCCGGTCCGGTTTATACCGCCTTTACCGGTATCATCTTGCACCGATCACCTTCAAAACGGAGCGCCGCGTTTCTTTCCGAGTCCGATTATCGATTTCCGACTTTTCGCGATAGTAGCTATACAAACTGAATTCGGTGCGGTGTTATACACTGCTCGTGAGTGGTTCAATCCAGTCCAGTCCATTCCACGAGACTACCACGATGTAACGTGCATGGTTGGAGGTTGGTTCCCATGCCCAATCCGTTTCATTGCAAAGTAAGGCGCGTACCAAGTGCAATACGTTGTACAGCGCGAGCCTGATTGTTGCACCCACCCACCAATGTCAATCGCATGTTGCATGTCCAAGCAAGTAGTTGTAGAAATCTGAGAAACTCTATATGTCATCGTACCGGAAAGATAATCTCTTTTTGTGGAATCCCATAACCCCCGTCCTATCGACCAATCGCTCATAGCCATGATATTCGGCATCTTGTCCAATGATATCCCGCTCGCTCCCCCGCCTTGCCTGCCACCATTCTTTCTCCCGTTGAGTCGCAATCCCGCTGTTTACACGTATGCCTTTCGCGTTGATAGCCGTTTACTTGCCACCGGTGGTCTTGAACATGATCAGACCACCAAGAGAGATGCTAAAATTCGATGTCAGCATTGCAGAGAGTCCAACAACTCGATACCACTCACGAGTAACCAAAGACTTGCAGTGCACCGACGTGAGAGCCGAAGGCAAGGACTGAGCCAGAAATAAGGAGCTGTGAAAGTGATCAAGTCAGAAATGTGCGTAACGATTGGACAGAATCAACTCACGATATCCTTAAAGACACCGGCAAGGGTAAGAATAAGACCTGAACCGACACTGATCAAGAAGACAGCGGCGACCTGGCAGAGTTGTATCAATGTCAGCATGTTTCACATGCTCACCGAGGTCCGGTGGACATAGTCACTCACGTTAAGGGCAAAGGCAATACCGGCATTGCTGAATAGCACCAACAAGCCAACTCGGTGGAGAGCGTAGAAGGGCTCGAGACCCTCAATGAAGGGGATGATACAAGCGTTGATGATAGCACACACGGGAGCGTAGTAGTGAAGGGAGACGATAGGGTCCATCTTGAGACCGTGAAGAAGGATCTGGATCATGACCAGTCGAGAAGCCTCGAAGACGAGAGCACCAGCTTGGCAGAGGAAACCGAACATCTCAAAGTGGATTTCACCGTAGGCGGCTGAGTATGGCGGACGGTGGTCAGCACGGGGGGTATAGTCGATATATATTACGAAGCTCACCGAGGGCACAACCAGTGGAGATGAGCTAGAAAGGCAATGTGTAAGCTGGAGATTATTCACTCCAGATGCAATGTCAAATCACTCACCAAGACAATGATGATCAACCTGCTGTTGGGTTCTTGGATCTTGAAGGCGAACGAGATGAGCAAGATAGCGACGGGGTTGAATGCCTGTTCATGACGCAGAGATCAGCTCAACTTCTATGCTGGTATTTGAACACGTAGCTGACCTTGAGCATCTGGATGAAGCTGACACTGAGACTGAGGTATGCGTAGTTTGACAAGATCAAACTGCCCGAGAAGAGAGCACCGATAGGGAGGATTGACCGGACCCATCGGTCACGCTGGAAGGTCGGACAACATCAGCTGACCGTGACTTATTGAACATCCAGCTGAGCTGGACAGGTGTACTCACGGTCATCTCAATGTCCTTGGCACCATCGACCAAAGTGGTGGTTCGTTGCAAAACACGTGTAGCGCATGCCTGTTGACATAGAAATCAAAAGTCAGTCGTGACATTGCATCTGATTGCCTTGGAGTTGCGCGACTCACAGAGAACATGAGATGCCAAGTGGTAAGGAAGACGGGGAAGGGGAAGTTGAGAGTGTTGAGGACGTAGTCTGCGCAAATGTTAGCGTTCATTCGAACTGCGTAAAATCTACTGGATCGCACTCACTGTTGTAAAGGATAACGGAGATTGAACAAGCCATCCAGATTGGGATGACTGAGCAAGAACGCGATGTCAGCTTGTGATACAATTGAAACGTCTTCGAATAGCTACTTACTAACGATAGCGGGGATGACAATCTTCTTGGCTTGATTCCCAGAAGCACGAGGTTCAGAGATCCTACAACGAATACGCAACGATCAGTCTGATTCGTACAACGTCGAGAGATGGGCAACTGACTTGACCTCCAGACGCTCGCCATTTTGAAGATCAACATCCAGATCTGAAGCCCTTGGCATGGCCTGTGTTATGGAGAAAATTCATTAGCATTGTCGTCGATATAAACCGACCGACCATGAGGAGGAGGACATACGTTCAAGGGGATGGAAGATTCGAGGTCCTTGTCTTGATTGCTCATCTTGTCGTTCTAATATGTGTATGTATGTATGAGAGATCTATACAAGATATTTATCTATTAGGGTTATACGAGCAATGAGAAAAGTTGGCGAAGATCTTGCAACTAACTGACTGCGCGGCGCGTGTGGTGGAGCGATTTGATATTGGCGTAGGGAGCACTGTTATCGCGCGCTCTGTCTGTTTTGTATCTGCTCAGCTCGGCAAGTCGTAGTGAGATCTCCAACAAGACAACTGCGATATAGGTGAATGAATGTGGAATGAAGATTGTAGAACCAAGAGATATCGTAACGTTAATGTGAGAAATGGTGGTGACTACGGGACGCGCGCGGTGGTGTGTGGTGGTGCAAGAGGTATTAGGGTAACACGGGACACGAGGCAGGAAGCAGGCAGACAACAGTAGAGTTGCACCGAAAAAAGGAACCGCGAGGGAAGTGCAAAGTTGCTAAAATAGATGCAATGACGTGGACTATTAATTTCAGTGTATTATCACTGGGACTTGTCACTTCTCTCGCTCACTGTTAGGTTGATTTCCGACTTTACGTCCAATTGATATAGACATGTTATAGACATATACACAGAGGCAAAGATTCCTATCGATCAGACGACAGCCCTCACGACCCACCATGTCATCATCAGCCTCATCGTCGATTAGACGACTACCATTCCGACAAGCTCTCACTTCTCTCAAATCTGGTCCAGGAGCAGTGACGCTCTCTTCCAATGTATCAGCGATTAAACTTCGTTTCGTAGCCAAGAACTCTGAAGCAGGACCCAGGTGAGTTGCTTTAGCCCACACCGCATGTGCAGACATCATATGATGTTCAACCACCGCGGTTATCTTTGTATTGTTGCTGATACCGTTTTGACCTTCACCTATAGACAATTCCTTCGAAATTACGCACCAAAATTAGCTTATGCCAATCCATCATTACCGATCCAAATCGAAAGAATAAGAGATCCCAGATCGAAGCATAGGAATCCGAAATCACCTGATGCAGGTGCGGTATGGGAGAATGGAGAACAGCCAAAACCCGAGATGATCGTATCTTTCCGTGAGTGACAAACCTAGCTCAAATCGCTACTAGATAGATGATGGGTGGAAGGGAGGAGGCGGGGCGATGGAGCGAGAGGTGATTTCAACATGGATAGAGGGCTAATGTTTATTCTCGACTAGACGGCGCCGCTGCTCAAACATTACCTCTTACGCATCTTGATGGAGAAAAGATACTAGCTCAACTCATCTCGGTAGCTGGTGAGGAAAGACCTCAAGGGATCGAAGCGCCGCAATTATGAGAGACGGATGGAAAGGGAGCAAGTGCTTCTGTATAATCCACAATGACATGTATAGTTCACACACACACACACACACCCCTCACCAATGGTCAGAGCGAAATTCGCTGCACCGGGACGATAGCGTTCTTCTAGTCTGAAAAGGGTCCCAACACTGATCCCAGTGATATACTGTCTGTCGTGCATGTCGTTATAGTCGTACAATACTACTTCCTGTGTCCAGTGCTACGCTCAATAATCATCCTCGTCCTCTTCGTAATCGTCAAACATCCCTCTTCCACCTTCACCCGTCCCCCCACCTCCACTCATATCTCTCTTCCAAGTCCCTATCAAAGGCAATTGCGCCGTCGTCGGAGGAGGCGCTTCGTTCCCATCCCCACCCCCTTCTGCTTTGACATCTTGATCCTTCTTTGACCGTCTTTTGGTAGGTCCTGCACCGCCTGCTCCACCATTCGATTCGGACACTTTGCGAGGTTTGGAAGGACCAGCTTTTGGTTCGGCAACCACTGGATCAGGGATGGGATCGACTATTTCTCGCAGGAAATCGAATGTAGGGTTCGTATTGATCATGTGCTTCCTGTAACGCCGAGATTGGACAATAAGCTCAGTCGATCCGGACAAAAATACCGAGTGGATGATAGCTTACAAATGATATGCTGTCATCTTCTTGGATCCTCTTGATCTCGCCTCTTTACACGTCTCATCGATCAAGACTTGCATAAAACATTCAAGACTTTTCGCTACCCGACACTCATGATATCAGCTAACAGCCACGACGTTTTCGGGAATGATCCAGCTAGTAGAGAAAGAGACGTGATACGCACAGATCATGACGGGTGTCGCACTGGCTAGTTTACCAACTTCCTCGTCTAGTTGCATGATTCGTTTGATCCGAGCCTAATGGACAACTGTCAGCTCGATCATTCCGACGCCCAGCTGGGTGACAGGGAACATGATGGCTCACCACCGGAAACTATAACGACCCGTTTAACTCGTCAGCTCATTGCTATTCAAGAGTGGACATCGCGAACTACCGCTTTTAGTGGTGGCAAGGGCAGGTGAAGGGAAGGAGCGATGAATTGGGTGGAGCTGTACGAGCTATCCTCAAGGCTTCATGTAAATGGACTACTTACCCTGCTCGTCTTTGACTTTTTCGACCGTAATGGAGGCATTTTTGTGAACTTGTTATGAGTGGTTAACTAACTTTGTGAATGAGTGTCTAGAGATACAGGTATATGAAGGTGAAGCGCGCCTTGCTGCAACATCAACATCAACAAATGTCATTGACAATGCACGGTTATGTCCTCTAACCGCCTCGTTCGGATATTTGCGGGTTTACAACGGGAACCTAATCATTCTGCATCATGGGGACCCGCACTGTCAATTGAACCCGGCGGGAAGTACAGGATAACAGATTCCTTGACTTTCTTTCCAGTTACAACGTAGTCTGTCCTATATAACAATCAACCGTATCAAGATACATTATCAACCCCTTTCCCGCTATCACTCAACCTATACGTAGCTAACACAAAGTAAACAATATGGCCGGTCGAAAATTCTTCGTTGGGTGAGTAACTCAGCTTGCTCTTGGTGCTTCCCCAGAGCGTGAGTCGTCAGGGCTGACTTTGGTGCGTTATGGGGTCTTGTGATCAGAGGTAACTTCAAGATGAACGGTTCTCTCGAATCTATCGAGAAGATCGTCGAGAGCATCAACAATGCCAAGTTTGACGGATCTACCGGTGAGTAACAACACTCGAAACGCTGCTCTTGCCATTCCCGCCTTCCTTTCATCTACTGATTTGGATGGGGTTTTCGAAGAAATCGTCATTGCTCCTCCCGCACTTTACCTCCTCCAAGTCCAATCCGAGCTCAAGGCCCCTACCGAGGTTTCCGCCCAGAACTGTTTCACCGAAGCGTCCGGCGCTTTCACCGGTGAGATCGCTCCTCAACAATTGAAGGATGCAAAGGTCCACTGGGTCATCCTTGGTCACTCCGAGCGAAGGAGCATGTTCGGTGACACCGACAAGCTTGTCGCTGACAAGGTGAGTCTTCTGACTTTGGACATGCTCTATTGGCTGTCTACTTTGCCTAGTTCGACTTAGCGAGCTGATGTCTTCGCTCCATGTTTAGGTCAAGGCAGCTATCGAGGCTGGTCTCTCCGTCATCGCTTGTGTTGGTGAGACCCTCGAGGAGCGAGAGGCCGACAAGACCATGGCCGTCGTCGAGAGACAACTCGAGACCATCGCTGCTAGCGTCTCCGAGTCCGAGTGGAAGTGAGTTCCTCATACATTTCCCTTTCTACACTGGAAACCACGCTGACATTGCTGCCTCGCACCAGGAACATCGTCGTTGCTTGTAAGCTATGAATCTATCTCACTTTACTGAGATCTGACTGACAAGCTTTGGCGACCTACAGACGAGCCCGTCTGGGCTATCGGTACCGGCAAGGTCGCCAGCGTCCAACAGGCCCAAGAGGTCCACGACGACATCCGAAAATGGCTCGCTAAGCGAGTCTCATCCTCTGTCGCCGAGTCCACCCGAATCATTTACGGTGGAAGCGTCAACGGAAAGAACTGTGGCGAGCTTGGTGAGTGCGACGCCTAGCCAGGCATTCATGGACATTGATTGATGATTGAATTTTATGTTACGTAGCCGGTGCTAAGGACATTGATGGATTCCTTGTCGGTGGTGCTTCTTTGAAGCCCGAGTTCATTGACATCTGCAAGACTGTCAAGGCTTAAATCTGGCATACCAATTGAACTAAAGTAAAGTAGAAACATGCAGCATGGTCTCGATGTTGTTTCGTTATCGCGTGTTGCATAGCTGTTCTAGTATAATATTGCGTTTACCATGTCCAGCCGCTGATGACCTTCCTCCTCAATACGCCATCTTCTCTGACCACACCAGCACTTCTGACCTTTCTCAAATCCTTCTGGAACCTCTCCTCGTATTGTTGTGCTTTGGTCTTGCCTTCTTTAAGGACGACGTGGATCCTAGCAGAAGGGTGATGCTTGATACCGTATTTTCCTCGACCTTTGATATCAAGACGTTGTATCTTGGGACCTTTCGATACCCATGCCTCGGCTGAGCAGATCAAAGAGTATCAGCCACCGTACAACACGATCCAAGATACCTTGAAATGGATGACAGTAATACGAGAAAGTGTGGACTTACCAACAACCAACTTGTCCCTACTCAATTTCTTATCAACAGCATGATCCCTCGCCAAAGCCAAAGTGCTCTTTACCCATTTACTAGCCCGCTTATCGGAGAATTGCATCTGGACGATGGCTTCATCGACTGGAAGGTTTGCGATTTGACGAGAGAGGAGGTTTAGTTTTCGATAAGAAATCTTGTGTTCGTCGGATTTGTATCGGTGCTAAAGTAAGGGATGGCACATCAGTCCCATGTCCACCGAATGGGTATTTGAAGTGCACGTCGTCAGGACGAAAGAACACTCCTGAGTTTAGTCTAACGCCCACTCACCTCTGTAAACTCCTCGGTCCCTCTCTTCTTCGCCTTCCTATTCCCCTTCTCCCCCTCCTTCTCCTGTGCGATCCCATCGAACAACCCACCTTCTCCTTCACTTCCACCCGTAGAGGTCGCGTCGGATCCTGTCGTCGTGGAAGGGACATCGATGATGGGTCCCGAAGGGAGATCCGATTCCGAAGCCGCTTGTTCATCAGATTTCCATCGTGGTAATTTTGGAAGATAACGATCCCAGCCAGACAAGTTGAATGCGCTACAAACGACACAAGGAAAGGAAAACTGATTAGCAGGGGTCGGATATCTCGTAACGATCGGGCTGCACTCACGTTCGTACTTGAGATTGCAAAGGTGATGATGATCGGAGAGAATAAGGTGCGAGAGGACGCAATGAAGATGGTCCGGCGATGGAAGATTGTGTGACTAAATGACCAAACGAAAAGAAAGGGAGTCAGTTTGTCCATCAGAGGTTGACTTTACATAGCAAGCGCAACTCACGAGTGATGAGTGATCGGATCGGTCGTGCCATCTTGATTGTGTAGACACGGGTATATGGATATACACGAGTAGCTATCAAGTACAACCAAACATCAAGTACTGAAATCTCACACTGCGTTGCGAGCGAATGAGGACAAACGACTTTCGGAGTGAAAGAGTGAAAGAGTGCAAGACATCGACGGAGGAAAATATCCACATCATGCGAGAAATGCCACGTGATTTGATAATCGAATGATGTTAACCTCGAAGCAACAAGAAGTTGACAAGATGTCCAAAGGTGAATATGACGCGCTGAATTCATGTACAATACATACAGTCTCAGCTCGCTGCTTACTCGCTACATTCCCCCACGAACTCCTTCCTCTGTGCGTACGAGAGAGCTAGATAAGCGTCTACTACGAACCGGTACTTGATGACATTAAGACGATAACATTCGACTGAACCCCGTACCGAAAACGGGGAGAAACCATCGTTCCCTCTTCCATCGTACACCACCTTTGCCAACTCTCAGTCGGACGGTACCATGCCGGCGGCTATCAATGCGCTCGCCTCTGGGAATCCAGATAGCGAAGATGAGTCTCAGAAGGCATCAAGACTTGCCGCTCGAGCCGCAAGGTTCAGCAGCAAGCTCCCCGGAAATCGATACAAAGAGGTAAGCTGAGCTGGGTGTGATGCGAGTATCTCAGCTCATGGAGCGACCATTCTGTGTGGACAGCTGGAAGAAATGCGGTCGAAAGAACGTAAAGTCTTTGAAGCACAAGGATTGATCAAAGTTGGCAAGACAGAATTGGGTGATGCGGTGGATATGAGAGGGACATGTCAGCGTATGTGCTCGGAATATGAGAAGGAATTTAGAGAATATACGAGAGAAGTCCATCCTTTCGAAGCTGTAAGTTTACTTTCGGAACTAGCCACTGAGATTGAAATGGAGATATCAACCCGAACTGACGAGGACGTTGCGCTGTAGGGTCCTAACAAACGGATGGATGCTGAGAAAGCTGTTGCGGCATATTCGAGATCTGATGCAGGAGCTGGACATGGTGATTCTGCAATCTTGCCCTCGGATCTGAGAACACCACAAACACTCGTCGTGAGTGCCAATTCCGCTTGATTGGCGTGGAAGAGAACTCATTAGCAGGATATCCTGATGTAGCGAACGCTCGACTATCTCTTCTCGGTGATCATGCCCAGCTTCCCTCCTTCCTCTTCCTCCACATCAGCTCCTACACCTCGGAAAGCCTTGGGATATTCAGCAGGTTTCATCCGAGATCGAACAAGAGCCATCAGGAAAGAATTCGCGATGCAGAGTAGTTGGGGTCATGAAGAGGCGATTGCCAGTTTTGAGAGAATCGCGCGATGGCATATCCTTTGTTTGCGAGAATTGCAAGAAGAGACAGGAACGAATACCGACATGCACATCGATTCGGCTGAATTGGGTAGATGTAAGTCGCAGTTGCCAATCCCAATCTCGGTCAATCATGGCTAATTCATCCCTTTGCGCGTGCGCAGGCTTCACCAGTCTACGACAACATTACAATGATCGAAGAGAAGAGCTCGGCGTCGAAACACCTTGTCCTAACGAGGCTGAATTCCGCGCATATATGCTCATTTTCGACCTCACTCAAAAAGCCGTCTCGATCCTCACTGCCGAATTACCCTCATCGATTCTCGACCATCCGCTCATCAAGCTTGCATGGGACCTACGATGTGCCGCCCAACGTAATTTCGATTCGCAGAAAGAAGGATCGAAACTCAACGCGGAGCTCGGAGCGAATATCATCTCTCGTTTTGTCAAATTGTTGAAGGGGCGACGTGTGCCTTATTTGATGAGTTGTCTGGTGGAGATCCGACTGCGAGAGATGCGACGAAGTGCTCTTCGAGCTTTAGTCAGGACGTATCCCCGGCTACGAGCGGAACCGATAAGGGTCAACGAGCAAGGCGAAGTGGTAGAAAGGAGGATGGTTCTGATCAAGACCCTGAACACTATATTAGGCTGTGAAGAACAGGAGCGAGAAGATTCGGCATGGGACGATATCGTGCCGATATCGAACAGTCCGGATTTGGAGACGGTCGAGATCGTCAAGCGATTTGGGTTGGAAGTTTACGAAGACATGTCAGGACCGGTCGGTGTGTTGCTCAACCTCTCTGCTCCGTTCAACGACAATCGAGATGCGCCATACACGAGGAGATGGAAATCAATCACCGAAAAGCAGGGTAACGCTTCTTATGCGGATATCGTCAATGGCAAAGCGGGCGTGAACGTTGATGGGACCCCTGCGCCTGCGCCTGCTGCCACTGCTGCCGTTACGGGTCGAACATCGACGTCATCTAGCTTCACGTTCGCGCCATCAAGGCCGGTCGTCACACCGACTCCTTCTTTCAGCTTCAAAGCTGCATCTCCCGCTCCGACACCTTCCACACCCACCACTTCCTCTTCAGCGTTCTTGCCGCCTCCTGCAAAGCCCACAACACCAGCCTTCAGCTTCACCTCAAACCCAGCCATTCCGTCTCCAGCACCGTCACCAGTCCCGAAGATAGAATCACTTCCACCCCCCAAACCTTCGTTCTTCCCTTCAGTCAACACCTCTGTCGCACAGAAACCAACAGCGCCGACTGCTCCTCCAGCTGCTGCTCACCCATCCATAGTTCCCTCTTCGTCGTTCTCATTTGGACTACCACCACCACCTACCTCAACACCTGAAACGACCAAGAAAAAGCGAGTTGCAGATGACAGTGCTCAAGCTCCATCTAAAGCGCCCTTGTTCTCTCAACCTGCGATGTTCTCATCCGCACCTCCACCACCTGTCGCTGGCCCTTCGACCACACCCGTCAAGCCCGTTTCTACAGCTCCTCCAATTGTCTCATTTCAGCCGGCCGTTACTCCCCAGTCCCCTGAAACATCATCTTCCCCTCGACAGCGAAAGAAATCTGCACACGCTCTGCTTTCTAGCTCGACTCGATTATCGTCATCAAGCATATCGCGCAAACCTCTTACGGAAAGCCAGGTCGACCGTCATAAGCGTCTGACAGCAATTCCAGCTGTCTGTGATCAACTGATAGCAGAAGTCCTCCGTGGGATGGTAGAGGATCATGCTTCTGACGATATCAACAAGCTTGTCAAACAGCAAACGGCTGCTACGCAATACACAAATCGAAAACGATTACGCTCTCAAGCTATCAAAGCTTGGTCAAAGGCGACGTTCCGACTCATGATTGCCGAGCAGACAAAATTGGTGGCGAGAGTTGCTCTGATAGCTGAGGTCAAACGACGATTCTTGGTTAGAAAAGTGATCAAGTTTTGGCGATCTTGGGCGAAGAATAAGCGGGAGAATAGGGAAGAGGCGGAAAGGAAGAGAGCGACGATGTACACCACCCTGACGGGGATGGGTCTCAGTCGGTCGATGTCTATTGCGAGAAGTGAAACTTCAACGCCGATCAGCGATATCGACGTATCGTTGGAAGCAGTCAGGCTGGATAGTCTCCAAATTGACATCGAAATTAGCAATGTAAGCTGTCCCTTACAATCTTGTTTAGACACGTTGAGCTGACGAATGTATTCTGGTAGACCGAGCGATCTAAAGATGATTTCTTCGCACCCTCGACATTCCTCAATGCCATTACACGCCACATCACACCTTTCCTCTCTCCATCCTCTTCAAGCGCGTCGAGTGTATCGCCTCGATGGCAGACCATTATCTCTGTCCCTCCTACGGACTTTGGCACGCCTCCCGACCTCGAAGTACAAGAATGGCTCGTATCGAAATTTGCACGACCGAAAGGCGAAGATCTAGACCACGAGGGTTATTCTATAGGAGGAGTCTTGTACGACACCAAAGTACTCAAGTCGGGCAGGGAGTTGCCAAAATGGAGTCATATGGGATTGTTGGTATTTGAAGCACCTATGAAGACGGATGATCAAAGGAAGATCGCAGAGTGAGCTACTCTTCTCCTTCAACTAAGACAGAGCAATAGAATAAGCTGACGGATGAATGTATCGTGCAGGAATACCGCGGATGCTCAAGATCGAATAGGAATGCTTATGAAGAATTTAACAGATGAAGGGAATCGATATACCCCTTCTCTGTTGATCTTGACATGGGAACAAGAATCCCTCGAAGAGCTCGGCCAGAGGGTAAGTTCGAATCGCTACTCTGACTTGTGGAGTTCTTCAGAACTGAAGCTCATCCTTATCTGGCTTTAGTTACAAATTGAGCGTGAGATCGGCGCGTTTGATCACAAAGCTATCGTGTCTCTGCAACTCTCAAACGATCTCGATGAACGATTCAGTAAAGCTTTGGATGAGGTTACGCCAGAGTTGGCGATCAAGGACCAGGTCGTGATAGGATTGGAAGGTGAGTCGCATTTTACTCCCAATCTGCTCGTTGTGTGATCGACACCTGACGTGCATTTGTTTAGATGTCATTACGACGGTGTACCCCGCCTGGCAGAGGTTTACCGATATCGCAGATCTCGTACTGAGTCAAAGATCGAAGGGTGAGCCGATTTCACTACGGATGAAGGTTGTGTCTAACGCTTTGAACCATCGTAGATGTACACGCCGCAAGCTCAATCTTCGAGTCGGGAGTTGGACTCATCAATCAGATTCCGTCATTGGTCGAATCAACTCTTGGTCCGATTGGTCTAGAAAATGTAGACCCGTACGAGCCGATCGTACTTCCCACTTTCTCAAATGCGGAGGACGCGAAGAGGTAAGTCGTTAGCATAAGCCCCACTTCTTTACCCGATGGAGTGAGCTACTTGCTAATATTGCGTGATGTGATGTGAATAGTCCTCTTGACTTGGTGGAGAAGATTGCGGAATATCTCGAACATGAGTCTTTGGCAGGTATAGATGATTTGGATCTCCTCATTGCGCCATTACATCAAGCCGCGATCTCAGGACAAGGTGAGTCGTCGTGGAGATCGGAATTCGAACATGTAAGAGCAAGAGCAGTCGACTGATTTGCCTCTGCCCTTCTTTCATCGTAGCATTACCAATCATCCCTCTTCTCCAATCGCTTTCGTTCCTAGTCCTTGGTGAGATGAGAGATCACCAACTTCGTCTTAAGATATGGTATCCATCTCAAATAGGAGTTGAGAAGTTCGTCAGAGGGTATATGGGATCTTTAAGTCGAGAATACGAGAAACTCGTCGAGGAAAAGGTCAAGGAAATTACCTCAGTGTCTGCTCCCACGTCTGCGACAGCGACAGCGATCGAGCAAGGAGGAATCCAAGTGGACAAGGCTGAGGACGAATTTACGACGATGCAACCTCAAACGCAAAAGAAAGGAAAGAAGAGAACACGAACTGAAATCGACACTTCGCCATCCTCACCAGACAAAGAGGCACCTTCCAACTCCAACTCTAACAACACGTCCATTTCCACACCATCAGCTGGGAAGCGAACAGAGAGCAAATCGGCGAAGAATGCGAGGTTGTTAAAAGCCCTGAATCGGGTACAGAGGACTTTGGAAGAGATGGAGATGGAAGTGGAGATGGGGGATGTGGGTGCTAGCGCTGGTACGGGCATGAAAGGAGGTGTGGAAAGGATGGTTTATTGAGTATTGAGTAGAGTAGAGTAGAGTACGAGTTGGGAGGGAGGGATATTAGTAGTCGAGTTATTTGTTGTAACGCATTTTCGCACTCAGTGCAAAGTAGTGGTTGCGGTGCATGTTCTGTCTCTCCCATATGCATCTTATCGTAACATGTGAAAATGAGATATGCATGATCAGTCGAAGCTGCGGTGACACTAATACAACAACCAAGTTCCCGAACATCGTCGGGATGGAACTAAACGAGATATAGTCCGCGCGTCGAGAACACCATCCCCCGTTGCCTGCTCACACCCCACCTTCCTCCTTTCGCATCGTCTCGCCTAGCTTGGCATACTCGGCCAGACAATCTGGATTTCTCAATGTTGCAGGATTGATACTCTCCACAGGAGCGCCATTAATCACTTTCCTTATTGGAACTGATCAGACAGCACGAGTGAGGATCCGATCAGCTTCCGATTGGATCGCTGCGTTGTTTCAGTGACGGTAAATGGACTCACCTTCTACTCTCTTACCTGTCAAGGTCACGGGTATATCTGATACTTGTATGATCTGACGCAGGACCACGGAATCAGCTTCTCTCTTCTCTCTCATATACTCTCTTCCGTTCACCGCCAGATCATCTCCGTGCTCACCTTTCCAGGGACATGTCTAGCACTTCTCGCTAATCTAATACTCGTCTTTATCTTCTTGATCAACCCCTCATCGAGCGTCTTTCCATCTTTCATCTACGTCCCATGTCCACTATATCAGCTCATCGTACTTAGGATTATTGAGTGTCGACTAGCTGACCAACCTTGATGAACAAGACCACCTTCTCGTCCGCACCTTCGTCCACCATCAATCCGACCACCAAAGTCTCTTCAATTCCCAAAGTCGCAAAGTCTTGATTCTCAAGCACCGAGTATATGTCGGTGGGACCGAATCGGATCCCACCCGGATTTAGGACACCATCCGAACGACCTAGCATGAGGATACCGCCTGCATTGCCAGAACGTGATGGGGTGATTTGCACGCTGTTAGTAGTCGAAACGTTAGTGGGGTGTTGCACCGATTCACACAGATAGATCCGTTCCGAGAGTGATGTACTCACTAGTCGCCGTGATCTGCCAGAACGTCGGATGTCAGCTGATATTCCTTCGAAGACGCGAGCAAAGGGACCAGCTCACACCATGTTCCTTTATCGTCCTTGAAATAACTCTCCTTGAACCGCTTCTGAGCCACTTCCACCTCTCCATCCGGGAACCCATGTCCCGGTAACGGCCAGAAACCTAATGGTTCGATGGGGAACGCTTCAGTGCAAATGAGTTCGCCTGGATGACCGGGTCCAGTGTCGGTATTAAGAGCACTGTGTCGCGTCGTAAGTTGACCTATCGCGTTTACCTTATGAAATGGACTGAAAACTCACAAGCCCAACATGCGAGATTGGATCTCCCCTCGATATACAGGAAGAGATGTATTTCGTCCCGCAAAAACAGAACAGATATCCGTCCCCCCTGCAGCAAGCGCATCAGCTCAGACCCATTCGTCACGGGTGACAAGTTCATCCGACCAGATCTCACCAGTCACAGAACCCAGTAAAACATCCTTCTTGACCTTCTCGTAAACGAAATCGAACAGATGAAGTGGTAATGGACTCCCCGTACTCAAGATCTGTCTCAGCGTCTTCAAGTCATGTTTCTCGCCGACTTCTGGATAATGTTTCGATATTTGTTCTATCCATTTAGCAGATGTTCCGAAGACTGTGATGCCTAGTTCGTCGATGAGTGACCAGAGGAACGATGGTGGTTTGAGGGGCGATCCCTCATATAGGACGACAGTTGCGCCGGTCGCAAGACCCGAGACGAGATACTGGAACATCATCCAGCCGCTGTGTGCAACGTGATCAGCTTCGCACCGCTGGGCAAGTGTCTGGTCGTTGACTCACGGAGTAGTATAGTAGAAGTATACGTCTTTTGGACCGATATCTCCCGCCAGATGGTGTTCTCTCAGCGAATCTAGTAACATACCCCCTTGTCGGTGCTATGTTATTCATATGTCAGCTTGTTCAGACTTCAGATCAAACGAAGTGAGAAGGCAGCTCACAACGATAGCCTTTGGACGTCCTGTTGTCCCGCTTGAAAACAAGATCCAAATCGGTTCATTGAACCCCATCCTCAAGAACTCCACCTCTCCTTCCTCTTTATCCAGCCATTCTCCCCACCCGCTCGTCTTATCCTTCATTGCTGGTGGCAAGGGCGCCAGCTCGTCCGGCAGATGAGAGATAACGACTACCTCCTCTGGCGGAGCACTGAGCGAAGAAAGTAATGTCGGAAGTAGAGGTAACAGTGGTCTTGCAGTCCCACCGTAGACCACGCCGTTGGTGACGAGAAGCACCTTTGGCTTGATCTGTTCCAATCGTTCAATCACACCATCTACTCCAAAGTCCGCTGCTGCAGAGGAGAATATCGCTCCTATCGAATTACTCGCCAGAAGAACGACGACGGCTTCCAAACAATTTCCACCCCAAAAGGCCACCCGATCACCTTTCCCAACTCCCCCTCGCCGTAAACTCCGTTGTGTTTTCCCCACAAGAGAATACAGTTGAGATTGGGTGATACGTTTTGTTTCTGGGAACCAATTTGAGGTAGCACAAGGTTCGGAAGTCTGGATGATGGCTATGTCGTCAGGACGAGTGAGATGATGACGAAGTTGATTCTCGGCCCAGTTGAGGGAAGCAGAAGGGAACCATATTGGATTATCGGAAGGTGTAGCGGTCTCGTCAACCACCAACGAGGAGGAGGAGGAGGATACTTTGCTGCCGATGATATGTTCCCAGTCCCATAAAGACGACCAAAAATCGGCTCGATGGGAGCAGGACCATACCCAGAGGTCTTCGTATGTTGATAGGGATAGTTGGTATGTCGAATTGATATGGTTTCTGAATAAGGTCGTCTGGGAAGATGAAGGGTCAGTAGGTGACCATAAGGGGAGGTCTTGGTCGACCTGCGAGGCGGTCATGTTTGGCGATAGTACAGCGACTCGACACAATTGGGGATGACGAGGTGAGCGATATCGTAGACAAGCAAGTCTGTCTCGAGCGAATTGAGCAATGTCAATACCAGATGTCTTGTGAGCAACAATCAGACCACACCGGGTCCACATACCCGGCAAGCCATGACGCGCCTAACTTTCGGTCCTTTTTGACCTACAAGCCTAGTCTCAGGTGGTCCAGACTTCGTACTTGCACCGCAAGCAATCAGGCACCCTTTTCTCCCTCCCCACAAACCTGTCGGCGTAGATCCGGGGCTCAACAACGTAACAAGTACCAGAACTCTATATCTTTTCTCCCCGATTGCACTTGTTTTATTCTGTTTTTTTCTTTTCTCACGTCACGTCAGCTGGTTATATAATATCGTATTGTGCCGAGGGTGCGGCAGCGAAGAAAGAAAGAAAGAAAGACTGTTTTGTTCCTCTTGGCTCATTGACTTTGTTGTGTCGGGATTCACGCGGTTAACAGTGTACGACTCTTTCGTCATACAGTACGAGTACTTTGTACTGTATGTCATACTACTGTATGTCTTACGAGTACTCGTACTGTAGTACTCGTACTGTATGACGAGTACTTTGTACTGTATGTCATACTACTGTATGTCTTACGAGTACTCGTACTGTATGAAAGAGTAACAAGGGGGGAAACGGCTTTCTATACTCAGTATAAATTTGCGGTGTACCATTGTTCTTTATTCGTTTCATTATCAATCTCTTCATTCATCGTATCGTATCGTATCGTATCGTTTCGTATCGCCAAACGGTATACCATACTCACAACTGAACAAAGGTTTTACTCCACACCCGCACGCCACGATGAAACCGTCACCTACGCTCGTCCCGCGACTTGTCACACCTTTCTTCCGCCATACCCCTACTTCGACTCTACTCTCCTCGCCAAGCTCCACCACTCTCACATCGTTCGCACAGCTCCAACAGCACTCACCGAGCAACTCTTCGAGCTCGAGCTCGTCGACGGTGTTGGAACATCACACAGAGCAAGGTGGATGGGGAAGATGGTGGTCTTCTAATTCTATGACTTTGTCGAGTTCCGCTTCTACTTCTACCTCGGTGAGTAACCAATTCCCTGCCTTTCCGCAGTCCATCAATCCACCCCTGGCTCACACTGCTTTGTACTTCCCCATAGCGTTCCACGCCTACACATCTCCACACTACACCCATCCAACATCCTCCTACTGTTCTGACAACCACCACGACCACGTCGGGACAACAAAATACACCGTCAACACTCGTCTCGCCTCCCCATCTCACATTACAACAACGACATCGAGATTCGACCAGGAAACGTGATGATGAGAATCATCATAATGTCCCCGCTCCCACTATAGCATGGTGTGATCATCTCAGTATGGTCTAACACCGAGCCCGCATTCACACTGTACGCTTTGGCTTTTCCCGTACATCTCCACCTTCCTTTCCCTTCGCTGCCTTATGTTTCATGTCATTCCACCCTCCCATCGATATGTTGTTTCTCTTCCAAAATGGACATCGTCTCTCCGTCTCACTCGTGTCGTATCATAACCTGTTGTTTGTTGTTATGTAGACTCATGCATGTTCATGTGACTTGTACTTTTGACAATAAATGCTTGGTATATGCTCAACCGCAACAATGAACCCTTCTAGATCTCCTGAATATCCATCCATTTCACCTTGCCTTGTGCTCTTCGTTCCGCTTCGCTTAACCAAAGATACGTCTCTTCAATTCCCCACCGATACGTCGTCGTTCAGCAGCTGCACCCTGATCTCCAGTCATGAGACTCTTGTTCTCAATCGCTCGTCGACCGAGGAAAGGCATCACTTCGGACAACTTGCCATAGGCGATGTACTGTGCAAGGGGGAACAGGTTAGCGGAATTCATCACACTCCCAGGGAAGTGGGATGCGCTTACCTTGATAGCGATGGGGACACCTTCGTAGACGAATCTAGCAGCCATCCTGTCCGTCAAGTCGTCTTTCATGCCTGCGAGACGGGACTGTCAGCTTCTTCCTAAGTGGTCATCTGCTCGAGCCACTCACCATAAAGCTGAGCGACACCGATCCGTCCCTTGGCCCCGTCTCTCAATCTGAGTCTCCCATCTGCAACCTCGTCGACTAATCCGACACTCTTCAGTCCCTCAGTGATGAGGTCGCACGAATCAGGGTTGTGAGTTCCGAAAACGACAGAAAGAGCACGTTCAGGGTGTGATGAAGTGAGTTGTCTTGCGAGTGTCGTGAGAACGGTGTTGATGGAGTTGTTGTACGCGACATCAGTGGCGGGTTTGCTACGTAACGCAAATCCACAATCAGCATCGAGCTTGCGAGGCAAAAGGGAAGAACTGCTCACTCGGGCCAAATAGGATCAGCACCTGGACGTCCTTCATCTATCCACTTCTTCCTCTCTTGAACAAAGTATGCTCCTCGAACGAGCTTGATACCGAGGGCGTAACCGTTCTTCTCAGCATGTGCGAGAGCAGCGGCAAGATGACCAGGTTGTCGGACAAGGTACGATTGATATGTACCGCTAGAGAATCACAAAATAGCCAATGTCAGTTCAGTGTCCACTGCTGCTCTTGTGACGCTAGAGCGTCCAGGGGATTGTATTGATACGCACTAGATCAAAGGTCCATGCCACTCTGCCTTTTTGTCCTTTGGCGGTCTGTTGAACTCTTGTGATAACAAAATGGTATAAGCGTCGAGAGCAGGTTGGTAGAATGTGTGTTCAGCATCGACAAACAGCTTGATCCTGTAGAGTCGCAAAGTTTATCAGCACGATTTCGTGTTTGTTTTTTCAAACGACCTGTGTGCGTAATTCGTTCCACTCACGAGTTGTCCTTTGCTGTTTGACCGATAACCTTTACTTTCTGCCACAAATCCTGCAATTGCTCCAAATCACCTTCCTTGGTCCCCTCATCGCTGTCCAAAACACCCATAGCGTCCACGGCGCCTTTCAGACTGAACAGCTCTTTCCCACTACCGAACGACGCGTCTCGAGCGACTACACGAGCGTCCGTGCTTTGAGGTGTACCAGGGTATGGGACGGTGAGTTGGGATGCAGGGGAAGAAGGCGAGTTGGAGGAAGTGAGAGGTCGGAGTCGGAGAAGGGTAGTAGAAGCTCTTTGTAAGATTGCAGGGTCGATAAGACCGGTCTGCGAGGCGGAAGCGGTTTCGCATCAGCCAAAGCCGACTACATGAAGAAAGCGTGGGATGGGATGGGATGGGGGACTCACGATTTTGAGTGCGAAACCTGTTGAACCTCTCTGTTCTTCTGACATACTCCTTTCAAACTCTCCAGCTTTGTTCAAAGCTCTCAAGACCTCTTCCAATCTCTGTTGTCTAGCCAATTCTTCACCCTTCAACCCTACCGCATCTCCCGCTTCGTCGTTCTCCTCAACCTCTGCCTCTGCACTGTAGTTCAGCATACTTCCAATCCCTCTCAATCTCATATCGACCATCGAGGTCATACATTCCTCTACCGTCTCTCCCGGGACGAACTGATCGAAGAACGTATTTCGCACAAAGTACTCGGTAATGTGTCGAACGAATGGGATAGATGTGTGTGTGAGAGTGTGAAGGATGTGAGGTGAATAATCGACAATACCAGGTGTAGAGATGAGTGTGTAGACGAGGTACGATCGAAGAAGCTGCCCAGTCGTCGCTGTGACAAGGGAGTTTTTGACCGGTGTAAGAGGTTGACCTCCTTCTACCAGCTCAGAAGGTGTAGGGGTAGTGGTGTCGGCTGAAAGTGTAGGCATGAGGAGAAGTCCAGCAGTCGCTGGAACGGCGAACAGAAGCGAGCGACCAAATCTCCTGCCGCCAGAACCAGATCCAGATCCAGATCCAGAGCTAGATCCAGCAAAAGAGGAAGAAGAAGCGATCGATCGACTCGATGAAGCAAAGGGGGATCTTGGGATTACACCACTCCTCCTCGAAGAACGAAGAGCGGCATTTCGAAGGACCGTAGTAGCCATTTTCGACACAATTGCGTCTCGCTCGGTAGGAGTTTGTCGTGCGGTGCGGTACGGTAAGGTGGCAAAAAAGTAAACAGAGATCTCAAACTATAATCAGCGGTAAGTATAGAGATGTGAAAACAATAACAAAGTTGAGATGGATGCAATGATATGTATGGTCAAAGTGGAATGAAACCTCGTATCTCATTCTCTATCCCATCAGTCATATATCACTATTGCCGTATCGCTTGACCTTAGCAACAGCAGTAGTCCAGTACCACTGGTAACCGAAAAAAAGTCAAACACCCAGTGCGAGCGAGTACAGTAGACGGCTGAGACCGATAGCAGAACATCCTCCACCGCGCTCGGCAATTCCGTTTCCCTACAAAGAGATCGGCAGTACCGCGTCACTACACGCCCGCCCCTGATGGTATTACAAAATGATATACATCTGTATTCTAATCATGCTGATGTAATTTCTAATATCTGATTACAACATTACAATACCCGAAGAACAATGGCCGAAACGACCGTCTTCCATTGGAGTTACCCGCTGGGTACTGTGCCTGAGTTTGATCTTGATCCAGTTCTACTTCTAGTATTGTTGTTCCCGGAGTTCAAAGGCGAAGAAGCGCTACGAGTACTTGTACTACTCCCTCTTCTGGACGGCGGTAATGGTAACCGTGAGGGGGGTACCCCGAGCGAAGGTTTACGTGACGGCAATGACGGTCTATTCTTATCTGGATCTGTGGTGGGAACCGTTTCATAGCTGTAATGTTCGCCTCGCAGTAAGGGTCGTTCCGAATGAGGAGGAGGGATGGGCGAAGGTGATCGTGAAAAGGGCTGAGCTTCTGGATCAGTCTGCTTGGCAGATGGTACAGCAGCAGTGGTCGATAGCTACAAACAAGAGGGGTGATCAGCTTGCGCTCTCGACATATAGCAATCCATTCGTTCGATGTGACAACGGTGGAGAACAATGGTCACACTCACCGCTGCCCAGAACGCGGACACAAGGATAATAGTCGTTCCCAAAGCCGAGAGGAAGGACGGAATCGTGTGCCACAAGACAAACTCAAGCACCAAGGCGAAGACGACTTGGAGGTAGAGGGCCAATCCCGCACGTCCAGCTTTTTCTCGCTGCAAGCCCATTGTCAAAAGCATTTGGTAGACAAACCCAAAGAACTACAGTCCGGATCCAAGCAGACAATCAGCATCACCCTCAGACGACCAAGATTCCAAAAGATTCTGAAGCCGTGGGAGACGAAAGCGTACTTACACCGATAGCAACGATGAACAAGAAGTCGCGAGTTGACTCCACCCATACTAGTGGTTTTGGGTCTACGAGCAGCCATCTGAACGGTACACCGTGGTCAGCAAGGGTAGCGTACACCGTGGATGAAATAGCCACATACAATCCACAAGTGATAGTGCACATGTACGAGAAGTATCCGATCGAATGCAATGCGTGTGCCTTGTTGCCGATTGATCTGATCGTTGTGTCTGTACATGAACCAGCCACTCTCCGTCAGCTAACGCTGCCTGATGTGCAAAACTCGATAGGGAAAGAATTCGAAACACTTACACGCCACCGATGCTCCCAACACACTCATAAACGCCCAAGCTACCGCCACGGCTCTTTCCGGTGTCTCAATCCCTTCTGTATCTCCTTCTCCTGGTAAACCGATCGATGGAAGATCCAACCTTGTTCCACCTCCTTCATCAGGTGGAATCACACCTACATCCTCCCCCATCCCACCAAACAAGAAAGGTGGTCTGGAAACCAGTACGACACCCGTCAAACAACACAGACCTGCAAGAACCTCTCTTCGGTTCATCGTCTCTTTGAGAAAGACATATCCCAAGATGGCAGTGACGGTCGGACTCAAGAATTGGATCGTGACAGAATCACTGACTGTCAATCCTCGTAAACTTTGGTAAGATGATAATAATCCGATCCAACCGAATATCCCCCTTTGGACCAATTTCATTCGGATCCCTTCTGGGCCCAAGATCGGATTAGGATCTTTTCTCACCAGCCATGACGAGACGATGCAGCACACAGAAGTGATTCCCATTCGTACGAAGATCAATGTGAATGTCGAGATATGTGTTGTCGATAGGAAATATTTCACAGTGAGAGACATGAATACCATGAATAGCTGAGAGACAGCAACTAGCGTCAAGCCGATGTTCTGTGAGATGAAGTGATATGCTGAAGGAGGGAGATTGGAAGCGAGGAACGGCATAGGCGCGAATCCGGGGAATCGAGGAGGCGCACTGATCCCCGGTATGGGCGATGGCGATGGGAAAGAGGGAGTCTGCGTCAACGAGGATGACGACGAAGATGTTGAAGATAAGGATATAGATCGTGAGGGAGGGGATGGCCGTCGTGCTGGGTTGCTACGCGCTACAGGCGAGAGCGGTACCGCCGACGGCGCAGGTGCATTCTTTGTAGCTGAGGGGGAGTCAGACATGCTGGTGATGTCATTAGTGGGTGGACGTCAAGACTTTTGATTGTGTGTGGTTGGAGATACAGTAGAGAGTGTCGGCTCGGCGCAAATGTATCTAGTGGATGTGTGAGTCCGATGATATTTGCTCGAGATGCGCTATGATGATCCTTGAAGTCTCTTTGAAGTCTACCTCGACCTCATCCGAAGTGTAGTTGGAACTCCATCATTATCGGGAATCTTGCTCGGTGACGAGAGCCGATCACATCGTAAAGGTATCACGTGACATGATCAACCGCTTAGCTTGAACATTCCGACGTTTGCATGCACTGACGATGAGCTGTCGAAGATGTGGACAAGTATACATTGGTTATACACAGTGTGAAACGATAATAGACAGCATTGCATTGATATATCTGGGACGATTTCGCCACGATGAACGACGATCCTGGTCCTTCGTCAAACTACTATCGGTCCTTCCCTTCGACTGCCGATGGACCTATTCGACCGCCATCACCTCCCACCTCTCCCATCCTTACCTCCACCGCACTTCCACCCCATCCTCTCGAGCGCGATCTCTATGGTCTGCTGAACCTGCCGAAATCAGCGTCTGACGCTGAGATTCGAGATCGATATCGATCTCTCGCGACGATCTATCATCCTGATAGACAACGGACTGAACAGACTCGTGCTGCTGCCCATGCGCAATTCACCGAGATCCAAAGAGCCTATGAGATCCTTACCGATCCTACGAAACGAACGATCTACGATCTGTTCGGCGAAGAAGGTCTCAAGACCAGTTGGGAGATTGGACCGAGGGTCAAGACGGCGGAGGAAATGCGGAGATGGTTCACTGCCCAAGCTTACGAAAAGAGATCGATGGATGCGGAAGCTTTGGTGAAACCGAAGGGAGATATCGAGATGGTTCTCGATGCTCGAGCTGTGTTTTTGTCCAAGAAATTCTTCAGACAACCAAATCAAATCAAACATGATCCGATATCAAGAGTATTGAGAACCCGACCCGGTCGAGTTGTCATGAAACATTCATTCGAGACTCCCATCTCACCGAAAACCCAATTGGTATGGGAAGGACAAGCTCTCACTCGGAACGGAAGAGGAGGAGCAAACTTGTTAGGAACGGTGAAACATCAATTCTCACCGAGATTGTGGGTCGAAGGTGGGGTCACGCTGTTACAGCCTAGAGTGGGGAGATTTAAGGGGACTTTTACGATTGATGAGGATCAATATCTCAGCTTGAATGCGATTCAACAGACTTTGGCGGCACCGCCACAGTTAGGTTTGACATATGGGAGGAGGTTGTACGCCAATACGACGGGATTCATGTGTAAGTCGGCTCAGCTCAATCCTCAATCCTCTCGGGAGGGGTGATGTGCTGATAAGAGCGATGTAAATTCAGCCTACGAATCAGGAACGTTTAACATCGGACCATGGGGGAAGAACCACCCGGCTCCAGCGACTTCGTCCCTCTCTGTCGGTCTCACGAATTCCAAACGCAACGGTACAGGTTGGACAGTCCAGACCACAGCGGGACTCGCCGCATCTCGTGTTGCCGCCGACTACGCTATTAAAGTGCCGGGTGGACTGAAGTTGAAGGTCGGCGGAGAGGTGGGACTCGGTTCGTCGATTGCGGGATTCATCAACGCCGAGGGGAAAGTGACGGAGAACGTGAGAGCGGGGTTGATACTGCAAGTGGAAGTGGGAGGTGGGATCATCATGAAAGTCAAGTGAGTGCAGAGTCAGCGTACCCTGTCCGTCGTGCAGGGGTATGTAGACGAGCGGACACTGATGTCTTGGTTTGTGACCAGGATCAACCGACTCGGGCAGAGAATATCAATTCCCATTCTCCTCGCAGAGAGATTAGATCCAACCGTCCTGCTCTTCAGCGCACTCTTACCAGCAGTCTCTTACGCGGGTCTATATCGATATTACCTCTTACCCCGAAAGAAGGAGAGGTTGAGAGAACGCGTGAAGGAGTTGAGAGAGGAGAATAAAGAGTTTATAGTGCAGAAAAAGGCAGAAGCGTTGGACGCGATAGGTCTGATGGAGAGGTCTGTGGCGCAGAAGGTTGCACAGGAGAGGGAGAAGAATGGTGAGTCGGCATCCCAAACCCAGAAGAGATTCGAGTGATGGGTCTTTACAAACAGCGAGGACAAAGGGACGAAACATCATGTAATGGTGGTGAAGATTGCTGATCCTATCTTCAATCCACTCGGACAGGCTTGATTATCATCTCGGCTCATTACGGTCTCGCAACATCTTTCACACCCAGGGGTATCAAATCCTCTGAGAAAGAAGAGGAAGAAGAAGTGATAGACGTTACAATCCCTGTTCAGGCGTTGGTACAGGACGGCAGATTGTACATCCCAGGTGGGAAGGGCAAATTCAACCTTCTAGGATTCTGGGTGAGTCAGGTCTCCTGGCGATACGAAATTCGAAGTTATAGAACACAGGCTAATGGATGGATGTTGGGTGGCGCACACAGGACCCATGTATCGGGGAGAACAAGAAGTTGAGAGTCAGATATCTGTTTAGGGGGAAATTGCATGAGGTCACGGTCGACGATGTGGTCGCTCTACGAGCTCCGGTGAAGGGTGAGTCGAGTTCAACTGCTCCTCGTTGCAATCCTACTTGACTGACAACTGTTCGGATCTCTTCTCAGCGCATGTTTTGGACTCTGCATAGGGTATATAATGCATATCATCTTTCCAGCTGTATCCAGTGTATGGGGCATCCCATCGACGAGTCAGGGGTATTGCATTTTGTCACTGCCTCCTTCACTAACAGTGCCTTCGTACATCGTTGTACTGGCTTGCACCTCATTGCTCGAGACCGATCTTGGCTTCGTTCTGCGCTGACCACTCTGCATCTTGCTCATCGTCCTTGGGCAGACCTGCGACCTTTGGCGCGATGATGCCGTTGAGTTTTCGCAGAGCCTAAAACGCAAAATGAGGGCATGAGTCAACGTCATTAAGTAATGAGCGGCAATCCCCACAACGTGTTGTCGTACAGACCACATCACCCCCTCCCCTCCCAGGCAAGGTAGGACAGGACTCAAAGGAAGGTAAGATCGTTTAGATTAAAAAAGACCCACCAAAGCCAAACTGTTCTCTGGAATACTCTCACTTTTCCTATCTTGAAACCTGACGATACCTTCTTTGGTCGAAAACACCACGAGGGTAGTCTCAAGATGATACGTTGCCCCAATCTTGAACGTGAGATCATGTTTGAAATCTACATGGATCTCATCTGCGATAACGGGACGGGACGTTCCGGTGGTTGTGGAGACGGAAGGATTGAGAGAGATTATTCGGGCTCGATGAGTTTGGGTGGATGATGTGACTGTTGGGATGTGAAGGAGCTGTCCGGCTGCACAGAGAGGCCATGTACAAAGATTTTGTTGGAGGAGAGGGAGTGGCGAACGATTGAAGTGAAAGAGAGAGAGGGAGAAAGGAAGGAAGGAAGGAAAGGGTGTTAGCCAATCACTCATAACATGCGTCTTGTCACACGCACACCCCCGCCCCACTCACCGACTTCGATCCTGTTCTTGGCATACGCAACAGGATCCTCGTAACATGCATCTTCCACAAATCCATTCTCGATCTTCTTCATCGTACCATGACCTTGGAACAGATCCAGGACAAGCGCGACATGTTCACGATGTTGGGTCGTCAATGTTGTGGATAACGAAGGGTCGGCATCGATCTGAGAGGGATCGTTATAGAATTTGGAGAGATCAGCGACTGAGGTGGTGGACATGATGATCAAGTTGGATGAGCTTCTATTGGGCGTTGTTGTTGCTTTACTTTGAGTGATGTTTCTTCGTGTAGAGATGCAATGCAAAGACAACTGATACAACATTCTGTTTAGGTTCAAGGACGATGGACGGCCTCCACTCTACGATCGATCGTTCATGACATCATCATTGATGGGAAATATGAAGAGTGCATCTCATGCTCATTGTCTGTATTGTCTTGTCTAAATCACCTAGAAATACAAATGTAATCTGCTCGTCCTCCATGCAATCATCATCTACAGACCCAAACCCCACCTTTCTTTCAATGTCCGCTTCACATCTCCCAATCCACTGAGATCAGCTCCCTGGGCGACGATTGTCGCTTTTCCTGAACCGAGTCCGTAGTTTAGTCTGGAGCTTGATGCAGCGGGTCTCAACACTCGATTAGCAGTTCTCCACAAGTCCTACACGGGCGAATGCTGTGTCAGCTCTGACTCGGACCAAGCAAACGTTCGAAACCTAGAGCTTACCTCCATCTTCAAGGCGTCAATCTTCGCACACATCTCTTCCACTGGGACCTTGTGGCCGTGAATTTGAACTTGTCGTCCGAGGTCTGCGTAGATATCGGACAGAATCAGCTCCAGGTATGGTTCACAAGATAGAAGCAAGCCGACTCACCCTCAACAGCTGTCAATCGACTCTCCAAAGCCATAACCAAAGTAGACTTCAACTGATTCTTCGCTCTGACAAACTCCCGCTGCTCAATCCCGCCGTTCATAGGTCCCGTCAACGCATGCAACTGGGCAGCCATAACATCGACTATCCTCCTAGCAAATTGAGGGTAGACCGTGGCGGCGATACCGAAGAGCCCAGAGTCGGCGTAACAGTGGTGGAAGGCTGCGCAGTAGTCTACAGCGTGGTGCTGGTTGAGGACCTTGGTGTAGAGTCGAGTGTACATTCCTTTTCCGGGACCGCCTGGAATGAAATGTCTGGTTAGTAGTGATCGCGGATAGAGGGAAGGCCTCGAACTAACCTGCTGAGAAACTGCCACCGCCTCCCAACAACGTTTGCAAGGTAGCGAGGGCGTACTAGAATGTCAAGATTAGCGTTGACCCGGTTGCCGGTGGCAAGCGCATTTTGGGCAACGTACAATATCGGGATCATGTATACCCAAGCCCTCGAAACCGATATGCAGATGCACGAACTCGTCATCCTGCTTTTCGATATATTGTTCTCCACCGGTATATTCCGCTCTAGCATTGATCAAGTTCGTATAATCTTCCGAAGCAGGAGGATTCGAGACCGTCGCAAACGATTTAGTCCCCGCTGGCTGTTGTTGTTGAGGGTAAGGATTTGACAATGACGAAGCTGTGGCGAGTCCTTGTGAAGCTGAAGCTGGGATATCGCCAAAGAACCTTTCTGCCAACATGACCAATTCCTCATGAGGCATCCCCACACCTGCAATCACCATCCGTTCAGGTCTATACCAATCCTTCATGAATCCTCTCACTTCCCTCTCTCCCAGAACGTTCAACTGAGATTCAGGACACAATAAGGGCATTCCGAGAGTATTACCTCTGAAAGCGACGGTGTGGAAAATCTCTGGTAGAATCAATTCGGGTTTAGCCCAGATTTCCCGGATCTCATAAGCCGCCGCATCTTTCTGAGCGGCCACTTCCTCAGGTAGCATGAGGGGATGTCGGATTGTCGATGAGATCAATTCGAGAGCGAGCGGGAGGGACTGAGGGAAGACGGTAGATTGGTACATGATCGTTTCGCGAGATGAGGAACAGGTGATTTGAGATCCGAGAGAATCGATCAGTGTAGTCATCTCCGCATCGGTGTGTTTGTCGGTGCTCTACGAGGGAACAAATTATATCAGTTGTCGATTTCTTGATTGCGTTAGCGAAGCTTTGACTCACCTTGAAAGCTAATCTGTCCAAAAGATGGGAGACACCGCTCGTCCGTTGACTCTCAAATCGACTTCCCGCATCGACATACACTCCCACAGCGTGGAAATGACCGGGTATAGCTTCCGTCGCCACTCTCAGTTTGTTGGGTAGAGTAGTGACCACAGAAGTGGGCGAGAGTGTCTTTAGGGAGGGATTTCAGCTACGTGTATCGGAAGAGACACGCCCTTACAAAGCTGACTCACATGAGCGGAAGACGAGGCATATCGGCTCGGAAGGAGGACCTTCGATGAAGACGAAAGGGTCGGGACTCGACTGACGAGCGATGAAGCTCGAGGTATCCGCATCATTGTGAGTGTGTTTGACGAAGCTACAATTATGGTCGATGATGAAAGGAATACGATAGATTAAGAAAGTTGTATACAATCGTCACTGACTATTGCTGTTGCCGTCGTCGTTCGCTTTGCCGAAAAGACTGAGAACACTACTGAAGCGGAAGTCGCCGCTCATTTCATATCCACGTGGTTCGGAATTTCCTCCTTTCCTTCGACGACCTCTCAGTGCTATGTGTGAATGTAGACATTGATATCGCACTCGTCTATCTAAACAAGGTGGTACACTCTTAGCAAACAACGCTGACATGCCACCCCGACTTCCGCTGCGAGCATTGACATCGCCCCTTGGCGCAGCGCGCTTCGCTTCGTCGTCTTCATCTTCTTCTTCCTCTACTCCGAAACCTCCTTCGTCACTCTTCACCCCCTCCTCATCCAGCAAAACACCCAAAGCAGGTCCATCATCGTCACCTTCCTCTCCAGCTAAGACAAAGAGCGTTCAGACAAAATCTACCGGACCACCTGTCATACCTCCTCTCCCTCGTCCATTGGGTATTCCAGTACCCCCAACGTCGAACCCGAAGAGTTGGTCGCAGCGCAAACAGGAATTGTTAGATGAAGATCGACACAAAGCAAAGAGAAAGGCTTTGTGAGTGGCTTTGTCCAAAATGACTATCGAGACTATGCTGACTCGCTGTTTTCTGTTTGTGAAGGGTGAAAGAAGCTACACAAGGTTATTTCCATGATTATAATCGAGCAAAAGGTGCAGGAGGTGGGAAATTATGGATTGCACCCAATGTTCTCATTCGGGAAGATGTGAGTTGACAGAGAGAGTGTCACCAAAACGAATCAAAGTCAATCCTGACCATTCGCCCCTCGCAGAAAGCGCTCTACTTCCCCGATATATCAGGTCGATCACTCCTTGGTCAGAACGTGCATAGTACCGATCTTTTACAAGGCAAGACAAGTCTCGTCTCCTTGATAAGCACCAGAATATCAGAGGTATGTCTATGTCTCTGTGTTTGAAGGGTTAATCGAATCGAGGTTTGGAAAGACCTCAATAACGGAGCGGACATCACTGATCGATTGCATTGTATCACTTGTAGGAACATGTTCAGTCTTTCATACAACCAGTCGTGGAGGATGTAGAAGGTCATCCAGGATTCAACTTTGTCCAAGTGAGTGGTCGCTTCCAAATAGGACAACCATCATATTCCGTCTCATCAATGTCAAAGTCACGTTGCAAAGAATACGATGACTGATACTACCGATACACTTCATAGATAAATCATCAAACAAACCAGTTGAAATCCCTCTTACTGTCGTTCCTCGTCTCCTCGTTAAAACGTACGATTCCCGAATCTCGTTGGGGAACATATTTCATCTCTGGTGGAGAATGGTCAGAGTTTGATGTGAGTGATGTTTCCTTTCTCGCTCTTGTCTTTACTTCTCGCCAGGCTCCCTCATGACCTTTGTCGATCAGCACTACCACTCTTGATGTCGCATCCTCTTTGAACTACGAGATTCTGCCTTATGTCAAGGTCTTTCCTTTGTAGTCAAGCTGACCTCCTCCGACTTGCAATCGTCTAGGTCAACCAACCCTTAGGACTCGAGAACAAACTCCTAGGTTACGTCTTCCTTGTCGATGAGAATCTGAAAGTCAGATGGGCAGGTTGTGGTCCAGCCACAGATGATGAAGCTCAAAGTCTTAGAAGGGCGACAGCCGTTCTGTTGGGAAGAATGAAGGGTGACACCGAGACGGCATCATCTGTCGAGTCCGAAGTAGATCCCTCAGCATGACCGTAAATCAGATTACCACTCATCTTGTACTCAACACCACATGTCATAATGTATTTCAAACGCTGGTGTAGACAAAGGTGCATGATGCTTGTTACGGAATGAGAAGAACACTACTTGTACGGAACAGTCTAAAGTATCAAGGAAACAAACGGTTGAAATAACAAATGCAATGTATCGTTTTGAGGCAATGAGAGGAATTACAGAAAAGGTCGCACATGATCCTCTACTCTTTATGGATTTGGATTGATTACAAATCATCTGGCTCGGGGTTATCAAAGTCAGAGTGAGTCGAATAGGCAGAATACAAAGATCCGTCTTCGGCGTTGTACTCGCTGGGAGTGTTGATCTGCTCGTCAAAGTAGTGTTTGGCCACGGACCTCGGGGCTGCAAAGCAAGGTCAGCACGATCTGATACCAGAGATCTCAGACTACGCTGTCACTCACTTCTAGGTGTCTTGGGCAATCTACAGTACTCTCCGGTCTGCATGATACTCCATGCAACGAGACCTGTCCAGCCAGTCTGATGCGAAGCTCCCAAACCTCTACCATCGTTTCCGTGGAAGAACTCGAAGAACTGAACGTAGTCCCTGAAGTTGGGGTCCCGGTTGAGCTTGGGGTTACCGCCGTTCACTGCTCGTCGGCCTGCTTCATCTCGACTGAAGATGTGGATGAGTCGATGTTGAATTTCCTCCGCACATCCAGCAAGCGACATGTACTAACGAGATTGTCAGCTCAGAGTTGGCTCCAAATGAAATGGGCAGCTCACGTCTCCACTTCCAGTTGGGCATTCTACCGTCAAGGTCTCGCCGTAATACTGGTGGAATCGTTGCAAACTATGCCGAGCCGAGGAGTAAGCGACGTCGCCTACTCATGCTTGTTATATCACTCACCTCTCGATGAGCAGGAAGTTGACAGCAAGCCAGATGGGTCCTCGCCAATTGGAGTTACCGCCGAACATTCCTGATCTCGAATCACCGGGCCAGTAGCCAACACCGAACTCTTCGCCATTGACGTTCATCGAGAATGGGTGCTCGTGGTGGTACAGCGACATACTGCGAGTCGACGTCAATTGAAGTCATTCGCGGGGCATAAAGTCAACTCACGATCTGACACCGTACTCAGACAAGAACTCTTTCTCGTCAAGCATTTTCTCAAGGATTCTGACGAGTCGCTCCTTGGATGCCAGCGCCAACAGAGTACGATCGCCTTTACCCGGGGCTGCAAAGGACAAATCATTTGTCAGCTCAGTCCAGCTATTGAGGACGAGCTAGCTTACTCTTCAAACTAGCCACGTTCCTGTCCGAAATGTCGGGCCTGTTCTCGATGAACCAGTCCATCCTCTTCTTAAATCCGGGGAATCGTTTGATAACGGAAGGCTCGAGCACAAGTGTAGCGTACAAGGGCATGAGACCGACCATTGATCGGACCGGAAGCTGTTGAGAGTGGCCGTAGCCCCACTGAATGGCATCGTAATAGAATCCGTCCTCCTCGTTCCAGAGCGAAAGGTGCTCATCGTTGCTACCGACGTACGTCATCGCATCGGAGATGAAGAGGAAGTGCTCGAAGAACTGAATTCTCATACGTTAGCAAGGCGGTTGAGATGCACCATCGTGACTCACCTTCGAAGCGATATCCTCATAGGTCGGGTTGTGCTTGGCCAACTCGAGCGCAATGCTCAGCATGTTCAAACAGAAGAAAGCCATCCAAGCAGTGCCGTCGGCTTGTCGCAGTGTTCCGCCGGTAGGAAGAGGCTCGGATCGGTTGAATGGTCCGATGTTGTCGAGACCCAAGAAACCACCCTCGAAAACGTTGTTTCCGTCTGCGTCCTTTCGGTTCACCCACCTGAGAACGGGTTAGCACACGCCTAAGTGCTTAAAGGAGTGAACCTACCAGGTGAAGTTGAGCAAGAGCTTCTGGAATACTCTCTCCAAGAAGTCCAAATCTTCTCGACCAAACATCTTTCGCTCAATCTTGAAGACTCGGAATGTGGACCTGCCAAGCCGTTAGCGTTGCTAGTCGTTGCGCTGTAGAAGGTGCCGACTTACCAGGCGTGTACGGGTGGGTTGACGTCACTGAAGTTCCACTCGTATGCAGGCAGGGCACCATCCGGCTTCATGTACCATTCTCTGGTCATGAGATCAAGTTGCTTCTTTGCGAAACTTGGGTCGACCATAGCAAGGGGGATACAATGGAAAGCGGTGTCCCAACTGCGAGATGTCAGCAAAATACAGCATGACCGCTTACACTTTCACTCACGTGGCGAACCATGGGTACTCCCATTTGTCCGGCATGGAAAGGATATCGTTGATATACATGTGTTTCCATTCCTGTGAGGCTATTAGTGTCCGAATTATGACAGGAATGGTTGATTACTCACCCTGTTTCTGACCCACTTTCGCTCAGGGGGAGGAGGGGGTTGTCCGGGATCACCATCCATCCACTCCTTCTGGATATACTGGTAGTATTGCTTCGTCCTGTAAACTCGAACGTCAGTCATATCCTTGTTTTTTTCGCATATTGAATACTCACCAAAGCATACCACTCAGAGCCTGTCTCATGATGTTCCTCAGATCGTCGCTGATGGATCCTCGCGCGATTCGTCCGTAGAACTCATCCGCATCTGTTCGCCTCTCCTCGATATTGTCATCGAACAACTCCTCGTCCAAGATAGACGGGTCCTCATCAGGGGAGTAAGGGGTCATCTTCAATCGGACGACAACACATCCTCCCTTCCCAGGAACATCCTTGAAGGAGTAATGGGCAGCAGATTTGGTACCAGTTTTCTCGGGATTAACGAAAAGCCTTGCGCCACGGTCGGAAACCGGTCGAGGAGGGGGTTCAACACTTGGAGTAGTGGGTGACAGTCCCGAGCCATCGATGTCTCCGTTTGCCTCCTGTTTGTCAGCAGTACTGTTCGTGTCGTCGATAGATCCGAGGTCTGCTGCGTCGTGGTATGGAGGGAGTTTTGGGGTCCGGACAGATGGTGATTTCATCTTGAGTCCTTCCGAGGCTGACTTCTCAGCGTCAGGCTCGGCGGGACGGTGGGAAGGAATGACGTGGTCGTGGAAGGCGTCCTTTACATAAGGTGTTCGGTTTTTGCCGCCATACAAGCGCTGGTCAAAGTGGTCAGCTGGAATTGGGGTATATCACGAATGAAACGTACCTCAAAGTTGGTCTCGTTCTCGGTGAAGAGAAGATCTGGCACAACACTTGGGCCGTCGACAAGTACGACACCGCCCTTAGCAGGTGCAGCCGGCGCAGGACTTGGAGTACAGTAGAGCCTGGTGGAGCCCATGGTCTCGTGCTGAGCATAGATGACACCCTCCGCCTCTTGTTTCATCTGAGGCATGTTCTTGGGCAGCTCTTTGGGCCACGACCATGTGTTTCGGAAGAACATTTGAGGAAGGATATGCAGATCGGCGGGGTCGGGACCTCGGTTGTATGCTGTGATTCGAATGGACATGGCATCGGCGAACTCTTCGTCTTTGGCGTACTATACAGAAGGTTCTTAGCTATATGCTCGGAGCCAGACGAGGAGTGGCTCACCTCGACGAACACGTCCCAGTATCTGTCCTCATCAAACACATCGGTGTCCATGAGTTCGAATTCAGCCACTTCTCTACTCCTGTTCCTGCTCTCCTCCTTGAGCTGTTCGTAAGGGAACTCCGCCTGAGGGTACTTGTAGAGGTACTTCATGTAGGAGTGGGTAGGGGTCGAATCGAGGTAGTAGTAGAGTTCCTTGACATCCTCACCGTGGTTACCTAAGTGAGACGTCAGACGTGTTATCTTGTCTGAAACAACGGAACAACACACCTTGGTTACCGTTCAAACCGTAGAGACGTTCCTTCAAGATTGGGTCCTTGCCGTTCCAAAGGGCCAGTGTGAAACACAATCGCTGATGGTTATCACTGTGGGGCATACGTTCTGCATCAGCGAATTCTGCGGAGATCTTCATCATCCTGCTTCACTTACGAGATACCGGCCATACCATCTTCACCCCATCGGTACGCTCTGCTCTTTGCCATCTCGAAGGGGAACGAGTTCCACGCATCTCCATTCGCCGAGTAATCCTCTCGTACGGTTCCCTATCGAAGATCCTCGTCGTCAGCTTCACTGTCTCCGCGAAACGCGAATTGGTCGAAGCTCACCCATTGCCTTTCGCTGACGTATGGACCCCACCTCTTCCAGTGGACGTCGTATCGATCCGATTGATCAAGTCTGTACTCTTCCACAGAGTGATATCTCGGTCCCATAGATTTGATCAAGCGGTCCCGGAGTGTCTACAGCATAGTCAGAACCTCGGCTTAGATGAACAGTGAGTTGAACTGACCTTGCGCTCTTGACCGGCAGTGCCAGGGGTATCGGTGTCGCTCGTAGTGGTGGTGGGGTGAGCTGACCGAGTAGGAACAAAATCAGTAAGCTGAGATTGAGAACACAAGGGTATGAGACTCACGCGACGACAACTCGGGGGCGGGAGGGGTATCATGCTGTTGCAACGAGGGTCTCTTAGGAAGGCTAACGGAGTCGGTGTGTCAGTAACTGCATTGGCCTGGAAGCAGATCTCGAGACGAGGACGCGATTAGACGTAGTAGAGACCCGGGTGACTCATTGGATATGTTATAGACGGTCCAAGCACACTCACTTCTCCTTTTCCCTCTTCTCTCCAGCTTGTCCAGGAGGAGCAGGGATGTTGATCTTCAGCTGTTCACCTCCTTGTGGGGCAATAGGCGTCGCAGTGCCTGAACCGGTTGGGGAAGGGTCGAGGTTCCCAGAGCCAGGTTGATCGACTGCAGAAACAACGATGCGAGGATCAGTATAGTTTGAGGATGACGCTATACGCGTCTTGAAGACCGGTTGTAGCTTGACCTCTACTCACGTGAAGGTGTAGAACCCGTCTGAGGTGCTCCTGGACCAAAGAGCTTGCTCTGTAGTTTCTTGGCCGAGCTCATTGTGTATCAAGTGCGGGATATAGAGGGACAAGGACAGAGGTATGAGGGAGAGGGAGAGGGGGGTGACCTCAAGCGATGAGGAAGAGAAAGAAGAAGGAGGGTATGGCGAGGTGAGGTGTGTGTAGAGTAAATGAGAAAGGAAGGATGTTGCGTTGAGAGAGTTAAGGTGAGTCCCAGGCTGGAAAAGTGATTGTAACCTTGCATTCGAATCTGAGATTCTCATCTGTATAATTTCCTTTTTTGGTAAACGTGGTGACGTCTGTGGCAAAACTGCCCCTAATTGGCCCCTCACCCTGGGCCACACGGGTTCTCCGTTCCTCCTCTCTAAGCGATGGGGGTAGTTACTGAAAATTCTCATGAAGAATGCATCTTGGTGTGTATGTGATGTGTATGGAATAGCTCTCATCAAGAGGTTGCAAACGGAGAGATGTACTCTGGTGCAAAGACAGGCAAGATGTGTGCCTGTAAGGTCCAACAATCAGCTTCGCCGCGATTCCAGGAAACCCAAAGCCACATGCACGTACCTCTGTGTTGAAAACATGCTCTGCAAAAGTGAAAAAGATATCAATGAGCTGCGATTCGGAGACTCGATGTGGCCCCACTTACTGTCAAGCGAGATGTGGTTGGAATCATCGAATAAAAGATATAAGTATTCTAGGTTCCCGGTCAGCTCACGCCTCACCGCATTGCACCCATGCCACTCACTTAACGTTTCAGAAAGCCAGAATGTCTCCATTCGATCTAACTGCCTTGGAGGCATAGCTTGGACGTCTTCGATCCCCGCATATCCCCCAGTGGGCACCCTGCAGTACTCCTGGAATGCCTCAAAGACTTGCCAGCCCCATCGTCGGTACTTCTCGTCACCGGTAGATCTGTAAGCGAGGAAGAGTGACTCGACAGTCTCCGGTCGAAGGATATTACGACCGTCAATCAAAACGCCTTGTCTGTGGTTCCCTATCTCAGTTGAAACTCGTAATCTATGGCAGGTCAAACACTTACTGGTTGGGCTTGATGTACCAGTCCACCATCTCGGGTTTGTCGTTGCTCCATTGCACCCACATAGCGATCTCAGGCGCAAGTCCTCTACCAGGTTCAGAGGTCAGCTCTGACCGTATTGGACAGCTGTCCTCGGACTCACGTGGCGGTGTCGTGAGTTTTCATACATGACTCCACGATGCCCTTTCCAACGATAAAGTCCTCCATGTCCTTTTCTTCGAGCTTAGTCCAGTCGACTTCTCGCTTTCCTCCCTCGGTCACTCCAAGGATGAAAGAACCACCCAAGAAGCAGACCAAGTGGTCCTGCTTGGGCACAACTTGCCAAGTCTGACTCTGGTCTTTCGGGTGTCTAGCGGGGTGTAATTCTTGAGTGAAGATCAAACCACTGGTTTTGCTCTGTCCGATCAAGTGCTTCTTGATACCACCCATCGCTTCGTCGTACATCTGTGATCTTGAGGTCAGCCTGTGCCAAAGACATGTTGACTTTGTAGCTTACATCTCGGTAGACGGGTTCTTGACGATCCTGTTGCGAACGTTAGCGAATTCAGTGACAACCATCGTTCAGCTTACGGTCTGCAACCATTGTCTGAAAGTCACCCACGTGGTCAGCGACATCTCACATCGTGCAACATCCAACTTACTTAAGTAGGTACTCGTAGTAAGAGTCACCCCTCGACCCCAATCTGATCTCGGAAATCACAAACTGACCATTCATCGGTCTGCGAACCGTCAGTCTAAGACATAGAAGTCAAAAGAATGACAGCGAGACGTACGAGATGAAGATAGGTGCAATACCATCATGGATCGCCTGACTTCTTATGATTTCCGTAACTTTCTCCGCCTTCCTCCAGTAGACATAGTCACCTGTCAGATGACTGAGGTATTTCAACTCCAATTGCAAACTCGCAGCTTCTGCCAGACTGGCGACGCCCTGATTGCCTTTATCGGGGATACCTTCGCGAGTGGCGAGATTGATACCTGACCAGGGGATACCTGATGGCGAGGAGAAGGCACCAAGGAGACGTTCTCCGAGATCTGTAGCGAAGTCGAGGAAGAGCCCGGCGTCGGCTTGGATAGCAGGTGAGGGATGGACAGAGGTGAGGTAATGGGCTGAGAGTAAACCTCCGAGCAGACGAATCGTCGTCTATACGGATGGTTGGGTGGATATAAATCAGCTCGACAACATAGCGAACGTGGCATACAAACTCACTTCGAAGGTATTGAACTCAGAATCCCGGTCGAAATCAAGGTTATCACGGCACCAATCCCTTGCCCTCTCATATTCGGGTATCAAGTCCATGATGAGCAGCGAGTCGAGCGAGTCGACGATAGTGTATCCGACACCACCGGCGGAAGTAAGGTTGGAGCCAGATTGCGATAGAGGTTGGAACTGTTTGTACGGTCAGTTATGCAGGTAACGTAGCAATCCGGAAAATACCAAGGACTCACTTCATCTGATCCCCAAGCATGTTTCTCTGTCATCAAAGATGGGCGTCAGTCCCACTTTCAACATATATGTCATCAGCTCTCGAGCTTACCATACGCATGCCAGCTCCACTGTAGACAGAATACTTAGTTAGCCTATCAAACCCTCTTTGCAATACCGTAGACTAAAGACGCACCTCAAACGCTTCTTTCACCGCTTCTCGCTTCTCCACATCAGCGGAAAGTTTGAGTCCACCAGCATTAGAAGGCAGCTCTGATGGTTTCAGAGTACCAAACCTGCTGCTTCCCGGCAGTCTAATCTGTGGTGCGATTGGCGCTTCGGGTGATTTGTCCAGTATGGGTGTAAGGGTCTACACGAACTGGTGTTAATATTGCATTTGCGTTAGTAAGCACACTCGGAGACTGACCTTGTAGCCAAACCATCCTACTGCTACCAGACCCAGAAGGGAGAGTAGTAACCTCAACGCGCTGAGCGTCTTGATCTGTTCTACCTTTTTGTCGAGCTATAACGCATATCAGCTTGCGGTACATGAACGAATCAACTCAATGGCGAAGCTTACTTGTTTCCTATCAAGAGGTTTTTCCAGCGAGGCTCCGCCAGCTTTCGCCTTGGGAGCTCTTGATCTTATCTCCGCCATATTTCTTGCGAGTCCTGGGGCAGGTGCCGATGAGAGACGAGCGAAAGGAGAAGAGGTTTTATACGAAAGATGCGATGCAAGGGCGCAGTGAATGACCGCAAGACTAAGTCATGGACATCTTCCACGTGGTAGATATTTCCGACGGATCGCGAACGCGTCGCGCTTCAATACAATACAGAATCTCATCAACATCAACAGTATCCATTTGGTATACACTGTCCATCGCTCCTCTCCACAACAGTAATCATAACACAGCATGTCACTGTCTCGTCCATCGAATGCCTTTGATGCGCTAGCGCCAACCGAGTCGTTCTTTGACAGGGAGAAGGAAAGACTCGTGGAGGAGATATCAACGGTGAGTCTTCCGGTCCACAACGGTATCGCTTAGCTTGCTAGACCATCACAATCCGGTATACGATCTTCTCACATAGTCATGCGGGAAGCTAACGAATCTTGCGCTGTCCTATTAGAATTTCGAAGAGCTCATGACGCATACGAACGTGTTGAATCGAAAGTTGGAAGAAGTTTTTGGTGTGGGCAAGGAGTTTACGACCGTCGCGGCGTTATGGGGTGTAAGTGTCACTTATCTCCTTCGTATCGCTTGCAGCGAGTCCGCACTCGAGCCCATAAGCTACTAGATCGACTGATTATTCTTTCACTCCGCGCTACTTCGCTGTCTAACATCATACAATCACTGACAACGTCCACTCTCGCAGAAATTTGATTCCCTGATACGAGAACAACAAGTGAGCATTCTCCCGCTCGTCAACTGCCTGTCGTCCTAGCTAGTCCTGTATGTGAATAGCTCAGCAGACTGATACCATTTCTGCCTTAGACCGAGTTGGCTGCTTCAGCAGATGTCGGAGTTCCCGGAACAGGTGGCGCAAACTTCGCAGCGAGCGTGAACCAAAATCAACCTCGATGAAACGACCAGAGAGACGCGTCTTGGTTGGAAGTCTGTTGTATAGTATAGGCTGGTCTCACGACAATCGATGTACAGTATGATCGTAACATGATTCAAGCCGACTCGATACGGTATCGTGAACATCGTGACATAACTCTGACTACAACAATTCCGATTGACCCACCCGAGAGTCTATTCCTAACTCTTCGTGAAATACTACTTACACACCCGGCGGAGATGAATGTCCAGAAATGGGGAACAAAAAAAATGATCGTGATACTCGTAAAAAATTTGTGTGATAAGTTACAGATGAGCAGCTACGCGTAGTTGCCAGAATGACGTACTTCCTGGTTAACAGGCATTGTCCCGAATGTAGTCCCATGTTGCGGTGATATGTTGAGATAGCTCTCTTCCAACATGAGATGGGAAGTATTTTGGTCACCATCGAGAGATGTGGACATTGTTTGCCCATAAGGAGTGTACGGTGCGATGAAAATGCTCGCTTGAGGTTGCGAAAATGGCATGTTTGGATCGTAAGAATGACTTCTGGCGATGTTGTAGACCAGTTCCTGGTGCTGGTGATGAGGGTTGTAGGGTGCTTGTATGGCCTCGTACGACGAAGCGACAGATAGATAGGTCGGATGTACGAAGTGGTCGTTGTAATCCAGTCCATCGCCGTCTAGATGAGTGGAAGGAGTGATAGGTGTGGATGTACTTGGTAAAGGAACGAAGTACGATTTGTAGGAACTACCTCGTCGAAGGAAGTGATGTGATGACTCTTTGGGAGGATGCAACGAATCGTTGACGGTATTGAACCCGAATGGCGATCCGAGGCCAAGTCCGAGTCCCTGATCAGGGATAAGTTCCTGGTGGCCGCCGACAAGATGAGGGTGGGGAACGAAATCTGAGCCTTCTGGTAAGAGTGCAAAGACAGGCATATTGGCAGCTGCATTGTCCGGTCTCGGAAGCTGCTGAGGAGCAGATGTCGGTGTCCAGCCATAAACCGGAGATGGTGCAGTGGCAGGGTCAGATGTGTATTCTTCTGGAGGTGGAGGTGCTTGAATCAAACTCTTTCCGAAACCTGGGTTGAGTTGTTCTGGCACGTCAATCCCGAGCGAGTTGTACGAAAAAAAAGCCGAGTTCGATGCTTGAGAGGTCGAGTCGGAGGAGCAGTTCGAGCTCACTGCAAGGGGAGATGAATGTCGACGAGGAAAAGTCGAAGCGGAAAGTGATCGATTGAGGAGCTGGTCCTTCATTTTGATACTCTTGGCCGTTTTCTTGGGCTCTACAGAAGGTCGAAGCTTATCTGCGCCCTTCTTCTTCTTCGATGCGGTCTTCTTGAAAGTATAAGAAGGGAACTCTTTCCAAAATTGGGCAGAGTAGGATTTATGTAGTTCCTCCCAATATGTGAATTCCTCCTACGTGCAGAATTCATCAGCTCCTGGCGTCAATTTTCCCTTCTGAAACACTCACAGATTCCAAGCCCTCGATGACAGCTCTCTCCCCTGCCATCCACGTTGACACTTCGCCTGTAGTGAAATCAGGAAACATCGCCGTGACGGCATGCCGTCTGAACTGCTGAAAGCAGAAGAAAACTGGCCCATCATCCGTTAGTGGATCGTCCACAAAGGTGTTGTCGTTGACAACTCACTATTCATGGGACGTTTGGGCACACCTTGACCCCGAGGATTGGTTGGACAATCGATATCCAGCTTGGTGATCGTCATCAGTCTTTTCACGATGTCTTCTATCGTCATAGGCGGTCTACAACCCTTTGCGCAAAACAGATCGAGCCTCTTGCATATAGGTGGTAAAGCTGGCAACGGTCCCGGGACCGACTTCTTCGCCTTTCGAGCCAACTCTCGAGCTGTCGGGAAGTACTCGAACACCTTCTTGGCCCATGGTGTATTTCTTGGATCGCCATGAATTAGAGCACCGGCAGGAGGGAGGGGAAGTGGCGGATCTGGTATTTGTTTCGAAAGACTTCGTCGAGGGGCGATCTGTGTTGCGGAGATACTGCTTCTACCAGGTGTAGTTAGACTCGGAGGGGGTGTTTGCAAGGGTTGATGACTCTGAGTGAAGGGGAAGGAGGAGATCGACTGAGGACTCCTCTTCTGTCTTGTTGAGGAAGCCCGACTGAAATTGGAGGAGTATCTACCTTGATCAATGATCATGAATTGTTGCGATTCCGGAGTCGGAGGGTGATATGCGCGTCGGTTTGGAGTACCGGTATAGGAGGATGGCGATATCACACTGGAAGAGTAGGCCGGTAGAGTGGTGAATAGCGGTGGGGGAGTGGATGTGGTCGATCTGCTATTCGGTGTAGGGTAGTCCGGCAGGGTGCGTGGCTGGTGATGTTGACCCATGCTCACATCGCTGCCTGACGGACGACTTGTCATCGTCGACCAAGTATCGGTAAGTGGAGGTGGGGGTGGTCCCTTCATTGTGATTGTGCTGATCGTATGAATAGTGTAGTGCCACAAAGAAAGGTAAAGTCGTATTGACTGAACGATAGATAGGCTTTGGCGGCGAACTAATCGACGATTTCTGTCTCCGAGGCAGCAGAGACAGCCGAGTTGGACGAAATACAGAAGGTTCACACACACACAATTAGATTGGTGAGCAACGAGCTATAGAATTGATGGTTCTGTTGTTGAGTTTTAAGTTGTTTCGTTCCATTCTAGGAGGTTGCAAGGTGAAGGATCAGCTGTAAGATATAGACGGAGACCATCGACGTTTGAACCCGCTTATCGATACCGAGTAAGCGTTGTTACAGGGGTAGTTAGGGTAGAGCGCAATCCGACAATCAAAGATCCAGATTCAAAACGTAAAGGCGGGCCTCCTTCCAAACTCACAGTGGAGTAAGCCTCCCTGTTGTACTTACCTACAGCAGTGCATGTGCGCGAAAGGATCCAGATTGCTTCAACGCCTCATTCTCCTCACTCTTCGCGAGTCTGTCTCACGTTTTCCGCCCTTCTGTCCCTGCCGATCATTCAGAGACTCACCAGGGCAACAACGCAGGGGCCTGGGTCGATCTAGTCTTGCCCAACCTCTGTCCCAGTCCTTGGCAGGACCCAAAGAAACAAAATGTGGCAACTGACTTGATAATCAACCGTGTACGTACAAAGCGGATGAGCACGACATGTTGTTTCTGTGCTCCAAGTCTCTTAGACATGTCTTGTTCATACTACTTTTTTCTCACACCATCGAGAGGGCTAAAGTTGGTTAATTCGTTCCGGCAGGCAAACGGATGAACGGCACGGACACGGGGATACGTAAATGCTGTTGATACGCTTGTGTTTGATAACGTTGTTGAGTGGTTTGTAGACAAGCCGTGCGGACGAAGTGGACCTTGTAGTCGGTGCAGACTATGTTCCGCGATGACGAGATGGAACCTTTCTTGCTCGATGGTGATACCCCGCCATCATGGTACCTTACGACTTACGAGTTACTACTATCGCTCGCTCACGCCTTGGCCTTCCAGGAACATGTCTATGGTGTGGGAATATTAAGGATGCACAATGACGAAATAGGTTTAACCTTACCGACCGAAGCCGGCATAGCCGTAATCATAATTAACAATCAGTTAAGAAAAGCAGTTAAACAACCGCCCAGCCCAGCCCAGCGGTGACTGTCCACATGTCGGTACCTTTCCCTCAAGATAAGCGCCTCTGCGTCCAGGTGACTGACAGCAGATGTCTCACCACAATCGTGCCTGCATGGAGAGAAACGACCAGGTAGCTACAGTAGTTCCAGTGAAAAGCAGGTACACGTTTTGTCTTCCTACGGCGCGAGGCGATTCACAATACCACCGAACTATACGCTACTACTCATATATCCTCGACCCTGACAATTTGTTGTACCTGGTCTTTCGCGATACGCGACAACCCTAGCTAGATGCATGCAATGATCCGAAAAGACCTTTCCGGAGCATATCTTCGACATTTGGGATCGCACGTTCCACGTACATGTATGTGAACTTTCTCATGTGCGTACTCGTGAGTCTGTCTGTACTCGTGGTTCAACATGGGAGTTTGATGATCACACAGCAAAGAGAGAGGGATCTGTTCAATTACAAGGTTTCAGACGTCTTACGGACGAACATCACCTCATAGCTAATCTCCGTCTCCATCCGTGCCGTTAGAGCTCGAAATCACGATTCCAACCGTATGTCTCTCGCTTCCTCTATTTTCGGCTTAACACCATGCTTCTTCTTCTTCGTCTATCGTGTTATCTGTGAGACATACAGTACAGTATATCACATGTATAGGGATGCTTATTCAACCCATTTACCTTACGACAGACACGGCCTGTTCCAGTTTTCCAGATTCCAGCTCCAGTTGGTGACACCACAGTTCCACTTGGTGTTCTACTTCTACCTCCACAATGCACAAAGTGAGATTCAGATCGCCACTTCGGTTTCTGGAACGCGAATTGTTATGTTGCACATCACGACACCCGTTACGTTCGTTCGCAGTGAAAGATACCAGTCCACCAGATCTGTTCGTCTCTCGCAGCACAAACTCTAGTCAACGAGAGTTCCAGACTCACTGCGCGTACCTCAATTCCATCTAAACTCTCTGACATCTGATCGTTCGAAGAGATGTTGTGCCGTCAACGTTACGTTGTGAATGTTCTAGAAAACTCAAAAAACATGCATGGGCTACTTACACATGTACATCTATTACGCTCTGTACAAGGGGATTCTCGCGACTAACGTGATTAATTAATGCCGTACCTCGAACAGTAATTAACATCTCTCGAATATCCTAAACAAATCTGGTAGGTTTGCCACCTGATTCACATCCACCAACTTCTCCTTCGACCAAGAAGTGTATCGTCTAAAGCTTGGGAATAAAACATGTTCAAGCTGCCATAATCGATGATTGACCTCCTGTTCCATTGTTGATCCCAGTTCCAATCCCATCCCATCATCTCCGTTCTCGTCAACCCCAGCCCCGCTTGGTGGCGTATCGTGAAACGGTCGAGGGGAATAGAAGACTGCCATCTCACGGAGAAACGTCGAGAAACATCCCTTCTCCGATTCCCAATCGACCTGAAGGAACAATCGCAATTGACTTAAGCTTCAATATCACTCAGAAAAGGTACCTCGGTGACATACCTGAGTACCAAGACATAACAAGAAATGTGGTAAGCGATCTAAATTCGGCGTGTAGCCTTTCAAGATCATCGGCAATGTTTCAACTTGCCCATCGGCGCTGATCGAAAGTGAGAAGTACTCATCCAACATCTCTCGTTTGTCCACCAGCAACGAGGAGATGTCCTATCAAACAGTGAGGACAATAACATGAGACAACCGTTTGAGTGACACTCACGTCTACGACACTGTCGATGCTGAGCCCAGCTTCGATCAAGCCAGGCTCATCCCCCGCCGCCAGTCTCAACAAATCACGGAGATCAGGCGATGGCTCCAGTCGCAATCGGTTAAAAGCACCAAACTGACGCAGACCAAGTTGGTAGAAATGTTCGTCTCTACGCGGGAGCCGTCAGTGGTCTCAACATCGGTGGTTTTCGTCGACAATCACTCACGCCAAAGAAGCATGATTGACCAGATACAACTTCGTACTATGCTGTATCAAAGATAGACATAGGTGACGATCCACAATGCCGACAAACGCATGCCGTTGTAAGATCTCGGTCAGGTCTGGCAAGCACCCCATTAGTCAGCCGATCATTTTTCAAAGGCTTGCCGACTTACCCGCATTTGCGGCCTTTCTTGCAACCTTTCGTAGCTCCTGTATACTAGTGAACTCGCAGACACTCTCTGGAACCTCCTTTCCTTTCGCCTTGATGCTTCCGGATTCATGCACACTATTCCACAAGCCTTCCCTTTCCCCCTTTTGCTCATCGTCGTCCTCCTCTTCCAGATCGATGTCCAACGGCTGCTCGGCACTCCCCTTAGCGACAGCTCTTCGCTTCGTCGGTCTGACTTCGTCGACAGGTTGTGTCTGTGCGAATGCAGTGAGCTGAGAAGGATCGATTACCTCTACCATGGAATCAAGTGTACGATTGCTAGGGTCCATGCGGACTTTGTAATTTGGCGCAGGTTTGGGACGATGGGCCGAGGCCGAGGTAGACGATTCGCCGCGTTTCTCACTTGGTACCACTGCACCGGGAAGCAGTGTCTATCGCAATTGGGAATCATAAGTGACCACGACCCAAATAGAAGATCGCGACAGGGATGCTCACTTGGACGGTGAAAGAGCGAGAGACATTTGCTCCCGCTAACGTCGTTTGTACTGCGCCCACCAACGCTTCTATCATCTCATCTTCGTTCAAGAAATGCACCTCGGACTTTGTGGGATGGACATTGACGTCGATTTTCGATGGGTCTATATCAAGACTGTATAAAGAAATCCAAGATCAGCCAAGGATTACAGGGAGGAGAGCTTCTTGCTCACCTGAGATATACCCATGGCGATGCTCCCTTGGGCAGATACGCTGTGTACAAGGCCTCGATTGCCTTCTTGATCTTACCAGACTCGACCAGCCGATCTGTCGTACGTGATGAGCAGGCTAATAGACATCCTTGGAGATTGTTACTCACTATTGATGAACAGTAGCCATCCTCCCTTTCTCGCCCAATTGCTATTGGCATTACTGACCCATCCTCTACATCTCGCTCCAAGCTTGCTCGCCGGCTCGAGGGTGGTAAGCGGAACTTCGAGGAGTTCGGATGCTAAAGACGGAGTGTAGAGAGAAGCGATATTGGCTCTGGCTGTAGATCCGACAGGAGTGGATATGTCAGGCAGAGCAGTGCCCGCCTATGGAGATGCCTTAGCAGAGACGCCGATAGACTTTTGATTACACTTACCTTCTTGCATACCCAGGCAGCATGGGGATTATGTATCGCATACTTGGTGACAACGTCGAGGATCCGATTGTATTCATCAGAAGGGGATTTGAAAGCTCTTTTTCGTAATGGCATGTTGTAGAATAGGTCCTCGGCCTGCGACGCATCTCTCAGCTTGTGCTGTGTTTGATATCCAGTAGTCAAAGTGCCGACTCACGGTAATCACAGTTCCATCGTTCGCTGCTGCTGGTTTGGGCTCGGCCCCTGCACCTGGCTTCGCCGGTATCAAGACCCCATCTTGGTAATTGGCCCTGTGCCACCCCCTATCATCAGCTAGTTTACAAGAGCAAATAAGTTCCGTTTACTCACTTCCAACCACATCCATCCGTTTTCGTCTTGGTGACCACCTCCACATGACTACAATAACTGATACTAGCCAAGGCTTCACCTCGGAACCCATACGTCCCTAAGCGTTGAAGATCGTCAAATTTCTGCAACTTGGAAGTAGCATATCGTTCGCACAAAAGCGGCAAGTCGGACTTGTTGATCCCATGACCGTTATCTGTGATTTGGAGGAGCTTGAGACCGCCGTCTTTGACGGTTATTTTGATGGAAGTGGAACCAGCGTCGAGAGAGTTTTCAAGCAGTTCTTTGATCGCGTTAGCAGGACGATGTATGATCTGCCATTAATCATTGTGAGTTACAGAGCGTCACTGAATCATCAGGAAGTGGTATGCTCCCACACGCAGCACCGTGCGGTCAATGGACATAGCATAACTCACCTCGGCCGCGGCGATCTGATTGATTACGTCCTTGGTGAGCTTCCTTATAGGCTTCGGACCTGCCGGCTCGACTGTCTCTACCACTGCTATCGGTGTCGTTCCATCTATCTCCATCCCTTGATCTACCGACATGACATGCTGTGAGTGATGTGTGGACGTAACAAGGTAGATGCAACATCAACAAATCCAAAGAGAAGGACAAAAAGATGATGTCACGATATTCATCCTACATAAAATAGACCCCCCCCGGGACAAAGGGCAAAAAGTGATCGCACGCGGGCTCGAACCGCGGACCTTTCGCGTTGACATGTTTCCGAAGAATATGTGAAGCAAATGATATGACCTACTAATCCATGCGACCATCGAGGTGATGGTGTTTTCCACGTTTTCGCACGCTACATAAAGCAAGTCGCTAAGAAATGATCAAACCCCACATTGACGTCAAGTTGTGTGATATCGTGCTTGTAACCCCCCGATAATAATAATCCAAACGACGTCGATCTTGTCTATCTATCTTTATATCTCGCTCCAGACTCCAAACCTGAGCAAAACAGAAGCGCTTCTTGATCTACATACATAACATTAAACTTCAGCAGGTCCGCAAGCATGCCCGGGGTCACTGTCAAGGAGCCCGCAGCTCCGATGTTCAAGCGACACTATACAATCAGGAAATCGCCTTACCTCGTTTCACTCATTCTCCTCCTCGCAACGACAACGCTTACCCTCTTGAACATATATGTGAGCTTCGGTTACTCCTCTCACTCAGTAGCTGCTTCGACTTCATGTGGATTGTGCTGATTGGATGTCTGCCCCGCTCCTCCATCCGCACAGGTACCCCAACTCGTTCATGTCATCGTGCGAAGTCCGGGACCCACCCAATTTGAGACAAGGTGAGCAAATCACGTCTGCTTTACTCAAATCATCATATTGGTCAACCCAAGAGCGTAGCTGATTCGACTCTCATTGTAGATACGGTCTGTACAGACGGTAAGTCGCCACTCCATTAGGGACGACTGAGCTTACCCTCCTTTCTTCCCCAGATGTACCCGGTCTATGCCCGTTCCCAACTCCACCTTCCTCCAACCTTCCCACCCTCTCGACGGATCCGGTCTCTCTTATGAGAACCTCTTCGGTATCGAAGGACCTATTGGTGGTGGACCGAAAGAGGGTGACGGCAATGGATGGGTTTGTCAACCATTCCCAACGAGGTAAGTGACCTCGCTCACACGTTCCACCCGCCGTATGCCATATCATTCAGCAAGCTGGTGCTAACGGTGACGGAATGCAGGTCTGAATGCCAGCAGTTTGGCGAAAAGTTCTGTGTACTCTGGTCGACATCAGGCTACGCTGCCCAACTCTCCCTCGTACCATGTTTGGCTTCTCTAATCAGTCTTCTCTTCATCTTCCTCCATCGAGGTGAGCCAAGGCCAAGCACTCAATCCCGACCCAGTGCGTTTCGATATTGTAGCTGATTCTACTCTGCATCGCTTAGGTCAGCGCACTGCTCGTGCTAAAGCTCGTCGACAACAATGGAAGCTCGTTTCGGGAACTATGATCGTCCATTGTATTCTCCAGATCTTATCGATCGCTTTGATCTTGCACGTCTTCAGGACCGACGAGAGATTCGAAACCAAGGGTAGTCATCTTGGTGAGCTGCTATCGGAACCTTGCCAAATTGGCGAAAGGATGATTTAGCTGACATGGAATTGATGGACGGTACAGATCAAGCGTTCTGGTATGGCATTGCTTCGGCGATCATTTCAGGTATTATGGCTTTGCTTCTCACTTACACCGCTCTTGCTGCTCGTGAGTGTCAGCTTTCATTTCAAACCAAACCATTTCACATATCTCATTCGTGTTCCCCTGCACTTCAACAACGTTCCTGTCCTGGGATCCCACTGATGATCTATTCATTGTCCAGGTGCTGGACAACAATGGGCCGCAGGCAAATCCGCCCGCAAAGCCCGACGACACCGTCGTACTCGATCAGGCCGGGTCGTACCCGTCCCTGAGGGCACGCAGATCCCTCCAGAGGAAGTGGTTACTGTTGGAGAGGTGCATGCTGCTCAGGAGGAAGTTACGGAGAGGACGGGTTTGTTGGCAGGACAAGAGGGGATTGTGGCAGGCGGCCAGTCAGGTGGAGAGAGAGCGACTGATTCGGCGGTATAACCGTGTCTTCGATCATCGAAAGAAATGTCGTCAAGCACAATGGGAAAGAATGAAGAAGTCAGTGGGGTCCATGACACATCTGACCAACCATTAAATCCACTTGAGGTGGAAGAGAACAGCTTGAGAACGGATGGACCTTACTCCAGGAACGAGATGTAAGATATGTAGCCAACTAAATATAGAAGTACCAAGATATGAATCAAGTGAACCAATGACGAACGTCCATCATTCTTGTCGTCCACTGACTCTTGTCCGAAGGTACAGGCTGTCTCGGTATTTTGAAGATGACACAAACGAGCACGATACAAATGCAATGCATGTTCAACTCAGATCTTACGTCGGGATATATAATGTTGATATCATTCGATAAGGTACCTCTTTCTTTCAATTCTCAATGCTATGTCGATGGTGTCTCTCTTGTATTGTATGTGTACTTCTTGGCTCATACCGTTCTCTTCGTTCTACTCTACACCTTGCTAAGGAAGTTATCGAGCGACAGTTCGGCATATTCGTCATCTGGCGGTAAGTCATCCAACCTGTTTCAGACCGAATGCACATCAGCACTACGTTCTCTGAATGTTCCACCGTTTTGCGGTCTAGGTCTGAGAGTTGCAAGATTCCACTCACCCTTCTAACATCTTACTCATCGATGTCGGACCTGATCCCGCAGGTTTCGGTTTCACCGGTTCTCCCTCTGCGGAAACCTTGAACAAGTCGAGGACCTCGCCAGTATTCATTGATTCAAGACCAGCGTTCTGTTGCGTGACCACCGAAGATGCGATATTCATTTTGAATCGTTGCAACCTAAAACCAGATGAGACCAGATGAAGAGTCAGCTTCCGTGACTCAAGGTCCCGTCTCCGCTTTCTACCGGGCGTGGCGCAGGCGGTGAATGGCACTCACCCCATGATCTTCTCCTCCAAAGTTCCTCTCGTGATCAGTCGATAAACGTTCACCACCTTTCTCTGACCCAATCTATGCGCTCTATCCATCGCTTGTAGATCTTTCATCGGATTCCAATCATGGTCCACGAAAATTACTGTATCCGCTCCCGTCAAGTTCAATCCTAACCCTCCAACACTGGTCGTCAGGAGCAAGACGTCGATACGAGGGTCTGCATTGAAAGTTTGGACGATCGCATGCCGTTTTCGGGGGTCGGTCGAACCGTCCATTCGCATGTACGAAACGGTCGGCATGTGGTGACCGAAGAGATCCTTTTCGATCAGGTCTAACATCGGTCGAAGTTGACAGAAGATCAGGACTCGATGCGTGGTCACGTCGTCGGCGAGCTTGTCAGGTGGTTGACCGATACCACAGTCGGAAAGTAGTTGTCTGTTTCATTCACAAATGTCAGTCACGTTATCTCAAGACAGTACGGAACGCACTCACTTCAAAGCCTCGAGCTTCGGCGCATGTGAGAGATCATGCAATCCCAGGTTACTCCCGATCGTACCCTGGATTTGCTTGAACCTCGTCGGTTGATTCTCGAGCACCAATGCAGGGTGGTTACACAGTTTTCTCAGATACTGCAGACTCTGGAAAACATGACCTTGTCCCTGCTTCTGAGGTTCTTCGGTGGTAGTCTTGACTTCCTCGCCGATCTCTTCCGCGGCTTGAGATTTGGAGAATTCGTCGTAAAGATGTTTTTGAACAGCTGAAAGCTCGCAATAGTAATCCTGGATGATCTTGGGCGGGAGATCGCTCAAGACGTCTTCCTTTAATCTTCGGAGGAGGAAAGGCAACACTTGTTTGTGTAAATGCTCCAGAGCGGATGCCGCTTTGTGACACACTGCGCATCAGCATCGAGCGGACACAATGGTCTAAAAGTTACTCACCTGCTTCGCGCTCTTTAGGCGTCGCCTTGCCATCTCTATCCGCCAAGATCGGTTTCGAAAACCTATCATTGAAGACTCTCTCGTTGCCCAAGAATCCAGGCATGAGGAAATCGAACAGACTCCAAAGCTCCAGCACATTGTTCTGGATCGGAGTACCCGACAGCAGCAATCGATGCTGGGCTTGGATCTGCTTCACGGCCACAGACAATTTCGTCTTTGCGTTCTTGATGATATGACCTTCGTCCAGAACACAATACAGGAAGTTGAACTTGCTCAAATCAGGGATGTCGGATCGGATAGATTCGTAAGAGGAGATGATAACGTCGTATGACAAGAACTTGGGTCGAAGGAAGGCTCTTTCGGAGGCTGAACCTGTGTATTGAAGCGGGCGAAGGTGTGGAGTGAATTTGAGGATTTCATGGTACCAATGCCCAGTCAGAGTCGGAGGGCAGACGATCAGAGAAGGCAAGTGTGCTGAGTCGACCGATTTCGTGAGCTTGTGTCGTTCCGCCCGTTCGTTGTGTTTGCTCGCGACGATACATATACTCTGAAGACTTTTCCCCAAGCCCATATCTGGAGAGATCGTCAGCCACTGATGGGCTATAGCTTCACATTACCTACCATCACAAAGAATCCCGTGCAGCTGATACTTCGCCAGGAATGCCAGCCAGCTGACCCCGTCTTTCTGATACTGTCTCAACTCTGCCTCCACCTTGACCGGAATTTCGTATTGTTCTGCTTTACTGCCATCGAGCAGCTGCATCAGGAACTTTCTCTCTTCATCTCGTTTCGCAAGCAGCTCGGGCGAAAAGCCGGGTGGGTCGGGGATACCAGCCTATCATGACAATAAGTAAGTGATAAATTTCCTGGTCGTCCGAAGGATAGTTCAACTCACTTCGAGAGGGACCATCTTGACAAGAGAAGCGAAAGCGCTGGTCGACAGAAGTCGCACGTGCTCGTCCGGATCGCTCATCCTTCCTAGAATCGGAACAATCAAGAATAGTACGTAAGGCAAAGCCTTGATATCCAGCACCTTGATGATGTCTGTTCACTTGCATTAGCCAAGGAGCGCCTGCGACACCTGCAAAGACTCACGGTGTATGGCTTCGACTGCGCCCTGTCTGGAATAAACTCTTCCCGCATTGCCCACCAGAGGTACCACATCGTCTACCACCCGTCTCATCCCTTCATCCGGCATAACATCACAGAGAGCCGCCAGGCATTTGGCGGCGGTATGCCTGATGACTGCGAAGGAGCTTTGAAGTGCAGCAACGATTGGAGGGAGTAACGTCTGGACTTGTGGATACAACTTCGTATCGAGTTCTGGTGCGATGAGTCGTAGTGACGTCAAACAATCGACTATGTCCTGGCCCATTTGAACGTTCTCGGACAGTCGGTCGTCCACTGTGTCCACGATAGTCTCTTCGGCGGAAGTCAGCTCGAGAGTATTGTCAAAAATCAAGAGCAACCCACCAGGATCAAACGATGTAAGCAGAGCGCCACTGATGCCTTCCCAGAACTTGGGTACACCCTCGAACAGCCTCGGCCCAAAACTTCTCGCTAACGCTCTGAACGCCTCGAGCGCACCGCGTCTAGTCACTCGCGCTGCAATCTGCTCATCCGTCTCCTCAACGACATCCTTGCCTTTCTTCGCTCCCGCCGCGGCTGAAGCAGATCTCTCTTCCCGAAGACTGATAATACCGTCTTTGGAACCCTGGCTGGGAGAGAAAACGGGCGTGATGGACGTGTCGAGACACAGGAAGGTGAAGAGGTTCTTGATGACTTTGTCAGAAGGATTGATTCGTCCCGTGAACAGTGGTGAGGTTGTGTAGTCAATAAACGCCGCCACGGAAAAGGCAGCGCGAGACTGTAAGATTTCGTTCTCCTCTTTCTATTGCAGGCGTCAGCGAACAACTACCTTTAACATTGACCATAAGACCTACCTTAACAGCATCCATCAGGCTTTTGATGACTGGACCCAGCTTCGTTGGCATCACTTTCAGGGCTACTAGGGCGCCAGAAATACTTGCCATGACTTGGATATCATATCTTTCCTTCATCACCGAAAAGTAACCGATCGAGCCCATCACTTTCCTCTGTCGGTCTTTCAAGGATGGAAGTGCAGTCTTCGTGGCAGCCTTTGACAGTGAACCAGAGAGAGCGTTGAAATGGGTTCCAATTGCCATTTGCGCGGTTGCCAAGGAGAAGACGTCGGGTGCGTTGCTAAGTGGATCCACACGCTTGGGCAAGGAAGGAATTTTGTCCTTCGAGACTTTGCCCTCGACCGCGAAAGCGTTGAGAAGGGCGTGGCACTCAGTGTAGATGCGTTGGAGAATGACCGACATCTCATGGTACGTCGCCGGGGGTGGGCTTTCAATTCGCTCAGTGAGGATGGCGGAGAGCGATTTGGCGTCCTCGTCCGACGTTCCAAGACTATCAGAGGAAGGGGACTCTCGAGCCCATTCTTGAAGAACAACGGAAGCCATGAAAACTTGATGAGCGCTTGCTGAGACAAGGTATTGGCGCAGAAGATCGATGTCGGACACCTGTCACATCTGTTAGCCTGGGAGTTTCGCTCTGTCGAGGCCGCACTCACGTTCATCTTGTACTGCCTGAGCAGGGCGAGAGCGTTTGCTCCATCGATGCGCGTTTGCAGAGCCACATCCATCGATATGAGAGACATGTCACCAGCTACCATGGCTTTGTCCACGTTGTGACTCTGACCTCCAACCTTGCCAGGAATCTTGAAGAGCGAAGCGTTTAGGGGTGCACCAATTGGCGTCATGACTAGGCTGTACCAATCTTCAGGAGCGGTGCCTAGTGTAGCCATTTGACCTGTTGATCCAATCTCTTCCAGAGCAGTAGTGAACGCTTTGAACGTGATATCTCGTACGTCCGAGCGTTCTTCCAGTATCAGATTCTGAAATAGAAAGGAGAACAAGTTGTCTTCTGACCATCGTCGAGGTATATCGCGTTGCGAAGCAAAGACGAGCAGTATGTTGACGACAGCTAATCGAACAGTAGCGATAGGATGACGCAGGAAGGTATAAGTCCTCGCCATGAGGTTCTGGTTGTCCGAGGAAAGGATATCGGTTATCCGGGCTTGTGGTATCAGTGCGCCTAGGAGGGAAGGGGAAATAAGCACGATTCAACGATGAAGCAAACTACTTACCGAGAAGATCCATAACTGCACCGGTACTGCTACCGAGCTCATCTCCTCCTTCTGCTAAACAATCCCATAGAGTCTGGAGTAGTTGCTTTAGCTCGTCCAGTGGCAAACGCTCCGCAAGTATGCTTGAGATCGGTATCAGGGCAGATGCCGCCACCGTCCGGACGTCATCATCAGAGTCACCGAGCCTAACAATTCTGTCAGAAGACGTGGACCTGTATAGCGGTTCACAGCCACTCACGCTAGAATCGCAGCATTGACCACATCCTCCAGCAGATTTAGCTCGGCCACGGTAACATCCGGCTTCACATCGACTTCCATACTGCCTTCTTTCTTGAAACCGAGCAAGTCTCCTCGAACTGCCACCTCATATTTCAAGCCCAACAGCCCCGCATGTCTCACTTCCCACGCGAACTTTTCGTGCTTCTCTTTACCTTCTGCTTCCTTGCCGCGCTTTGCCCATGACTGCTTGACCATTCCCATAAGGGTGTCATGGACTTCACGTATGCCTATAGGATCAATATACTTGAGGACGACTCCTAGCGCCTGAGCAGCTGTTTCTCGCACAGGCGCGATGACAGTATCACCAACGAAATCGCCAAATCGGTCGAGAACAAGTAGGGATAGTAGTTGACGGGAAAGTGAGAGGAGTTGTTTGGGTTCGATAGCGGGACCGGCTGAGCGTAGGATCTCCATGATAGCTAGGGCGGCACCGTGACGGATTTGCCAAGTTGGCTCATGTAAATTGGGCGAGATCTCGGACAATACGGTGACCCATGGCAGTTGACCAGGTATGACCGTCAATGTTTTGATGGAGGAAGTCACGACAGGATTGCCATCTGCATCCAACGTCGGTTCGACTTGTCCGCCCGAGCCTGCCGCAGCGGCTCGCGCTTTGGCACCAGGATCGATTGTAACGACTTCAGGCTTCTCTTCGACTTTAATACCGGAACTAGACGAAGGTCGTTCAGGAGGAGTTGAGGCGGGAGAAGGGGCAGATCCACTCCCAGATGCTTTTTCGTTGAGTCGACGCATCCTATGTAGAAGTGTAAGCCATGCTGTGATATGCGTGTGAAACACTAAGAACCTACTTGTTGGCTTCCTCAACGATGTTGCCCTTCTTCCTCTTCAGCATAGTGATTTGTCTCGCGCTGAGACCTTCGAATACATCCTTGGGCGGCTGAGGAGGGGCAGAAGGTTCTCTACTGGGCGCGGCGGTACTCGGCTTGGTTTGCGTTCCATCGGCGTCGTCATCATCCTCCCCGATGACCTTGTCGACATCGTCACCCCACCCCACTGCATCCCCGAGACCTAAGCTGCCCATCATCGCTTTCCGTCTTTTGGCCTTATCACCCGGCTGGGGCTTAGCGATGTACTCGCGGCCTGCTGAAGCGAGCAAGGTTTGACTTTTCCTCAGTAGGCTGGGCAAATCTAAAAATTCTGTGGAGCTCGAACCATTGCTGGTACTGTCGATGGAAAGGGATGATTGAGGCAGACACGCGGCGAGCAGACCTAGTGCGTTTGCAGCTGCATATCGAGTGTCGGATGTCCTAGACTTGAGCAGGGGAAGGATTTTGCTGATCGTTTCGAGAACATCATTCCATGCGTCTTGCTCCCCTCCACCTGTGGAGAGGGTGACGGATCCATCCGCTTGGATATCAGGTTTCGCCTCATCCTTGACGACTGGACGGATGGATGCGAGGAAGGTCTTCAATGCAATTTGGGACAATTGCTTTGCTGCTGTCCGACGTACTTGCTGTGACGTCCCATTGTCGAGAAGAAGAATAAGCTTATCTTGTCTGAGTGTATGCATTAGTTTGTATCTTTGCTGTAAGTGCACGATGTATGCTTGCTCACCTGAACGACATTATTATTGCTTCTCTGTTAAGTGGACAACCTCCACCAGCAAGAGCAATTACGTAAACGATGGACGGCGGCGAACGCCTTTGATAGTGGAGACGCGCGCCGAAAATGTGAGCCGCGAGGGGGTGGAAGGGGGAAAGACGGGTGTTTGTTTCTGAGCGAGGTTGCGCTTTTGTGGTGTTTGTGAGTAGACCTCTTTTATCCCCGTTTTTTTGACTTTCGGGCATTTCGGGTATTATTCATTGTGGCACAACACACCGTAAACACACGGTCAGCTCGGCCCTCTGACGATTATCGCCTACCACCATGTGTATACACGTTGCATTTGAAGCATCTGTAGACATGATCACGAAGCTGATCCTGCCATACATGCACACAGTAAGGACAGTACATCTTCTTGTTCAACTTCCCGCATGCATAATTACCTAGGAGCAAACGTAACTCTCTATTCCGACATGATGACTACCGAGGAGAAAAGTACCTCGGGTATCGGCTCTCTCTGTCCTGGCTTGTGTCTCAAATGTGCCCGGATCCCCACACTTTAGCATAGCCTGCACGGCGTCACCGTGCTCACAAGCAATAACAATGATCGGAGTCCATCACAGCTTCTCCGTCTCCGTGCGAGCTCAGTACACACTCCCTGCTAAAATAGACAATAGTCAATCGCCTCGGAACCGGCTCAGGCACGTTCTTCCCTTCTGAACCACCGCGTCGAATGACCGATTGGCGTTACGCGTTTTATTGTTTACCTTTTCAAAATATCACTTGGTGGAGCCGGAGACATACGGGTGAAAGGGAGGACGGTTGATTTTCATTCACCCTCATGCTCACGGTATTCATCAGCGGGCATAAAGCGATCAAAGCATCAAAGCACTGTTTCTGCGTTTCTGCATAGGACAAGGAAAAAGAGAGAGAGAGGAACGCGCTTTTTGTCAGTTACAGGAGATCCTTTAGCGATCAGGGACACGCAGCAGAGCTCGATCTCTTCTCACCCTGTTACGCGTTGTTACCCCCTCCACCTAACGTGACCACCCGTTGTGTCATATCGTTCACCGTTCACCGTTCACCGGGGGCATCTCTACTGATCCTCGTTTCCCTCTCTAATTTGACTTTAATCTTTGTTTCCTTGTGGGACACCTTCAAGGGGGAAAGGAGTGGGTGTTTGTTGTTGTGTACTCTTTTTTTTTCAGTTACGATGCGCGTCTGCATTTGGTTTGCTGAGACCTAGCCGACACCGTTGGTTTCAGTCTTAGTATAAACATCGAGACATCCTCGTCGCCACTCTTGTCTTTCTTTTCTTTTCTCTTCCTAACTCAACTTATTAATATATCATCTTATAGACGACCTCTTTCACGTTCTTTACCTTCTCATTTTCACGTACTTGACGTTTCCTCACGCAAACTCACAAACAACCCATACACACAAGATGTCCGCTGCTAAAACTCTCTTCTTCGTCGCTGCTACCGTTCTCGGTGCTGCTGTTGTCAACGGTCAGGCCGCCCCCAACTGGCAATACGTGAGTTATTAGCTTTATACTGTGAGACTGAATCGCGCTAACCAGTGAATGCTCTCATAGATCCCCACTGCTTGTTCTTCTCAGTGTGCCCAGACTGTCCAGTCTTCTTACCTCTGTTCCGTGAGTCGCGTCGTGAGAACCGCACGGGCCACTTGCTGATCCTTCCTGCAGACCAACTACCAGAGCAACACCGACGTTTACGGATGTTTCTGTAACAACTACCCCTCCGACGCCGCCGACTGTGCTTCTTGTTTGAACAGCAACGACGCTGCCGCTCTTGCTTCCCTCCTCACCTCTACTCAGACCGCGTGCCCCGCCGCCATCCAACAATGTTTCTTCTCTTGTTCTTTCGACACCTGTGCCTCTTCCGACATCGCTTGTCAATGTGAGTCGTCTCAGACGCTACTGTGAATTCGGCGTGATTCTCTTGCTAACGACTTGTCCGTAGGTGACGGTGCCTACCTCGAGAACATCTACAACTGTGCCTCTTGTAACACTGCCAACAACAACGCCGGTACCACTCAGATCACCGACTTCAACAACCTCCAAGAGTCTTGTGCCAACCAGAACTACACCGGTGCCTCTTCGTCCTTCTCCACCATCGCTCTCCCCACCATCGCGACTGCCCAATACAACGCCCCTGCCCTCACTGCTACCGGTGGTGGTGCCGCTGCTACCGGTGCTGCCTCTGAGCTCGGTGGTGGTGACGCTGCTGCTGCCGCTACCGCCGCCGCTGGTTCCAATGCTGCTGGTGCCTCTGGTAATGCTGGTGCTGCCGGCGCTGCCGGTACTGTCGCCACTACCGCTGCTGGTACCACCGCTCTCGCTGGATCTGCCGCTACCACTGCTGCTAGCGGAGCTGCCGGTGCTTCCAAGGCTGCTACTACCGGTGCTGCTGCGTCTGGTGCCGCTGCTTCCAAGGCTGCTTCCGGTACCTCTGCCGTCAAGTCTGGTGCTGCTTCCGGTACCGCTGCCGCTGGTTCCTCTACCTCTTCTGCCGCTTCCGGTGCCGAGAAGTTCGCCGTTCCCGCTTTCGGTGGTGTTGTCGCCCTCGCCGGTGCCGTCCTTGCCTTGTTCTAAACGATCTCTCTGTAGAATAGGAACGATCTTACAATCTATCATACTATAACGTGCTTCTGCTTTCATCTCACGAACGGATCATACGTTTCTATATGACTTCTTCTTAAAACCCATCTTAACTTTTATTCGCTTCGCTATTTCTCTTTTATAGGATCGAGTATTGTTCTCATGCATGCTTGGTGGTTGGTGCTTGATGCTTCGCGAGATACATTACAACTACGAATTGAATATCCTTGAATGCTGCAGATCATGTCGTCCTGTCAACACCTCTCCCAGAGGCCATGTCGTCGCTGGACCTCGTTCAGCTTCTTCCGTCCAGGCCCAAAAGTCGTTCTCGTCCACTTGAACCTTTGGCTCATCACTTCCTACACCAACGGATTCTATCTCGATCGTCCGTTCTTCGATATGTCGCACTTCGATATCGATGATCTCCCGGAAGGGATGTAAGAGTAGTTGGGAAGAGGCATATGGTCCTATCAAGTTGAGTCGGACGGCTGAAGAGAGGAGTGATCGAGCATGTAAGAAGAGGTGCAGATGGATTGCTCGGTCTGAGTCACCGATAGAAGGTCAACCGCTGTCGCTCTTCATCACAGCAATGAAAGGTCAAGCACGATCTGCGACTCACCTAATGATAAACCCAAAACACGAGTCATGACTCCAAAACAGATGGCCAGATGACCTGGCGCTTCACCTTTTCTAATCACCTTCTTATACTGATCCACTATATCTTTTGCTATTCCCTCAAGTTGCTCGCTCTCGCTCTCGCTCTCTCCCAGATCTTCACCTTGATCTTCATCGTTGTGATATAACCCTACCGGTCTACTCAGACCTCTTGTGAAAAGAGTCAACATTGCTACTCCTTGAGCTTTCGATGATCTTCTCGCGACGTGAGAAAGGAGCGTAGCTTCGTGATACCTATCCAAAGCGGCAATCCGTCCTACTACCCAATCCACCACCTCCTCTTCCCCTTCCACCCTTCCTCCCATTGGTCGTTCCTTCCCTTTGCCTTTTCGTAGTCGTAATGCTTGATCTACCATCTCCCACGAAGCACGTACGAAGCCCCCTGTGGTATTGCCATAATTCCCAACTTCGGCTCTTGCAAATTCAACAACACCGTTCAGTGTAATGGCTTTTGATCCTCCTCCGCCGTTTTCGCGAGGGATAGGTTCGGACGAGCTCGAGCTCGAGTATGAGGAGGAGGAGGAGGAGGAGGAAGAAAGAAAGCCGTGCTTGGCATATGATTCGAGGCCTGATGAAGAGACGAAGCCGCCCGTGGGAAGATTGGAATCAAGTAGGACGTAGAGGAGGTGCAGTTCTTCCGGTGATGGGTGAGGTTGGGGAAGAGGTGCCGGTGTCGGAGTAGCAGTGGGAATCATGCTAGGATCGGAATGGGGACGAGGCGCGGGGGATACCGCTATTCACTATGCTGATTGGTAAGTGAGTGTGTGGTGTACAGGAACTATGTGGAAAGAAGAACGACTGGAGAAGGAGTGGAAATGGGACGGAATGACTGTTGAAATCCAAATGCCGTTTTCATCGGCTGGCTATCTTATCTCTCAGACCACACCCACGCACAAGCTTGCCGGCTTTCATATACAGTAACAATCGAACAACCATATGTTCTGTCTTTCTCAACCTGTTGTATCATCTCCTATGCACTTGCGTGGGAAACGCAATACCTTGCAAGCCAACACTATGCATGAGAACTATTTATTGATGCTCGTCTATCCGAAGACTGAGCTTTTCTTTTGTTTGTTTGTTTATGTACATACTGGGGTGGGGTTTTGAAGATTAAGTATATATGCAAGGTGAGAAAGGGGGAAAAAGAAGACAAGTTTGTTCCGCTACTGCTACTACTACTATTGTAAGAAAACACTATTCTATAGGCATATCAATCGCCTTATGCACCCAAGACAAGTGTGAGAAGAGCCATTCGAACCTAAACAAGAAGCATCAGTAACCTGGACAAGATTGCTTGGAGAACCACTGTACTCACGAAAAGACCATATCTCATCTGTCTGAAGTATGCCGCACGTCTCGAATCGAAATCGACCTCTGGATCAATCTCATTCAACCTCGGCAGAGGGTGCATGACGATCGCCGACTCCTTCGCTCGCGCCAAGACATCGTTGTTGATCACGTAGATGTCCTTGACCGACTCGTATTCGGCCTCATTGTCGAATCGTTCTCTCTGGACTCGAGTCGCGTAGAGGACATCGGATCGAGCGACAATCTCGTCGCTGAGAGAGTGGGACTCGGTCCATCGGATACCAGATCGAGAAGCTTCGTTCTTGACGGATTCGGGCATCGCGAGCGATGGTGGAGACACAAAGTTGAGGGTCACGTCGTACAGCGAGAGGAGCTTGACAAGACTGTGAACGGTTCGGCCGTTCTTCAGGTCACCAACTGTATCACAAGACGTCAGCAATGTTCTTACCGCACAAAAAGAACCACGTCTACTCACTCAATGTCACGGTGATACCGTTAACGGAACCCAACTCTTCTCGGATACAGAAGACATCCAACAAACTCTGCGTTGGGTGCTCTCCAATACCATCACCAGCGTTGATGATGGGCACGGGACTCGACTTGGCAGCAGACTTGCTGCTTCCGACTGCAGGGTGTCTGAGCACGATGGCATCAGAGTAACATCCAACAGTTCGGATGGTGTCGGCGAGTGACTCTCCTTTAACGACGGAAGAAGTGGAAGCGGTCACTTGGACGACTTCACCACCGCATCGCTTCATGGCCGCTTCGAACGAGGTTGACGTTCGAGTAGAAGGCTCGTAGAACAATGTACACAAGACTCGACCTCGAAGAGTGTCGACAGAACCACTTCGCTCGACCTGGTTTCGCATCTCCGAAGCAAGGTTGAAGAGCGAGTGAAGATCTTCTCGGTCAAATTGCTTGACGGAAAGGATGTGTCGTCGGGTGAAAGAGGGGTGAGTCTGGAGTGACATGAGGGGTCGCACGGGAGATGCATCTCGCATCGAGGCGTTGGTAGCGAGAGACATGAGCTTCTCGCCTCCGACGGGGAACGACTGAGATCGCTCAATGGTGGGTGATCGGAGACCAGTGATCGAAGGGCGCTTGGTGGAAGCGAATGAACCTCGAGATTGTTTGGGTGCGATTCGAGGACCAGAGGCGGAGACGTCTCGGCCGAAAGGCATGGAGAAGGTCACGCCATCGAGGAAGACGGAATGAGCATTGACGACAACTCGGTGGACAGCACCAGAAACCTGTTTGTCCTGGAGAGGAGACCAAGTCTCAGAACCGAATACAGACTTTCGGTTCACCTCGACCTCCACGTAAGTCTGCGCTTGTTCTGACAAGCCAAAGATCGCTCGAGGGTTCTCGCTCAGTCGGAGAGAGATGTCCTCGAGGGTAAGCTTGCCCTGTGACACAGCGGTGAGGAGAAGAGGAAGCGACTCGGCGACACCAGAGTCGGCAGAGACAGGCTTGCCAAGAGCAGAGCCAAGCTCGTAAGGGAGGACACCGACGGAGAAGATATCGATGGTAGCGAGGTTCTCCCAGAGCGCTTGCTGGTCTTCCTGAGTAGGAAGGCACTGGGCCTCAGGGAAGTCGGCCTGGGAGTAGAACAAGGCGTAGATGGAGACGTCACAAGTGACGGCCAAACCCTTCTCCTTGGCAAGAGCGATCAAGAGGATATCATCACGAGTGGAGACGCTGGCGATATGGATCGATCGGCTGTTCAAGCTCGCAAGTAAGAGGATCGAAGCGAGATCGGTTGCTCGCGCATCGGTAACGATGGGCTTGTCTGCGGGCCATGAAGCAAAGTGCTGAGCGACGCTGCTGACCTTGTTGACGGATCCGAAGAAGTTGTTGAAGGGGATGAAGAGAGCCTTTGCACCAGCCGCGACAGCATCTTGGAGTCGGGTTGCGTTGTCGGCAGTAGCAGCGACAGAGAAGAAGTAGTCGCAGTGAGCGGAACCGGAAGCGTTGGCTTGGGCTCGCTGAAGCGAGATCTCGTCCTCGACCGCCGAAGCAACACCCTGAGGAACCATCTGCAAGATCGTGAATCCACCTCGGATAGCCGCTTGAGTAGCCACACCAAAGTCCTCCGAGTTGTTCTCCGCAGCACCGGGGACGAATGCTTGCACCGAGACCAAACCGGGGAAGGTGAAAGTCTGATGCGAGGTTTGATAGTCAACACTGGAGATTTCGAAAGTAGGCTTTCGGATGATCGCCTCAATGAAGAGTTTCGCATTCTTGACGTTGGTGATGAGAGGAACAGCAAAGTCGACAGCCATTCGTCGAGACTTGTAACCCTGAGAGATGTAACTGGCAGGTCGTCGGTATCGGTTCTTTGACGGCAAGTTGATGTACAAGTCGATCATGTTGTTCGCCAAATGTTGAGTAAGAGAAGACTCAGCCTTGTTGGGGTTGAGATCGTTCTCCGAGCCAAGCGCTTCGAGATACTTGACGGGGATACCGTGTTCTTGAATGAAATCGGCGGTACCAGCGGTAGCGTAAAGGTTGTAACCCATTCGGTGGAGTTTGTTGACCGAAGGAAGCATCTCGAGCTTCTCCTTGAAGGAACCGATCGACAAGAGGATGTTCTTCTTGGGCGGGTGAATACCAGTCGAGATGAGCGCCTTGAGGTACGCGTCGTACTTGTCCTTGCCGAAACAAGCGACTTCACCGGTGGAAGCCATCTCGACACCGAGGATAGGGTCCGCACCGGACAATCGACTGAATGAGAACTGAGGAACCTTGACACCGACGTAGTTGGGAGGCATCTTGATGTCAGGGTAAGGGGTGACGCTGAGACCGAGCATGACCTTGGTGGCAATCTCGATGGCGTCGATACCGGTGACCTTGGACACGAAGGGGAAAGACCTCGCAGCACGAAGGTTACATTCAATGACCTTGATCTCGTTATTCTTGGCGATGAACTGGATGTTGTAAGGACCCGTAACGTTGAGGGCTGCACCGATCTTCTGGGTGGCGATCTCGATCTTTTGGATGGTCTCGGGGTCGAGATCCTGAGGAGGCAGGATAAGGGTGGCATCACCCGAGTGCACACCGGCATTCTCGACGTGCTCGGAGATGTAGTGCATGACCATCTTTCCGTCTCGCGCAATAGCGTCCATCTCGATCTCCTTGGCCTCTTCGATGTACTTGGAGATGACGACTGGGTGGTCTCGAGAGACATCCGCGGCTTGACCGAGATAACTGTTCAAGTCGTCTTGCGAGAACACGACGTTCATGGCGGCACCTGACAACACGTACGACGGTCGGACGAGCACAGGGTATCCAACCCTGTCACAGAATGATTTGGCGTCCGCGAAACTGGTCAACTCCTTCCACAAGGGCTGGTCAACACCGATTTTGTCCAACATTCGGGAGAACTTGTATCGGTTCTCGGCGGTGTCGATCATCTCGGGAGAAGTACCGTAAATCTTGACGTTTTGTCGGTGCAAGTTGAGCGCAATGTTGTTGGGGGTTTGACCACCCATCGACAAGACAAGACCGCTGGATCGTTCAATGTCATAGATATCCAACACTGTCTCGAGACTGATGTTCTCAAAGTAGAGCTTGTCTGCCTCGTCGTAATCGGTCGAGACGGTCTCGGGGTTGTAGTTGATCATGACCGTCTTCATACCGTTCTCACGAAGGGTTCGGATCGCTCGGACGGCGCACCAATCGAATTCGACGGAAGAACCAATTCGGTATACACCGGAACCGAGGACCATCACACCGTTGTCCTCGAAAGTAACATCGTGCTCGCTAGCATTGTATGTGGTGTACAAGTAGTTGGTGAAACAGGGGAACTCGGCAGCGACGGTGTCGATCTGCTTGACGAAAGGGGTGATACCCGCTTCGACACGAAGTCGTCGCACGGCGAGCTCGTTCGAGTTGAGCGCTTTGGCGATCTGTCGATCCGAGAAACCGAGCTGCTTGGAGTTTCGGATGAGCTGGATGGGAACGGTCGAGGCGTTGTAGTGACTAAATGTCAGCGATGCTTTCCAATTGTTTGACTCACCCTAAGACACCCTCGGTCTTGGACAATCTCTCCAATCGTGTCAAAAACCACTTGTCAATGTTTGACATCTCGTTGATCTTGTCAACAGAATAACCCCTCTTGAAGGCGGTAGCAATGGCGAACAATCGCTTGTCGGTAGGGTTGGCAATCTCGTAGTCGATGTCCTCGACAAAGGTGTGCTCGCCGAAACCAGGGAACTGATCGTCGATACACCTGATAGCTTTTTGAATCGTCTCTTCGAAGGTTCGACCGATAGCCATGACTTCTCCAACACTCTTCATGGAACTACTCAGAGCGGTGCTCACTCGGCTGAACTTCTTCAAGTCCCATCGGGGGATCTTGACGACACAGTAATCCAAACTGGGCTCGAAACAAGCGCTAGTGAGCTTGGTGACTGAGTTCCTGATTTCGTTGAGAGGGATGTTGAGACCGAGCTTGGCAGCGATGAAGGCGAGGGGGTAGCCGGTAGCCTTGGAAGCAAGAGCCGACGAACGCGAGAGACGAGCGTTGACTTCGATAATGCAGTACTCCTTGGAGTATGGGTTGAGCGCGTACTGAATGTTACACTCTCCAATGACACCGAGATGTCGGATGACGTTGACGGCGGTGGTACGCAGCATGTTGTAATCGGCATCGGATAGTGTTTGGGAGGGAGCGACGACGATCGAGTCTCCGGTATGAATACCGAGCGGGTCGAAGTTCTGCAGAATATCAGCACACAACCCTCTCAGAGTCATAGAGCATCCTTCTCACCTCCATGTTACAGACGGTGATACAGTTGTTCCTGCAATCTCGGACAACTTCGTACTCGACCTCCTTCCATCCCTTCATACTCTTCTCGACGAGCACCTGAGGACTGGTAGCGAACGCTTTGCCACAAAGGTCGGTGAGTTCGGCCTCGTTGGAAGCGAAACCGGAACCCAGACCACCAAGGGCGAAAGCGGCTCGGACAATGACAGGGTATCCAATCTTCTTGGCAGCGGTAAGCGCCTCGTCGAGGTTGACAGCGGATGCTGATTCGGCACACTTCTCGCCGATCTCCTCCATGGCTCGAGCGAACAACTCTCGGTCTTCCGTGGTGATGATGGTCTCGATAGGAGTACCGAGAACCTTCACACCGAGACCCTCGAACTCGTCCTTGAGCTTGATACCGACACTGAGTGCGGTTTGACCACCAAAGGTACAGTAGATACCGTCAGGCTTCTCGTGCTTGATGATCTTGCGGACGAATTCGGCGGTGACAGGAAGGAAGTAAACCTTGTCGGCGAGACCCTTGGAGGTCTGGATGGTAGCAATGTTGGGGTTGACAAGGATTGTGTAGATACCTTCCTCCTTCAAAGCCTTAATAGCTTGAGAACCGGAATAGTCAAACTCTCCCGCTTGACCGATGGACAAACCACCGGAGCCAAGGACAAGGACCTTCTTGACCTGCTCACGGGGTCGGAGAGCGATGTTGGCAGCGAGCTCGCCACCGGGCATGTCGATGGGGACCAATCGACCTTCTCGAGCGCACTCCACTATACTCTGGATGAAAACATCGAAGAGGAACTCGGTGTCTCGAGGACCAGGGGCGGACTCGGGGTGGAATTGAACCGAAAAGAAGGGCTTGCCGTTCTTGCCCATCCAGATACCTTCGTTGGAGTTGTCGTTGGCATTGGTGAAAAGGGGTTCCCAACCGTTCTTGAGGGTGGTAACATCGACCTCGTAACCGTGGTTTTGAGAGGTAATGTAACATCGACCGGAAGTCGCGCAAGTACAAGGCAAGTTCATACCTCGGTTACCGTACTTCATCTTACGGGTAGAAGCGCCGGACGCCAAAGCGAGAAGCTGGTGACCAAGACAGATACCAAAGACGGGGACCTTGGAGGTCTCGAGCGCTCGAGACAGGTTGGCAATGGTCTCCTTGACCATGGAGGGGTCACCTGGACCGTTGGAGACGAACAGACCATCGTATGGCTCGCTCTCGGCGTTGAAGTCGTAGTCCTGGACAAAGGTTAGAATTCGCTTATAGAGTTTTCATGAAAGACGACTCACCCAAGGAACAACCTTGACCTCGACACCTCGTTCTCTGAAACACCTGATCTGGTTCCATTTCATACCCACATCGACAGCGATGACTCGCATCTGTCTACCGGTGTGAGGGTGCATCTTTTTGTCCGACCCAGTACCAGCTGTGTAGACGGTGGGCTGTTTGGTGGAAACCATTGCAACGAGGTTTTGCCCGTTGGGGTCGTAGTAAGGGACGGTCTCGTAATTCTCTCTCCAGTTGAGCGAGACGTTCTCGGTCGACGCGGAGCGGACCATGGAAGGGGCCGAGAGACCGTTGAGGAGACGTGAAACGCCGCCAAGGACACCAGGTTGGGCATCACGACCTCGCTCGCCATCGACATTGCCGACCTGCTTGTTGAGCACACGACCGAGCAAGACACCGCCTTCTCGTAATCGCTTGGTCAACATTCTTGTGTCAACACCCCAGATGGCGGGGATACCTTGCTCCTTGAGCCATTGACCAAGACTCGAGTTGGCGAGGTGGTGTGAGAAGCTTGGGTGGTAGTTGGCCACGACAAGGGCAGCGATGTGGATATGAGACGACTCGAACTCGAGAGGGAGGGAGTCAAGGAGGTGGTTAGGAGGAGGGACGTTGTGCGCATCCTCAGAGGTGGGGACGTTGCTAGTGGAGACAGCAGGTCTCTCGGGGACACCGTAGTTACCGATCAAGGGGTAGGTAAGGATGAGGATTTGGGAAGAGTAGGAAGGGTCGGTAAGGGATTCGGGGTAACCGACCATACCTGTTGGGAATGAGCATGATGACCTCCCTTGTTCAAAGGGGTCAGCTTACCAGTCTGGAAGACACACTCTCCCGCGACGCTCTTCTTTGCACCGAACGAGTGACCGGCGAGGGCCAAACCGTCTGCGAGCTCGAGAACGGCATCAGGCTCGCCCATGCTGTCGTCCCAGGTGGGTTCGGCGGGCATGCCCTCGTAGTCAATTCCCTTGAGGGTGGCAGGAGGGTAGAGACTGCCGTGCGGTTTAGGAGCAGGAGCGACATAGGAAGCAGCTCGAGCTGGGACAGGTCGACTCTTGGATGAAGGGGAAAGAGCCGCAGCAGCCGGCGAAGAAGGGGGGGTGACTTCGACGCTGACCGCACTGTGTGTAGCAGGCGCCAAAGAGGCGGCCTGCTGAGTGGGGGGGATGTCGCTGGAGGGGACAGCTCCCTCGAAAGCGGGTGTGATAGACACCATCACGATCACGACGTAGGGGGAGGTGGGACTAAAATTTTCTGAGATGAGATGGACTGCTGGTGCTGTTCTGACCCTTTTCTCAAAAAAGATTGGTTTTTTGCTAAAAGGTTTGGAACAAGCACTGGCTAGCTTTTTGAGGGGAGCAGCGAGGTTATGTTTATTGCATCACAAAAGAGAGAGAGGAGAGAGAGAGAAGAAGAAGGAGGAGAAGAAAAAAAGAGAGAAGAGAAAGAGAAAGAAAGGTTGAATGGATAGTGTAGGATTGGGATGGACAGTCACCGCAGAGCATAGCGAGAGACAGATGCCTCGGACGCACACTTTTGGAAAAAAATATTAGTTTGGCGCGTCCATTAATTAATTTTATCCCGATCACTCACCGCACACGGAATCAGATTAAACTCTTCGGGAAATACCACGTGGGGGCTACACAGAAATGATACGATGGTGGTCCGATATCACCCAAAGCCGTGACGTGATCGTAGAGTAGATCGTACACAGATATATAAGATGTAAAACCTAAAAAGTTGGCAACGCATCTCACACCTTCAACCACACAAACCAAATACACAACGAAGATGACGGCTGATCCTGTACCTGCTACTCAAGCGAACGGCTCTCAAGTAGAGCATGCTATCGACTGCCAGTCTCTCACCTACTCCTGGGTGGTGGGAACGGACCCTGTGCTGATCGACGTCGATTTACAACTCGTCAAAGGCGATCGATGTCTTTTGCTAGGAGCCAACGGGGGTGAGTGATGAGAGCTATCCTATTGAGCCGCAGAGGCTGATTCTATGTGATCACCTTATATAGCGGGAAAATCGACCCTGCTCAGAATCCTGGCAGGAAAGAAGTTGACCCAAACTCGATGCTGTAAGATCCTCGGTCAAGATGTGTTCATGAAGCCTCCAGGTGTGAGTTTTCGACTGGCCTTTGAGCGCCTTTCTAATCTAATATGCTCCTATAATCGTAGGGCGTTGTCTACCTCGGTACTGAATGGTCTACGAACCCTGTCGTCCGATCCGATATCGTTGTATCGCATTTCCTTGACTCGGTTGGAGGTTACAGACACAAAGAGAGGAGAGATAGGTTGTTGCAAATCCTTGATGTGGACTTGGATTGGTGAGCATTCCCTTCTAGCCTTTCTATTTACCAAGTACTGACCGACTACTGTAATAGGCGCATGCATCAGGTAGATTCCGCTTTTTCTAACCTCGCTTTTGGAGACTCCAGCTGACGATTCTTTAGATCTCGGACGGAGAACGACGACGTGTGCAATTGTGTATGGGTCTGATGGGAGATTGGGATGTGCTTCTCCTCGACGAGGTGGGTCAGGTTCCCGGTCAGTAGTTGTCTCAAGAAGGCTGCTGACTGGGCTGAGTAGGTTACCGTCGACCTTGACGTTCTCGTGCGAGCAGACTTGATCGAGTTCCTCGTCTCCGAGTCGGAAACCCGAGGCGCCACTATCGTCTGTGAGTGTGACAAGTCGCCATTCAGCGAAGGCCTCTAGTTATCACTTTCAACAAAGCTAATCATGGCGTGGCAGACGCAACACACATCTTTGACGGATTGAAGAACTTCCCCACCAAGATCTGTCACATGCAAGTCGGTTCCACACCTCGAGGTATGGTCCCCTGGCCCCCTGCCGACGTCCCCTCGGACAAACTTGATCTCTTCACACTTGCTTTGGGCTGGTTGAGAGAGGACAAGGTGTTGAGAAAGGACAAGGAGGAGAGCAAAGGTAGAATCAGGGGACCCAAGACTGATGTGAGTTGTGTCGTTTCTGACAGTCAAGGTTGGACGTCGTGCTGATGTGTTTTGTTTTAGACAAAGGACCGAGTCACCTTCTACCAAAAGTATGATTACGCGCATTAGGATGTCACCCAAACCCACATTGTATATTCAACATTACACAGAGAAAGCATAGATGTAGAGTAGAAGGATACAAGTATACAGTTAAAATAGCATGGATCGGAACATTGTCTGTTTGTATGCATTCAACATTGCACGTTGGCGCGTTCCCGGATCGGGTTGGCAGAGCAAGACCCGTGATATTGTGCAGGTTGACTGTTGATCACTTGCAAGTGCAATCAATGGCATTCTAATAGCCCCTGATGTCGCCAATAAGGTAAACAACACATGAATACGATAGTATTATGAGCTACAATAGTGACATTGGGTGTTAAGCCAGATATACAACTTCTAGTTCTCAACCTCATTCAACTCGTGTGCTCGCTTCACAACGTCGTTCTACACATACAATCAGCACGATGCCTCATCTTCAAAAACAGACAAATGGAGGACGAGAAAGGGTCTGGGAGGAGAGAGATGACTTACCCCACTACGAGTGATAACGACGGCTGGATCATCCTCCGTCCCATTCTTTGAGATCGTGTTCCCCTTCTTGGAAGTGACTTCGGCTTTCCCTTCAACGATATCTGCGACTTTACCAGCTACGAAGGGGAGAGAGGGTAGGTAAGCGATAGGGTCGTGTTTCGAATTGTTCTGAACTTTGGGTAAACATGTGCAAGTTGAGGCAGGAAAGGGGGAGATTGGATCTGCTTCTCACCAGATAAGTGGTGTGGGAACTTGTACGTACAGGGTTTGCCAGATCCCCAGTTCCATGATACTTCATCACCTTTCTTCAATTCTTCAGACATCTTGTTTGTTTGCGTATATGTAATGTAAGTTGAGGTAATCGACTTTCAAGAAATGGTTTGTTCAGTGCACTTTGGTTCATGAACAATAACTAATGCGGGTTATATACGTACCATTTGAGAACGATGATGTCAATTCCAGTAACGGCAACGAAAACATTACGATCGAAAGATCGACGGAGCATGTAACCGACATCGGGAAAAAGAAAAACAACACCGGAACCGGGAACATTACGAGTTGATCCCCCCCTCTCGCTTACTGCTCGTGCCTGAGATGAGACGAGATGATTTCCACGGACAGCAATCTAACAGAGCAGAAAGCTGTCATCTTGATCAGAATCGCCATGGACAGGTGAACAGCTGTATGTCCAACACATTAAAACGATGCATGATACCGACAATATAAAAGTTGAGCAATCCCTCGAGCCAAAATATGATGTGTCCTGTTCTCGTTTCACATGCAGTCCTCGCTCACGCAGATCCTGCCACTGCAGCAAGTACCGGTGCGCCTGCTCCATTCACCTTGCTCTCTCCTGCCGCTCCTTGCACTCCTGAGCTCACTACTTCCACCTCCCTCTCCCTATCTCCGTTCACCTTGTCCCCGTCACCATCCCCATTCACTTTTGACCCCGCACCCGATCCTGCTGTGCCCGTCGCACTCAACGGACTATGAGGTACGCTCCCTCCCGCTCCATGTCCATGTCCATGCGAAACACGTCCGCTCGCACCTCGTTTTTTGTCTTTGAATATATCTTTCAACACCTCTCTTACGTCAGGTTGTGGTTTTCTCCCTGCTCCTATACCAGTCAGTGATGATGATCCGTTTGTCGATATCAACGATGAACCTCCTGCTCCTGCTCCAGCACCGGCGCCAACTGCCGCTCCGCCTCGTGAGATGGCAGAAAGATGATCATCTGCTATGGTGGAGATGATGGATGGTGCAGCCGATGTTGTGATAGTATCTCGACGTCCGCCTGCGAATACAAGCGAGTGTTGAAGATCAGTACCATCATACGATCCCGATGCACGGGACACTCACCTATCGCCTCTCTCAGATCGCCCACGTCGATGCTCCTCGATACCGGTCTAGCTCCGCCGTTCCCATTGAAGCTTTGGTAACTACCGTTGTTCAGGCTCATAAGAACATGGGCAACATCGTAATGCGGGTCATCGGCCGGTACGATGTTCGCGGAAGAGAACCTCTCGACGGCTGCACCAAACTAATGTTAGAACCAGGATGCGATGAGTACAGACGTCACTCACAATCCTTGATTGCACTTTCGACGGTCCATCTACTACCAAACTTCCGTTTCAAAGCTTTCTCATCACCCTTCGTCACACCTTGCACGACCTTTGCGCCTGTCAAAGACGACAAAATCACCTCGGAATCAAGTAATGGTTTCGTCGCCGAGCTGGATTCGCCTTCCATAGTGTGTTGGACGAACGACATGGCAGGTTCGGGCATCGGTAAGATCGTGTTTTGAGAGTATGAGGGCAAAGGCGGTATCAAGTATGGTTCAGGGAGTGAAGCGAGACCCTAGCACAGTGTCACCGAGTCAGCATCCGGACCCATCCGGGACATACATGGCCCAGCCGCACCACTCCTTATCTGGCCTAACACCGCCAACTCACCTTCTCAGCCAACGCTTCGATCTCCTCCAAACCCCATCTCTCTCCGATTCTCCTCCAGATAATCCCCAACATCTCCCTGATCGCTCTCTTCCTCTCCAAGACCCAAGCACCAGCCCTTCCATCGCCCGGTCTTCTCACCAACTCGTTACCTGCATCCTTATCCAAAGCAAGCAACATCGGTGCACCCGTCAACAACGCTGGAATCGGCACGATCGAATGTATCTCGTCTAGTATTCTCAAAGCAGCTGAAAAGTCTAAGGGGGTAGCTACGTTGTCAAACGAATTGAGATGGACGTATGATTGATATCGATTCAAAGGGAGAGAAGGTCTTCGTGATGTCCGAACAGCTCTTTTGTGAGGTGGAGTCGATGTCCCGCCGTTACCGCTACTTCCGTTTGGTGGTGTGGATGTCGGACTCGGTTCGGTGATGTTGAATGAAACGCCCTTTTCCTTGTCACTCCTTGTGGGTGTTCCGCGCGAATCGGTCCCGTCATGAGAAGGCTCCACCTTGTTCGTTTCCGTTGTCGAGTTGTCATTGAAAGCAGCATGGTGAACTTCCGGCGACGCTCGAGATGATGGACCGCCAGTCTGTGTGTTGTTATCCACTCCAACACCGAGACAAGACGACATGACGAGAGTGTAGATCGCCGCATTGAGCGCATTGCAGAATCTATAGATGGTAAAGTCTCCACCGGCGGATTTCGATCCCGATTGAGATTGTTTACTTGGCGATGCACCTCTAGGCATCTCCGTTTCTAGGTAGAGTATCAAAGCTCGCGCATAGGTTGATCGGACAGCGTAGTCCGCTTCGCAGAGGAGTGGGAGGGTTTCTTGCCATACTTCAGGCGCGATAGGGTTTCGTCTGCTTGATCGATGTCGATGAAGTTGTTGCTCGTGCGGTGTGTCGGGTGATATGGGTCCGGTAGCGGGTGCTTTGCCTTTGTCGGCGTGTATTTGGGTATTGTTATCATTGGTGACCTTGGAGGAGATTCGCGACAAGGAGTTGTTGTTGATCTTCGTTTCCGCCTCCTCATCCGCTGCGTCGGCGACGACCATGACTCCTGTGATACAGTGTATCAAGACTCTAATGATTTCCGGTCTCGCTTTGTCGGCTGTCGGGAGTTCAGCGATACGGACGGCCAATTCCTCGACAATATCGTTGATTTGATCCGCATAGTATATGTGCGTGCCGAGACTGCTTACACATTGCACAAGAGGCGGCAGGAGAGCGTCTCGCGGATCAAAGTGGATCCGACGGACGATGAGCGAGACAAGGTTTTGTAATAGATCCGAGACACCAAGACCGACAAGGGAGGTCGTCGAGTTGAGGATGGTGGTGATCATCGCCAAGACAGAAGTATGTTTCGGTGTCGGTGCTTCATCTTTGAGATCGACCAGAACTTCTACGAGACGAGTGGGTACCACGAATCGATATTGCAAGGTGATCCAAGCTGTTAATCTCTCCGAGATCCAACAACATCGTTCGACATCTTGCCAAGAGCCTTGTTTATCGAGGAAAACACCGACTCGATCGATGATGTGCGATGCTTGGGTGACTTGACATTGACCCACGAGGAGATGCAATGATCTCAGTGAGGCGGACAAGACGTCCGAGGAGGAAGGTCCCTTTTCTCCTGGAACATGGGCGTGTAAGGATGGAGCTCGTCGATCGTTGATAGGTCTTCTTGCCGAGAATTCTGTGAAGAATGGCGAAGGTGAAGCATCCATCTCAATCTTTGCCGTCTCCAACTTCAAGTGATCCATCGTTCCCTCAAAAACGTTTTGCATCAGAGGTGGAAGGATAAATCCGACCTGTTTTGGGAATTCTCTCGTCGAGGTGTACAGAGCGTCCGAGGTGACTGCGCCATGTAAAGCAGCCAGTGCGATTAATCTCGTTCGATTCTGCTCTTCCATGTCCGTCTTCTCCTGCGGGTCGACATGAGTCGCCATCTTTCCGAATTTCGAGAGAATGTCGAGATACGTTCTAGTAAGAGGGTCGTCGACACCGATCGCCGAACCGTCCGTATATGTCGTGAACGATATGAAAGCAGCAGCAGCTCTTCCGATGACTTCCAAATCCAATCCACCTCTCTGATAGACTCTCACATCCAAACTCCTGTCAATCACTCTCAAGGCCCATCTTCCAAATAATCCTATATCCCGCTTACATTCCGTCAATAACGCTCTCAATATCGCCAAGGAGATCAACAAGCTAGCTCGGTATTTCGGATATCCAGCGGTAGATCGTTGTGTTTCCTTGATCACTCGTTTGTCGAGCTCTTCACCGATCTTGGCAAGTTTGGACGGTTTGTTGGTAGCGAAATAGGTGAGTTTGGAGAGGTCTTGAGATAAAGGTCGATATTCAGGTCCAGAGGTGAGAAGCGCTTTGGAAGGTGGGTAACAGGCGTTAAGGTGGGCCACCTCTGGCTGGAGGTTATTGCATGGGAAGCAGCCCATGCCGAAGGTATGTAGGAGGCTGGTACAGCCAAGTGATCTGGTAAGCTGTGAAGAAGCGATACAATATGGTCCAAGCGGTCAAAAGAAATGAAGGTGATTTAGAGGAGGCTTGGCAAGTTGGGAAGACGCAAGATGTAACAGGGGGTGAGAGATGAGCGAGGTCGTCCAGGGATGGGGACGCAGCTGCTCGTGTGTACCAGCTTTTACGTCTGTTCTTCTGGATGGGAGATGAAAGGAAATGGTGGTTGAGTCAGATGTAAATGTCAGTCTGAGACCAATGATTTGTTTTCGGGCTCGGGGTCATGTTGCTGTTGCAAGTTAACCACTTTCAGGGTCTCGCACGCGGTGATGGATTCTTGCAGCATCATACAACATCCATGAATACTGCAACATGTCGATGAAAAGCATATTCTAGCATGACGGGCAGCCTCGATTGCTCGCTCGGAAAAGGCTATTGTGAGTGCGAACTAGTTTATGGATGGATGCTTCGGTTGTCATTGGATCGATGTCATCGGAAAAAGTATATATAAAAGGGGGGGAGGCCTGGTCCGGATATAAAACACAACGTTTCTCTCGCTCCCTACACACAGCGATGACTGACACACAAGCACACATGCTAAGACTGACTCCGCTTACTGCTGCTTGCACTCGGGGTTGGCGGCGGCAGCATCAGCTTGGGCCTCGTCAGCATCCTAATTACTAGTCGGCATCACGTCAGTTCCGTTTCCTTTTTTTAAGAGCACAAAAAGTCAGACCACTACCCACCTCATCATCCTCATCATCGTCGTAGTCCTCATCCTCGAAATCCTCCTCGTCCTCCTCCTCAAAGTCGTCCTCGTATCTCAAAGCCTTGCCGGTGAAGTAGTCAACAGCTCGGGGGATGATCTTCTCCTTGAAGTCCTCTCCGATCTGGTAGTCGGTCTCGAGTCGAGCATCGAGCTCCTCCAACTCGTCCTCGTCGACATCGGAAGCCTCAAGGCTCTCGGGTGTGGGCGGTTGAGGGGGCTTGAAGAAGTTGAAGAAGGAGTCGGTGGGGACGACCTTTCGGATGACCCGTGTTCGGCCAGTAGCTAGGGAGACGACGGGTCAGCGGTGGCACGACACGTAATGATAGCCAGACTCACTCTTGTTCCTCTGCTTCTTGATCTCGACCTTCTTGGTCAAGTCCTTCTCCTCCTTCCACTTGATCTCGTGACCGATGGCCTTGTCGTAGACGAAGTCACCACCGTAGCCGACTTGTTCCTGCGAACAGGGTCAGCGACGCTCATAGACGTAATACCCATTGATCAACTCACTTGGTAGAAATAAGTCTTGGTCAACTCGGTGTCCTCGAAGAAGTCGTTGGGGGCGAAAACGAAGTGGAGCTTGAAACCGGGCTGACCGTCTTCAAGGTATGAGAGCTTGATGTCGGTGAGGAGCTTGAGAGCCTATAGTGATGCATGGTATCAGCACAAACCCTTCGGAAAGCCAAAGACAGGTGTGATCACTCACCTCCTCATCTCGGTCAGTGATGGTCTCGGAGATAGGAACGTGGTTCTTCAAGGCGGTCAACCAGAACTCAGGGATACCCTTGATGTCACCAGCCTCCTTGTCATCGATCTCCTCAACCTTGGCACCTTCCTCCTCCTCATCGTCCTCGTCGTCAGAGTCAGAGGCCTTACCGGCCTCGATCTCGGTCTCGGTGGGCTCAGCTTGACCAGTGATGATAGCTTGTCGTCGCTCGTAGAGAGGTTGGAATTTGCTAAGGAACTGGGAGAAAGAAGACGTCTCGTGGTCAACAACTGCTCGACAACGTAGCCTAATACCAGGATGTCCTGACTCACCTTCTTCTCCAACTCGAGGATAGCCATCTGGAACTCGCTCTCAATCTTGGAGTGCTCAACTTGAACACCCTTAAGACCATCGATTCTTCGTCGGACAGGGACGGGGAGAGACTCGATGTAACCGGATGATCGACCAATGAGGTCCTCAAGTTTTGACTGAGCGAGAGCGAGGAGGGCGGGGTTCTGTGATGGGGAATAGATTGTGAGCATGTCTGATTATATATGGAGGTGGTGGGTCATGAGAGGAATGGACAGAGAAGTAGCGACTGCAGAAACAGATTGGTTGACGGGGATACAGGGAGAACATAGTCGATCCTAGTATGAGCGTGATGCCCTTGACTTGCTAATCACCACGAGTCGCCTGTTGTAGCTGATGCACAATTGTGCACAGAGCAGACAAGCCCTTCATGTGTCTACCCGAAATTTCCACGCACGTTCCCCATTGCTTCTGACCATACACACATTCCCAACCCAATGCAAATGAGAGCCAAACTCACCTTTGCCAACAAACTGGCGGGGTTCATACCACCGACATCCTCATCATCACCCTCACTCTCCTCACCCTCTGCGAGAGTCTCGACGGTGGGTTGACCGAGGTTGGCAGGTCTGTTGGTGAGCACACCAGTGTCGAGAGGTGTGTTTTGAGGAGTGGGGGCGACGTCGAGAGAAGGTTCTGTTCGACCTTGGATGTTTTGAGATTGTGACATTGTGTGCGAGTGTATGTCTAAGGAGGTGATTAGGTGAGAGAAGTGAGATATAGGAGAAAAAAAAAGGATGAAAGAAGTCACTGATGGTGGTGGCGATAGTAGGTGGTCAGTCTCTGTGTGTCTGTCTCTGTCTCTACCTGGTGACTGCTTTGCACAGTGCACTGTACGCTACGCGCGACAAAGGGCACTCGCAAATCCTCTCTCTCACCGTAATCGCGTCAACTCACCACCAAGTATATAACACGCTAAAACGCCGAGTGTGGCAAAATCACACAGTGGAGGTAGTCCGCTTGGATTTCAATGCATTCCATGCAGCTTTACTGAATCGTTATCTAACTGTGTACCCGTGCAGCCTCACCATGCTTGGATAACATGGCCTTCGTTTGATAGACCATACTCAAGATGTCAGAAGACCCGACGGACATATTCGATACTTCCCTCTCTACGCTCTTCTCCATACCGCCCATAGCTTTCGACGTATCCTCCTCTTCCTCTCCATACTACACATACACCCCACCTCCATCCTCCGACCTTTCCAAACCAATCGAACTTCGTCTTCCATCTCCACCATCCAATCTCTTCACTACTCTACAAGCGAATCACGTATGGCTATCCTCGATCTACCTTGCAGATCTGCTCGCAACCCAAGTGATCGATGTTAGTCAAACACGAGTAGCAGAACTGGGTGCAGGGGCAGGATTACCTGGTATAGTCGCGCTTGTCTGCGGGAAAGCCGAGAGTGTGATCAGTTCAGACTGGGGAGTAGCGGAAGTGATTGATGTGATTTCGGATAATTTCGACAGAGCCGTCAAAAGTTCCGACGAGGTAGAAGGAGAGAAATGGAAAGTAATAGGTCATGAATGGGGTACCGATCCCTCCTCACTTCTCTCTGCACTGCCACGAACCGGGAAAGATAGCGAACGATTCGATATCCTCCTCCTGGCCGATGTCCTGTGGGCGACCGCCTCCCATCCGGCTTTGATTGAATCGATAGGGAACTTGCTCAAACCGGGAGGTGTGGCACATCTCACAGCGGGTTTACATACAGGCAGAGGACCGGTCAATCGTTTCCTCGAAGGAGTGAGAGATAAGAGTTGGAAGATCGTGGTGAAGGGCGAGGTGAGGTGGAAGAATGATGGTGGATGGGAGGAATATACAGAGGGTATGAAGAAGGATAGTGGAGAGGAGGAAAGAGGGGTAGTTGTGAGATTTGAGATCTGGGTGTGAACGAATGAATACACTTGTAAGTGAGCCTAAGTTGTACCGCACAAATACTCTCCCATGTCTTGTCAAGACTCTTCCCTTAATTCTAACGACTGAGACTGCCGAGCTGACCGAGAAACAAATAGCAGAATGACATTATGACGATATTCTATGCATGTTTCTACGATAATACATACTCTCAAGCCATCACAAAACTACCCATCCTAGCACCTTTCACCCTCTCACCACCTGCCAACGCAGACGGTCTTCGCTCTCCCACAGTCTCCGCTTCGCTCTCTCCTCCTTCACTCGTAGTCGTGGACGACCCACTACTCTTGCTCCTTGCGTAATATCGCTTATATCTCTCGCTGGCATTGCCTCCCGCACCTCCGAACTTTCGAGGTAGAGTGAGCGTGGATGTCGAATCGTCACTCTCCATTCTAGTCAATAAGACTGATCCAATCCCGTCGGTCGGTACGACTCCTATTGCGTCTTTGGTATTGGCGGTGGGGAAGGACAAGACTTGATGATCGAGATCATCCTTCTCCTCTATGACAATAGGGAAACCTCTTCCATTTTCAGTATTTGGACCTGTCGAAGCTTCTTCATCGAATATCGGCAGTTTCCCTCTCTTCATACTCAACCCCGAGACCACCCCTACAGTCCTTGTAAATCGATCTTCCATCCCACTTCCGTTCGGATTCGTCGAATTGGTCAACGATCCAGTGGTCGGTACTCTCGCTGCTGAGATTGCGGCATACAATGTCGAACGCAAATTACTTGCCCAGGTGGCTGATCGTTGTGGGAACGGGTCGTCGGAAGGCGAAGGAAGCGGTGAGGGGAATGATGGGGCAGGTCCTCCGACTGAAAGATGGTATGCTTTCGAATTGGGAGTAGGACATCGGGATTCCATCTCGTCAGGTCGGGGAGGGAGATTCCAGGGAAGAGGTAGACCGTTGCCTAGTGACGTGGGGGTTGGGTGAAGGGAGATCAGCTACAAGTTACTATGAAGTATGTGCAAATATACTCACCATCAACACCCAAGAATCTTGGAGACCCACCATCTAACCCGATATCTTTCAAGCCATCAACCCCACTAACGCCTCGGGTGAGAACACCACCACCTCGCTCGTGTTCAGGTTCATGTTCGTATTCGTGATCGTAGGAGTCAGACACAATCTCGTCCGGCAAACCATTCACCACTTGCAACTTCCCCGTCTCTCCAAACGAATGACCAGAAGCCATCGGCGCGATACCTCCTTGGGAGAACGAACGTGGAGCGGTCTCACCGAGATATGCTTGTGGTGGTGGTGAAGGGATTGTCGCAGTTCCAGAATGTAAGAATGGTGATTGACCATTTTTCGTCGTTGCAGCGGATGCGAAGTTGTTCGAACGGCTTTGTATTCCATTATGATCCGTATCGATCCCAAGGCCAAGTCCAAGACCGTGATTGTGAGAGTGAGAGTGAGAATGAGATGGTTGCATTGTCGTCGTCGTTGACGTTGTCCAATCGTCATAAGTCGGTCCAATCCCCATCCCCATGCCATTGGCTGCATGAGAAGAATAATCGTATCCCCCTCCTCCTCCTACACCTCCGGTGCCATAATCATATTTCTCATCCTGATAGAGATGATGATGATGATGTAAAGGACTTTCACCTAAACCCGCTACGAAATCGCTCAGACCATCATCGTCGTCGTCGTCATACCGACCTCTCCTTCTTCCGCCAAGACATACTGGAAGTCTGATCCTGCGGGAACGAAGGAGGTACCGAAACAGCGTGATTAGAGCGCCGAAGAGGACCAGGGAAAGTATGATGGCGAGGAATATCAGTGCTGCGGAAGGGGGGTGGTGTGTCCCGATGGCAGCGGCGCTCGTTGATGAAGGAGAGCCGGCGGGCAAGGTTGAGGTTGATGCTGGGGTGGAGGTGGTGGTCGTCGGTCCAAGGGGACGGGAGGTCGAGGTGATACTATTAGGAGCAGTGGTAGTGGCGATGTCGGTAGTGATGGGATTGGTAGGATTTAACGGTGATGCTGTAGAAGTTGGCATTGAACCAATATCGGATGTGCCACTTTCGCTTGAAGGAGACAGGGTGGAAGTGGCGGTAGGCTCAATACTGCTGGTCGCACTATCACTCCCGGCATTCGACGTTGCCACTGGTGCTGGTGTCGGAGTCGGAGTGACCATACTATCCGATGTGGCGGAAGACGTGGGGGTAGGTGATGACGGGACGACCTGTATAACACTCCCTTTCAATACCACCTGACCTCCATCGCCCACCTCCTCCTCTCCCTCCTCTGGCATAGTCTGCACCTGATTCTGACCAGCTGCACTGGCAGGGACAGGAGCAGGAGCAACCATCACAGCTTGACCTTGATCACCAATCATCAAAGGACCATTTAGAGGTTGAGGTGCCTCGGATTCAGTTTGGAACGTCGTGGCGAAATCGACGTATGATTGAGGAGGGTTCATGACGATTCGTTTTCTTAACGTGATTTGGGGATTGAGGATGGTACCCATCTTGAGATTGGGATCGGGACCCGCCCTCTCTTCATCATTGAGATTGGGAGTCATTGCTATGATGCCGGGGTTGGTGTGGTTGTCCTTGGGAGCGTGTGGTTGAGGAAAAGTTGGATGACGAGATATCGATGGAGGTGTTATCATGTGTGGCTTCCTCGTTATCGGAGGTCAGTATTATTGAGGTCTTGTCTACGCACCAGGCGTAGAGTGGGGGTTGTAAAGAGGCACGAGACGAGGATTCGCTCGTGACTTAACAAGGACTGCGCTCGCTCCCGGCGATATCGAATCGTAAAAAGCCGTTCACAGAAGGGTCAAGAAAGGAAGGAACGAATGAACGACGAGATGAGCCGACCAGCGGTTTTGATTGACAAAAAGGTGAGTTGCTATGCTACAGAACGAGATTAAACCAAACAGCATGTACAGTACTCGAAGGAAAAGAAGAAGAAGTTGGGGATCGTTGCTCATGCGATAGAGAGGTGTCATACAGTACACAAGTGTCAACAGAATTGGAGCAACTAGTCGAAGTTGATAATTGCGTCAGATGTGGTGTGAATCTCGCTGAGACTTCCTTGCCACTTCCCCTCCATGGTGCTCGGTACGATACCCTACCCCTGGGACGAACGGCATAACATGAAGGATGAATATCAGTGCACCACACTCCACCTACCGCGGTGTGATAGCATACACCGCAGAGAGGAGAACTGGGCAGAAACACAATCCATCGCCCCGAAAGATAAGACAAGCGATTCATACCGCTGTTTCCTACAGCAGTCTGAGACATCGATCACTTCGCCATGACGCATTGCAGGGACCAATGCCTCGCCTCCATATAACCACTGGTCACGAATCATGAAGATATGTTATCAGAGACTCAATCCTATATGCATGGTAATCTACCCCAAAGAGGAAGATCCTATATATGTATGCGTACATGTAATGTACATATCCTTTCGTGTGCGTCACCTCTCCATACAGTACATTCCCCTGATGATGCACACCGTACACAATGTACCTTTTGTCACAGTCGATTCGTATCGAGCTTTTGCATCAACGATCCGCCCAGTATCCCAAGAATTTTCACCGCCACTCGAACCTCTCGTCCCGCTATATGATGGCCATATCTCTCAAGGCGTTTTTCAAGATTGTGTCCTAGAACAACATTCCACAAGATCAGTTCCCCTTATCCTACGTTGCGCCGAACAAAGGTCTAGCCCGACCCACCTGACAAGCTGTCATGACCACTTTGACATTCTGCACATCCACCGCAGTCGTCACATGACAATAGATCTCCTTGCTCGGTGATCTGTTCAGTGACCTGAACTTGAAACGGAAAAACCTGAACAGCAAAGGCAAGCAAGCTTGATCAGGAACGTTCAAATGGTCATGTACTGCGAATTTGAGACTCACTCGACCGCGTCGTTGAAAGAGCCAGGTTTGCCTAAATCACGACACAATATCAACCTCAGGCTTGGATAGGTAAAGGCCAGGCCGAAACGGACTCACCCTCGAAATCGGGGAAATGCTTTCGGATCTGTTGATTCGGTTGTTTGATCTGCAATCACAATATCGATCAGTCGATTGAGCATGCGAGAGTCAGAAATAGCTACATACCTTTTCCATCAAAAGATCGGCCTTGTTCAAGAACAGAATGATCGACGTTTTGGTGAACCCTAAAAAACAGAAGTGAGCAGCTGCGCAAGTGATGAAAACAACGTCTTAACCCACATTGAGAGTTACAGATCGAGTCGAAGAGTAAGAGCGCCTCTTGCATACCATTTGATTCTGCGACAGGGCTGTCAGCTTATTCAAACACATTACACACGTAGACGCTGAACTCTCACCTCGGTCTTCTATCAGACAAGAGTTGTAATCTGAAAGTGCGACAAGGAAGAGGATAGCAGTGACGTTTTCTGTGTAGGGAGATCTATATCAGCTGTGGGCCAAACCACGATACGAATGCGAAACTCACCGAAGCATGAAGCCCATTTCCGTCGTTCAGACCTGCATACCACGCCGAGTATCAGCAGAGTTCTGGCGCAGCCAAATACAGTGCCGTCTCCCAGAGATGTAAGCGAATCAGACCCACCGTTGTCCTCCAACGTCAAATAGACGGAATACCACATCATTCAAAGGGAATCGAGTTTCTGATATACCTGAAAGTCCAATCGATATTAGCATTGTGCCTTCGGCGCCAAAATATGTTCCGTTGCAGCCAAGGACAAGATATCTCAAGCTCTTCGTACTCACCCGTCGTTTTACTTCTCACTCGTAAAATGTCATCCGAAGTAGGCACATAACCAGGGACGAACAACCTATCCAGATCCTTGAAGAAATACGGTATATTCTCCGCTAAAGCAAATTCGTTCCCCCTCTGATAACATTGTTGAACGTTCGGATCCGCCCATAGCGATTTGAGCGCTGGCAAGTATTTGGTAGGATAGGGTTCACCGGTGTTGATAGGTGGTTCGGCATCGATGAGTGCTACGTAACGTCGATTCTCAGAGAGAACGGCAAGTTCGAGTTCGTCCATTACGTCGATGATACTTCGCATTCCACCGACAATGTTGGAGAATGTGATTTTGCTAAAGACACAATGATCAGTCAAGATGTATTGAGCAGACTCGTAGGACCCAAACTCACCGGTAATCCTCAATCTCATCGGGTTGGAACGCCTTGTCATGTATCAACCTCATCTGCTTCAAGCTGCACATCGTGATCAACAACGTCAGCATTAGTTCTATATATCCCACCGGTTGTGGCTCGACTCACATGGTAGACTTCCCACTCGCTCCTGCACCCAATAACAACAGCTTGACTTCTTTTGCTAATCTCTTCTCATCCTGTTGGCGGTGCAACAAATCAGCACCGTCCATCATTACACAGGAATAGCGTAGAAGCCAACGTCACTGAACCGCTCACCTCTTTCAACGCTCGATCAATCTCCTTGCTCCGCATGTCTGCAGCCGGATCTTCTGATGGGGAAGACACACACGCACCCATGTTGATTGTTGCCTACTGGGATTCAGGTCCTCAGATGCTTTGTTGTATAATCGATGGTCCGCAGAATCCGGCAAACGGGTATACCAAGCTGGAATATCCTCTTTCCAAACTGTTATGATATGGAGGATGCAAGACGTTTACAACGTGAGAAGCGGGGACCTGGTGTTGTTTTGATCTGGCGGGCGGAGTCGGAAGCCTCGAGCGATTCCTCCTTCAGCAGAACGTTCCTTCTGATCTTCCTCAGTCCTATGTCTTTGTCCTTCCTCGAACGCTTCGTCGTGCCTTTCGTATGCACCGAGTTGTGCAGATACCCCAAGGCAAGCGTGTATTACAAGTGACCAAGCGGACGGAATAGAAGACAGGCAGCTCGTAAAAGGTCAAGGATAGATTTGGTGAGGCGCAATAGGTGGAAAGGAGGTAAGAGTTACTGATGGATGAACCCTGGTTCCATCCAACGTTTGGGTTTGATCAAGAAACTGGACCGGTCGTCAAGCCGTTCGTAAGATGAAGCCAAACAAGTGTGGTGCGTAGTATGTATGTTTTTAGTTAACAGGCAATGTGGTTGATGAAAATGATGAGATCAATTGGTTGATGGTCGTTGCCATGTATTCCGTCTTATGTTCGCTATCCTTTCTGTTGCTTTGCAGCCATTCGGGCAACACAAAGAGACAATAAGAGAAAGAAACAACAATAGGCGTATTAACCTCCGATCACCCATATGATCAGGCACAAACAGTCAAATTACCAAATGGGGTAAATCCGAGAGAACCTTTCCGGATTTCTAGGCATTGGTATATCAGCTACTGCTGATTTATATACAGTTTTCATTCTCCAAATACTGGACTCGCAAGGTGACAATAACGATGCATAACAAGGGATATGTCCAATCGTACAAGTGCGAGCTACGATATCTCCTCTTCTCGATCTGAGAACGGAACAGGGGTGAGAGAACCTTCAAAATCCAACCTCCTGACAGGATTCGGTGAATCCGGCGACATCGCTGGCCCGTCCATCTTGACTCGTTTACTGTTACTCTTTGACAACGACAGCGGGGTAAGCGGTATATCGGTCTTGCGCTTTCTCGGCGTTGTCGTTTTCCGCTTCTTGGTCGGCGTGACCGGATCTCCTTCTTCAGTCGCTGAACCTGAGCGATTCTTCTCCAGCGATTCAGGTGTGGGTGGGAAGATAGGCTCCTCGGTGACTTTCCTTTTCTTCGTCGGTGTTCGAGGAGTTCCCGAAACGCTCGTCGTCGTCGTCGTCGTGGAAGTAGTTGTTGTTTCATACTCGGAGTTCTCCAGATAATCCGAGATGAACAACTGAACATCTCCCTGAACCCAATAATCAAAGACACCTTCCCATTCACTCCCTTTGCTCGGCGCTTCGTCATTCACAAATACTGTCCTACACAGGATCTCGCCCTTACTCCTTCCCTTCCCCTTGACTTTTCTCGAACGTGCCGCCTTCGCCATCTCCTTGACGATCCTTTTCACACCTGGTATACTCAGACTCGTCCCCGCCACCAATAACATATCGACGCTTTTCAGATCCTTCTGGACTTGGGAACCAATCTGTTCGCCTTGAGGGTGTTCTTCGCCATATAGCACGACACTGGGCCGAAGATAACCAGTACGTCGAGTGCGTTCCGAAAGAGCGGAGCGAATGGTATGTGAAAGCTGGCAAGTTGGACAAGGGACTTGTGTCGGTGGAAGTGGGAGATGGTCGAGGAGCGGGGCAACTGTGGAACATAAAGGACAATGGAGGTCGGCCAGCAGACCGTGAAGAGGGATCACTCGGTATCCTTCGGGTGATATTGAAGTCAAAGTACTACCAAGGTCAGCTGACGAAGACGACGTTTGAATTTGAGTGACGTTGAAGACATCGCTGTTGGTGCCGCTTTTCTTTGGTGATCTGCTTGCACGCTTGATCAGAGGCGGTATCCCAATCGAAAGACCAGCTTTCTCTTCGAGATTATCGATGTTTTGCGTGTAACATCGAAGTAGTCGATCTTGGTCGTCCAGCGTTGACAGATAGCTATGGAAAGCTGTAGGTCTGGCGGAAAACGCAAGCGAAGCCAGCGATGTGATCAGAGCGTGATGTGAGGCAAGAAGCGTATGGTTCTGCGTTTACGCCGGGGTACTTAGCAGGAAGTTCGTATTTCGGTACCGGTACATGACTCACGCTTAGACATTTGACGTGAAAGAGGTCTTTCGTAGAGTATCCACTAGTCCTCTCTTTGCCCTTACCCTTGCCCGGGGAGCTATCATTGAACAATCCGCTGGCCGATCTGAAATCAGGTATATCCGCACTGGTTGATACGCCAGCTCCTGCACATGACAGATCATATAAATATAACATCAGTATTGATGTCCCCACTAGCGACTTGACAGAGTGAGAACATACCGGATACGGCTACTACTCTTTTCGCCGTCCGCAGAGAGGAGACGACACTTCGTAGGTCCTCGGCCGGGTCAGACGAAGTAGTTGCAAAGGTCGTTGAAGGACCTGCTTCGTTTGAACAAGAGATAGGAATACTGATTCGGATCGTCATCGTGCCTAGGTGTGATCAGACAAGGAAACAATATACAAGGCTGGTTGTCAAGACCCAAGACCAGCTTGGAGTAAGATCTTCTTGCTTGTGACGAAGAGAAGAAAGGATGTGTGGTGAACAACCGATATCAAGCTAACAAAACATGAACATTAGCTGCTAATCAGCTAGTACTCTAGTGCAGCGATGCGCCATCTCGATCCGACGGAATCTGCACGTGAACCGAAAATACCAATTTCAATTTACGTAAGTTACCTTGAGCTCACCACCGGCGCGCTAAAACGGAGGCCGAGCTTGGACCCCTCATTTACGCGAACTGCTGTTAGAGCTGTTGTTTTGCTTCTTCCTCTCTGTCTGTTATTGACTTGTAGCCTCGGTGACCGACCGTGTCAAAAGGTTGTCTACAAAAGAAGTCAAAACAAAGCTTGACACTTAGCTTCTCATATCCAACACGACACGACTTAGGAGCAACAGTAGGAAGATGTCGAGCAGTGGTACATCAACTGCTCGGGCGTCAGGGGCGTCGAAGCCAGCAAACAGACGACGCAGTTCGAGCGTCACCAAAGCTTTGAAGTGGGTTTCCCCATTCCGTCCCTGCCCCCCTAAGTCATCAACAACGACCGTCGCCAATAGTTGTCTGTAAGTTTGTGATTGTAGCTAATACCGTGCTTCCGACATTGTTTCAACAGCCAAATCCCCCTCAACCAAGTTGAAAATGCGGGGTAAGTCTCCCTCCATCCCGTCGTGTGACATACACCATTTTGCTGATTAGACACGAACCCAATAGATCTCACCCAGCTGCAAAAGGTGCTCATTCCGGTCTTAGCTCCACCTCCGAGGTGCAGCCTCTCTCGGGCAAACCTAGACCTGCGAAGAGAAAGGCAGAGTTGCCTGACATCTATCGGTCGAAAGGGTTCTGGGATGATCTAAAGTCTGGAAGATGGATGCTGGTCCCTGGTGAGCGGTATCGACTTGGTGTCACCTAGTTTGCATTATAAGCTGACCCTATCACAGCTTCCGCGTTCAAGCTCATGATAGTCCCCTTCATCTTGTACGCCAACCACGAGCTCTTGATCCACTTTGGTCTCCTCGCACCTGGAACCTTCAACTTGTGGGCTCATCTCATCCTACCTCAAAACAAGCTGTCAGATGGGAGATACGGTAAATCCTGGTGGGACTTTGTGTTCGTCGCAAACTACATCATCCTCTGGTCTTTGTGAGTTTCTGTCGCTGTTACCTCATGCTGTCGAGCCACGCTTATCTGATCACCGAATCCCAGCATTAGACAGAGCGTAACGATCCACATCCTCCGACCTATGTCCAAATCGCTCGGCATCAGTCGAGGAAAGGTCATGCGATTCACTGAACGTGAGTGAACAAAATGGCGACGAAGCTAATCAAAATAGAGGGATACACTGTTTTCTATATGGCTATGGCAGGATCGTGCGGAGTGGTAAGTCTCCAGCATTTTGGTTTGTTACGAACGCTGACGAGTTTCTGCAGTATGTCATGTACGATCTGCCAACTTGGTGTTCGTACCGCTCTCTCTCTCCTTCCGACTCGATAACCCAATCTGACATTGCACCGCAGGGTTTAAGACGGAATTCTTCTGGCGCAACTATCCTATCCAGGGTATGCCTCTGCGACTCAAGGTGTACTACCTGATGCAGGCAGCCTACTGGGCGCAGCAGACGATTATTCTTGCTGCGAAGATCGAAAAGCCAAGGAAGGACTACAAGGAACTTGTTGCGCATGTAAGCTAAACCGCTTAGTCTGAATGGATTTTGGCTGATCTCATCCCAAAACAGCACATGGTTACCCTTTGGCTTATCGGATGGAGTTATAACGTCTACGTGAGCTGTCACGAGCAAAAATGTCGACATTGCCGCTGACAAGGATGCCGCTTCACAGCTGACCTACATCGGTGTGTGCGTCTTCGTTACCATGGACATCTCGGATGTTTTCCTGGCTGTAAGTGTGATAGCTCGTTGTCAAGCAAATTTCCCAGCTGACAAACTACGCAGCTCGCCAAATGTGTCAACTACGTCTCGGAGGATGCCTCGCCCCCTATCTTTGCGATCTTCGTCGTTGTCTGGACGTGAGCTACAAGTTTATTGTCCCTCAATGATGCTGCAGCTGACATGCGCTCCGCAGCTACTTCCGTCACTATCTCAACTTATGGATTCTTTGGTCCGTGTACTACGAGTTCGAGTTGATCCCGCAAGTCTCCTTGAATTGTTACGAGTCGATGAATGTGCGCTGATCATCGTCATTACAGACCTGAGCACCGAATGTACTTCCGACCCTTGGAGGATGTATGGCTCGCTCCTTGGATGCAGTGGCAGATCTTTGCCCCGATCCTTCTGCTTCAATGTATTAATCTGTTCTGGTACTTCCTCATCTGGCGTATCCTTATTAGGTGAGTGCTTTTGGCGGAGGGATTAACGGTCGAGTTCCACTAACTCGCAATGTACAGGGCTTTGATGAAGAACCCCTTGGCGGACGAGAGGTCCGAAGACGAGGACGAGGATCCTCTTGAGGTTGAGGGTGAAGCGACCACTCTGGAGAAAACCCAGGCGGAGTAGAGGCGGACAGAAGCTGGGGAGCGGTATGGACTAGGTGCTGTGTGCAAAATGGCATATTCAAGTCGAGTGCAGCCGAAGCGAGCTCTGCGAAACGGAGAGGCATGATGGAAGGTGGAGAACGCGGTGATAGCAAACATAAAACACCACAAACCCATATAATACAGCAATTATCAATGCATGAAATTGAACATTACATTTCAATCGTTCCGAAATGATGCATGTTCGGAGAAACGATGACTGTGGTAAGCGGCATTGTGCAGTAAGTGTAACTTTAGGCAGGGCCTGGGCTGGGGCGGGGGATCGAGGGAATCGAGAGGGATGGTGTAATCGGTAATCTGATCACACAGTCACTGGAACTGGAACTGGAATGGTAACTGTATCTGGATGATGAGATTACCCAGAGTGGTAATATAACATGAGATCGATGATGTTACGTACTACAAAGGGAAGGATACGGTGTTGTACGGTGGGAAGATAGGGGATGTCACCCGACTGCTTGGAGTGTATTCTGTCTCGATCAAGCGTCTAGCTAGGCATTGGTCCTGGAATAGTGACTAGTAGTAGTATCACATCATAAGTCAATCATCAGTCATCCCTTTGTACTCTAACTGAATGAACTTATATCAACTATCTATCTGCTCGTCTCCTCTCTTGTGGATAGATAGTCAACTGTACTAGGCTCTTCACAGTTGATAGCAAACATGTTCCCAACAGGATACAGATCAAGACACAGGGGTACGGTCGACGCTGCTCGGGCTTATCAGAAGGAATCGCCACCCGTCCAACCCGAAGATGAGGAGACGAGCTATGGCGTCAAGAGCATGTCAGATTGGGGTGGCTCGGTAATGCTTCCGACGTCAACATCAAGTTCGATGCATGAGCTGGCGGTACCTACGCTGTCGATGCATGAGACTACTACGATCACCGAGGACGAAGGGGTACAAGACCGAGACCGAGAAGACCGGGGTGATGGCGATCCGACACCTGATTTACAGCAAGAAGATCAAGTAGGATTAGGTATCACACCTCCTTTCCAGTCGTATTCCGGTGCGGGTACTAGCGAGGTAGTAGGTCCAAATACCGATTGGACACCCGTGACGGAAAGGACGACGCTACCGTCAGCCAGTCCCGAGGCTGACACTAGCCACGGTCTTGGGCTGGGAGGTCTCGAACATAGGGTGATCCCTCCCAGTCCGGAAGATACGATCCATCCTTTCGAATCTAGTCCGTCTCAACCACACGAGCATCATCATGATAATCACTATCACCATCATGCATCACACAATCAATCGCATGAGATACCGTTCACACCGCCTATGGTCGACTCGCCGTACTTCATCCATCCTTCTTCGGAACCATCCTCTCCGGCAAGTTTCACCTCTATGCCAAGCTACGTCGCTTCCCTCTCTTCGCTCTCTCGAACTTCCTCGGCTTCGGTGTCCGTCTCTTCTCCTCTCCAACATCATCATCGAGGGACTATCGTCGCTTCTTCTTCTGCTTCTCATCATCATGGCGGAGAAGAATTGGTCTTGCCAAGTATGAATCTCCCAGAGGAGAGTCTGAGTCTTCATATGAGTTTGCCAAAGATGTTCACTCACACTCACGCAGAGGGCGAAGGTGAGGGCGTGACAATGGCTCTGGTGGGGAGTAGAGAAGATACGGAGAGAGTCTTGAGAGGTGTCAAGGAAAGAGTCAGGTTGGTAGATCTTGGCAAAGGCGTAGTTGGGGTACTCGACAATGATGGGAAAGTGGACATGAGGATTCTGACGGGTCTGAACCAGGAGCAGGTGAGAAATCATCTCCACCTCCAATTTACCCTTTTACACAACGGCTGACGTATCGGGATTGAATTACACTGCAGGTCCGTAATAAGGTCAGGAACGCATATCACACTCTGAATGGTCTGTTGCACCCCCGTCTCTCCGGTGGAGAGATGGAAAGTGACTTGAGACGCCTTGTACTGGGTTACGCAACGAGGTCAGACTGGATCCACCTTGTCGTCAAGTTGGACTCACAGCATGGTGAGTGTATAGGCCTTCAGGCATCACAGACGCATCGCTCACTGATGACCATCTTGACGGACAGAGCAAGACGATCTCGACGACCTTGTCCCCGTCATCCATCCTGTCTCGGCAGCCTTGAACATCTCCCCTCTTCAGCTGAACCGGTTGTTGGTTGAGCCGGAGCCGACCCCTCAACACAACATGACGGGACCGACACCTCGTCTGTCCGCTGAGACTCAGGGATACTTCGCTCCGAGGGAGTACACCCCTTCGCCTCCTGCCTCTCGTCAAGGTTCGCCCGAGTCGTACTCCGATCCTTCACGACATCAGGACGAGGCGGTCCAAGTCATCTGCTCAACTGTCGATAAACCATCTTCGAACACTGTCCTAGCCTCTGTCGACGCTTTCCTCGCATGGCGAGCACGCGCCACTGACACGATGACACAACACCTACACCTTCAACCTCAATTCGAAGGTTCAAGTGGACAAAAGCGAACACTCGTCACCACTTCTTCTTCCATGACGTCGGCTTCGTCATCATCTTACGGTCCGATGCCGACAGTAGCTCGGGCACAAGGTGGTGGAGAGTGGGAAGCGACTTTATCAAGGAGGATTGCACAGCGTCGCGAGTCGGAAACTCGCGGAGATCGATCTAGTGGGAATAATGGTGTCTCCGGGAGAGGCAAGAGGAGGAGATCATTCGGTGAGAGAGGTGGTAAAGAAGCGATGTCGTCATCGACGAAATATCATCATCATCATCAACCTCTTTCACCTTCTCATCCTCATCCTCGGAAAGAACGATCAGGAAGCTCGAGAGATTGTCTACCTCCTCTCTTTCCTACTTCATCTGGATCCGGAAACAATGTTAGTTCAGTAGGCTTAGGGCTAGGAGGTCTGATAGAGAAGACTTTCGGGAAGAGTGTACAGCAGTGGAGAAAGAATTGGAAGGGCGTAGCGGTGGCTTGTGCCGTTGTGGTCGTTGTAGGTTGGGGATGCTGGGTGGGCAGTAGGAGAGTGTAGAAGGCATGTGTATTCACACTGTGGCAAGTGATCGAGTTGTGTGTTTTTTTTGTTCTCAGAATGCTTTTTAGTTGTACCCGTTTTGTCTGTTTGTTTATTCCTGTTGTCAAGATATCTTATCGAGAATTGAAACCCTGCTTGCTTGTTTGTCTTACTATGTCTTTCCCACTTTGTGATAGTACGTCCCATAGTGATCCGTATTGGTATTCGTTGTATGTCCTAGTCAAATTCAAGTTGTGCAGTATGAATGGATGCGGTTTGTTTCGTCACTGCGTCATGATGCTGCGTGTCACACGTCGAAACTCGTACTTTTCGAACCCTTATACACAGGTCTCCTCAAAGGAAGAAAACGGATCGACCATGCATTGTACACCACACGGTCACCCAAATCAGATCTAACCTAATGCTAATCCACTCTACTTTGACCTCTTGTAAACTTTTGCCAAGAAAGATTTGAACACTTCCTTTTTCAATCCCGTCTTCTCCTCGTTGACAGACTCGATCAACCCGTTGATCTTCTCGTAACTCTCCTTCTCGTACGCTTCGAATCGTTCGGGGATGGAGATGGGAGCGGCGGAGAAGATGTCCTTGACTCGAGATTCGGCAATAGAATCTTTTTGTCCGTAGTTGTCCTGCGAGCACGTCCATCAGTGATCACTCTAGCTGGCAAGCGAGCGAACACTGCTGCAACGATATGACAGAGGTTTCACTCACATCGAGAATCTTGCGTTGCTCAGGAGTAGCGTATTTCAAAGCAGTGTTGACGTTCCAAGAACATTTGTTGTCCTACATTCGCGGCAGCACGTCAGCTCGTACTGTATCGAGTACATCTTTACTCGAGGGGAAGGATTCACGCACAAGGATATCAGTTCCGATCTTGCCAATGTGCTCGGGCTTGCCATAACAATCGAGGTAATCGTCCTGGACCTGGAAGTATTCTCCCAAGGGGATCAAGATGGACAAAGCGAGGTCGTAAGCTTCCTTGTCGTCGATGCCGTGCTGCACGGGGAGGTTGTGACAGGTCAGCGCTCTATCATAGAAGCATGATGTTTTACTTCGAGTGCACTCACCACACGCATGGCAAGGGCGACGGGGAGGTAGAAAGAGTAGAACGCAGTCTTGTAGACGACGATGAGGTGGTGCCTGCGAGGTTGAATGATGAGTTCTGAGTTAAGCGAGCACGAGGCACTACGGCCAGTGCAGGGTGTAACTCACTTCTCGAGGGAGAACTTGTTCAAGTCAACATGATCCTCGGGAGCAGTGATGAGGTCGACCAATTGACCCAACTCGGTTTGGAAGGTGGTCTATAGACAACGAAAGTGGAAATCGGCTCGAGTCAGCGGTGTCCCACTTGAGAAAAATTCAGAGAGTTTTGGTGAGAAGGCTGTAACACGCCGCACTCACCTCGAGGAAGAGCTCGAGCAAGTCAACATAGTACTTTTCGCTTCTGAAATGTTTCTTGAGCAAGTGGTAGATGGCAGCTTCGAGCATGAACGCGTCGTTGATGGCGATGTTCCCGACGTTGGGCTGTGCGTAGGCGGAAATCGTAATTCAGCTTCGTGTCGAGATGAGTACTGGGTCCACTTACCATCTTGTACCAACAGGGTTGACCTCGTCGAGTCACGCTCTGGTCCATAATATCGTCCGCAACCAGGAAGTACGCTTGGAGCTGAGCATGGCCAGAACAGGAGAATCAGCATGGGCTTTTCTGTCCATTGCGTCGGTATTGAGGCAACGGGAGAGTACATCGAAGTCAATGCTGGGACGGGCCCACTTACCAACTCGACACACCATCCGAGGATAGCAGCCTTGACGTACTCTTCCTCCTCGAGGGGTCTACCCTTGAGGATCTCGACGGTGTCGACGACCGACATACCTCGGTTGAGCTTGCCTAGGCGTGGAGGAGATTGTCAGCTTGTTTACCCTTCGCTAAATGGCACGGAGGTATGGCAGCTCACCTCCAGGAGTGTTGTGGTAGAGGACCTGTACAATTATGCAATCGTTAGCACGTATTCACCAATCAATATAATTGCTTGTTCGCGAGCTGTCTCCAAATTCTATTCACGTCCACGCCCAAGCTCCCCTGCTCATCGTCCAAGCTGTGAGTCTGCCGTTCTAACGCCAAAGCTACCAAGGCAAAACCACCTCTCGCCCTGATTCTTCCACACCTGCGACTCTACTACTCGCTCCTGTCCTTCGAACCCACCCACCCACCCGCCCGACCGTTCGTTCGCGTCCGAAACTTGCTCACTCACCTTCTCATACCATTCCACCGCATCTTTCGGCATCCCTTCCCCTTTCACATACTCCAACAACTCTTTAGCAATCTGATCGAAAACATTCTCGAACTTAGCTCGTCGAGCTGCTTTTTCGTCTGCAGGTGTAGTCGAGTCAAGCTTTTGACGTTTGTAAGAGTGTCCGTCAACCTCGGGGTTGAGAGTGGATGAGGAGGTAGATTCGGCAGTCGTCATTTTGTCTTGTTTTTGACTTTAGCTTTTACAGAAGAAGTGAAGAAAGAAGGAGAAGAAGGAAATGATATTTCACAACAATCAAAGAGAAACACACAACCAACCAACCAACCCCAAACTCGTTCGAGAGTTCTCTCGTTATCCAATTCCACGTGGTAGCCGCGACTCAACGCGCCTTTCTTCTCAACACCGCACTCACAGTTTCAAGCTACTGTATGGATATCATCGTACGATTTGCTGTACATTATGATAATTGATACTATATGGTCCATGCATGTTGTGATAGGTACTATTCCTATCAGAGAGCAAAGAAACAATGATGAAACGAGACGTGTATAATGTATGTGTATGTGTGTTGAGAGCGCGCAGTCTACCTAAATATGCAAAGAACAGTGTCCATCGAGAAGTGTCCGTGAATTGGAAAAACAGTCTGTCTACAAACGATCTGAGAAGGAAAAGATTATAAAGCTACAGGGTCGGATTTACAGGAATGTGATGATTAGCCGCAATGGCTAGTACTGTTTTATTTTGGTCTGGCATTAGACCTCCTCGCGCTCGCTTCGCTTATGCCATCCTCGACCCCTTCCTAACACCTCCTACAGACTGATACATCGGTTGAGGGTGAGGCAACACCCCAAACATCATCGGTGTTCTACTTCCTTGCGCCTGCGCATAGGAAGGATGAGCGTACATCTGCATCGACGGATGAGTATGTCCATGTGGGTGATGAGCGAAGTGATGCGCATTCGGATGAAGGCTGGGAACAGTTGTGGATACTGCTTTTTGCTCGTAGAAGGATCGGTATCTACCTCTGTGTTCGACAGGGCCCGATCTCGATCTCATCGTGTCAGGGCGAGCTGGGGAGGGGGAAAGGCGTTGAGCGTGATCTGTTACCCTCCTTCGATGTGAATCTCGTGGTGAAGCTTGCGAGACATGAACGCTAGGTGGTCGAACGAGTTCCGGATTGCTGCTAAGCAAGAGGTTGCCACCTGAAGACGCTCGTCGATGGTGCTTGCTAGGACTTGCACTGGAAACATTGTTCAGCTCCATGAGACTCAACCTTCTCGAAGTCTCTTTCGCTAGGATCTGCTCTGCCATAGCTCGCTTCTCCATCTCTCCAAGTCTATTCTGCTCCCGCCTCTCCCTTGCACGGACCACCTCCTCCATCGCATATTGCTGCTGCAATCCCTTCCATCTCGCTTCGACGTGTTTGGACGACCGTCTGTTGTCTCGATCCGGCTGAGATTTGGATCGAGTGTGAGACGATTGTGGTAGGGCGGAGCTGGAAGGAGTGGCTTGAGGTTGGAAGTTGAGAGAACGCTTTCGGACGACGTGAGCAAGAGGTTCATCGTCATCGCTCTCGTCGGCAGATTCGTCTTCGGAGCTGGAGCTACTCCTGCTTGAAGTACGGGTAGCCTTCCGGAACGATGATAGCGGTCGCTCTTTGGTGGGAGAAGACAGAGGTGAAGCTGAAGGAGTCGACTTCGGTGAGACCTCGACGGACGCCGCATTCGCAGTAAGCGAAATCATGGCTGCTTCAGGACCTTGCACAGGACTATCCAATACCTCGACGGTTGCTACGTCCACGGTCTCCACCTCGATCGCCTTGATAACCTCTGCGAAGCCGTCCGCTGACTCTCCGATGGACGTTCGAATATCAGGCCAGGCAGTTGACGGTTCGTCCATGGACGACAACGCCCAGATGTAAGGAGAGAAATCGAGATCCCAGACACCGTAACCAGGTCGAGCCATGCTGATGGGTGAGAAGGTCTCATTTGGGTAGAAAACGATATTTCGCTCTTCGAACGGAGGTCGATTGATAAAATCGGATACGCCGCGTGGTCGAGGCACAATACTTCGTTTCGACAGCTTCCTTTGCTTCAGAATTCCATCTGGTTGTTGTCCCTGATCAAGCTTGACCATGACCGTTCGAATGGCAATACCAAGCCAGAGACCACCTTCAGCCGGAGTGAGATCACCGTCAACCCCTTGATAGGCGTTGACGCTTTTTGGGAATACTCGTTGACCAGACTGGATCGAGAAGGCGACTTCGTCCGGGAGACGACTGTGTTGACGAACGAGAGACAAAGCGAGGGGATGGGGAGAAGGATTTCTGAGTTGAGTCATCTTGCGGATGGATACTCGACGAAGTTGCTCAGTGGCCCATGTGTGTTGTCGAGCGATCTGAGCAGAAGGAAGGACTGGGGAAGTGCGAGAAGGGGGAGTGACGATTGACGGGGAAGGAGTAAGAATGACTTGAGGTAAAGGACCAGACAGAAGGTCCGGACTACTTGAATTGGGTGTGGAAGAAGCTGAGCCATCGGAGGGTGTGTTTGAGCCGTAGCTTTCAGCCGTTTTGGTCACCTTCTTGCCACCGAGCCATCCTCTCCATGTCTTCCCCTTGTTCTTCTTCTCGCCAGCTTCTTGCAAAGCGTTGGCTAGCTTCGACCCAGTAATGGCGATCTCGATGGGTACACCTTCGTTGGGAGTCTTCACTCCCTCACTACTGCTAGTCGAGCTCGCCGAGCTGAGAGTGCTGTAATTCGAGTTGGACCTCGATGACATCGGGGTGGTCGGGTCGAAATTCTCGGGAGAACGTGACAACGTCGGTGCCAGGAGTTCAGGTTGGAATGTGGGCATCGGAGGAGCGTCGCTCGTCTTGGCGCCAGACTTGCGCCCCAAGGTGAAAACTTTCCTTAGACTCTTCTTACTAGACTTGGGAGTCTTCGGTGGTTTTGAGATCTCCGCTCTGAAAGTAGCAACGACCTTTTCTTCTTCCTCCAATGACAAGCGGGGCATTGATCCAACGCTGTTGCTCCTCTTCCTTTCTATCGGCTGAGGAAGGTCTTCAACTTCGACTGTTGGGATCGGAACGGCGCTGACTGGCGGTTGAGAGAGAGGTGAGGGTCGACGAATCACACTTAGAGAACGCTGCTTTCGAACTTGCTTCGATCCAGAGGGTGTCGATGATTCTTCGTCGCTATTGGAGGCTGAATTAGGGGAACTGTCCGGCACAGGATCGACGTAGGACCAGAGCGAGTCTCCAGGGTGGAGCAGGTACGCATTGAGACCGTATGGATCCCGAGATCTCGTGGAGCCGGGGAAGGTGGGGAAGGGGGAGTACGAAGTTGTGTCGAGGATAGCGACCGATCGAGGAACATCGGGAACGTAGAGGGATGTGGGGCGGGCGAAGGCGGGAATAGCGATGGGTGTCTCGACGTCGGCGGACATGTTGAACGTACTAAGAGGAGTCAGTCGAAATAAATTTAGAAGTTCAGTGCTGCTCACCTTTACGAGTAGTTTTGAGTGTTGGAGCTAAGACTGAGAACCTTGTTCGCCTTTGAAGTCGATAGGTTGTGCTTATCAGGCGTGGTATGACAAACGGATGTCGAAGAGAGAAAGGATGAAGAGACCGCGATGGGTGTTTGATCGAATATACTGAATCACAAAGTTAAAAAGTCAGCGTCCTGCGCGAAGAACGGAAGAGATCGGCAAGCGGTGTGAGGATCTCTGCATGAAACTGCGCAGCAGAAGCGGAGAGGGGCAAGCGGGGTTGTAGCGGAATGGGGTGGCGGGACAAAGGAGGTTCTTTGAAGATGACGGATGGGTTGAGCAAAGGACAATGGAGTCGCGGAGGTAGAAAGTTGGAGGATGAAGGAGGCGAAGCAGATATGCTTTGACCTTTTCTATTTGACGACAACGGTAGGATGGGAAGTACTCACCAGTCACCCGTTGACTCGACGATGGTAGCACTCGCACTACTCGTACTATCCTTTGCTTTCCTCTGTTTTCATTCCCGGATTGTGATAAAGGAAGGAAGAGTGGGAGACAGACAGGAAGTGGCGAAAGGCTGATCGATCTTGTCGAAGGTTAAAGTATACAAGAGAGAGAGGTCTGTCGGAAAGGTTAAGAGATCGATGAACGAGGATATATCGTCGTCAGATCTGAACCTGTGCATGACAACAGGATCGAGGGGTAATTAGCCTCTCTGGTTCCATATGTGGTATTGTAAATTCTGAATCCATCACCCTGGTCTAATCTAGACGGGTCATTGCGCGGACTTTGGATCTGGTTGAAACACAACGTCACACCGAGACAGATGTGGGTTGGTAGGCAAGGGAGATAGGTCACAAGGAGAAGGGGCAGGATGATACGGGTGAGATATCAAAGAGAAGTGGCTAGATGTGTTTCGGCCAAAGAGGGGATAGCACGAGATTTGATGACCGACCGGCAAATGACTCACACTTAGACTTTCGTTCTCTTGTCACAGCTATGTGACAGGGTAAAGAGAGAAGAAGGCGGTACTGGTAGCGTGGTAACGTGTCGCTTGGATGCGAGTTTGTGATTGACTGATTATAAAGAGCGTTAAAGATATACTGTTATATGTTGTTTGTTGATAGACTAGGGTTGTTGTATGCTAGATGTGTAGATGCCGCAGAAGCTTGGCAGTGCGGGAAGATACAGTTTTGCTTCGATATTATTACTAACTGGTGGGTGGAATGATGTGAAGAAGCCGGTGAGTCACTTCCGGATTTTGATGTCTGTCGGAAATGGTCGTTCGATGTACGACCTAACGTTGTTGTTGTTGCTGGGAAAAGGAAGGAATGCAGTGATTGATGGGACAGTTGGACGATTAGGTGGTATAGGATAATGTGGCTGATGTGTAGCAAAGAAATGGTTTTGTGAAGGAATTCAATGCAATTCCGCTTCGTCCTCCGCAGTGGCTGTGACCTTGATTCGACAACGCTCGGTTCTCGGTGCGCGCGCTAAGCTGTGTTCGTTTGATGATTCGGATCGAATTCGAGACTTGTTGAATGCACAAACCTAGTAGATGGGGATACTGTTGACTATGATAGTGATTATTGATTTACTTTTGTTATGATATAAGTTATTTGTTTTCATCCTCTCTTTCGTCTTCGTTTTCCATTACGACATTGACGTTGACAGTGATTATCGACAGCGGCGACCTACAACGACGACGACGAACACCGGAAATATCTCATAATATCCTTAATTGAGCAGAGAGGAAAACCCAAACCCAACGAAACAGGTGGGAAAATCAAGGAGATCCGCACGTTTTCCTTCCCTGTGCCTGAATTATCAAATCGCTGCGTGCTTTGCTTCCCCCGCTCCCCCTTGCATGTGTTAGACTCATTCTTATCCGTTGGAATGAAGGAAGACTGGATGACGTCGGCGGGTAGTCTCCCCCTGAACACCTGTTACCGCCGTAGAATAGTAGTGAGATTTATCTTCCACGTTTTTCGCAGTACGAGTGCAGTAACATTCCTTAGATCTCCCGTTACGGCTCAGCCACTTGGGTTTATGTGTTGTTTTCGAACCTGTCGTACAGAACAAACCTCACCGTAGGTAACAGCGGGGCCTACAGTGCATCCTGACTGCCTGACTACAATCTCATAAGTAGGGAGGGGGTCGAGTGTAGTATTGGAAAGAGGTACCACGTTTCATCTTCCTGTGGGAATTATTTGCTACGCTACATAGAATACAGGGTATCAGCTTGTGGCAAAGTATTACAGTGTAGGGCAACTTCGATCATTCCCGGCTGTGATCCAAAAATTCCCTGAGATTCCGGAAAACTCAAGTCCGAGCCGTAGACTGGTTTTTGCTTTTCGTCTAATGTTCATGACGAATTTGTGTACCTTTATGATCAAATGAGTTGGGTGGGGGGAGGGGGGAGGGGGGAGGGTACAGCGACGCGACACTTGCTCGTGAGGGAGACGAGAGATAAGTTAGATGGGTGGTAGACCTGGATCGTTTCGGGGTGAAGGGTGATTGTACTTGGACAATCCTGCCAAGGACGAGACGGGGAGCAAAGATAGGGTCAATCAGACTTATTTTGGGTTTTGACGTCAGTCATATCTCTTCCCGCCATATCTAATCAGGGGTTCAGAGATGAAGTCGGATAAGTCTCGCAGTAGTCACCAGGAAGTCACAATACCTCCAGACGGCGGAAAGGGCATTCCGACAGATACCGTACTTACCATGCGAGAGCATGACGAATGACGATCTTTGCTGGGTCCTTGTAAATCGGTCTACTGTATTTCCTACTACTATCGCTGTTATTGCCCGTCTGCCTTCGATTACCCCAAACCCTACAACTGTCATTCGCTTGCGTCATGTCCATATGGCATTCGCACCTTCTAGATACTGATGTTCGACACGTTTTCAGAAGTCCTTGTGGAAGCATGATGCGCGTTCTGAGGAAGGTTGTTTCCTCACATGTTGTGTGGCATATTAGACGCCTCGTAGCAGGAGCCCAGTCTGGATCTCAAGACGTAAAGCAGATGAGCATCATCAAGTCCTCGACGGTGGCAAACGTGCTTAAAGTTCACAGATACATTTCATATTGAAAAGTGATATCAAATGCTGAAATGTATCATAAACAGTGTCCTCGTCGCTTCATCATCGTCTGCTCCCCTAATCAATGAAAATGACAACTATCTCTTTTTTCACCTATAGCATGTGTTGAAACTGAATCACAAACACCTACACTTCCCTTCCACCTGTCTCCCTTCATTATATTCTATTACATTCACATTCACGACCCCGACCCATTTTATTGCTCGTTCCCCCAGCTCGTCCTCCAAACACCGTCAGAGCCTACGACCGCTGGTCCTACCGGATCCAGGTCCGTCGAGGTCCAGTTGGTGAGGAACAAAGCCATCCAAGCTGAGGCATCGTTACTGTCCGGTAGACCAGAAGCTGTCGGGTCCCAGTCGGAAGGAACCGCCCATTCTTGAGGACGAGCGAGTGGGGCGACTGTCGTCCCGCTGATCAGGTCCGCCAATTCTGACAGGTTGTTCGAGGCCGTTACTGGGTTGTGATGATTCGTCAAAGTTGTCGGCAGAGACGAGGCTGTGCCACCTTGAGCGGCCTGAGCTTGGGCTTGCGAGTGAGGATTGGACCATCCGGTAGAGTTTGCTATGTCAGCAGGAGCGCCGAGAGTCCAATTCGCAATGTGGTTGGTTGATGGATAATATACTTGGTGCCGTGCAGATTGAGCACGGTCGTCTTGGGGGAGGTGGAGTGATGTGTCGACTTGAGCATTCATGCGGCCTGCAGGATTTGATCGACCTTGATGTTCACGATCTTGCAGGTAGGATGACTGAGAGTAGTGATTTCCCCGCATCAGAAAGCCGCGCTGTTTTGTTCCGATCGTTTGCGATCGATGTGTGGAAGTACGGGATATGTGCATGATGCTCACCGCCTGTCTCTCCATTGGCACACTCTCCATCGGTTGAGTCGCTGGTTTTGACACCGAATCAACGACAGAGGAGCTCCCCCCCTGTCTGCCCATCATCCTTCGAGCCTTCGCGCGCTCCTCTCCGGTATCCATATCCTCGCGAGCTAGAGCTTTCCGCACCATGATCTTCAAAACTGTCAACTCGGTCTCCAAGGTTTGGTCCTTTCGCACCGTCTTCTCCTCTAGCTCGATATATTGCTGAAGGACCGATCGGAGTTCGCCTGGCTGGAAACGATCATCGCGATACCCTAGGAAACAGAGAATACCGATGATCGTTGCGGGGTTGAAGCCTGATGCAACCTGTGAACAACTATGTTCAGCTATGACTCTATGAGAGACAACCATTCTTAGCTTACTGTAGTCCACTTGAACCTGTCTAGCGGGTCATGTGCGTCGAGATGGATCCTGAGTCGGAGATCTGCCAAAGCAGACAGCACTAATGCTTCTCTACTTCCCATGTAAGGGTTCCTGCCGACCCCCTTGCTGCGTCCGAAAGACCTCAAGAGGTAAGGTCTGTGTAATGAGATCCTAGCTAGATGGAATTTACTGTTGAGTGTTTGTCGCTGAGCAGCAAGCCATTTGTAATTCTCGTCATTGTCCAGACTCGTGTCTGTACCGTCGTTGTCCAACCTGAAATATGGCGGAAGAGTATTCTTGAATTGGAAGAACATATCTTCGCACACTTGAACATCGGCATACCGTCGAGGAGTGAGGTTGAAGCATTTGCGCTGAACATCTCCAATAATACGTGCGAGATCGGAATGGAGAATGAGGAAAGTGGTTTTGGTCAAAATGTCCAAACCACGAGGCGTAGACGGAGAATCGAGCTCATCGTCATTCAAGTTCGCCGGTTTGCAAGTCGTGAATTGGCCATCATGGATGCACACCGGTCGACCGAGGAATAGGGAGATCGATCTGGAGGTTCGTCATCTGTATCAGCCGATATACCAGAACTCTTATAATTCGTTTCTCACCTGTCAACTATATAGAGATCTGCGGAGGGTGATTAGGGGCATGGTTATCAGACGATTGCCAGGAACTCACGAGCCCATAGTCTTCTTCGCAGCTCCGCTTCCTTCGCGCTCATGCCCTTCCATGAGCTTCCATCGACATGCAAACTGCACGTCCACGTCAAAAATCAGCACGGGATCGGTCGAGAACCTAATCCACCCTGACGCACCCTTGAGCTTGCGCAGCTCTGATCGCCGTTCCAATCGCTGTCCACGCTTCCTCGACTCGTCTACACGCATTGAGGTAGTGCGCCATCTGTCTTACTGTCAGTGAAGCCTCCTCATTACATCATGTGACCGCAGGATCGACTATCTTGGGACTCACTAAAACACCCGCTCGGACAGTTTCAATCGACTCGCCAAAGAAGCTCGTACACTCGTTGAGGGCAGTCCTAGCGGCCCATGACCACTTACTGCTCTCCTCCTCCCTGAACTTCAGTCTCGATGTTTGGGAGGTCCGCAACTGATCAGATACGGCATGTTTCTCTTTGGATGTGAGACCCATCGTTCCTAGCTGGTCGATACGACGCTGTTCTTCGCTCGAGTCGTGGTCCAGCAGGACACCGAAGGCTAAAATAATGAGAAGGAGCGCTAGATGTCGAAGGTCGATGGTATCATGACTATTGCAAGCTCTCCAGAACTTGTCATACGAAGCCTGGAAATCCGGCTCATACACGATGTCATGGTGGCTGCGGAAAAGGTGGTCAGCGATATTTTTGTCGTTAGTTACACACTCGAACGCACAAGTTGAATCTTTCGAAGAATCGCCGGACATAGACATCACACATTTCCCGTTTTGGAACATGACCAAGGAGTTTATGAGTTTGTGATTCCAGAGTGTATGGTCTGGCTTTGTCAATTTGTGTTGTTCCATGTTGGACGAACTGCCTGACGTCGTTGAGAAGGACTTTGGGACCGCTCTACCCAGCAACGATGGTATGATCAGTTCGATGGCAAAGCACCCGTGTCCCGGATATCAACTCACTCGAATAACTTTTGCGGCTAGCTGTGGACCAAAGTGACTGGTTCCGAAGAACGTCTCTAAGCAATTATATCAATTAGTATGATTTCCTTTTCCCGGGCAAACCCAAAGTCTTGTCATTCACTTTCCCGTCCTCTGTCCCCCCAAGGACCACGAAGAATCCGCATACTGCCCACGCCATGAGCCTCATTCTCTTCCATCTGTTGTTCGCTCTCCGAGGATGATCCACTGCCTTTACGATCATTCTTTATTGCCTCCGCCGCCTCCGACACTTCGGGTATGATATCGTTATGCGATCGCCAGAATCGTCCGAGCTTTGCATCCGGGATATGGTTGGTCATCCTTGGTGGAGATGGTCGTTTCCCAGAGGATATGAACTTGTGTCGCTCCGAGGAAAGAGGTGGAACGGATGTGTTGGCAAATTCTGGACCTTCATCCGCCTGCGAGGGGATTGCGTCTGATCCTGTACAAAATACGATAGATTAGCCGCTTGGCAGACTTCAGAAGACCTGTTTGTACGTATGATAGTCCCTTACCGGTGGACATTGGATGATCGCCAGACCCTCGTCGTAAGCAGTCCTCGATTGTATCACCTTCTCCCGCCCAGCGGCTTCCAGAGCTCGAAGGTCGTTGTGTGCCGTTCGAGCCCATCGAGGTTTTGTTACCTCTGCCACCTCTTCGTCGCTTAGGTGCTTGCGATTCAGGACTGTCTTCTGATTCTAGTTGACCGTCGAAATGAGCTGACCACGAAGTGTCTTGATGCGTCGGGAACTCGCAGCGATCCGCGACGCCTCTCTTTTTGCAGTTTTTGCAAGGACTCTCCCCGTTGCACTATATATCAAATCATCAGCGCTATGCTACTGATGTAGCCCTGCGCTTTGACGAGGCACGGACCAATGTCATAAGTGAATCAGACACTTACCTTCTGTTTCCTTCTGTTGCACTCGCCACATGCGGTAGGATTTCTACCTCGACGGCGTTTGCCTACTTCAGGCTGAGCGGGTGTCGATGTTTCTACGGACGAGGGAGTGTCGATTGGCATCGAATCCTGAAGATGTGGTTCTTGATTGGGCGGATGATCCATGTCTAGGCTGTGCAGCCAACCTCGATGTGTTTGATGATGGTAACCTTCGGCTGTGTGATTTGGGATGAGTCGTCTTCCATCCTGAGGTGCGTTGCCCAGAGTGAAGGTTGATGAGATGCGAGGTGATCGTTTGTCCTGTTCGTGATCCATATTGCTCATAGATTGTCTTTGATAGGATGCATGGTTTGAGAAAGGAAAGACCCGTTTGATTGCGGATAAACCACCCGATGCTTCTGTACGGTCGAGTGGCGAATAATGGTTGATTCTGTCTACGCGCACTGGTAACGGGTATTTGCGAGGCTGACTACTATTTGTCGAGGTCGAACAAGGGAGAGAGGGACCGAAATGATAAGAGTCTGGGAGAGGGAAGGAGGGAGTGAAAAGTGTTGAACAAGAAGATGAAAGCGGAACGCAAGCAGTAGTTCTTTCGGCGGATATGTGTGGTTGCCCCTCGTTGTTGTATGTCTTGCCTCGTGCTGATGCTGTTGTTGTTGTCAACGAGGTCGGCGTGGTCTGTGCATGACAAGGTTTGAGGGTGTTTGTGTGTTGTTGAGCTTCGGAGAGTGAGAGGAGTGAAAGTACGAGTGGTCTGTGCTGATCCTTACCCATCAAGTCCGGGCCCACGCCTGAATCGCCCTGAGTCGTAAAACCCATGATGTCCAAGCGTTTTCACCTAGGCTCGTAGCGTAGTATCGTGTCGAAGACGTTTGTTGACAGTGAAGTTTGGTGTCGAGGGAGTAAGAGAAAGAAATCGATGGAGGCGATTTCGCAAGATCGAGCTGGATGTCGTGGCGGGTAAGAAGGAGGGGAGGGGTAATGGCAGATTAGGGGTTATAGATGAGGAAGGGGAATTATCTAGCTGCTCGGAGGATAGGAAGATTGGTAGGTGACCAGGCTTGACAATAAGGACGAGTACAGCTCCGCTCGTTCCTACAGAAGCAAGTAATCTAATTCACACACCGGGAAGTTGGAGCGAATAATTGTAGAGAAGAAGGAGAGAATAAAGATGATTTCCGGTAAGTCGAGCTTGGAAATAGTTGTAAAATGTAGTATTCCCCCACTTGCTCTCTTCCTCCTTTAGTCTTGTGTATGTTTAGATGACACACACACAGATGACTTGACTTGATCCGGAAGAAAGAAAGAAGAAAGATCGGGGAAATCAACAAAAGGGAAGGGACAATGCGAGCAGAAAGTGTGGTAAAGAAATAGAACTGACCGTGTAATACAATCAGTTAACTCTATTTTGAAGTAGAACAATGTAGAATGACGTGTTGTATGTGAGAGGACTTTGTTGGCAGTCAGCCGAAGTAAGCATCCATTTGATAGCACTGCTGATGATTATGCCGAAGCTCGAAAGCACTTGCCATCCAAACTCGTCGAATCAATGAAGCGAGGTTCTTCGTTCGACTTTTGGCGGCAATCGTCAACAAATCAAGCATAACTCAGTAGAAGTCGAATCGGGAAACGGAATGAAGCGAAATGTTCGATATTGTGTTACACACGTAAGTAAACACACATTCTGTTATTGCTTTTCATTGCGTTAGAAGCAACTCAACATCATCAACAACATCATCATCATAAACAATTCAATGCTCATCAGCAAACCGGGGGAATGTAAGCTCCGAGCCGATCAGCCGTACACACACAGATACAACCATCGAAACACACCGACACACCAACACACACAGGACTCCTTCCTCGCAACTCCTCCTTTCGTTACGATAAGTTCAAGAGTCTTGCAGTACGCGTCGGGTAGAAGAGGGAAGAGAAGGAAAATATCGTATAGCATACCACAGTACGATACCCCTCTACGTCCTCGTCTACCTACAATTATCGGTATCGAGCGACCGAAGGAGCGAAGGACTGGTGTTACATGGGAACTCGCCTGATCTCGTCTAACGTCCATCCGGCAGCTTTCATACTCTCCGCACCGAGATCTTTGACCTCCTCGTCGAGATGACTGTGTTGACAAGGCAAGGACAGCAAAACACAATCAGCGCTGCCTCAAATCAACCACCCATATGGTATTTGACTATCTTCGACAAGAGGTGTACTGATGTACTCACGAGAACAGGACTTCTCTGAAACCGTCTAATATAGCTCTCAATTCCGCCGCATCGTATTTCGATGGATTGGCAAGTCCTTCTTTCAGGTATTTATCATATTTATCGATACCTAGGGGATATCCGCATCAGCTCGACCGAACACGAGGTAGGAGTCTTATCGCGCACGATGGTAGCGATAGGTAAGGATATTGGGAGATGAGCGGGTCAACGACCATTTACTGATTGTCGCTCTTACACTCACCGTCATGTATCTTCTTATGCTTTTTTAGATGTTCACCCGATTCTCTTCCGCCTTGTTTGAATTGGGGCATTTTCTTAGCTAATACTGGGAAGATGTACGTTTCCTAATCAACCAAGGAAGGCAAATTCGGGCGGACTGTTAGCGTCGTGTACCATGCTAGCACATGAGCTAGGAGGGAGAAGCGTGCTTCGCTCACCTCTATTCTGTGATGCATATCCAGATGTTGTGATAATTGTTGCGCTTCTCGCAAAAATCGAGGGAGTGTCATCCCTTCTTTATGGAAGCCTCCGTCGGCGAGCTGTAATGCGATACTGCGTTAGCCCTTTCTGCAGGGAGACTACCTGACATACGGCGCAGAAGATCAATGATGCGACTTACAGTGTATACTCGATTGAATTCGTATCGGAAATGGTTGTGGAACATGTCCATATGATCGGCAAGTCTATAGCAGAGAGAGCAGAATCAGCAATCTCCCTTAACTTGCTGTGCACATCGATATCGAAGACTACACTGATATGGCTTGACCCACGTACCGATTCCATTCTCTGAAATCTTTAGAACTAGACGCCATCTCGAATGGTGTCGATCCGGTACTACTGGTCGTCGTTGTCGTCGGCGGAGTATGTACGCTGCGTGTGGCGGAAGAAGCGGTCGATGCCAAAGAAGCAGTCGCGACGCTGACTGATGGGCGAAAGTAATTCACAACTGCGCGCACGCTAGTGGTGGCAGGCAAAGAAGAACGAAGGGCGAATATGGCGAAAGCGGCAAAGATAAGAGATAATCCTGCAATCAAAAAGCGTACAGTCGATTCGGGTTTCGAATTCTTTTTCAGGTCGAGTCGTTCTGTCGTGGTAGACGGCATACAAAGTTGATCAAGGCGGCGTCTAAGGTTGTAATACGTATCAAACGTTCAAGAGATCGACAGAGAGATGCGTGGCGGAGATCTTCGTAGACCTTCGCTTTGCTGAATTTAAAAACATCAAAACACGGTTGGTCAGCCGGTTCCGTCGGAGACTACCCAATCATCAATGAGCCTGATACCGAAATCGAACAGGGACGTGAGAACCTGATACCTTGCCGGAACACGCCATGACCCCGCTGTCGTCGTGCGTCACACTCACTGCTCTCGGACAACGTTGATACAGCTACCACACTCTTGTGCATCCTCGGCTTGTCCATTCACCTCTAGCTGGATACCGCTCATACAAGATAGGAGAAGCATAGCAAGATGATTCTGTTAGAGGTGAGCTAGAACTACTGCTACTGTCGTTGGTAGGCGCATAGCTGACATCCCTCGCAGTCGCACAGCGTTATCATCAATGATGTCCTCACCGACCGATTCGAGAAGTGCGTACCGGTTCTCCCTTCTACCCACACATCCATATGGCGACACGACTGTGTCTGATGTATCCTGCGACGATGAAGCTAGGTACTAACCTTACCCTGTTCTTGCAGACCTTCTCGAGCCGATATCCAATTCGTAGATTACGATAATGTCCGATTCCATCTCTCCACCCCCTCGTCCAAGAGCCAACTGCTCCTGTCTATGAGCATCCAATGTTGGCCCGATCTCTTGAAATATGGAGCAAGGGACCATCTCCAACAGGAGTATGCGGGGTACTTGCTTGACGAAGGAAACACTGAGCCAGAGTACGATGTTAGTCTGCTCATTGATTTGGAGAAGTTGCCAGAGGATCCCGGTGAGTGGTTCTGCTTCATTGCGTCTCTCAATTCCATCACAGCGGAGACCATCATGACCCTTGATGATCGGAACCTCTGAGTGTGACTGTGCTGTTATCTGTTCTACACCGCTAACGCCTGTGTCCCTCCCGCAGAATCCAGACTCGCGCTCATCTCCAAGTTGGCCCACCTCAAATCCACTGCTATGTCTTCCCCCTTCATCTCCGCCTTTAACGAACAGTCCTCTCTCCAAGCGAGCTACAAAGAACCGGCCGGAGCACAACTCGCCGACCAAGCTCCAGCAGAAGCGAAGGGTGATCTCAAGGTCGTCAGGTATAGAGAGGAGGAGGCTATTTATATCCAGGCTAGTCATGATCGGGTGACGGTGATCTTCAGTACTGTGTTCAAGGAGGAGACAGATAGAGTGTATGGAAGGGTCTTCTTGCAGGTGAGTGGGGTATCTGTGCTTCTACTACGGGGAGGGATGGCGTCTTCTCCTCTGTTGTGACCGTATCCTGGGAAGCAGCATTGAGGAGGTAGAGTCTGCTGTACATTCCCATGAAAGCGGGAAAGGAATACAGTGGTAACAGTACAGTCGCTGACACGTCGTGACAGGAATTCGTTGACGCTCGACGACTTCAAAGTCTGCAAAACGCTCCTCAGGTCAGGTACTCCAACCGAGAACCACCACTCGAGATCCGACACCTCCCTGGATTGAAGAACGGTGAAGATTGGGGATATGTTACATTTGGTAGGTCTGACATTTGCTCAACCGCAAACCAGATAACCTCGTATTATGTCGTGCAAACAAGAAGCTGACCTGACTTGCGTTACGTCTCGTAGTCCTCTCTCCCCGTCACTTTGCCAATCCCGCCCAAGCCCTTGCCACCATCAACCGAATCCAGCTTTTCCGAGACTATCTCCACTACCACATCAAGTGTTCGAAAGCCTACATGCACTCGAGGATGAGATACAGGGTGGCTGAGTTCCTGAAAGTGCTCAACAGAGCGAAACCGGAAGTTGCGACGGAGAAGAAGACGGCGTCAGGAAGGACGTTTAGGACTCGTTAAAGTATCTCGTCACACGGTCCACACGTGGCACGATGAGGTCGTTGTAAGAAGTAGATGATGACGAGTAGCAGTGTTGATGGAATATGTATACCGTCTGAAGCATCTTATCACCGTGCGAGTACGGTAAAGTACGCCACGGGACCCCACTCATCGGTGTGTTTGTGCAGTACCTCCGATTGCAGCTTCGGAGAGACATTGGCCGACCGATCGACCATCCCATTGTCAGTGAATACATTATTGCTATAATTACAAGCAGGTCCGCGCCGCATCTTGTTTGTTGTTGAACCAAGTCTCGGTGCCTTGACACATAAGTTAGTTGTACGGGAGATGACGAATTGTTGTCTGTGGTGGGTTATTTGTAGAGCCCAACAAGAAAGCTAGGAACACGTCCGAACGACCCAACAAACCTCACTGGTCATCCAGTAGTGGACTGTGGGAGGTGATGACGATCGAGAGTAAATGGAAGGTTCAAGCTATAGCTTTGTGAATGTTGTGTTATGGCTATCCCATGTCCCACTGAGATAAGGGAAATCGCGATTCATAATGATAATTGTCAGAGCATTCCCATCAATCGATCAAGCATGCGTGACTCCCATACCATTGCTGTCATGAAGTACAGTTAGTTAGTCCAAGACCATCAACAACAACATTCCAATACCCTGGTGGGTTATGTACTCGAGTGTCCCATCCAGCTTGTTGCTTGATGGTTATTTCGAACCAGCCTTAGGACATTCCCTGTCTTTCACCCTGTCTCATTACGGCTGTATCTAAACAGTGACAGACTGATGTATGGTGGTCAAGTCTGAGGAATGTCGTGTCCGCGCTACCTACTCGGGACTATGCATGTGTGCATTGGGGATTGGTTTCCTTTACCCTTAGTGACAAGTGTTCTAATGGATGTACCGTTTTAGTTGTATTTGATGGTGAATGACCTGTGCCAAAGCACTAATGCCGTGTTATAACGCCGGAGTTGTTGTGTCCTGTCCCCTGTGTGCGAGACTGCCTTTACTTTGCGTGTTACTTGGATTCAACCTCCACCTCTTGCTACAACGTATCAACGTACAACGTACAACGGTAGGTAGTGTTTGGGTTCATACCATCCAGCCTCTCTCACAGTACACCTACTCCATCTACAACTACAACTACATTAATCAACTCTCTCTTTCTTATCATCGTCGTCTCATCCTTTTGTCTCATCATTCCTTCCTCCTCACTCACTCACCCACTCTCTTTCACTTGTATCGTCGATAATCTTCAAACTACTTTTACACTCTTTTAATAACGAAACACGACGAAACAGACTAAACACCCCGAGTTGACGAGTTTTGATTTGATCAATCAACAAACAAAACAAGCCCCCGGTTCGCAACTCACCGCTTTTCTACACCTCCCCTAACCTCGCTTTGCCCCTGTTCTTTGACACAGACTAGTTGTGTTTCCATCCCTCTCCTGCACTCTCACTCGGTCAACCAACGTTGCCGAAATTCCGATTGCATTCACCTCTCGCTTCGACAAACAAACATCGACAGTTCAAATCCTCAACTTGACTTGTTTGCAATAACGATAATCCCAAACTCATCACAATGGCTTCACGAGTAAGTCAACTCATCTGCATACATGCAATCTTCCCGACCACCTGTGTCTCATCTCGTTTCTTCTCCGATGCATGCTGACATCACCTCCCCGGCTTAGGCTGCAAACACCAGACGGGCTGCGAGCCGAACACGAAATGACGAGAATGCCGCTCCTACCCAAGCAGCTATGCGAACCAAGACTTCCATGTCACATCTTGGTCCAGCGCAAAAGGTTGCTGTCGCTTCCAGCTCAGTAGCTGGCGCTGCGAAGAAGCCTGTGGCCGTCAAGGCTGGTGCGAAGAGAACCGCTTTGGGTGGTGTTGTCACCAATGTGGTCAAGGAGGAGATGGTTGATGATGGCAAGAAGCCTCGTGAGTTGATTACAATCTTCACTCAACGTCTATCCAAAGACTCATGCTGATGTGTAACCATCAGTGAAACAAGTAGGCAAGACAAACAGCCTCGAATCCCGACAACCTCTTGCTTCCCGAAACAACAATGTCCAACCCACTCGACCCATTGCCGCCATCCCTCACCGAGCCAAACCTACAACATCCGTCTTCCCTTCATCGCTCGAACCATCCTCCACTGCCATGGAGAGCGAAGGTGATCTATTGTCCGAGATGGACGTTGACTCTCGACGTGCCGAGGCTCAGATGACAATGTTGACAGTTGACGAAGAGTCGCTCGAAGACGAGTCAGAAGAGGAGGAGATGGAAGAGGAGGACGAGGAAGATTGGTTGAGAATGCCCGAAGAGGAGATGGTCAGAGCTCAAGAACAACTTGATATGATCAGAGCAACCTTCAAAGACGAGGTCGAGATGTTTGACACTACCATGGTGGCAGAGTACGCGGATGAGATCTTTGGTCACATGGAGGAGCTCGAAGAGTCCGTCATGCCTAACCCGAGATACATGGACTTCCAAACCGAGATTGAATGGTGAATAGTCTTTCGCCTCTCTTGTCTCACTACATATGCTAAACATCCCAATTGACTTCAGGACCATGCGAACAACCCTCATTGACTGGCTCCTTCAGGTACACCTCCGATACCACATGCTTCCCGAGACTCTCTGGATCGCCGTCAACCTTGTCGACCGATTCCTCTCCGTACGAGTAGTCTCTCTTGTCAAACTCCAACTCGTCGGTGTCACTGCCATGTTCATCGCCGCCAAGTACGAGGAGATCCTTGCACCTTCGGTCGAAGAGTTTGTTTACATGACCGAGAACGGTTACACTAAAGACGAGATCCTCAAGGGAGAGAGGATCATCCTCCAAACACTCGACTTCACCGTCTCCTCCTACTGCTCCCCTTACTCTTGGGTCAGGAAAATCTCCAAGGCGGACGACTACGACATCCAAACTAGAACACTAAGCAAGTTCTTGATGGAGGTTACATTGTTGGATCACCGATTCTTGAGATGTAAGCCCAGTATGATCGCTGCGGTCGGTATGTACTTGGCCAGGAAGATGTTGGGAGGTGACTGGGTGAGCGAACTTTCCTTTTATCACATCAAAAAACAGACAAGCATACTGACGTTCTTTACTCCGATAGAACGAAGCATTCGTCTTCTACTCTGGCTTCACCGAATCACAACTCGTCGCGGGTGCCAGTCTTCTCTGTGATCGATTGGTTGAACCAGACTTCGAGTCAGTCTACGTCTACAAGAAGTATGCAAGCAAGAAATTCTTGAGGGCCTCTACTTTCGCGAGAGATTGGGCTCAGACCAACAGTGCTTCGACCTGGTACTAAGTGAGTGGGATTTGACTATACTTTCCACTTGATCGAGTACTGATGGGGTTGACTGTTATAGTCATCATGAACGGAAAAGGACAAGAAGTTAGGAGACAGGCAGTCAGACAGACAGACGGAAGGATTGATGGAGAAGGGAAACAGTTTCGCAAGATTCTTTTTTCTCATACACGAACGATAATTAACGGACAATTTGATATATATACACACACCCAAACCCCTCCTTCTACAATCATCATTATCATCCCCCTTCCTCTTTAACATACTGTACGCATTTTCTTGAGTCTTGCGCGCGAGAGCTGTGTCCTCTTGAAAGTGTTTTTCCACGAAAGTTCATATCATACCAACACCATAACATACCCCTCCCCTCCTACCCATCATTCTCCTTGTTTGTAGTTTTGTACACTACACAAGAGAGAAGATACGAGCATGTCACATGTGAATATATATAATATATCGCGAGAACCAAGGACGAAGAGTATCCATCGCTCTGTACGAGTACTCCGTGTACTATCTATGAGCGTGTGCCTGTCGCTTTGAACGACCTTACTCGAATACCGCATTCGCCGAATTATATCCCGTCACATGCTCCACTTGGTCAGATTCAAACAACAGCCACTTGATCGACTTTTTGACGGAATTCGACAGCTGACTACTAAGCACTCGACTCGAACTCTACATTGTGTGTACACTGTTGCATGGTAATCTTATCTACGATACCCAACTTGGCATGAAATGAAATGGAAGAGAGAGAGAGAGAGAGAGAAAGTCGTAAATATCAAAAGGAGAACTAATACCGAGAGCCTGGAACCTAGAACCGAATCCTTAATATCTATTGAGCCACCGCGAAAGCAATCACCGAAGTATCAGAGTGAGACAATGAGACCTTGATGGACTTGTTTCCAGCAGCGGCGAGGGCGTCTCCTGAGAGCTTGACGCTAGGTCCGGACGATGTGGAGAGGATCTCAATCTCTTTCAGAGAAGCACCTGCTCCCTTTGATGGGACGGAGAGGGCTTTGAACTAAAAGACAACATTGTCAGCGATGGGTATTATGTAGGTGGGACACAGGAATACTCACCACTGCCTCCTTTGCGGCCCATCTCCCAGCGAAAGATGCTGTTGGATCAGGTGCAGATGTGCAGTATTTGATCTAAATTATCGGTCAGCCTAACCTTTGACGAACAGCTTCGCAAACTGGCTCACCTCCTCCTCTGTGAAGTTTCGCTCTCGGAAGGTATCAGAAGTAGGAACGCTCGTGATCAACTCGGTGTCGACTCTGCATGATTCCAGTCAGCTTTGCCAATCACACTTCATACGTGGATACACAACTCACCCAACACCAGCAACATCGGACGCCTGCGCGAAGAGCGCCTTGAGCGTCGCCGCGTTTGCCTTGTCAATTGGGATGGTCGAAGGAAGCTTGCCCTGGAATGCATAAGAGTTCTTGCTGGGTCCAGCCCTGGCAAGAGGGTTGAGTAAGACGCCGCTCTCAAGCTCGGCAGAGTATGGAGGTGCATCCTTGATCTGGACAAGGTTGTTGTTGACGAAAGCGGAAGACATCCTTGAGTAGGTGTCAAGTTCTCGGAGTTGTCGTCTCTTCGAGTACTCCTGGAGATCGTGGGACTGAAGGGCGGCGAAAAGGTAACGAGGGTGGACGATGGCGACTTGACCACCGACTTGACCGAAACCGAACGAGGTAAGGAGACCACACTCGAGTCGGACGTGCTGAATAGGTTTGGAGGGGTAGAAGAGGTGAGGGAAGGCTCGGAGCTCTTCAGAGATGTTATCGGCGTTGTGGTTACCGGGAACGAGGGCGGAGTTGAGTGTCTGACACATTCCGTTGAACATCCAAGCGGCGGCACCACCCTTAGGGTGACCCGTCAAACTCTTCTGAGTGATAACGGGAACAGCGTTACCAGGCGTTCGACCAAGTTGCTCGAACTGAAGGTTGTAAACACCACTCTCGTTCTTGTCGTTCGCTTTTGTTGAGGTACCGTGACAACTGATGACACCAACCGAGTTGATGTCAAGACCCCAGACCGCAAGGGCCCTTCGAAGAGGAGCGATGTTGGGGTGAGAACCTTCGAGCATACCGAAGGTTGCAAGGGCGTCTTTCTCTTGTCGCCTGGCCTCTTCGTCGATGAAGGTGACCCGAGTCTGGAACCACTCCTCATTGTCGGCAGCACCCTTGCGGGCTTCAAGTTCAGCTCGGAGCAATTCGTGCTCGTTCTCGAGCCACTGAGCGATTTGCTTGCGTCTGAATGAGAGTTGACGTGCTCGGTACTTGACGTCGAGAATTGGGAGAGCCTCCTTGGGGGTAACCTCTCGAGCAGTGGAGAGAATACCTCGACCGGGAGCAGGGATAGATCGGCCAGCCTTGTCGGTGTGAGTGGAGGTGTAGGCAACGATACCTTGGATGGAAGCGCCCATCTCGAGAGCAGTCTTCGCAGACATGATGACGTGGACACCACAACCTTGACTCTCCATGAAACCGGATCGAGTGCTGGTCATAGGTCGAGAGAACTCGTTGGCCTCACGACCCATGGCGAACTCGGTCTCAGCGTTGCTAGTAGCCTTCATGTTGGCGAACTCGAAAGAACCTTCCTCAGAGAAGTCATCGAAACCTCCCGCAACCATGACCTTGGCCTTGCCGGAGAGAATGGAGTCGCAAGCGATCTCGACGGATTGCAATGCGGTGGCACTGTATTTGGTCAGCTCTGGCAGGGCTTGTCCGGTATATTGGGGACTCACCAGGCACCAACGGGGATCTTGACGGGACCACTTGACGAAAGTAAGAGGAGGTTGACCCAACCGGCAACAGTGTTGATGAAACTGAATCGTATAAGCTGCGTCCATATCATCTTAACTCACGTTTCCTGAAGGATATCCTTCTGCACGTCCTTCTCCTCTCTTCGCTCCTTGAACATCGCACTCAGAGAACGCATACCACCCATACCTGAACCGAGCGAGGTACCGACTTCTGAGGGATGAATGTACTTGTAGAGCTCGTAAGGGTCGGTGACACCGGACATGATAAGAGCTTCCATGGTGCACACCAAGGCCCACAGAGCAGTACGGTCGGTCTGGTTGATGATGTCCTCGGGGATACCGAATCGTCGAGCGTTCCAGCCAGTAGGGAGCTGACCAGCGACCACACGGTCGAATTTGACAGCCTTAGGAAGGAAGACTCGAGCACCCTTCTTGAACTTGACGAACCATTCGCCCGACTCTTGCGCCCAGATGTCAACCTTGTCGCCTTGCTCCCGCTTGAATCGAGCAGCATCCTCAGCAGGAATCTCGAGAGGCTCAAGATCGTGGTTGAGCTCGATCTCTTGGTGGAAAGACTTCTTGTTGGGGTCATAACCGAAGAACAAGTCGGGTTCTAAGGACAATGTCAGCTTGCTACGTGTCAACCGCAAGATGCAACTCACCAATGAGACGGATACCAGCATGCTCAACGATATCTTTCTCGTACTTAGACCTGACATCCTTGTCGTCCACGGGTTCACCAGATTTGGCGTCAACCCATCCAACGTATGTCTGACCACTGGCAAGCTTGCCATCAAAGTGCTTGATGTGACCCATCATCCAAGCCATCTCGATACAACCCTCGATGGTGAACTCGTTTCGAGCTTCGATCTCCCATCGAGTTCTAGAACTACCCCATGGGCCGACTTCGGCGAAACCGGTACAAACGATGACTTTGTCGAGATCGATAAGACCTTGGAGGTGCGAGAGCTCCTTGAGGACATCAGGGGAGTCGATCTTGGGGAAGTCGTAGTGGAAGTTGGCTCGAGGGGCAACCGAAACCTTCTGGTGAAGTCGCTCAGCGTCGCCACCGTTGGTGACTCGGAAGTCGGCGGCGTTGTCAACAGTGATTGCGCGTCGAAGATCAGCAACTCGGTTGAGGTCAAGTCTGATGCTGGTCATGACCTCGGCCAGGCCGCTGACTCGGTCCATGCCACCGTTGAGGTCAGCCCAGATAGGCTCAATTTGAGTGATGTCGAAAAGGAGAGGGTGCATCAAACCGAGGATGTTGAAAGCCATCTCCTTGGCGGAGAAAGTTCGCACACCAAGCTTCTCGAGACCTTCAGCGACGAAGTTTGTAGCGCTCATGAGACCTGTACCTCGAGTCCATCCAATGACAGCACCGGCAATACACAAGTATTCACCCCACGATTCGGCGCCCCATCGGTTGAAGAGGGTCTCAAGGGAGATCTTGGACTCGGCGTAAAGACCGTCGTTACCGAAGATACCGTGGTTGGGAGAGAGAGGAAGAACGACCTGAGTAGGACGAGTGACAAAGTGTCTCGCAGCTTTCTTAGTCTTGACAGCACCGAGCAATCGAAGAAGGTTGGTCATCATAAGTCGATGAGCAAGCTCCGATTTGTCGTCAATGTTGTCGATCTCACGACCGTTCTCGGGAAGAGCAGCGAAGGGAATGATGTAATCGAGATCAATCTGGAGGGTGGAGTAGATGTAGTCGACAAGGGCCTCAACGTCCTGCTTGGAAGCTGTAAAAGAGTCAGGAGCCGCGCGATTCCAAGTGTGCGTGGACTACTCACCTCCGTTGAAGGGGACAACAATAAGCTTGGATCCCTTAGCACCGATCTCGTGGAAGATGTTCTTGTAGTAGTCGACCGCAGCACGGCTGTATCGCGAAGTGGTAACAATACAGGTACAACCACCGGAAAGGAGACCGCTAAGGATCTCGACACCGATACTGCCCTTGCCGACACCAGTGAGGAGAGCAGCCTTCTTGGCGAAAGTGACACCAGAGGTGGCAATCTCAGTAAGAACGTCGAAGTCTGTACATCGTCAGTCACCAAGATACGCCGGTCATAGCGCGTGACACTCACAGATATTGGTCAACTTCTGACTGTAGGCGAAGCTTGTTCCGGTCTTTCGCTTGAGGTGCAAGAATGGGAGATGAGTCTCCTCGACTTCAGTTCGGTCCTCAACGTTGGGTCGAAGGAAGGATGAACTTGATCGTCGTTGTTTGCTGCCCTTGGTGCGGGCGATTGCTGAAGCTTCCAAAGGCGAGCCTTCACCGTGACCGAGCGACTTGATGACCTCGCCGTACATGGATTTGATGGCGGCTTTTTGAGCAGGGGTGATGGAAGGTTGGGAGTTGACGAGCTCCCAAAGCTTGTCTAAGGGGCATGTCAGATATAGCTCTGGGTCATATGGATAGAGTCAGCACTCACCGATATCAGACTGGACTTTCGTGAGGTTGACCGCAGGCTCAACGTCACCACCAGACGCCATCTCTGAAGGTATCAATTAGCCAAAATGCGCACCAAGTCACGATGTCATGACTCACCCTTGACATAGCTCTCCAACTTTCTCACGTTATGTCTTGAGATTTCCGAGTAGATGATATCACCCTTTGAAGAGACATCGGTGTGAGGGGCGGTAGGAAGGGCGACGTCTCGGTACACAGGGGGTTTGTCCACGACTTCTTGACAGTTCTCCAAGAGGATCTGACCAAACTTCTTGACTTTCTCATATGTTGGTCCCTTTGAGGCATCAACCTCGTCGATGTGGAACTTCATGTATCTATACGAATGTCAGCTAACGCCGCACTGGATATTTGAAGACCAGCTCACTCAATGAGGTTAGGGTCCGCTCGGTTCATCTATTTGAATCACCAATTAGCTCTGTAGCATTGTAGGACGCAGACCACACTTACAATAGAGATACATCGCGACGTGAGCTCTCGTCGAGAGATACTCTCTTGGTCCAACCCAGCAGGCGCCATAATGACGAGTTATTGATGGGATGATAGGAGAGTGGAAGAGGAGGATTTGACGTAGCAGAACAGCTGGACTAGCTGCGAATCTTCTAGTCGTGTATCGTAAAGGAGTTTGAAAAGGAAGAGGAGGAAGTGTAGGAAGCTAGCGGAGGATGTAGAGGTAGATGAGTGTGCGGCAGAATGATTCTAAGTCCAATGCAAGCTGCTGCTGCTACTGCTGTCTGCTACAAAGTATCACCCGTTGTATCCTGGGGGTAATTCTAGCGGTTGGGGATTTCAATGCACGAGATTGCCACGTGGGGTTTGGAATGGGAAGAGAGGGAAATCAGTGAAATCTACCCTGAAATCGGCGACCTGAGCGTCTATGCTGTAAATACAAATCTTGGGAAATAATACAAATGTTCTCGACGCTATGGGAACCGGTGGGGAAGACGATCAAGATGAGGTGGGGATGAACCGGATGACTGAGCCAGCAGAGCAGCGGGGACGACACCGCTGTTGAGGACGGGGTCCGCGAGTGCGATGTGATACCGGTGGGGTATGCTCCCCTAAGATCACGCCAATTACAATTGGCATCAGGTCTCCACGATTATCCGGAACCGACTTTCCCCCAAGCTACCAAGGCTGCAGAACAAGGATTGATCGGTTATCTTCGGGTTATGATAACAATAAGGGAATTTAAGCTACATGCACCATTTTGCAACGACAGGAATGTGCCGCGGTAATGAAGATCACGTGATTCATCCAACTTCTTTGGGGATGCGCGACATGGGGTGTGTGCTTTGGTCCAACGGTGCTGCTGCTGCTGCTGCTCGTGCTGCAACGTTTCCAACCGGGTCGCATTGATTTCAATTGAAAGAACAAGTCCCATCAGCACTTGTCTCCTCTCTCTCTTTTCTTCAGCTTTCTCTCTCCGTCTCTCTTTTTCCTTTCTCCTCATCAACACATATCACAGAGCTAGAGCCGCTCCTGCCCAAGATGGCATCCCTCTTCAGCAGCTCTACCCCTGTCCGACCTCTCGTTCTTCACTCATCCTCCACTCGAGTCTCAATCCCTGTTCCCGCTTCCCCACTCTCCGCTTGGGTCACATCAGAAGTCCTCGCTCAAGATTTCCACGACTCCAGAGCTGGTCTCGACGATGACCCAGCACCTGTCGTCGAGGAAGAGGAGGAGGGCGCAGCCCCTAAGCCTGTCTCCATAGAACCCCAAGTCAAGCTTCTTGCTCGATTCTTGTCTTTCGCCTCCGACAAAGTCGCTGCAGACTCATCATCAGACCTCGCTCAAGTTCTTCTTGCCGCGTACAACCGATTCAACGAGCTCTTCCTCACTTCGACCAACGTTCATTCGCTTGTGCAGTCTTTTGATCCCGAAGCTCGAGCTGAAGTTCTCAAGGCTTACTTCAAAGCTTTTGCCTACGCAAGAGAGGTTTTGGGAGACAAGGTCTCAATCGCGCACACATCAGCCCTTCTTGAGGCTGCCAAGGATGGAAGCGCAGAGCTTTACGCTCTCTTCGGTGGGCAAGGTGTCAACGAGGTGAGTTCTGGTTATGTTGAGATTAGCAACCCCGATGCTGACGTTACAATAGCACTACTTCAACGAGCTTCAATTGCTCTACGACACCTACACCCCCTTCGTCCGATCACTTCTTACCAAGATCACTTCTCTACTCGTTTCTCTCGGAGCCAGGGCCGATGCGGACGGATTCACATACTACTCTCAAGGTCTCGATGTCATCTCTTGGCTCGACGGTTCTTCCACTCGACCAACTGTCGAATACCTTGCCTCAATCCCCCTGTCTCTTCCCCTGATCGGTGTTGCGCAATTAGCGCAATACGTCGTTTCATGCCGAGTCGCCGACCTTGATCCTTCTCAGATGCGTGGTCGATTCAGCGGAGCGACCGGTCACTCTCAAGGTATCATCTCTGCTGTCGCCATCGCATCATCAGATAGTTGGGACAGCTTAAACGAGAACATCCTCAAGGCAATCAAGCACTTGTTCTACATTGGTCTTCGAGGCCAAGAGAGCTTCCCTCTTCTTTCCATCGAGCCGCACATCGTCGCCGATGCCGTCGCTAACAATGAAGGTGTTCCATCTCCCATGTTCAGCGTCAGCGGACTCTCACTCAAGGCCTTGGAAGGTCACATTAAGAAGGTCAACACCCATCTCCCTTCCAACTCTCAGATCGGAATCTCTCTTCACAACGGACCCAATCTTTACGTCACCACCGGTCCCGCCAAGGCTCTCTACGGTCTCGCTACTGCTTTGCGAAAGGTGATGGCTCCCGCTGGTCTTGACCAGAGCAAGATCCCCTTCTCTAAGCGAAAAGCTGTCTTCACCACCCGATTCCTTCCGGTCAATGTGCCTTACCACAGCTCTTATCTCGAAGGTGCTACTCAGAAGGTTTCGGAGAAGGACTTGGGCGAGGAATTGTGGAACGTTGCCGAGCTTGCTATCCCTATCTACCACACAGAAAATGGTAAGTGATTTACACAGCACTAAACAGCACCAAACGGGACGACGCTGACATCACGCAGGAACCGATCTCCGAGATCTCACCACTTCTCTCACTGCTTCCCTGAGCGATCAAATCTTCGTCAAGCCCATTCATTGGGTCAAGGCTGTCAACTTCCCTCCTACAGCTACTCACGCTATCGACTTCGGTCCCGGAGGCAACAGCGGTATTGGACCCCTCACTGCCCGAGCAGTCGAAGGTCGGGGTGTTCGAATTGTCATCGTGAGCGAGAAGGGCAAGGCCGCTGCGGAATTCTACGATTCAAGCAAGGTCAGACGTGAGCCAGTATGGGCTAAAGAGTGGAGTCCTAAACTTGTCAAGACACTGTAAGTCAAGAAGATCAGGAACATGGCTGACCAAATAGTGATGGCAAGATCCACATCGACACTCCCTTCTCCCGAATGTTGGGAAAGCCTCCTATCATGGTCGCTGGTATGACACCCTCCACAGTCGGCGCCAACCTTGTGTCCGCCACACTCAACGCCGGTTTCCACATCGAGCTTGCCGGAGGAGGTCATTACAACGCCAAAGCTCTTCGTGCCAAGGTTGCTGAGATTCAACGACGCACTCAACCTGGTGTTGGTATCACACTTAACGCCCTGTACATTAACCAGCGTCAATTCTCCTTCCAATTCCCTCTTTGGCAAGAGATGCGTCGAGAGGGTCTTCCCATTGAGGGCTTCTGTGTTGCCGCCGGTATCCCTAGTTCCGAGAAGGCCACCGAGATCATCTCGGCCCTCAAGGCAGCGGGTATTAAGCACGTCTCTTTCAAGCCCGGATCTGTTGAGGGTCTTCGACAAGTCGTCAACATCGCTGCAGCGAACCCCGACTACCCTATCATCCTTCAATGGACCGGTGGTCGTGCAGGTGGACATCACAGTTGTGAAGACTTCCACCAACCTATCATCTCCACTTACGCTTCCATTCGACAGAACCCCAACATTAGCTTGATCGCTGGTTCCGGTTTCGGTGGCGCCGATGACGTCTGGCCTTAGTGAGTAATTCTCGCTTCTTGACAGTACAAATAAGCTGATTCTTCGCGCGTAGTATCTCCGGTGATTGGTCAGTCAAGTTGTTCAACTTGCAGCCCATGCCTTTCGACGGTGTCCTCTACGCCAGTCGAGTCATGGTCGCCAAGGAAGCAGACACCAGTCCTTCCGTCAAGCAACTCATCGTTGAAGCTCCCGGTGTGGATGACGCTCAATGGGAAGGTACCTACGACCGACCTACCGGTGGTATCCTCACAGTTCGATCCGAGCTCGGAGAGCCTATCCACAAGATCGCCACCCGCGGTGTCAAGCTCTGGCGAGAGTTCGACGACACTGTCTTCGCTTTGGCTCGTGAGAAGCGTGCAGCTTGGTTGGAGAATAAGAAGGACTACGTTATCGACCGTTTGAACAAGGACTTCAACAAGCCCTGGTTCGGTGAAAAGGCCGACGGTACTGTTGTGTCCGATCTTGCTAAAATGACCTACGAGGAAATCGCCCGACGAATGGTCCGTCTCATGTACGTCGCTAAGCAAGAGCGATGGGTCGACGTCTCCCTCCGAAACCTTGTTGGCGACTGGCTCCGACGAGTCGAGGAGCGATTTGCCGGTGTTGACGGCATCCGCACCAAGGAGTCTTTGCTCCAATCATTCTCGTCTCTCGACAAGCCATTCCCAACTCTCGACAGCTTCTTCGGATCTTACCCTCGAGCTAAGTCACAGCTTGTCAATGCTGAAGACAAGGCCTACTTCCTTGCCATCTGTCAACGACCCGGTCAAAAGCCCGTTCCTTTCATTCCTATCCTTGACAACACCTTCGAGGTTTGGTTCAAGAAGGACTCTCTATGGGCTGCCGAGGACATCGATGCTGTGTTTGACCAAGATCCTCAGCGAGTCTGTATCTTGCAAGGGCCTATGGCCGTCAAGCACTCAAAGGTCGCCGACGAGCCTATCAAGGACCTTCTTGGTAACATCGAAGGTCTTCTTGCTAAGAAGATCCTCGAATCGCAATATGGCGGTGATGAGTCTAAGGTCCCTGTGATCGACTACATCGGAGCCAAGCCCGGTTCGCCCAAGGCCGGTCTCGTGTCTGAGGCTGTTTCCGACGACACTCGAACTCTCAAGGTTGGCAAGAATGTTCCTGGTCTCGAGGACTGGCTCGAAGTTGTCGCCGGTCCCAACGTCAGTTGGCTCCGTGCTGCCCTTACATCGGTCAACGTTGTTCAGGGAGCTGGTTACATCAGCAACCCCTTCAGACGAATCTTCACACCTCGTGCTGGTCAGACCGTGGTGATCAAGACTACCGGCGAGCAAGTCACTTCAGTCTCTCTGTACGGTAGCGCTCGATCCTTCGGTCCTCATCCTGCGGACTTCAAGGCGGTCAACCTTACTTTTGACCCTGCCACGAAGAACATCACCTTGGTAATGAATGAGGAGCGACGCGGTTCGACGGTTCCTCTTCACTTCGCCTTCCAGTACAAGCCTGAGCAAGGCTATGCTCCGATCCACGAAGTCGTCGATGGCAGGAACAACAAGATCAAGGACTTCTACTGGCGATTGTGGTTCGGTGACAAGGAGACTCTTCCTACCCTTGCTCTCGACACTACTTTCACTTGCGGTGAGACTGCTATCGATGCCGAAGCCGTCCAACGATTCTGCGATGTTGTTGGCAATCAAGGAGAAGCATTCAAGGCCTCAAGGAACGAGAAAATCTTGGCTCCTATGGACTTTGCTATCGTCCTCGGATGGCAGGTGAGTTACAGCAAAAGGTTACAACGCTGATAATTAGTCTATCATGAAAGCTATCTTCCCCTCCGACATCGATGGTGACTTGCTCAAGCTTGTCCATCTTTCAAACGGCTTCCGGATCATGGATGGTCTCCCTCCTCTTCGAGCTGGTGACTCATGCTCCGCTGAGGCTCGTGTTGTCTCTGTGATCAACAGCGACAGCGGAAAGACCGTCAAGGTGAAGGGATACGTTCTCCGAAAGGGCGAACCCGTCATTGAGGTCACTTCTGCTTTCCTCTACCGAGGCAAGTTTACCGACTACGAGAACACCTTTGAGACTATCGATGAATCCGACTACGTTGTTGAACTCACCAAGCCTACTTCCGTTGGTATTCTCCAAGCCAAGCCTTGGTTCGAGTGGGATGACGATTCGGTCCCTCTTGAAGCCGGTACTACACTGACTTTCAAGACAAAGTCCGAGCTTCGATACAAAGACAAGACTACTTTCAGCTCCGTCAAGGTCACTGGTGCTGCCTTCATCCGAAGCAGTACTAAGCAGCTTGTCCAGGTCGCCACTGTCGACTACGAGGCCCACAACTTGCACGGAAACCCCGTTGTCGAGTACCTTAAGCGACACGGTAACCCTATCGGTCTCCCTGTCCCTCTCGAAGGTGGCTACTCACTCATCGAGGACCCTACCAGCGCAGTCTTCACCACTCCCTCGACCAACGAGCCTTACTCGAAGATCTCTGGCGACTTCAACCCCATTCACATCAACCCATACTTCTCCGACCTCGCCTCTCTCCCGGGAACTATCACTCACGGAATGTGGTCGAGTGCCGCTGCCCGAAAGTATCTCGAGACTGTTGTGGCCGACAATCACCCTGAGCGAGTCATGTCTTACGAGGTTGGTTTCGTGGGGATGGTCTTGCCCGGTGATGACATCCAAGTCAAACTCACTCATGTGGCGATGCGAGACGGCAGAAAGGTTGTCAAGGTTGAGGCGTTCAACCAACGAGGCGAGAAGGTGATCGACGGTACTTCCGAGGTTCTCCAACCTCCAACTACCTACGTCTTCACTGGTCAAGGTTCGCAAGAAGTCGGTATGGGTATGGAGCTTTACGCCAACTCCCCCGTCGCTCGTGCCGTCTGGGACGCAGCCGATGCTCACTTGGGCTCCACCTACGGTTTCTCCATTGTCGATATCGTCAAGAACAACCCTAAGGAGCTCACAATCCACTTTGGTGGTATCAAGGGTCAAGCCATTCGACAACGATACATGGACCTTACTTACGATACTATCGATGAAAGCGGTAACTTCAAGACCCTCCCTCTCTTCGGTGACATCGACCTGTATACCACCAGCTACACCTTCTCTCACCCTCAAGGTTTGCTCTTCGCTACTCAGTACACTCAAATCGCTCTTGTTGTGACCGAGAAGGCCGCATTTGACGACATGAAGGCCAAGGGTCTCGTCGACAGGAACGCTGCTTTCGCCGGTCACTCCCTTGGAGAGTACTCAGCTTTGGCTGCCATCGCCGACATCCTTCCCATCTCGTCTCTTGCCGACGTCGTGTTCTTCCGAGGTATTACCATGCAACGGGCCGTCAAGCGTGACGCTACCGGTAAATCTCAGTACGCGATGATGGCTGCCAACCCGTCTCGAGTTGGCAAGTCGTTCAACGAGCTCGCCCTCCGAGAGATCGTTGACACCATCAGCAAGCAGAAGGATATCCTCCTTCAAATCGTCAACCTCAACGTTGCCAACCAGCAATATGTCTGTGCTGGTGAGCTTCGAGCGTTGGCTGCTCTCACAAACGTTCTCAACATGCTTAAGGTCCAGAAGATCGACTTGGAGAAGTTGAGCACCATGATGAGCGTCGATGAGTTGAAGGAGAAGCTCTCAGAGATCATTGATGGCTGTTGGGACATGGTTATCGAGAAGGAGAAGAAGGACGGTGCTGTAATCCTTGACCGAGGCTTCGCGACTATCCCTCTCCCCGGTATCGACGTTCCCTTCCACTCGCGATACTTGTGGCCTGGAGTTTTGTCATTCCGAAACTACCTTGTCAAGAAGATTGACCCCTCTCAGCTCAACCCCGATCGATTGATCGGCAAGTACATCCCCAACTTGATGTGAGTGTGTTGACAAGTTGTCCTTGTGATCTTTCACTGATAATAATTCTCCTATATAGCGCCGAGCCCTTCGAGGTCAGCAAGAGCTACGTCCAGAAGATCTACGACCAAACCAACTCGCCCAGGTTGGAGGCCGTTCTCAACAACTGGGAGAAGGAGTCTTGGGACTCTGCTGGTCAACGACAACGATTGGCTTACAACATCTTGACCGAGTGTCTTGCTTACCAGTGAGTACACTGAACACCCCCGTTGCTGCACGATTGCTAACTCTGCACAGATTCGCTTCTCCCGTGCGATGGATCGAGACACAGGATGTTCTATTCACTTTCGCCAACTTCGAGCGACTCATTGAAGTTGGTCCTAGTCCAGTTCTTTCGGGTATGGCCACGCGAACACTCAAGGCCAAGTACGAGGCGCAAGACGGTGCAACTTCGCTCCAACGAAACATCTTGTGTCACGCGAAGAACCAGAAGGAGGTGTACTACGCCTTCGAGGACGCCGCCGAGGAGGAAGCTGCCCCCGCAGCATCGTCTGCCCCTGCTCCGGCAACTTCATCAGCCCCTGCTCCCGTTGCGGCCCCTGTTGCCATGGCTGCACCTGCTGGTCCTGCTGCCGCCGCTGTTGATGACGTCCCTCCCAAGGCTGTTGACACCGTTCGAGTCATTGTCGCCCAGAAGCTCAAGAAGCAAATCGGTGAGGTCCCTCTCAGCAAGTCTCTCAAGGAACTTTCTGGTGGTAAATCAACACTACAAAACGAAATCCTTGGTGACTTGCAAGTCGAGTTCGCTTCCGCACCTGAGAAGGGTGAAGACCTTCCTCTCGACGAGCTCGGTGCTGCTCTCAGCGTTGGCTACTCGGCCCTTGGTAAACACGCCATGGCTCTTACCAACCGAATGATCGCTTCCAAGTTCCCTGGTGGTTTCAACATCTCAGCTGCTCGTGCTCACCTCAACAAGCAATGGGGTCTTGGTCCTCTTCGAACCGACTCTGCCTTGTTCTTTGGTATATTAAACGAACCTGCTAAGCGTCTCGGTTCCGAAGCTGAAGGCAAGGCTTTCCTCGACGGACTCGCTCAGAGCTACGCTGCTTACAGCGGTATCAGCTTGTCTTCCGGTGCTGCCGCTGGAGGTGGTGCTGGAGGTGCTGGAGGTGGCGCCGTGATGAACTCGGAGGAGTTTGACGCGTTCGTGCTCAAGCAGCAAGAACAGGCCGAGAGGGAGATTGAGTTGTTGTCGAGGTACTTGGGCAAGGACCCTCGAGCGGGTGAGAAGAAGGCCGATACTGAAAAGGTGAGTGACGGAGTTTAGGCATCAATATGAGAAGGCCACGTGCTGATTTGTTTAACCTTCTAGGCCACCAACGAGGAGTTGCAAGCCAAACTCGATGCCATCAAGCTCGAGCACGGTGATGCGTACTTGGACGGTATCGCTCCGGTGTTCTCTGCTCTCAAGGCGAGAACATTCGACTCTAGTTGGAACTGGGTCAGACAATCTTCGATCTCACTGTTCTACGATATCATTCACGGTGAACTGGATCCCAGCACTGTTTTCCAGGATGAGTCGTGAGTTTTCCTTCGTTCAAGATCTCTCCCTGTGAGTAAAGCTGACTTCCTTTGTTATAGACGATTCCGATCGAGTGCATGAGACGATATAGAATCAAGTTAGTTGGCGTGATAGAGATTGAAGTAGTGCTACGATTTCATGATTGGCTTGGCTTTTGGTTCTGGTTCTGGTTCTGGTTTGATGATTTTACACCATATTTTCTCCCTCTTCTTCTTTTCTTATGTCGCATAGATACATTCTCCTTTCCCGTTTTCCTTTGTACAAAAAATAATTTTGGAGCAAGGTGCAAGACCAGCATGCATGGTTCATGATAGTTTATATCATTACTTGGCAGGCAATTTGCCACCGAACTTTCCAGCTTCCAGGTAACCTCCACCGCCACGCGTCGTCGGTTCGTCACCGCGAGCGAATGGAAAGGGAACGAAGTGAATGACTGATTATTATTGCTGACATTGTCAAGTATCAACATACGATATACACTACTGATCAAATTGAGAGAGCAACAAGGTGGACAGTACGATGTCTGATCCACTAGCTCCTGCACCTGCGACAGAAGAGCGTGTTCAAGTGGACGAGAAGCCGGTTCAGGCGACGCAGGAGATGCTACCGCCGTCAGCCGGGTCCGAAGGGGCGAAGCAGGATATCAAGGTGTATAACCCTGCGGAGGGCTCGACGTCTGCGCTCAAAGATGGCGATACAGGTGAGTGCTCGATGCAATCAGCCAAATGTATCGAAGACAAAGTTACTGATGCGTCTCCTATCGATCCATCTTCCTGTCCATCGTACCAATCACCCTGACCGCCCCTCCCCACTTTTATACCTCACCTTTACACTTTGTTTCCTTGACCTTCCCTCCCTCACCTGACAATCAATCTGTATTCGTTAACAGACTCTCTCCCCGAATCATTCTTCGAGCCGACCTTGTCCGACGTCCAAGCGCATCACGCATCTGTCTTGGCTCGTTCCAGACGATTGAATGAAGCGCCGTTATTGACTAGTAAATATAGAGAGGCGGAGAGGGGGGAGAAGGAAAGAGCAAAGAAGGAGAGATGGCCTAATGTGAGTTTTGGTGTTTGTCAGAGTGAGGCAGGTCGCAGTGCGGCAGCTCAGCTGGAGCGTTTGGCGTTGAGGTGCTCTGTTCGAGTGTGAGAAGATGGAGGTGATGAGGTGGGATGGTAAATGCACGGGAGCGGGAGATGGTTGAGCTACTGGCATCTTGGAGGAAACGGCGCTTCTGAAAAGTCATATCCCTTCCCACGACTTGCCCGACCAGGAGAACCTGAATCGTTGGCTCGGGTACATGGAGAATGATCAAGGAAAATGCTATGGGGGAGACTGCACAAATAACAGCGAGACGGTCATGCTTGACGAGAACAATCAGCGAGAGCTCAAACTGACTGTTCCCTTTGATTCCTGCTTGCTTTTAGACAACGATCCGGATAAAGTTCTCGGACGGTACGATGATTCAGAGTGTTTTCCCAAGTTCGAGTCCGTGAGTGGGAGCTTCTTCAAGCGATCAAGGTGTATCCGCTATTAGCTAATACGACCTTTCTGTGAACAGGATACAACCGGTTTACGCATTCGTCAGATCGGCTCTGGCTGACGAGGTGAAATCGAAGGGGTTCATCTTATGTAGGTTGAGGTCACTGTACTACTCTGCCTCCTGCGTCTCGGGTCGATTGGAGATCTGCGAGCTAATATGTATTCGTCGTTCACACAGGGCAACCACCTCGTAATCAGTATCCTGAGAAACCACCCCCACCTCCACCCCATCAATCCAAAAAACCCACTTATCCCGGTGCCAAAACGTCCATCATCCCTCCTGCCAACTACGGTCTGGTAAGAGGATCAATCGTTCAGGGTTTACAAGGTGGGATGGGGGGTGATGAGACTTTGTATGAGTTGGGATTGGTACCGCAGAGTGTTTTGATGATAAAGTGGGATGAGGAGGAATTGAATGGTGAGTGAATAGGATAAAACTGTATGCTTCATTTGGAGAAGAGGGAATCCGGTCGTCTTGGACCAAGGGGCACACATGTTGTCTGACAGTATTGTTGAAGTCTGGCTTCATGACGGAGTGCTGATACACCAATGTCGTTCGCAGCGAGCGGATATCCCGCACCAATACGCGACGAGCTCAAACAGAAGAGCGAGCCATTACCGCCCACTGTGCCAAAAGAGCGAGAATCGGCCTCAAGCACATCTGCAGGAGGTCCTCCTGCGACAGGTGGCACAAAGCCTGGCGAGAAGAAGATACCCAAGTGAGTGTGGCACGGAACGCGGCAAGACGTGTACTGATGTTACACAATCGTTGCGTAGATGGTTACAGAAGGGGTTGATGAAGAAGAAGTAACAGAATAGTTGTAATTTATATATGCATAAGTCCCGTCATCCATCATATACCATATCGATCACCATACCCCTGTGCGAGCTCGATTGCCGTTCTACGAAGATGTATCTGCACAAGACCATCATTAGCAATCATCCATGTTGCCCGTGTGTAAGGACAGAGGATACCCATCACGCTCAGGCCCACTTACAGAAGAAATAATCGTCTACGAGGGGTAAATAACCCTCCATCAACTCGCCCACCAAGCCAAGAAGGGGTATCCTCTCCAAGTCGTTTACCACACTCATGACTTTTGGTCTTGTCCATCCTATCCACATTGGACCGGTCAAGAATGTCCTCATGGCCAGTCTCCGATCTTGGGTCGCGTAATGTGATAGCAGAAGCGGTGTAGTCTTTATGTTGCGAGAACGGAAGTGACGGGCGAGAAGGGAGAGAAGGAGGGGGATGAGGTATGGTGGGAGGGAACGGGAGAGTGTGGGAAGGGAAGTGGGCCTATATCTGGTCGAAGAGGGTTGTCGCTATCGAGTCGAGTTGGAGATGTCAGTATGACGATAGACACAAGCGAACATGGGAATAGTGTCATATGAGTCTCCGAGAGAGACAAGTGATACTCACAGAAGCTCTGATCAAAAGTAACACAGAAACCAACCCCACCGAGCTACTCAATGCCTCTGCCAGATAAGCACTGCCTTTCAACCTCGGCACCAGATCTAATGGATGTTGTAAATGTGATTCTGGCAAGTTGCCAGCCATCGGGAAAAGATGTGATCGTAACGGCGCATAAGCTGCCAAAGATGGTGTGAGGGGTTTAGTTGGTGTCACTTCCGATCCGATTTGAGAGGGTATCGGGTTGAGGTTTGGCGGATCGAGGATTTCGGTGGGTAAGGTGGATAGATCAACTTCCCTCTGAGGAGTAGGTGGGGAGAGGACAGGTCTTGAAGTGATCCGTAAGATGATCAAACGAAGGAATGTTCTACACCAAACATGAACAAGACAAAGTATCAGTGACTCGACTCCGAGCTGTTCGTCGGTGAATTTGGCCAACTCGAAATAGATTCGATAGGATGTGTGGATGTTTGCTGGCCCGACACTCACTTCAACCCTTCTATACCCAATACGACTCTCCATCTCGCCCTTTCTCCAGCTTTACGTCTCAAAACCATCTCCACCAACAATTCCACATAACTCAAGGTCGTCAAAGCTCGACTCGCTCTTCTATAAAGCGCAGATTTGGCTGTCCAATATCGCGTATATCGAGCATGGTCAGATGGAGGAGGCAGTAGAGGTTGAGTACGGTTCAGGGTAGGTTGAGTAGCTGCGAGAGGGGGGAAGTTGGAAGGCGATGATTCTGACGAAGAGGAAGGGGAAGATAGCCGCGGGGTGAATGGGTGTGGGGGAAGTGAGAGTGAGGGAGAAAGATGATGTGAGAGGATCGTATCGTGATAACTCGATACAAGGGACAGTAATGCGTACACTGTCAAAGCAAAAGCACAGAAATTAGTAGTTTCCTCCTGTCTTCTGACTAGTAATTTGTTTTCCACTCACACCCTTCCGAGGCAACTTCGGCATCTTCGAATCGACCAGGTAGTAACCACGTCACATTCGACAAGGCTGACTCGATCGTCTGTACAGTCGAGAGATTCGACAGGAGAAGAGAGTGGTATGCGCTGAGCGGGGACATGTTGAAACGATCACTATCACTTAAAGACTATGTCGGTATGGTGCGGTCAGAGGATGGGATGTGTAGGCGATATTGTCGAGTTTAGCTGAGCTGGCAAGGTTCAATGTCCAAGGTGGTCGGGTGCGATGTAGCTTGCCCGCGGTGTATGTGAGATTTGACAAACCGTTATGTCGATATTGTCCAGCCAGGCGCAGTACTTTCTAGCTTGTTCGTTGCAGACAGCGAAGGAGAAAATGCACTACCGAGATGAAAGGGGATGTAAAACAGAAAGACGTTTGAGGTGACAAACAGTGAGCAGGGAGTGAGCAAAGTGATTGATACCCGGCGAGGAATGAGTTGCGTTTACCCGGTCATATCATCGTCACCAAACGGAAATTTTGACTCCGTTAGCTTGATTCAACCCTTTCACTTCAGTTCATCAGAACATCAAATAACTTCCTGGCATCGATACACGAGTCAGCTTCAACAATCCCAGCTAGATACGGAGCTGTTCATACATATTTATTGTGAAGTTGAAGATCTATCGAAAATGGCCAAGAAAGCTTCTTCCTCTTCCGCTATCGCTTCTGGCTCGAAAGCTGCCAAAACACAATCTACGACGACGACGACGACGACGACGACGACGACATCCATCGACGATATCTTTGCTGCTCCGAAAAAGGTCAAAGCTGTGGTGAATCCAATATCATCAAATACAGCGAGTGGAGATTCGAAAAAGGAAAAGACGAAGAAGAGCGAGCTAAATCTGGTCGCTTCATCAAGTACGGACGGTGGTGATAAGAAGAAGAAAAAGAAGAAGATGAAAACAGTCGCTTCTTTCGATCCTGATCTACCTGAGCCATCAACAGAACCGACTACGAGAAAGGTGATAGAAGTAGTGGACCCATCATCGCTCCCTCCTCCCTCTGCTGCGCCGGCTGCGATAGCAGTACCAGCTGGTGCGAGTGGGAAGGGGAAAGGGAAATTGATAGATCAGAGTAAAGGGAAAGGAGTGAAGAGGGATAGGAAGGATGATGAAGAGGATGAGATGTTCAGAGATTCAAGAGGTGAAGGACCTAGTGAGTGGAACATTCCTATCCGGCCATCAATATCGGAGTGTGTCTCTGCTCGGTGTGTCGTGGAGAGATACTGTCACAACCGTACATGATGAGATACTCGTCCCTGTATTGGAGATCATACAGTGCTTTTAGCTGACCCCGCTCTTTCTCTCGCAGGACGAAAGACCGAAGAAGGATTCTTGATATACAAAGAAGCAGAGCTCCAAATCGATCCAGAAGCAGGCGGTGAGTAAACCGTTCCCCTGTGCTAAGTACACGTCCGTTCACTCGCTGATCTCGTTCATCGCGATATAGGTACACCGCTCTGTCCATTCGATTGTGATTGCTGTACGTTCATTACGTGCCCGCTCACATCACTGCAGCACTGACTCTTCCTTCTTAGGCTTCTGAAACGACGAAGATTCCAGCATCGTATCTCATGTCAACATCGTTATATACTCGTGTATGTATATGTAATCCTCCATCCTTAAAATCGTAAAATCGTGTTTTGCAGATCCGCCTTCCGATATCCGAAAGCTCCGTGTATGGCTCTGATATTGTGTTGTGATTATAACCAAGTTATCCTAGATGCTTCTTATCCCGCCTAGTTGTTTCCTACGGCCTCCACCACCTCTTCTTTCCCTTTCTCCCACCATCCATCACTCCTACTCTCAATCCTAGCGCTTTCCAATCCTCTTCATCCTTACTCTCCTTTAATCCCAACACCACTCTCCCCTTCTCGCTTCGAATCACCAATTTACTGTGCTCCCCTCTACCATGCGACATAAATCCACCCGCAATCTGATCGAGAATCTCGCTCTGATCTTCTCTGAAGGAACCGGGAATGTAACGCTCGATTCTCTTGGTGGCTGTGTGCTCAATCGACGACGCATAGCGAGGATCGCGTGATAGTGCAAGGGGGACCATGAAGGTCGTGTACAAGGAGGCGTAAGGGTTGGCGAGCGGTTTCAGTAGTGGACCAAGAATAGATAAAAATACGGGCGGCTGATTGGGCGAGGTGATGTGGATTGGCCCGATGAAATTCTCGGGTCTACCAGTGCATCATTAACGATCATTAGCTCCTCTCCCTACGGATGAGATCGTCGAAATCAGCTTACAGTAATACCAAAACATCGCCTGTTCTGGTATCAATCCTCAAATCAATCTGCCTTTCGTTATCCAATTCGACCTGTGACGACAGTTAGCCCAATTCTTATAAATGGTCACTGCTTATGATCACTCACGATGTCCACTTTGATCCCTCCACTTTTACTGACCACCTCAACCCTTGCCTTCTTCCTGCCTTTGTCCTTGCCCCATCCATCCCCTCCGGCATTTATCACTCCGACACCCAATTCCACACCACCGTGCTCGCTGATGAACCTCCCATCGGGACTGACGATCCAGTCCTTGGCCGCTTTCGCGAGTCCATCTATCGGAGCACCGATCGTTGTGTTGTACAACGTCTTTGGTCCGCTTGCTACGCCCGATAAAGCTACGTTGGCGATATTCGTCACCTGATGTGGGACATTCACGATTGTTTGTCGAAGAGTAGGGTCGAGGTAGTGGGTTGACCAGATGGGAGTCTTATCAGTTGAACGAAGGAAGACCTCTTTCTCTGCTTCGGGCCGAGGTGGACGAGATGCGGTCGTTGCGGCGGACATGTACGAAGGTTCGGATGTCAAAGTGGGAGGGAACTCTGGTGCACCTTGTGGAAGCCCTGTAGAGCCTCCATGCACAGTTGAGGATGACGATGCACTGGGCCCTGCATGTCCGATCGAGCTTCCAGCTTGTGAGTTGAAGATACCCGTACTTGACGTGGAAGGCCCGCCCATCTCGGTCGTGGAGGAAGTGACTGTACGATAACCCTGTTGTGGTCTTTGTTGTGTTCGTCGGGGAGGAAGGTTGGGCGGAGGCGCTGAAAGACTTGCGTACGCGTGTTGAGCGGAAGGTGCAGTGAGCGTGTCGGGAATCTGGGGTTTGTAATCGGGTCTGAACAAAACGAGTAAGGAAAATTAGCATTATCACCATCGTACAAAAGGTGACGGACGACGTTGGCCTTTGAAAGTGGAGGTGTCTAATTCGGATAAAGGGGTATTTAAGGTTAACTTGAGCGATACATACTCCCATTGTGGTGGTTCCTATTTATATGCCATAGAGTCAGCTTTGTACCGCCCAGCTCATCGCACATCGTGAAGAGTACTGACAGGTACGGGAATGTTGGTGGGCACAGCTGGCAGCGCTCTTCGTTTGCCTCGTCCACGACCATCACCTTCGATCCACTCGTGTTGACCTTGCCATGGGGTGTCTCGGTCAACTCCGATGTCCGATTGTGATCTTCGCATAGTCATAGGCGGCGGCGATGGTTTCGATGAAGCCATTGAAGGCCGTTGTGAAGGCAACCTGGGTGGGAGTTGCGGTTTGAAGGTCGAACTTGGGATCCTGGCAGGTCGAGCAGGTGGAGAAGGAGGAACAGGAACAGGTGATCCCGGAACTGGAGATAAGAGGGATTGTTGGTGTACCTGTTGTGCCGCTTTGTGCAGTGGCGATCCAGGTGGAGTAAGAGTATGTCCAGCGCCGATACCTGCAAAGTTACCATCGTCCGTCATGGGAGGTGGTGGTATAGGGATATCGGACATTGATCTAGCATGAGGGTTGTCGCCCGCTCGAAGTTTATGCGACAAAGTAGACCCGGTTCCGGTCCCCGTGATCGAAGTATCGTGTGTCTCGGTGCTTAGTCCGCCAAAACTCGACTGTGACGGATGAGATATCGAAGAGACATTTGAGGATGTTGGTAGACCCAGCGAGGCTTGATATGCCGCAGTGAGAGCATCTCGGTCAAATGAGAGCGGTTGGTATTCCGACAAGGAGAGAGAGCGAGGTCGTTGACTTGGTGATCGAATGGGAAGGGAGTGGGAGAGATGGTTGTTGTATTGGACAGCCATCGTGGAGAACTAGGGAGTCACTATGTTTTCATTGAGGATGTGAGAGGTGAGATGCAAGTCAGAAATGGTATGCGAGGTGAAGAATGGTGTGAATGGGCATAGTGATATTTTAGGTGGTCAGTCTCTCAGAGTGATCGACGTCATAGTGCAAATCACCGGGGCTCCAGCAAGAAATGGAGTTACGTTAGCAGAGTCGTACGCGTTTAAAGTAGTCTGAACGCCGAGATTGAAGTCATGTCTGGGAATAGATGAATAGATTGATGTGCAAGGGCAGCAGCATGTTCGTGTTGCTACTTGTGTTTGAGGTGATATGCTCATGATGAGGATGCGAATCGGGGATAGAGTATTCCCAAAGCCAGGGCTGGGTCTACGCTAGGACCCCTGTTCACTGGAGCCCTGCAGCCAAAGACACAGTGAGTATACCTCGTCGTGAATTGATCAATTGGTTGTTCTGAATCGACATACTCACTCTGATAGTCTTTGAAGTTTTGCGATGAGATATGATGTACAGCTTGGCTTAAACGAATGTAGAAGAGGAAAACATGACTTTCGGACATACGATGTCGTCCCTACAATGCCCGATATGGATGATCTGTGCGCTGATCAAGGAAGGGCACAGCACGCACTGACGCACTCACCCACAGTGACCCCGTCATCTCCATCACACATCACACATCATGCTGTCCTCGCCTTCTGTTACCTTCTCATTCTCTCCTTTACTTACTCCTGTGTGACTATGACGGATGCTAACAGCCACAAGTGCCCTTTTGACGATTCTCAGCTTCCAGACGACACACCCAACAACGGTCAGGACTTCGAGATTAGAGGTGCGGGGCGCTTAGAGACCCCTAGTAGTGAGTGCGCCCGCACACCATCTATGATGGAAGACTTACCGAAGACTCTCACCAAGCAGCACAATGTATCCATCCGAGTCCAATCGTTTTCACCAACACGCCTCTCTTCCTGACACAGCACTCCCTCATCCTCTCGATCCGAACTGGCGATTTCCCTTGCATCCCATTACTGCTCCTTCTAGACCTCAGCCCATCGTACACCGAACAGTATCATACGATCCTTCTCAATCTTACAACACACGGTCGGCGGTGCCGAGCGATATGAGCACCGCTTCCAGTCTTACTCGTCGTAACGCTACAGTTTATGGTAATCCCGATTTCCCTTCTGTCAGTAACCGTCATGAAGGTAGACAGCAGCACGAGGGAAGAGCGGCACTCGGAATCAACCTAGCTGGCCCACTCACAGGCACTCATCTGCCCCAACGACGAGACGCTCCACCACATCTCTCTCAACCACAATATAATCAACATCTCGCTCCGATGCAGGGACCACCACCACTCCCAGCCGTTATATCCCGCTCGAGGACATTCGACAACTCAGCTTCAGCTCGACCACTTGTAACCCAAACCTACACAGCTGGTCCCCCCAGGTCCTCCCCACTTCACATGTCAGCGGTTCGACCTCTGCCATTGAGACAAGGATCCGCGTCACCCGCACAATCCATCGTATCGGCGCCATACGACGATCGTGAAGTCATTCGTATCGAGAGAAGTGTAACATCTCTCTCGCCAAACCTCTCGGAGGGGAGACATGAGCTGCCAGATAGGCAGTACAGGGGATTGCGAGGGAGGATAGGTGGACCACCGAAAGCTGTATTAGGAGGACCTGGTGGTAAGACATTTGATGAGATGATGGAGGACAAAGAAAGAAAGGCAAGACAAGTATCATCGCCGTCGTCAGCTATTGTCAACACCACCAACGCATCAAGGGATAACATTCCAGCAACCGATACACCCTCACAGTTATCCAACCAGGAGATAGGTGGGAAATGGAAAGGTAATCTGATAGTCGTAAACCTTCCTCCAGAACGATACAGTCCACCAAACTCCCCCCCAAAGCCACTACCAGTCCCATCCGCCGATGACGACCACTGCGAGTCGCTACCACCAAAACCAAGGAAGGAAACATACCCTTGGCCCGCTATGCATCCACATCTTCCTCCGGAGGAGACACCTTTGCCACCTTCGCCTGTCACCTCTACTCATGAGGACATTGAACCTTGTCCAAGTGTCGACTCCACGGATGACAGAGCAGCTGAATCAGAAGTAAGAACGTGGGAAGGAAGGAAAGTATCAGTAGGTCTTCCCGATCCGGTTAGTTCGCCGATACCCATTACGGACTGATCAAATGCTGATGCGTGTTAGCAGGACGGCTGGGACAGATTGCGACTTACTCCAAGCTCAGCGGTAGAAGAACAGGTCTCAGAGCCCATATTCAACGAGGCCAGCGATGATAATGATGACGATAATCATTCCGTCGACAAAGTCGAGGTTGCAAGCTCTTCTAGTAGACCCGCTGATAGGTCCCTCGACCTGGACGCAACACCATGGGATGAGTATTCCGTCTCACCTACCAAGACAGAATCCATCGTCACAAGTCCAAGTGCGAAAGCTTTGGCAGCAGCGACAGACATCTTCGCGGTAGCTACCGGTAAAACTTCAGCGTTCAGCACTACGGTCATTACACCGACTACGGCGTCGACCCTCATCCCACATCCCAGTCTGCCGCCCAAACCGCAGACCCGGGACAATCCACAGCTCGCCACATCCTTCCCAGAACTTGCAGATCCTACGAAACGATCTTTCTCTGGTAAAGAGTTGGGAAACAGCGCTTTTCTGAAGAGACAACTCGGAGGTATACTCAGAGATCCGGTAGACAGAAAGAAGCGGTCTCGCGACCAGAATGAGGATAAGCTGGCTTGGGGCAACGAATCGTCTGCCCGGGAAGACCGAGCAGCAGAGATGGCAGACATTATCGTCCGCTCGGAGGCCACGGTAGGGGATGCTGAAACCCCTCATAACAGGCCCGAGGCGCACGATGAGATTGCTCAAAAAAATCCGGTGTCTACTGGAGATCCACCACCCGGCGCGGACGGCCATCGCCCTGACAACAGCGTGTCGTCAAACCCCCATTTCGTGGTAGGTTGAGATCCCTTTTGCCTGCACAGTGTACAGAAGTACTGATGATGTATCACACAGAGACCACCTGCTCTTGAAGAGGCAAGAAGAAAAGCCTTGGCGTCAAGGAGACCCCATCCCAAGCCATCCTCATCGATGCTTGTCGAGGATGTCTCCATCACGTCTAGCACCGACGAGGTCAAGGACGATGAATCGGCATCGAAATCCATAGACCCAGGCAGCAGCACTCGACCTGGCGAGGATAAGACTGGAGCGATACAAGGAGTGCCCGAATTAGGCTCTGCAATTGCGAATCCGTCATCGATCCGGAAGAAGCGCCTTCGACCTGATGCGCAGCCCTGGCAACCCCTTTCGACTCTGAGCACGATATCGAGCAACACAAACAGAGGAGCGTCGGTAGCAGCTCCCGAAGGATTGACAGGAGGGGCCAAACGATTACGCCCCACGGCTACGGTATTCGTACCTCCTGCTCTCAAAAGCGAGAGTATCAGATCAACGTCGGTCACAGATCGCGTTGACACCAGGCCGAGCGCTGTGCCGTTCGTGCAACCACAACTTGCGCGTTCTGAGGACTATAAAGACACGTCTTTCCGCTTCACGTTTCCTGTATCTTTAGGCAGCCATGATGCTCGCCGTGTGGTTGGCCACCAAGAAAGCAGTACCACTCTTCGACCTGCAGCAATGCCTTTCGTCCCGTTTAGGTTCGGTGTCACACTGCCGTCCCGGCCTTCCCTGTCTTCGCAAACATCGATAGAACCGATAAATCCACTCCCAATGTCTCGCAACCGAGAGACTAACAATCGAGCAGACTTCAACGGTACTAAAGAGGAGACTCTAGCGTCGCTACCGTCTAGTCAGGAGAGATTTGTACCCTCCAAAGGCTGCCACGACGATACTTCGCTATCGGATGCTTCAACCCCGGAGCTGAAAGCAGAGCCAAGAAGCTCTCCAGTTGTGCCCATGGGGCGAAATCGAGCAGATACCGTCGCATTTGGTCCGCCCGCTACTACGCCTGAGCCTCGCAAGCAAATGTCGCAAGATTTGGAGCCACGCATTTTCAATGTACCAGAGCCAACGGCTCAGCAGCCGGACCTGTATCTGGACAGGTCCACTGCTCCTAGCCCTGAACCTCACCAGGGAGGATCAGGAGGACGGTCACCACAAGTTGGTCTTGAAGTCAGTCCTGGCCTCGTGTATTTCGAGGACGATATTCCAGGAATGGTCTTGGATCGGCTGGGTGAGGATAGACTAGGCCATGAGTTAGGTAGTCCGAACAACCAAGCATCGCAAAGTGGGTTGAACAATCATATCCTAGTTGCGAAAGGCTGACGAGCTTGGACGTGCAGTCAACCTAAATCACGAACAGCAGAACGGTACGACCAATCCTATCTTGGAGAAGATCACAGCCATCTTGGAAGAACATTCACGCCTCCTTACTTCTTTACATGCTTCGACTCACCAGCTCTCAGATGAGAAAACGCAACCACAATCAACTAAAGAGCACGAAGTCGAGGAGACAAGATCTCGAGAACTGTTCACTGCTATCTTGACTGGACAACATGCCATTTTAACGAAATTCGACGATGTCGCTTCTACTCATCTCGAAGATCAAGGTACACTTCACGAGGCGATCATGGCTCTTCGAGCTGCAGAAGATGCAGCGGAACACCGTGCCCACGCGTCAAGGGATCAGCTGACATTGATAGGTGCGCTAGAAGCGCAACTGGAAGAGAGGGATGGAGCGGTGGAACTCAGCAAAAAGGAGAAGATGATGTTGGAAGAGGAATTGCTGCATGCAAGGATGGAGAAGGACCAGATGCGAGCACAAATGGAGAAACTGAAGAGGATCGTGGCAGATGCCGAAGTGGGAGGGAACAAAGTCAGAGGAGAGTCTGACAGCAACTCAGCGAGAGCTGTAGCAGCAGAGGAAGAAAGAGATGCGCTGGCCAAGGATGTACTGGAAGGCAGAATGGTTAGGGAGAAACTGGAGAAGGAACTGGAAGCTGTAAACGACCAAGTGAGCAATTTCAACGACCATGTATGGGGATCCATTCTCGGTTCCCTGACTTTACCAGGTGATGCGCTGACCAAGGAATCCATTCGCAGCTGATACAACAGCGAGACTCTACTGAATCGGCATTGGAGGCGAAAAGGACAGCCGTTGACGCTCTCAACAACGCAACGAAAAATTTCAGCACGGTTCGAGATGCCCTGACAGACGCTCATACGGAACTAGAGCATCTGCGTGCTGAGCGCCTGTCGTCTGAAGCCGATCGAAAGTTATTGCAATCACAGCGTGACTCCTTCGAATCCAGAGCTGAAGCGGCAGAAGCGAAATTACGACCCGAGCTACCAGCCGCAGCCTCGACCCTCGCAGAGTTAACATTGTCTAGCACGACATTCCAAGAAGAGGTGTTGGCTAGGATGGCCAAGTTGGATGAGAACATGCACGAGAGTATGGGAAGTCGCGTGAAGGAGTATGAGGCGGTGTTGGATAGGAATAGAGTGCTACAAGCGGAAGCGGACGAGTTGCGTGACAAGGTGAGCGGAAGGGGTACTGCTGTGTCCAGCAATGATCTGTAGAAGCTTCCTGCTGACAACAATTCGTTTCGTCTCTTGACACAGCTGCAATACTCCATTGAAGAGTTCAGTAAACTTCAGATATCCACCAATACGATGCTCCATTCCAAATCTGCCGAAATTGAAACCCTTTCGGCTCGAGTTCAGATTGTAAAGGAGAAAAGCAACGAAATGCAGACCGAAGCCAAGGAGTTGCAGGCTGATGTTGAGAGATTGAAAGAGGAGAAGATGAGATGGATCATCGTTGCCAAAGAACGAGAAGCGACCATACGAATGTCAGAGGTGCGTACAGTCTTTCTCGCACACCGCACCGCAGATATAACGCTCAATACTTGTTAATGCTGTAGATCCGGTTCCAAGCTCTAACGCAGGAGAATATCTACTGGCGACAATTCGCACTTGAGCATGATCGGAGGAGGTTCAAAGCGTATCTCGCTACAAAACCATTCCAGAGTGGAGGGTCGGATGTCTACCCCAGACCTAGATCGGAAATAGTCAAAGATGGAGATAAGCACGGTCCTGTCCAAACCGATGCTCGACCGAGGACGTCAAGTGATGTCACTGCCACGGTAGGAGACAGGAAGGATACAACCTCTTCGGATCTGGGCAGGAGTGTGAGTTCGTCGAGTACCGTCATCGATAATGAAGATCAAGGACATGGACTGGTAAGTAAGCCAGTCGCGGAACAACACGGTGGCGGGACATGGTGGAGTAAAGCGGATGTGGAGTAGGAGTAGAACATCAACTTGATGGTCTACTGTAGCAAGTGTCTACTGTATTTGGCGATAACGGAAATTGTCTGTCGGGAAGTAATTCAGCGTTAACTAAAACAAATGTTCATATAATATACGGAATGTTATGATTATATGACAATCACAAGTGTGGAATGATTTCATGAACTGCATTAAAGTACATCAAATATCGTAAAAGGTCCGTTAATGGTATGAGAACTCCACCCATTCCTAACGATCATTAAGGATGTACCACTGGTTCGAGCGTTGTTCCCACAAACAATCATCGTGTCTTTCCTCTGCCACTGTCTCGTCCCTGACCCTCGAAATGTCTTAGACGCTATTACCCGGCAACTCAAAGGGACAGGTCACGTCGCTGATCTGTGTCGATTGTTCAGGATGGTTCACCAGACCCATAATCGACATTCGAAGGACGAGTCTGAATTTGAGATCTGTGAAGAAATGATCATAATCAGCAAAGTGTCCAAAATTCAGCAACCGCAGCTGGTGTAGATACCGTGTCCAGATCGACGGAAGACGGATGAAGCAGAGGATTCTTACTTACCGGGCCGAGTGGTACCTGTCCATAAGTGTCCACAAGCATCGTACATGTCGTTCCCTGCCAATTCGACTAGCGCATCAGCCATGACCCTTGGACCATTTTCAAGCAGACAAATCTCTCACTCACAGGTCGTATCGCTCGTATTTAGAGCGCTATATGAGAAAGTCACAGGTAACAAGACCGGTTGTTGGTCTTTATGCGCAATGCGGTGATTTCCCCAATCGCCTGTGGCGATGAGTTTGTCGGTGGTCAAGTCGTACAGTTTTGCTTGGAGAGAGGTGAAGTGTACAGGGAGATAGGATGACGATGCGTCGGCTAAGGAGACAAAAACGGTAGTATAAGCGTGTGTACAATAGCCCACAATTCAACGGAATGGCGTATAGGGCAAAGAGGCATTAGGAAGAAAACGGATCGAGGGGAAAGACTGAAAGCGAGACTCACCATAAAGATTCAGATTGCCAGAGAATGAAAAGTTTGTAGGTGTACGATTGAACGAAATCGTCGAATTATCCACACTGAAAGGTTGTTCTCCGTAAAATTCGAAACTCGGTACTCTAGGAATGAGGAAGAACAGAGCGATCCCAAGGCTGTTCGTGCACACAATGATAACATCAGCATCATGTCGAGAGACACGGTAGAGATAAACTTACGCCACGACAAAAGCGAATATCGCTCCGACAAGTATCCTTCTCGTGAACCATCGACTACCGCATAGTCCACGTTGGTCACGAGTCCATTCTCGCCATGCTCTAGTACGTTTTTCACCTCGAAGTTCGGATTGACCTCGACGGGATAGTTCGTGCAGTTCGGATTTCTGCCATCTGGATGAAAGATCAGTGATCTTCTCAGCGTTATGTGCTTCAACTGGAAGTTATGAGAGGAAGACTTACTCTGCTCCTAGGACTGGGACGGATACTAGCTCTTCTCGAGATGTAGCCGATTTGGTATTCGCTGTATGACCCGTAGGCGCAACGTGATCGTCCACCGGTCGATAGCTACAACGACCATACCGGTGGTGATCTCCAGTCAGTATGGATTGGCGAGTTGTGGACCCTGCTTTTGGTAGAATCTCGACTCACCTCCTGTCATCTCCGACCATCCCGCCGCCCAAGCCCGATCTCAAGCTGCCCTCACCTTTCCCCACATCCTGCCCTATCCCTTGTCCTTGTCCATACCTATCGCTCCACCTAGGTCCCGTCCCGTCGAAATCCGCTCTCACATCAAAAGGTTCATCCTCCTCTTCACCTTGCTCGTAGTATAGCGAGTTGTGAGGTTGATGATCCGCGTAACCGAACGGGTTACCATAGCCCGATTGTCGGGGCGGCTGGGTATGCGGGAAATCGGTTGAGAGACGAGAAGTCATCGAGATCGATAGATACTGGATAGGTAAGGTGGGTGATTGGAAGTGGCGGGAATGCAAAAGTGGGGATACTCGATGATATCACAAGATGTGCGGAAGGTGTGACGGGCTGACGGGCTGTGTCGTTGAGCGGAAGCGGAAGTGTAAGTGTAAGTGCACGGATCTTCCGTTCCTTTGTCAAAGGTGGACGATGGACGGTGGGGAGTGATTTACCGCACCTCAACTATATGTTTGTTATATCAGACCTCTAGGAGATCATCAGTCTAGCATCGCAACGGAAGATGATAATTCCTCGTGAGATACAACCTCAGGACAAGCACACACCTCAAGTGGGCTGTGCTGTATCAACCAAAACAGAATTGCAACAAAACGCCCATGAAATCTAGGAGCCCCGCGTCACCGGCTAGACGTATGAAACACCTCCACCCCTATAACCTCCCCTTCAAGGGGATTAGACCTGTTTCAAATGGTCATTACAAACTGCCACTAATACCGCGTTTGTAATCCCCAGATACTAATCCCGAATCACAATTTGTAAATCGTTCATTTCCTCTTGTGGTAATTAGCTCGATTACAATGGCTAATTAATACAAATCCTTCCCTCCCTCTTTTCTTTTCGTCCCTTGCTAGCTTGATTGTTGTTGTTGTTGTTGCCCCCCCACCTCCGAACCAACTCGTCACTACAAACATCTTTTCTAATCAACCTTTACCTTTTACTTTATAAACGATAGGTACAGGAAAAGTAAAAACAAATCAGGTGGAGGTCGTCCATCCACAACATCATCATCGTCAACAACAACAACAACAATAGTGAGTCATAGCCACATCATCATCGTGATCATGTCAGGGGTTGGATCGATGCATGTTCTTCAAGACACGCGTCGTCCCCCTCGTATGTTGCTGAGAGGGACCGTGCTAATCGTTGTTGACCTCTTTCACCTGCTGTTGTCTCTTATCCTCTACTCCTTACCACCCGCACACCAATTTCGCCTTGTCTCGTCTGAGTTCCATCATGCACAGAACACAATACCGCCACGATGTCCGCACCTACGTACGAAGAGATGGAGGCCAAGAGGCAGGAGGTGAGTTGCTGGCGTTCCCATATCGACTGACTTCCATACCCACGGCCTCTCTCCACCACAACTTTCAAGTCTTTCGTACTGGTGCCTCGAATGTCTACGTGACATGTACTAATCACATGCACTCCCGCAGATGATCACATCCTTCCGCGAGATCGCTTCCGCTATGACACGATGTGTCCAAGTGATCGAAGATTACACCTCTCTCTCCCCTAATCATCTTACGAAAACCGACTTCTCCCAAATTGCTGGCGGTGTCCAAGCTGCCCTCGCACCTCTCAACGGCCATGTCATCGACGGCATCAACGTCAGTAGTATCGCACCAGGAGCTCTCGATCTCAAGAAGGAACGAAAGAAGAAGGAGAAGAAAATCAGAGATCCTAATGCTCCCAAGAGACCGCCAAGCGCATACATCTTGTTCCAGAACGAGATCAGAGATGATATTAGGAACTCGAACCCGGGTATGGCGTACAAGGATATCCTCGGTATCATCTCGCAAAAGTGGAAAGACTTGACTGATTCTCAAAAGAAGGTAAGTCAATTCCTCGTACGATTCTTGACGAGCACAAGCTGACAACGACCGTGTCCCGCTCGCAGGTTTACGAAGGGCTGTATCAAAATGCCCACAAGACATACCAGGCCGAGGAGCAGGCCTACTCCAAACGAGACGACGGAATACCAGTACCCGCTGCTATCATTCCACCTGTAGCGTCTGAATCTTCAGACAGCAGCGACTCCGATGACTCATCAGATGACGATTCGGTGAGTAATGAGCAATCTCTCATTGCCCTGGTGTTCCATGCTCACCCCCACGTTAGACACCCGCTGTGACTGTCCCCACTTCCGTTTCCAAATCAAAGAACATAAAGCCTCCAACTACGACACTGCCATTACAAGCTCCGACCGCAAGTCCCGCCACATTACAAGCTGCCACAGCGGCTGTGGCACCCGCGTCTGAAAAGAAGGAGAAGAAGAGAAAGAACAAGGAGGACGAAGCTGCTGTCGCTGCTGCCTTAGGGACGGCTGCCGAGAAGAAGGTGAGTAGTATGGTCTTTCAACATACACCAAGATAATCGCTGATATCTTTCTGTAAACAGAAGAAGAAGAAGACCAAGGAGTAGTGTGTAGGAGATTGGATGGAGGGAAATGTATATAGAGCTTGTTTGGGTTTTCATGTGGAAAGTACAGTAATGGGTGTATCGTATGACACATAATGATGCATCGTCCCTTGCGATAACACAAGTGCGGCATAGTATGGGATGAAATTAGATGGATAATGATTAATCACCCACCCACCCACCCAACCCCGTAAAACTCCTTTGCCATCAAAAGTGTAGCAAACCGCAACAACCACACGCCCATATTCTCTTTTGGTGGACAGCACTGTTCTCAGAGCATCGTACAGTATCAATCACTGATGTTCTGACTATTAGTGACTGACGTCAAAGCTGTGTCTTTCAGTGCGAGATCTCGTCTCCTGTCCAATGTAACATATCAAAATACCAGTATTTACAAGTGCCGGTACGTGCCACCTCACCTCACCTTGTATTGTACGCGCGCGTAACTTGCATTGGATTTCAACCACGTTATTGTCATTAGTTGTTAGCACAGCCTTTTCACGCACCGGTGCTGTAATAACAAAGAATCAACCCTGCATCCCTCATCTCCTTCATCGCATTTGTTTACATATTATACACCTTGCAACTTGCAACTTCCAACTTGACGCATCTATCCAGCTCGACTTTGTGTACCGTGCACAATAGACTACAAGGACAAGGGAATCAGACTCAAGACGCCATCAGTAGCAGCTGGAAGAAAGGTTGGACCATTCAAAGGGATTCCACCACCCAATCAATCCCTCTGTCACGACGACGCGGATTTCCAAGAGTCACCGACGTATTATCATCAGTTGGTGATTTCGGAGATATCATCAAGGGCGGCTCGAGTGTAGGAACACTTGAGGAGTCAGGATTGTCAAGCGAACGGGGCTTGTCATTCGAGCAGCATCTTCCATCTCGCATCAACAGAACAACACAACACATACACAGACACATTGATCGACCTCGTGTAAAACCCTTCTGCGTAGAACACGACCGACGCAATGGCCATCCGCTTTCGGAATGCCACACCCGGCACGCTCATCTGTCTCATTGCGACCGCCCTCCTCGCCATAGTCTCCTTCAACACCCCATTACTGAAATCGCTAGATTTCCTCTCCGCCTCGTACTCGGAGGGAACGATATCATTAGGAACACTAGGGTACTGTTTAACAGTCAGTGGGACACAGACATGTGTGGGACCACAAGTGGGGTACGAGTTTAGTGAGTCTCGTCACGTTATGTTGGATGCGCAGTCGAAGTGATGGTGCTTGATTTGGATGGGATGCTGATTGTCTTGGTGTGATAGACCCTAATACACTCTTCGGCGTGACCGCTTTCGACTTGCCCGAAGCAATCACCAAATACCTCACCTACGTTCTCATCTTACATGTCGTCGCACTTGCCTTTGCTGCTCTCGCTACGATTATCGGCATCTTCGCCCATTCTCCTACTTTCCCATTACTCTGTCTATCCATATGGATGGCAGGTATCGCCTCGACCTTCTCCTTCTTCGCTCTTGTCTTCGATCTCGCTATGTTCTACATCGCTCGATCGCGTATCAACTCTGTCTCTGGTGCGAGTGCCGAAATAGGGAAGAGCGTCTGGATCACTCTGGCCGCTTGGGCGTTGTTAGCTGTTAGCGGATGTTTCTTCGGAATCGGGAACTGTTGTGGTGGTTGTCGAAACGAGAGAGAAGGTGGAGATCCGAAGAGAAGCAGATATGATAGGGCGAGAAGCGAAGGTGAAGAAGAGGATTATAAGATGAGAATGATGGCGATCGACAATGAAAGAGCGAGAAAACAGAAACAGGCCGAACAAGGATTACCAAGTTTCCAAGAACTCGTCCCTCTCAAAGATGATGGCGAAGACAAGTATCTCTACGAAAACAACCAAACTGCAGCATTACCGCAACAACAACAACAGCGAATCATGCCCGGTGGACTAAGGAGAGACGGAAGTGTATTGCAAGGTGTCGGAGTAGGATACGGAAGGAGAAATAACGCGACGCCGTCAAACGATCCATATGCCACGGCGGCAGGAGGCGTCAATGGGTATCCAGGAGGTTGGGCTCAACCGCAGGGTGGATATCATGGAATCCAACCTCCCGCTCCTGTAGCGAGGAGATTGTCCGATGTCACTTCCGCAGGCGACTTTGTCGGTGTAGGAGCAGGTGGAGCGGGTGTGGAAAGAACACAACCGCAGGGATACGGGGGAGCTGGTGGACCAGGCGGAGGATATTATGGTGAACATCAATATGACGAACGGGCAGGAGCGACAGGATATGGAAGTGATCAAGGTCATTATGGCGGTGCTAATGGAAGTGCAAACGACCAACATTGTGCGTGATCAGACAATCTCACTCCACAAGACAAGGACAATGAAGCTTACATGAAAGAAATTAGATTACAACAACAATGACCCGTATCAACAACACAACCAGCCACAACAAGGCTACAACGATCCTTACGGACAACAACCACAACAGACAAATGGGTACAACGACCCTTATCGAACAGGTTCAGCTCAGCCCTACGATAATCAATATGGAACAGCTACGACCATGTCGATGCCTAATCCCAATCCTGTTCCGCAAAGCTCTCGCTCCCCTCCTCAAGGAGGATATGACTATTCCGGCGGAGCTTCTTCAGAGTCGTATGACCCTGGACCGAGAATTAGCAATGCTGATCCGTATGACGGGTACGATGATGGTCTCGGAGCGATAGGGATGGCTGTCACACAAGGAAACGCGGGTAGACACGAGAGGGATTATACAGGTCAAACTTTCGGAGCTGGTGGTAGTGGGGGAATTGGAGGAGGGTACGATGATGCTCAACTTCAACCTCAACATCATGCTGGATCGTCGACAGCTTATCCGCCGCAGTCCAGCGGAGGAGTTCATGCACCTAGACCACAACATTTAGTCCAACCTTCCGCAAACGACTTGTTACGATCGCCTCCAGCCAGTAATGTTGGCGTCGGTTATGGCTACGAAGAACAATTGGGCTTATCACCGGATGATGGGATCAGTTCGGCGAACAGACCCCCGAGTTATTCAGCCGGAAACTATGCGGTGCAAGACGGAAGACCAGAGAAGAGCTCGTATAGATGATGACGGGGCGTGGCGTAGAACAAGGGTTATGTGTGGACTTTTGGGGCAGGAGTTAACGGCCAATTCTTTTGTACTTTTTAAACATGTAACCAGTTTGGACACTTCCTGTACAGTACACTTCAGTGTCGAAATGCCATGGTATGCATAATGTATTCTTACATACGAGTGTACAGTATGTCTTAACAAGTGTAACAACAACAGTGTTGATTGTTACTTTTTATGACGACAGAAACCAAGTGCCACATTCACCTGCATTGTTGCTTGTTGCTCAAGTGATGAGACCTCCACGGCGCGTTCTCACCAACTTCGTCTGAAACAAGGATTGTTGTTATCAATATAACTGATCAATCATTTGCCGACTACTCTGCTCACCATCATCTAGCTGCACGCGACAAGCGGATCGATCACTCAGTCTCCTGTTCCTGTGGAGGACACGAACACAGCAGGATGATAAATTATGTTATGCTAGTTTCGAGGCAAGGTGAGTGGTCTTTACGTCCGTGTGATCATCTCCATCGTGTTGCCATTGGCGTTGCCGTTGGTATTGGTCTCTCGTACTCCCAATTCGATACTTCAGCTGCCTGTGGCTTTGAACGTGCTACGCTACTACTTTTGTCGAACGAGATCTCTGCAAAGCCTAAGGGGTAGTCTAAAGACTACACTCAAGCCTTAGCTTCTCTCCCCTACATCATCACGGACCGTCCACTTCCCTGTTGTGATTGATGAATTGGAAAGACGCATAGGAGTATAAGCTAATACAACTCCGCCTTCACCCATACCCTAGGCAAAGTACGCCTTGCCAAATGGTTCCAAACATTACCTAGCAAGACGAAAGCGAAGATTGTGAAGGATGTGACTCAGCTGGTATTGGCTAGACGGACTAGGATGTGTAATTTCCTGGAATACAAAGGTGGGTCTTGGTGTGGCAAGGCGGTGATGCAGGCTGGCTCCTGAGTCGTTGTGTCCTCGTTGTGATCGACGAAATGCGAGACACTTGTCCCTCCTCCCCTTCGTCCATGGTCGACTATGTCCCCGAGTCGACCTATTCGCATTTCTCCTCAGAACTGCCAGGCTTTGGCCATGTATCCTGTCCTATCCCCTTCCTATTTCGAGACACAATCTTTCTCGCCCAATTCATCCCTAACCCCACACCATTACCTGTATATCATGCTGATCATTGTACTTTGACCGTCCGCAGATACCAAAGTCATCTATCGACGATACGCATCTTTATTCTTCATCACTTCCATCTCACCGGGCGATAACGAGCTGGTCACACTAGAGGTCATACATCGTTATGTAGAGGTGCTGGACAGGTATTTCGGCAATGTGAGTGTCAAGTGCAAATGGTAGAGAAGCGCAGCATCACAAAACGAAGGGAAATGCGATAGTACAGGCCGAGGAAGCTGTTTTTTTGCCATGGTCAAGGGATGGTAGCAAAGCGGACCGAAGTAGTTTGAGAGACTGACGTAGTGGATGTTCTCGCTTGTAGGTGTGCGAGTTAGACCTCATCTTCAACTTCCAGAAAGCCTATGCTGTGAGTGTTCATCTGGTCCGTTTTGGTTTTGTCAAGTATACGAGTCTGATATCCTTTCTAGATACTGGACGAACTCATCATCGCTGGAGAATTACAAGAATCTTCAAAGAAAGCTGTATTGAAAATTGTACGTCTGCTCTTCGTCTCCTTCCGCCATCTCTCCCCAGAGAGTACCTTGCGTTATTCGTGTTTGTATATTGGAGACCAACCACTTATTTCATTCGTTCTCCGCTGCAGGTCGCCCAGTCGGATGCTATTGAAGAGGGTGAGTCATTACAATCCGGTTTGAAGGAGAGTGGGTTCCTATGAAAGTACACCTAGAGGAGGGTGAGTGTGATCAATGGAATAGCGAGTGTGGGAGGACATGTCGGGAGGAGAGGGTATCACTGGACAGATGTGGAAGGATTGAGCGCGTAAATGTTTATGAACTGGGCTGACTCGCCTTGATGTCACCAGCGGAAGTATCAGAGGACTCATTAGCTCGTCTGGGTAGTTTGGCGAGGGGGTGAACCGGGTAGATTGAGTCTCAGATATCGATTAGATTTGTATTATGTATGCAGCACGCAACGCTCTCGACCACTAAGAATGTGCAGATTCATGCAATAGCAATGATCATAGAGATTATCTGATACAAAATACTTCGAAATATTGGTAATGGCAACAATTACAACGAATAGTGGGGAGTTCTGAGCTCGAGGTCACACAGTCAAATCCGACGTAACATTCAATCTATATTCTATACAGTCTGTAAATATACAACAAGTCATGTCAGTAATACCATCACTCGTCGCCTTTCCGACCGGGTTCTACTGAACTTACATCATCATCATAATGCCATCTCGTCAATTTCGGATTAGACGGTGCCGTCCTGACATATCGATCATTGCCTTCCGGTCTGAAATGAACCAAGAGAACGAATTAGCCCCGTTCCTTTCCCCACTTGGAAACATTCGAGTACTATCGAAATACGGCAGGACACGCCGCTCACTCACCTCTCTTTCTTGGTATTGGAGGCAAGCATGGATTGCATAGTGATGCAGATTGCGACGGCGTTGAGGACTGTCGCAAGGAAGACGATTAAGTGAGTTCAACATGATTCAGTCTTCGAAGGATCTTTGTGGACCTACCTGGAGACCATTCGTTTCCTGCGTAAAAAGGAAGTGTTAGTCACCAAGGTCTTCGGTCAAGAAAACAAGTAGAACAGCAGATAGTCATGACGTGTACGACTCACCCAATATTGAAGCGCATATATGACCATTAGAATAGACGTGCGGATGTAAGGGCGGTTGGTATTCTGCATTAGCCAGAAATGTTACCTATCCCGAAGAACAGGTTGCGTGAGCTAATCTCCTATACAATTATATTTCCCCTCACTCACTTCTGGTACTTCGATAGGATACCGATTTCCAAACTTCATTCTTAATGCAAATGTCTCGCCCTGGTCGCATGCATTTAGTCAGCTGATCTTGAGCTTCTGAGGCGCACGGAAGCTGATAGTTAGCAGAGAATATTTGCAACTGACTCGGTATATCGTCTCTTCTCCCAGGACGGAAATGAGGAAAATCCATTCTTGCATCGAATCGGCAGAATGGAGGACGATGCCCGGTGGTGTGCCTTTCGTATTGATATCGGCGAGTTCTTTCACTACGCACAAGGGAGTCAGTACTTGTACACGACCTCTCGGGGAGCACCGGCAAGACTACTATATTCCTCCATTAGAATGCATAGGGGAGGTGCCGCGATATTACGAGGAAGGGAAGTGAACCGTCATATTCACTCACTAAGCCTTTTCGTCGAAAGACCCGCTGCCATCTTGGACAGCTAATTCGTCAGTCTATCAGATCCCGATTGAATGGCCCTCCTATGATGTGAATAAGTGACTTTGATACTATCTGAGTGGATGGCAGATATGATCAAGCCGAGACAAGTGACGACGTCAAAGTCAATGTTGATTTTACAGATAACGAGCGGCCACTTGAACTTGAGCGTGTCGTGACGCACAGGCTAGGTCTCACTTGCGGGGTCTCCACCGATAGCAGTGCCACGTTATCCGGGAATTATCGGAAATATCTCTTTGGTGAGAGCGAGCGAGCGAGCGAGCAAGAGAGGTTGTTATTGCTGTCCTCCATACATACTTCTTTTGCCTTGTCTTCCTGCAACATCTATACTTTGCTAAACATTTAACTCAACCTCAGGAAAAGACTTTTAACGACTGCTGGATAACGACAACTACGACTGCTAGATCTGTACTGACCAAAAAACACCCGCTCAAACACTAATATGACAAGTGGTCCTCCTGAACAAACGTTCTTGGAATTGGAAGCGGGCTCAGAATGGAGGTTCGAATTAGAGGCAGATGAGAACATAGCTGTGAGGGTGAGTGATCTCTTCTATCTAGACGTTGTTCGGCGATAGGAATGCATATTGTACATGTGTGAATGCTGGTTGGTTGGCTGGTTGGTTGCTTGCTTGTCGGTGAGCTGAATGGTCATGGGGTATTCTTTTGTAAGTCTTTATGAAAAACGAAATATGAAGGATATGGCTGATGGTCAGTTCACCTCACTCTTTCTTCCTTGCCACTGTCTGTTGTATTGCACTGCTACAACTGCCCGGGTTTGATGTGCCGTATATAGATAGTTTTCCCTTGTCTTCTGTTATGCCATATGAGCTACAGCGTGTTCGCGAATACAGTATCCCTTCCTTTGGTCTGAACAGCAGCAAATAGGGTCAGCGACAACTGCAGTGCAGGCTGTCACAAGGCGGATGTTCACAGACATACTTGCCATGCGGTCAAACCACATCTTTCCTTCCCTCCTTCTGTTACTGCTAAGATATTCGTGGCTCTTGCTGTGACTACTTACCGATCATTACTGACCTGCCTATTTCATTCGTTATTGTGATTTTAGGTTCTCTCCCCCGATCCAGTCTTCATCAACTCTTGCGAACTCCCTCCTGCCACTTGGTATCCCCTCTATCGTCACCTCAAATCATCTCTGTACGCTCCCAAACCCGCCCGAATAGAAGTCGCTCCTTCCCTCCCCGCCTCCCAATACACTTCCACCTCAACCACACAACCACAATTGCTCAATCTCCATTTGGCATTGGAAAGATGTCGAATACTAGCGAGAAGATCTGCGGGACCGAGTGAAGGATCTCAAGCGGGTCCGAGAGTCATGATTCTCGGTCCGCCCAGTTCGGGTAAATCGACAGTGGTGAAGAATTTGGTCAATCTGGCACTGGGATCGGGAATGGGTTGGACGCCAGGTGTCATCGGGTTAGATCCATCAAGCGTGAGCTGAACTCCATCATTCGAACCACTAACCTAGGCACAACCGTATTAATTCCTTGTTTTCTTTGTTAGCCCTCCAACCTCATTCCTGGCACGATCTCTCTCTCAACCCCTTCAATACCCTTACCGACGCACCATCTCGCACAACCGCTCGGCTCCCCGCCCACTTCCATCCCCTCGAACACATTATCAGCAGACGTACCCACCGTCGGATGGTGGTTGGGCGGTCTGGAACCGACGAATAGGAATGCAGAAGTGTGGAAGGCGTTGGTGAGCTCGATGGCGCAGAAATGGAAAGATCGATGTGAGCAGGATAAGCTGGGTAAGTGTTGTGTGATTGGTCATGTATCAATGATAACTAACGAAGGCGGACTAAGCTTTGAATTCTGGGTTGTTTGTGGACACTTCGAGCGCTTTTGCGAATCCGTTATTGGGGACGAAGAAAGATGATCCAAAAGCGAGGTATACTCTCGTAGCGCAGGCCATCGAGGCTTTTGACAGTGAGTAGGGCGATATCTACAACAATAATTAGTCACTGCTCTGCGCAAATTCGTATTGACAAAAAATCGCTGATCGTCGACTTGATCACTAGTCGACACACTGCTCGTTATTGGCCACGAGAAACTACACATCGATCTCTCTCGTCTCCCTACCGTCCAATCAAGGAACATGGCTGTCATCCGTATCCCCAAATCGGGCGGCGTAGTTGATCTCGACGAGACATATCGCGAGACCGCTCACAATTTCATGGTCCGAACATACTTTTATGGCGAACCGTCACTCACTAAAGAGATGGGAGGGTTGATGGGGAGGATGGTTTCGTTGGATAGCGGCGGATTACATCCGTACAGTTTTCAAATAGGTTGGGAGACCTTGGTCGTTCTCAGAGTTGGAGAGGGTGAGTGCGGCTCATTCGGATCTAGTGTGAACGCCGATAACTTTACAAGGGATTGTAGCTGATCATCGTTGCCTTCCCTATCGTATTCAGTGAACGCCGCCCCATCATCCGCTTTACCACTGGGATCTTCCCGAACTCTCTCCCCAACTCATCTATCACGTGTCGATCCCTCTGGTCCCGCACATGTTGTCAGACTACTAAACACTGTACTTGCAATCGTATCAGTCAGTGCAGAAGATAGGATCGTCCCTGAGAAAGTGAAGACCGAGCCGAAAGTTGCGGAAGTCAAAACTGAGATTGGGGATGGGGATGTCAAAGTGGAAAGTAAAGGTGAAGGAGAAGGTGGAGAGGAACAGGGAGACGGAGCAGAAGGTGAGGGAGAGGAAGCAGAAGAGGAAGATATGGAGGAAGTTCCATTCAAAGAGGAAATCGGCACGAGAGAAGTTCTAGGATTCATCGTCATGTGAGCGGTTCATCCCACAACTCAAGTTGTCCTCGGCCTCTTGAGAAGAGCACGTTTAGCTGATCATCATCAATTGCGCTTTCGCAGTACCGGGATCGATCATCAGAAGAAGAAATATACGGTCCTCTCCCCAAGTCCTGGAAAATTACCTTCGACAGTGGCCATAGCCGGATCGATCGAGTGGGTCGACTCGGCCTAAGCGGGGCAGCGTACGCACGCACCGATCACACATGGTTTCCTTCCATTGGCATCATCGAGTAGATGTCATGTTGAGCTCGAAAGCAAGCATTATACAATGTCGTTAGCAATATCGCCTATCTGGCAATGAAACGTAGATTCAATGAATAATGCATGATAATTTTTCACCTTCCTTCTTCCTCTGCATCCACTATTCCTCTCACTTTCGCTCTAGTAGATCAAACAGCCAATTGTTCACCCGCCGCCTCTTTCTCCAATTCCACTTTCCTCTTATCTTGCTCTTGCTTATCTCTCAAGACCCAAGCCAATTCAACCCTCTTGACAAACTTCTCCCTCAATTGCGACACAACACTTTCCTCTGCTCCTTTTGCGGTGAGCGACTCCAAAGTCTTTTCCATCAACTCTACGTTAGACGGGACGTTTTCCTCTGCCAATTTGGTAAAGATCTCAACGGCTCCTTTGATATCTTCAGGATTGATAACGAGCGCACTTTGACCCGCTGCAAAGATGTGTGAGGGAGATTGAGCGTTCGACTCGAGGAAAGATTTGTTCACTACGGCAGGTGAAGATGATTTCGGTAAGATGGTTTCCAAAGTCGATGAAATGACGGAGGTGACGTTCTCTGGTAGAGAAGCGGAAGGGGAAGAAATCTGCGAATGGAAGTGAATGATCTGACGGTGGACTTCGGGGTGAGAGGGGGAGAGAGAGGAAGCTTCGTTGAGACATCGGAGTGCGGCGAGGTAAAGCTCTGCAAGTCAAGCAAGTAAGCATCGGTCCATTCGGTCTGACTCGCCCCCGCTCGATCAAGTGCGGCAGCCCACTCACTCTTCCTGATGAAGATCTCGTAACCTGTTGTCCAGACTTCTACCCTTTTACTGGCGAGCCTTTCGAGAGGTTTCCAGATTTTCAACGCATCGTCTACTGGTGTCTCAGACTTGAGCAAGTTCAATCCATTCGGATCTTCGTCTGGAACAAGGGGGTCGTCCTTCTTATCTCCAGTAGCAGCGGCAGCTATCAATCACTTCATGTCAGCATAGAGCACTCTCGCACATCCCACAGGCCGTAATGAAGAACAAATCCGTCACTCACCCTTCTTGGCTTTTTGTTCAGCCTTTTGGGCCTTTTTAGCAGCCTTCTTTCGTTCCGCCTCTTCCTCAGGAGCTGAGCAACGGCAGCTCTGTCAGTCATGACTCACCATCCCTATACCAATTCATACTCACTCAGTTTCTCCTCGGTCAAGCTGGGATCATCGTGCACCTTCAGGTACACCTCAATGGCAGCAACAGCTCCCTTGAAGTATCCGGGGTGCGATCGGAGTTGGTCTTCGTAACGCATTAATCTGGTACGCGATTGTACAAAGTCAGCTTCGACTCTGACGGTATGGCGGAAAATCAGCTGATCGACTCACGAAATGTAAGAGGAGAAAGTCATCCGTCTCATGCAATATGTGTGGAAATCGTATTGGTCATCCTCGTACTCTTGGAATACCTGCAAGGGGTATATCGAGTCAGTACGACATCGTCTCCGCCAGTAATGAGCAGACAAACCTTGACCACAGTCTGATATCGTTTCAAGGCCATGGCCAGATTGTTATTTCGTCTGTAAGCATCTCCTTCCTCTTGCAAGAACCAAAGACATTGCAAATCTGTTAAATCCTGAACAGGCGATAGATCCTTCTGCTCGTCGTCGTTAGTCACGGCCTCTCATCGAAAGTGATCGATGTCATCTACCACTCACCTTGGTAAACATCACGACCAACTCCTCCGCCTTTTGCACGTTCCCCGCTCTCAACCAATACTTTGCAGCCTTTCCGTTCAAAAATCTATCTTGACCATCTAGTAACCTCGCCTTCTCCATCTCGTGTGCTGCTCCGAGCGGATCACCAGCACGCTTGAGCACCTTCGCCTTGGCCATGTACAGTTCGGGAAGGGTAGGAGTGTGTTCAAGTGCGATGTTGAGGAGTTCGAGTGCTCTTGTATGATTCGGGTTAGGGTTGAATGGGTGGGAAAGGTGGAGCGCGAGGTAGTAGTACGCCCAAAGGAGAACCGTAGGAGGGGAGATAGAGTCTGTGCGGATCGATAGTTCAGCAGATACTATTATTGTCTGACTTGTCCACTCACCAGCATCGTTCAAAGTGGAGTCCTTTTGCAATTTGGATACAATTTCCTCGACGATCTCTCCGACAGCAGTCATCTTCGTCGCATCTGTGTAGACACCTTTGACATCGACAAAGAGCGAGGGAACACCTCGCTCGAGCCCTCTGACGATGTATGCTCGGGCCAATTCCCTGAACTTGTCGCCTACAGTCATTCAGATTGTCAGCTTGCAGCTGGAGCTAGTCCACCATGGGCTAGCTACCTACTTTGCGCAAAGTCCAAAGCCAATCGTCTGGGGGCGGCTGATCGAGGGAAGGTCTCTGAGAATTTGGAAAGTGTTTCGAGGACCTTCGCTCGTGACTCCTCGTCAAGTGAGACCGCTAAACAGAGTATAAGCGTAGCTGCGCAGACCGACAGAGATTCAGTGATACTTACTGAGGTCGATTCCATCTGACTTCAAGTATCCACGGTAGTATTCCAAGTTGTCCGCATTCTGATCCAGCAGTTCTCTATACGTCTCCAAAGCTTCACTCTGTCTTCCGAGCGAGGTCAAAATTTGGGCTAGATCGAAAAGGTCAGCTTTCTGTGTGGCTCAGCCGGAGGTGTCCATAACTTCGTAGCTCACCCTTCAACTGCGTGACCTCCCCTCGTGGACTAATCACACCATCCCTGATACCCTGTCTGAGCTTCTCAAGACCCTCCTGCTCCTGGCCCGCCTCGATACACAATCTGATGACATGCAATAGTACCTGACTCTTCTCCGGTGCTGTTGCTCCGTCGTTCTTCAAGATCGTTCGATAACCGTTGTAGATTTCCAGAGCTTCTTCAGGATCGCCATTTAGCTGGTGGGCGATCATCAGCGCAAGCCAGGAGGAACGGATCTGGGGCCGGAGGAGGAGGTAGTGATGTCTCGCTGCAAGGGCGGGGGCGTATTGTCGTGTGTGGGTCAAAAGAGCGATCGAGTCTCGGATAAGAGGGATGTTGTCCTGTGTCATATACCATGTATTAGCCGCCACAGCCTAAGATGACCCAATGATCAACAATCAACTCACGGGATCCTGCTTTCGAGCCATTGCAAACGCTCTACTGGCTTCATCCCAGTCCTTCCTCGCCTTGGCCAGAATACCAAGCACATGCCATGTGATATGACTTGTGATGTCCTTCTTGATCGCCAATCTAGCCATGGTCTCCGCTTCTTCCTTCTTGGGGACGGCAGTGATGGTCAAAGGATCAGGAAGGGACGAGTGGAGGGTGAGTGCTTTGAGAGCAAGGGTTTCTAAGGTATGTATTGATGAGCTTCGCGCATGCTTCGACGAACACAAGACGCGGGAGCTCACCTCCATGGTTGGGAAACTTTTTCAAGATTGTATCAGCCGCTTTGATACCCTTCTTATACTGCTTGAGCTCATATTGAGTCTATTCAACATATTGTCAAAGTCAGCAAATCGTGAACATTGACGAACATTGACGAAGCGTCAAAACGAAACGCACCAAGAGTTCTCGGAAAAGCTTGTTCTCCTTGTCAGGCAGCTGACGATGCTTGGGTATTTGTGCCATGACGAGGTGAGCACTGGCAGAGGTGAAGTCAAGGGACAGGGAGTGAGATGAAGTTCGAAAGAGTTGAGCTGGAGGTTTAAAGAAAACGGTCGAAGTGTGATTAGGGCCAAATTGAGGGTTTCCACTATTTCGGAGTACGAGCAGTTACCCCGCACAACAATAATAATAATAGACTCGCTACGCATTCAGTACTAATCCCGACACACAGCAACAACATTTGAAGTTAACTTGCAATTTCATTGTTTCTCATATCGATTTGACAGTCTCCCGACAGCGACAAGGACGATCAGCATCTCGGCGACTCACAATTGATACAACGCTGAGAGGTGAAACGACGACGCACCTCGCGATCAAACGGACGACCTCGCTTGCCCTCCTTCGGATACCCTCAAATGCGATGGATTCGATAACCCCATAACCACGTATACCTAATCCATCGACAATATGCCAATCGGAGATATCACCTCCTCGAGTCCTCGCGCTACCTCGATCTCAGTGACTCCAGAGGAGCTTGAGGACGATGCCCCGAGGTCCATAGCTTCTCTTAGATCCAAGTTTGAGAATCTAGCCGCGGGAGGCAGTGCCGGAAGTGGGACACCGAACGGCGGAGGACCAAGTAATGGTTCGACATCGAAAGGCTTTACCGGAGAGAGAGGACGACTGTTGAGCGAAAGATCAAGTGCGGTCGCTGCTCCACCTGTTCATGCCAGATCTTTGAGCTTGAACGGTCATTTTGAGGGACAGACTTCCGCACCCAAGGTAAGCGGATACAAATACAGACCTGTGAGGGCAAGCGCTGAGACCAAATGTATTGCCATACACAGGCTCCACCTCCCAAACCGACTTCTCGACCTGTCACACCGACCCCGAGCGCATCACTATCACCGTCACCATCCTTCCTCCCTACTGCTACGTCGAAACCCCCACCAGCTGCACCGCCCTCAAGACCGATAACTCCTAAGCCCGCTTTCCACACCGTCAATTATGGCTCCGGCTCGTCTATTGAACCTCCACACCTTGGCGAGGACTCCTCATCTTCCCTTCTCAAACCCTCCGACTCTCTTTCACAGACACCCACGACATCGCCCGCCGTGACGAGCAGTTCTACTTTTTCAGACGCACCGAAACTTATTCGTCGGCATGCGCCTCCTGTACCGAGCAAGCCCTCGTCGGTGGTAGCGACGCCTACAGGTTCTGACGATGGATTAGAAGCAGCACCAGAGCCAGAACCGGCGATCTCAGTAAAAGCTTTACGGGATAGGTTCAACATACAACCTAACGCTGAGGCATCCGGCTCTAATGGTCATCTGGCCAAGTCTGTATCCGCAGACGGGTTGCCGAAGAACATGACCATACCAATGACCAACAAACAATTCTCGGCTCCTTCGCTAAAGCAGACGTCAGCGGACGGAATGACTGAAAAGGATATCCCCCTCTCCCCTGGATCCGACTTGCCGCCGACTGAAGACCCCACCGCAATCGAGCCGATCAAACATCCCCCTCCCCCTCCGCCGCCAGTGTCAAGATCTGCCTCCCCAGCTCCACCGGCTCCAAATCGTGCTCACAAACCGGTGTTGAACCGAAACCATAGTCCGCCTCTTTCATCGTCACACGACGACCAACCTCCTCCTCCCTCCAGACAACCGGTTGCACCTCCCCAATTGCCAGTCAGGAGACCTACTATCGCGTCTCCAGAGGTGATCGATCATCTTCCTCCACCGCCGCGCATACCTGGTAACAAGCCTATCCTATCTCCTGCACTTCCTGTATCGACCTCCAATTCGACCGATTCAAGCTCAGCTCCTCCGCCGCCTTTGCCCACCAGATCTCGAGCAAACACTATTGGGCGACCGGAACGAGACACTGTTCCGTCCCCAGCGAATGCGCCGCCTGTACCCAAATTGCCTGCTAGAAACGCCACAATCTCCGTTCCTGGCGTCGCACCGAGCACTGCTGCACACGCAGGTCCTCCTCCACCGCCGTCTCATCCATCGTCACCGTCATCACGCAGTCGTGAAAACACAGGTCCTTTACCGCCACCACCTCTTCGCAGTGCAATGGTGAACAACGCATCTTTCTCCGCATCGCCACCGAGGCGCTCAAACTCCGACGACAAGGAAGACGAGGTGTATTCTGATGAGGAGGACGATCAGGAGGAAGCGACGCCTATAGCGGGCTTGAGTGCACAAGCCAAACGTCTATTGGAAGACTTCCCAGACTCAACACAAGCAAATCGCCGACCACCCAGCTTTGTCCCCGATACGAAGATAAGAGATTCGACTCATCACATGTCGTCGTATGCGGTGTTTGGCAGATATGTCTGCGTTGGGTCACACCATGTGCGTATCTACGATACACAGCTGAGCGAACACCCAATCGCTGTCGTCGACATGAAGGAGACGGGTCTAGATCACAAAGGAAAAGATCCGAAAATCACCGCCATGTGTTTCCGTCCCGGCGCCACAGCTGCGGAAGAAGGAAGGTATCTCTGGTGCGGAACCAAGGATGGACATCTATGGGAGCTGGACATCAGCACAATGTCAGTCAGCAATACGAGGTCTTTCGCGCACGCTACTTCCATCTGCCATATATTCCGACATCGCAAGATGCTCTTAACTCTCGACGACTCCGGCAAGTTGCTTGTATTCGAAGTCGGTACTGCGGAAGGGAAAACGCCAGCTCTGATCCGGACTTTACGAGTTGGAGAGAAATTCACTTTCGCCAAGATGCTCTGTGGTAAACTATGGACCTCTTCGGGACCTGCTCAACGATCGACAACGTCCAGTGCAACTGCTCGAGGGCCGACGGTGAGGATATACGATCCTTGCGCAGCGGGGACGATGCCTCCGGCCAAATCGCTTTTCACGACAGAGTGGTCAGGAGCAGTAACAGCCGCAACATATATGCCTTTGCAGCCCGAACACATCTATCTGGGTCATGAAGGCGGTTTCGTCTCCATCTGGGATGCAGAGGCGTTGACCTGTACGCAGGTGTTGAAGATTTCGACGACGGATATTCTGTCCTTGGAAGGTGTAGGAGAGAGGTTATGGGCCGGGAATAGGAAAGGTCAGATTCAGGTTTTCGATATTAACGATCGACCATGGCAAACGACCAACATCTGGTCGGCACATCCGTGAGTGTCTGCTCTGTCAAATGATACCAGTGCTCGGCTAACAGGAAACGGTGGGCAGCGATATCCCCGTTCAGACACTTATTGTGGATCCTTACTCTATCGAGTACGCGGGACGATATACCTGCTGGTCGTTCGCCCGTGATGCGCTGAGAGCTTGGGACGGCTTGCTATCGGTAGATTGGATTGGTAAGTCTCATTGGGCAGGCTTTCTTCAGATTCACTGTCGAGTGGTGGATGCCTAGCTGACATTCCGCGTCCTTCGTAGACAAACAGATGGCCATCCGTCAACCAGCTTTCTGCACTTTCCGGGATATCAACGTCCTCGTTTGTTCCTGGAATATCGACAGCGCAAAACCTACTGAGCTGTCGGGCTCTGAAGCGAACTCGCGTTTCCTCGAGGAATGTCTCAGGTCGGTAGACTCGCCTGATATCATAGTCTTTGGATTTCAGGAAGTCATCCCACTTACCGATAAGAAGCTGTCAGCGAGTAAGTCTGGACCTACACCATACTTAGAATGATTAGAATGAGTCTGATCGGAACCTTACGATCTGCAGAAACGCTTCTTTTCGGCGGCAAGAACAAAGACTCAGCTTCGACAGCGGACAAGATTTCACCGGCTTATCGACAGTGGTCAGACAAGCTTCAACAAGCCGTCAGGATGGCTGCATCGCCAGACTTCCCATATGTCAAGATCCATTCGGAAAGTCTCGTCGGTTTGTTCACCTGTATCTTCGTCAAAAGTAATCAGAAGGACTCGTTACGCGACTTGGACATTACGACTGTCAAGCGGTGAGTGCATCCTGCCTTTCGACAAAAACAAATGCTTATTCAGGTCGTGGGTTCAGGGGCATCGGCGGTATATACGGCAACAAAGGTGCCATCGTTTCTCGAATGATTATGGATGATACCTCTCTGTGTTTCATCAACGTTCATCTCGCAGCTGGCCAAAGTCAGAAGAGCTCGAGGAACGCGGACTTGGCAGGAATCATGGAGGACAAAGCAATCTTCCCACCTTCCGAAGAGGTACCGTTCGTACATGGTGGCGATGGAACGGCTATTCTTGATCATGAGATGGTCATCCTGAACGGAGACTTGAACGTGAGTGTGCTGGTTGATATCCATGTTATTACACCGTCAGCTAACACCGCATCGGGGTAGTACCGTATTGATCAACGAAGAGAAAATGTAATATCCTCCATTACAGCAGGAGAGTTGTCTTATTTACTGGAACATGACCAACTGCGGAAGGAGATGAGATCGAACCATGCTTTCAGATTGAGGAGCTTTGAGGAAGCGCCCATCGAGTTTGCGCCGACGTACAAATACGATCCGGGGACCCATGAGTATGATTCCAGTGAGAAGAGACGAATCCCCGCTTGGTGAGTGACTCTCCTGCACTATTCTACTGTGAATCGTTCGTTGTGTAGCGCGGTATACTGATACCTCATTCTTTCAGGTGTGATCGAATCTTATACAAGAAGTCTGATCGGATCAGATCCCTTAACTATAGACGTTATGAGCCAACAGTGTCCGATCACAAACCGATCTCAGCGGGATATACGATCACTCTGAAGGCCGTCGACAACCTGAAGATGATGGACGTGAGAAGGGATGTGACGGCGGAATGGGCGAAGAAGGAGAAAGAGTTGCTAGAGAGGATGGGGGAGATCTTTGAGAGTGTCTTGTGAGAGCACTACCCAGGCAAAGTGTAGTGTAGTGGACGTATAGATTGCAAAGGATCTTCGATAATGTAGCCAATATGAAGGAATCACCGCATGGAATGGGAAAAGTGGGCTTGATCCGCAGCGCCACATCCAGGCATCGACAAAGTGCAAGTAACCGGGTGGAGGACGTCCTTGATTTCCGGGAACATAGTCCACGTCAATAGTCATTTCCCACTTCCTTTCATCTTGGTCTATTAGGTTAGATTGCTTAAGCCGCTCGACTTACTACGCTCTCTGAGAGCTAGGTCACTGTGGTGGTCATCAGAAGACTGTCGGGCGTATCTTATCACGATGTCGCGGGATATCGACGGTGCTTCAGGCCTAAGACACTTATCTCTCAATCCTCCTCCTCCAATTCGAAAACCATCTCGCGAGTCGACTTTGGAAAGCGTCGGTCAAGCTGTTGATATCTTTGATCTCTACGGTGTTGAAGATGGAACAAATGGAGGAGCGGGAGAGAGGGATAGTTGGCCAGTTGGAGGACACAAAGAGGAGATATCGACCGAAGGAGATGCCGGCGGATTGCAGACTCCTACAGACGGAGAGGGCAGGATCTCGATTAGCACAGCTTCGTGGGAAGGTCCGATGGGTGCTTTGGCCCTAGGTAGGCCTATTTCTGAGGACCAAGAGCGTCGTCCTAGCTCGACCGCTCGCAGAGGGCAAGAGGAAGGTAGAGAAAGATGGAGTCATAACGACCTTACTCCTGATATCAGCATAACCGACACTTCTCCGCCCGTATTCCCACAGACTCCAACGCGTAAACCTCCTCCTCCTTCCTCATCGCCAGTAACGGATCCTCATCTACACACTGGTAATAGCTCACGAGCCAACTCCCCCGTCCATCCATCGATCACTCGACTTTCACCGAGACACGCTTCGACGCTTAACAGCTCAGTCGGGAGTGGGAGTAGACAGAGCAGTATGATCAGCGACGGAACGAGGACCAGTGTAGATGACGACGGATATGGAGATGGTGATGGTGAAGGAAATAGGAGTCAGGTCAGCGTGGCTGGTTCAGCTCAGTATCCCGGGGAAGAGAACGATGCGTTCCATGTCAGGTCGACTTGTGAGTTGCCCTTGTCCTTGCCTCCTGCTATGAACGATGATGCGCAGTCTACTGGCCTTGAATCATGGTGGACGAACGCTGACTCGCCTCACAGACGCACGGCTGGACAACGAAGGGGTTCATGGAGACGGCTGGGATCCTGGCGTAGAACGAACTCGAGGCGGTCCGTCAACTGGGAAACGAGCGACAGTCTTTGAAGCTAGCAAAACCGGAGACGTGGGCGAACAAGAACGGCAGTTCCTCGCCAGCCTAGACAGGTCAGCTATTTTGCTGACGTCGTAATGCATTGGCCACGCTGATACCTGTCTCGCAGATACGGATTCATCAACGAACCTTTGAGGAATCGGTCTGAAACTCGTCTCGCTCTGATCCCTTCGTCCCCGCTCACAAAGGTTCCAAAACTACCTTCCATCTCACCCCTGGCTGGGAAGCCAGCAGCTGAACCAATCTCATCCTTCATGCCATCAGCAGATCCTGGACCGTCTGCTCGAATACCTCAAAGTCCACGTATGGATGGGAACGGAGAGGAAAGACTACGGCAGAAGGAGAGCGAACGTGTAGGGAAGTGGGGAAAGATGATGAGTGTAAAGAATAGAGATAAAGGTGGGAATATCAATGAGTGGGAGTGGAGGACGGACGGCCAAGGTGCAAAAGTGCGTGCTGCTACCTTCCAGAAATCCTGATGGTATAAGCTGATGAAAAATACAGCTCCCGAGACGGGTGTACAAGGGTATACCGGATCGATGGAGGATGGCAGCTTGGTGGACACTTGCCGAGGAACGGACTCGGGAGTATAAAGGCAAGGGCAAGGAGAAACGGGCTGCAAGCGAAATGCTCACAGACTATCATGTGCGCGAACTTTCCCCGTATCGATACGATGAGGCAGCCAAGCTGACATACGTTCACCTCAGAATACCATCGATCTTCCCTCGACCTTTGACGTTCAGATCGATCTTGACGTCCCGCGTACGATCAGCGGTCATACGATGTTCGTCACGCGATACGGCACTGGTCAGAGGAACCTATGGCATGTTTTACATTGTTTCAGTCAAGTGTGCGAATCTTGTGGTTATGTGCAGGGCATGGGACCGATTGCTGCAACTTTACTATGCTATTTCGATCCAGAGGTGAGCAACAAAATGTTCCATGCTCACTTGCTGTTGAGGTTTTCGCTGATCGTGTTCATATGATCTTGGCAGAGGGCTTATGCTCTGCTCGTGCGATTACATGATGTCTATGGAATGCACGATATCTTCGAGCCTGGATTTCCTGGTCTTCTGGAAGCGTTTTACGTGCAAGAACGGTTGATGGAGTGGTTGATGCCGGACTTGTATCAATCTTTCGTACGTGAACCTCCCTCTTCGCCCTTTCGTATGTCGTGCTCACTTATAGTGCTTACAGCAACGTAACATGATATCGTCCTCGGCTTGGGGTACGAAATGGTATATCACGCTGTTCGTCAACACTGTGCCTTTCTCACAGCAACTTCGATTGTGGGACGCGATGTGGCTGGATGGAAGAGACGTGATGATCATGACGAGTGTGGCTATCCTTTGGGCATTCAGAGGTGAGTCAAACTTGTGGTCCTAGCCAGGCTCAAGAGCTGCACTGATCGTCTTCATGTGTAGATTTACTCTCGGCTAAAAATGCCACTTTTGAATCGATCTTATCGCTACTGTCTTCATACTTCGTGGCAGAAGACGAAGACGTCATGATGCGCTGGATAAGGAAGATGTTGAACCAGCCTGGGACGAAGACAAAGATGGATGCGTGGAGAGCGGAATGGCACGTCTTGGTGAAAGAGGGGAAGAGTGGGACGGCTCTGTTGTGATGAAAGTAAAGGTAATAGTATTACATTCTATACATAGTGACGGCGTGGATCGTGTAGTGATGAAGCCACGCGGACTAGAGGCAATTGATAACTTGCTCAGTGGATGCCAATTTTGTCATGTCGACTTTGTTTATCACTCCCCTTCGTTCCTTTTCGTACTCGGGTCGTTGGACAATGACGCAAAATAACGTTGTGCATCTCTTTTTGGAAAGCGCAACGACGTACTCTGAAGTGCAAGTATGTTTGGAAGTGACAAAGGTTTGCTATTGCCAAGTTGGAATTGGAGCCAATTATCGTGAAAGGGATGTACGGGGGTTTACTGCAGTAATGCTGTCGGGCAAGGGTATAGTACAAAAAACCTAAACGCAAGGCTTGTTCGTATTTTCGTTTGCTGTTCTAATTTCACTAAAGTATACCGTGACATACATAGCTACACACTTTTCTATTCATCGCCACGTCGTATTTGACCTCAAATACAGAACACTTCATTATGTCGGTGACTTTCGATAAGACAGTCAAGCGTTACACAAAAGCGGAAGAGGGCACCGAATTCGGGGACGGGACGGATCACGACGAACCTATCGACCGTAAGTCTAATTTAACAGATTACCATAGGCGCAACCATGGCTATCTGTCTAGCTTCAATTTGGAAATTACAAACTGACTGATAATGTGATCTCGCTATGATTGACTGTCCGGCCAAAAAAGGGTTTTTGCGTCAAACTGCAGAAGTTGACACATTCCTCCAATCTCGTGTCTCCGAGCTGGGATGTGATGGATCAGAAGCCAAGCTTGACACACTTCGCGACCACTACAGAGTGGAGGAGACCGGAACTGGTCAGCTCCGTCTATGGGGGAAGGAGGGATTTTTCACGACATTGAGACATGCGGAGGAATTCCGCAGACATAATCCTCGTCGAGCTCGTCCAGCTTCTCCCAGCCCCCCAGACTCGAGTTCTCTCAGCGTCCCGGTAGATGAATCGGGTTCACACTATGGGTCTATCGATGCAATGGTCATGTCTGGCATCACGTCCAGCTCTACTTGTAGATTCAACAATGCCCAAGGGAGGGGGCATTGAGGGATCATGGAGTACTTGTCACGAAGCGAACAGGGATAGTCTGCGATGGCTTTCAGAATTGTGAGAGTGGGGTTGGGACATAGTACTCGGTTCTGACAGTATAATAGGTGAATGTAGAAGCATGGTAGATGAGGGGAAACCAGTTTGCTGATGGAAGAGGTCGCGATATTGTATGCTGATGCTGATTCGTTGTGAATGTCGAGGCGGTGCCACAATGTGAACAGACACAGAACGTTTATTCACGCATCCTTCCTTGCGTCTCTTGTGACCGTCGCACTGTACACGTATACCTGTTGACGGATCCTGAAGCTGCTCCTTGTGCTTGTTGAAGTTTTCAAGAATGGTGTATTGCGGTCTCCTGCTTTCCTTTGACCCCTTTGTGCAATGGTCATCGTTAGCCAATGACGCAGTATGACATCTCATGGGACACATTTCTAGATGGAGCTACGGGGCAAGGCATGTAGCGAAGGCGCGCTCGGGGGGGGGGTTCTTATGAAGGGTAAGGTAGTGTTACCACCGAGTTTCAACATGACTGTCCGACCAGGTTCCTGTAAAAGGAAGGGATATATCCCTATCATAGCCGTATCATAGCGCAATGGGCCAGGAAATAACGGTCTTTCAACTTGGCTTTATAATACACTTCGAAGCTAAATCGCTCCCATTTTCACATTGGTTTTACGATCCAGTAGCCTTCCCCTTCACTCGAACACTCACATCTGCAATTACCCAACATAGCATCGAGCACTGAGACTTCAACGGACGATAACTTCGACGCTTTGATAAAGAAATGGCTTCCGTCTGTCGACACCACTCCTTGGAGGGATCGGGGGAGGAAATTTGGACAGGGGACTAGATTCGACATCCCGTTGCGACGTAGGCATCCCAGTGTCATCATCAATGAGCCGATATTGGCTGCTTTGCGACCATGAACGTAGATCGCGCCCAATGTGAATCCCTTGCCGAGGTCGAACTTGAACTGCAAGTGCGTTCAAGCCGAAATATTCCTGAACCCCAACGGTCGACCTTCTATACCGCACTTGCCAATCTTCGATCGCACTACATGATATCCAAACGGAGCTGTGACCCTCCAGTGCATGCCGTGTGGATCGATAACGAATATACAGCAATCATGAAAGATACGAAAGAACTGATCACGATCGACAACCAGATGAGACACACTCATACCCCTTTCGAGGAGTTCTTCAGGTCAGGTGTCGATGCGAAGTTTGCCGGTGGACACAGTGTTTCTAATGAAAATCAATCGGAAGGCGCTTGTTGATGGTCAGTAACTTTGATGGCTTCGTCGTATGACTTAGTGAGATGCCCGTGATGCGATATGGATAGGTGCAAATGCATTTCGGGTGGGAGCAGAGTGGCACCGCCTAAAGATCGACGTAGCTCAGATCTGACGCCTTCCATGCAGGCGTTGCTTTACACCGCTACAAGGTGCCTCCAACTGCATACTGCCGATTCTGTTTCGCCTGATCTCTCACACCGCACGTATCTTGGGGCGAAGTCCTTCCCTTAGATTCCCGAGCTCCCCTCCTAAGTCCTTTACCACCTGCACAGTGGAGGCCTACTCCTTGAGGAGCAGGGCGAGACATCAAAGGTGGGCCATTGTGAGACGCGTTACAGAAAGATCCTTATGAAAGGATATCGTGATGTCGTCAGGTATAACAAAGCAGTCTCGCATGTTCTGTAGCCTGGAAATATCGATATAGAGATACTACTGAGTTCCAGTAGCATCCTCTTCTCGATTCACTTAACGATAAGTTCGCCACTACCCAACCCCACTCACACAGTCTAAATCATTCCTTATCTGCTCTGAGCGTCATAACATCTCTGCCACAGTAGAGCTTTAGCCTTGCCACCTGTCAAACATGCCTTCTGACAATTCGTCTCTATGTGACAGCAATTCCGGCCACGACAGCTGCTCTGAGGAATATGTTATTTTCGGTAAGTTTGCCGCAGAATCGGCGGCCCAATGCTCCTCGCTCTTATCTCGCTTCTTGAGCTGACATGACGTTGGTATGACAATCTTGACAGCTCCTGGTTTGCGGGAAGGGTACTTCAAGGCGGAGGAGAATATCCGATCGTATGCTAACAGTCACAAGAAGTCCAAAGCTGCGACAGACGAGCTCGAACATCTCCGTCGTTATTTCAGGTCGGGAAAGACGGATGACGGGGATGTATATCTCGTCGGAAAAGAAGGATGCTTTACTGCGTTAGAGCGAGCAAAGACATACTGGGATAACGACATTTCGAATTCCGATGCCGACGACGAGCATTCTGACACTGAAGGGGCTGCAAGTCGTTCCTGCGGTTTGACACGGTTCACCAGTCGTCACGCCTCTTCCAGTCTGAACAGGCGAGGCCAACGTTAGGCGTCCGGGCTTAGAGCCCCCAGGACTAGAAAATGATGTAGTCCGATGCCGGCGCTGCAGGACGATAGGCGGGATTGGTCCTTGTAGACAGAGTGTATTGTCATACAGTAGTGCCTTCAGCAGTATGCAGGGATATGAACGAATATGGATTCGCGAGAATGACTAAGAGATGCCTTACACTATCCCACTCTGGACACCCTTGGTGGAGCTCATCCTCGATGTCTTTGCGCTTCAGCTTCATACCGTCTGTTGTGAACGGGATGTCATGAGCATACTAAACCCGAGTTCACTTTCTACTGGCACGGGTCCAAAACGCAATCTCCTTCAGAGACCACGGGAAGTGAGAGGAACGGAGTTGGCGCTGTGGCGAGTATGCCACAGAAGATATCGCTGAAGTACTGAAGATCTGGTTCGCAGGATGGGACCCATCCTGATAACTGTACAAAGTCAGATGTATTTTGCTGGTGGGGCCGGTACTTCCGCCGAGATGGAATGGAGCGGAGCTTGGTGATTAGTGACATTTGTGGGTTACTGTACGACATACTGTAGTCCGATAATCATGGTATGACAGTCAAGGAAACAGCATCGATACATGACAGTTTGCGAACCAATTTGACCCCGCATACGTACTGTGGTCACTTATGTTATCCGAACCCTGTTGAGATTCCGGACATGCGCCACTCTCGCCGTTATGAGAGTCGACTACCATAGCGAATTGGACTATAAAGGACCAGCATCTTTAGGCAATCTCCTCGTCCCGGTCGGTGAGCTCATAATCCTGCCACCCGCTCCCTTAGGCTGTGGCAGCGAGACCACAATCTCGACGAGCAGTGAATTGCATCAAAGGGGAGCATTTCTCAAACACGTCACAGGAATACTCGATGAAAGGAACTTCCGGCGATGACAGAATAGAGGAGGTAATTTCATGTTCTGTAGGCTCAAATATCCCCTTATGGCATGGTACTCGACATCTTTCGCCACTGCACAATCCACATTCACATCATTGAGCTGGATTTCAACCCAAATTAGACCCTATCATAGAAACTTTCTACCCAGACGTCAGCTTGTTAATCTTCAACATGTCTTCCGACAAAGTTTCATCCACACCTACCAGTTCTGACCGCGGTAACGTCTCTCAGGAGTCCACAATTGAGGAAGTTGGTAAGTGGGCCTCGACTTCTTACAGACCGCTTCGCTTGATACCCTTTTTGGGGGCCCGTTCATGAGCTGAAAAAGCGCTGTGATCCCACTTTTGCAGGTTCAGATGTGCAGCAAAGGGTTTCGGATGCGGACTTCCATATCAGGGATTCTCTTGCTATGGATAAACCCGACATTGCCCAAAACGAGCTTGATAATCTCAAAGAGCACTTACGATGGACATCCATCGAAAACGGTAACAGAGTTGTTTTTCTTGGGAAGCCGGGATGGCCAAAGGCACTGGATCGTGCGGAGAAGCTCGTCGAGCGACATAAAAGCGATATTTTGGAGCCCAGGGCGGGAGGTCAGACGGTTTCAGAGCTGTCACACGATGATCGTGGTGGCGTCACAACGAGAGCAAGTGAGCGCAGGGTGCATTGGAGTACGTGATTTAGTGGCAGCGTTCACCCGATAGCAAATACCGTAGTTGCAGCGGGGAGGGGTAGACAGGTGGAGTGTTCCAAGTTTGTACAAGCACATTCGGCTCACGTATTCACTTCAGCAGTGCTAAGGCATGTAGCTCTGCGACAAATGAATCAGATACTATTTACCTTGCCCACCCTCTCCTCCTCGGTTGAGGTCATCCCCGTCACCACTCTGACCTCTCTCCATACTGCACGTTGTGGATCGCTTGACCCTAGAAGGAGTACTAGTGAACCGCCTTCTCGCCACCCTTGGCTTCCTTTAGTCCTCACAGCGACGAAAAAGCTTCGAGCAGAGGGTGAAGGAAACAAGGGTGCCTGGTTATGAGACGAGTAAGAGACACCGAGGCAACTAAAGAAATGAAAAGAAATTTGAAGCGCCGCATACATACTCTCATCATAATTCAGTCGCCACTTACGCTTATACACTCGTCCATGCGATATCGTCTTTCAAATCCTTGAATACATCAACCAGTCGGTCTGATAGCATCATTCAAATCCTGCCTACACTCTCACTCACTCTCACGCTCATACTCACACTCGTACCACGTCAGACATGGGATCTAAGCGAGCTGTCCGACCTACCGACACCAGGTCTAGCCTTAGCAGGAGTCTTCGTCCAGAGACTAATTACAGTGAAAGTATCGACAGTGAGTAATAGGCACACGCAGTTTCATGATTCCCTTCACCCTCCACAGTTGGTTGAGCTGACGACGTGAGAGCCACGGTGCTGAAGACCCAAACGACGTGAAACGCATCGTTGACGCCCATAGAGCTACAAATTCGCTCGCAATCACACGCAATTGTCCCGCAGTGGTCCGGGAACACTCGATATACAAGCGGGACCTCTTAGAATCGACCTTCAATTCTGATACAACCACCGAAGGTCAGACAAGTCAGACAAGATGGTGGGGGAAAAAAGGGTGGAGGGAAACGTTGAAGGAAGTAGAGAACCGCAACAGAAGAAACGGGAAGTACCTCCCCGAGCGTTCCGACACTAACATCCCTACCGATACTGTCGGACTTGTCGGCCGTGCAAGTACGACGAGTACCTTGGTTGGTGATGATACCACATCCATCTAGCTCTGACCTCGAGGTCATCCCCGATTCGTTTCTGAAGGGGTTCTATTTGAGGAAAAGAGTATACGGGAGGGAAGAGATTCGCGCTTCAGGCGGTGTTGAGAGTTACCGAGTCAGCTAAAAAGATTGATGCATGTGTCACTTGAACTTGAGAGCGCCGCTACATGCGAAGCATTGTAGGATACCCCACTACAGTAGTTTGAGGAATAGTAGGTCACCTTCCTACAGGAATTATACTACATACTGCACCTCCCCTACTGGTTGGAAGTGCCACACAGCCAGATGGTGCCAATTGACGTGACTGCCACCACGCACACTGTGGGCCGATGCCTGTATATTGCCCATCGCCACCTATCACACAGTCCAGCATCATGAATGATGCATTGGACAAAGGGCGCTCCAAAGAGTTTGGATAGGGAGAAGTTTGAAAGGACTTTACTGTGAAAGAAGATGAGGTTGAACCAACTCGATTGCCTCAGAAGCAAAAGCAACGGTCATACATGTATTCATGTGGCCGGCTTTTCTCTTCTCTTGTCAAACATATCGCGCTCCCTACAGCCCAAGCTACACTGATAGCTCTGAGCCACATGTACCACAGATTCAAGTCTTTGTGGCAAACTACCTCTAACCTGTCCGGGTCCAGCAAAGTGGTGGGACCTTGTACAAGATTCGATCAATACTTAGGGGGTAAGTGTGGCCGGGAGGTCAAGTCTGAATCACCTGTGGTATTTGTGTTGAATGATCCTTGATCTCAGATACGTACCCAGAATGGATCACCGGCATTGAGAAGGCTTTAAAAGAACAGGCGAAACAGCATCGCACGAGAGGAGACCAGGAAGCTGCGAAAATAACATTTGAGCACCTCACGGATCTCCAAGATCAATACAAGGTCGTGAGGTCGGGGCTGAAACGGGAGTGGTGGGGCACATGTAATACAGGTGATGTGTTGAACAAGGCAAGGCAACGGGTATTTGGGGACAGCCTTCCTCCCACAGAGGGGGACAGTTCAGCTACCGGTCCTGCATTTTCTAAGGTCAGCGGTTCTTCAGCCCTGATCCTAAGGGAGAAAATTAGAAAGCGAATGTCAGAGATGAAGGATCAGCCAGGGTCCTCAGAGGATATCAGAGTGCTGCAAAGCCAGCTGGATCATTTTGATACAGAGCTCAACTCTAGAGCAGGAAGTAGTCTGGACGAATTGTCCACCAGGTCATGGCCAGAGAAGCATGAGTTTCATAGGCATGTGAGAAAGACAGAGGCGTATCTGAACACAGATAGGGGGTCCAGTAACTCGAACCTCAATCGCTAGGAGACAGACCACACAGTGGTCAACGAGTTTGGGCTAAGTGGAGAATGGCAGTGAAGCTTAGAAGGGTGACAGTTTGTACACATAAGGGGTATTATATGGGCATTGTGGAGTATGGGAGCTAGGGCACGAAAGGTCCACACAGCCTTGTAAAGTCGTTGAGTTGAGTAGATTATGTTTATGTTTCTGAATCATTTAAATGGTCGATCTCCTTAGTCTAGTGAGCGCTCTACTCTTGGGAGAGCTTTGCCACTTCACTGGAAGAGCTCAGGCAAGCCCACCTGTTTCATGTATGCAAAACCTGGGGGGTAAAACTGAAAAGAACACGTTGAAAAGAAAGGGAGAAGAATCACATGGTATGGTGCACTCTGCGCCTTACACTTGCTACTTATATGTGATGACTCCTCACACCCTCATATCTGTCCCCATCCATACACAGTATTTGCATACATAGCAATTAACACAAACCAAACAAGCTCATTGTAATAACGCATTGCCTAGCCAGTGGCCAAATACGCTATCTGAGCATCACATCACACTACAAAAGGTCACGATAATCGGGATTCTGCTGAACCTCCCGATTCTGGCTATATATACCCGAGGATGTTGGTCTTGGTAGTTGTCATTCATGACACTTATATACATTGTTTATCTCTCCACCATGTGGTACAGTGAGACAAGCCAGATAGTCACCAAATCAGACCAAGGTACTCTGTTTGGAGAAGGGACAGAATACTTGTCAGAGGCGGGTCCGTTGACGGGCCTACGCGGGGAATACGGGTTACGAATAGTACAAAGTCCTGTACCGAATTGTACAAGCCGAATACCGAATGTACGAGACTTGGGGTTGACTGCCAGATCGCGGTATGGGTTCCACAGTAGTGAACTAGACAGAGGAATATACATTCGTCACAGGAATAACTATGTACGAGTCCTGTGCTCATGTATATAAGTACCAATGATGCCACAAGAACCGTGGGAACGATTAGTCAGTCGAATCGGTCATCTCCTACGACGGCATTCGCCGGGCCGATGTCGAAATGGTTCCCGTTGGCTGGCGAGTCGAACTATTCGGCGGCCGAGTCGAGCTGTCACGACATGAGTCGTTCGCTCAGTTGTACTGGGTCGTGACAATACTCCACTCGCTTCACCAGTAAGTGTACCACAGCGTATATGAGTACAGGACACATGGGGGATGGTGCATGTATTCAGGAGACCTTCTTCCCGGTAAATTGAATGCAAATGATTCATGGATGGGAGCTCGTACAGTTTCCTAGATGAGTGGAGTGTGTTCCAAATCATGTGTCGTCTATGGTCTTGCTCCCTACCTTACTGAGTCAATAGGTCCTCTAGCAGAGCATCCACAGGCTGCTTGGAGGGGTTGGTAGAATGCCTCACTGTGTCATGTTTGAGTTTTCCTTGGTCTTTGTCACCTATGTTGTCACGACCGTATACCGATAATCGCGAACATGCCACGAAACTCGTCGTAATTCATAAAACCTCGACGCGTTTATACGAACTTAGAACCATCACATCGTCGTACCGCGAATCTTAGATCTTTACCAATACATGTGAGTCCAGAATATGGCCTTTTAGCAATTGGCAACCGGGAACATGAACATAACCGAGAACAAGCGAGAATCGCAAAGGGATATAGGTGAAGGAACAACTGTAGTCAAGAGAACAAATCCCCAGCGATTCTCGATTTTAGTCTTCACCGTAGTACATGAACTTAGCCACCGTAGCCACGATCTTAGTAGTCACCCGATCAGTCTCGACTTAGCTGTATATATGTTATACCCTTAAGTCCATGACACACGCGAACTTCACATCTACAATACTGTTTTGGGTCGAATCTTGGTCATTGGCTGGTCGGTGTGACGCCCCTGACATATGTGTTTGACCATACAGCATAAAAAGGTGGGGAAATCTATAACAGGAGATGCAAGACAAAGGTTTGCTGACCTCCTCACGCAGAACAGAGAGGAGGACCATTGCAATGAAACAGGACACCAAAGGAGTGTATGGAGGCACGGCCAATGCCTGTCACAAGTCCCTGTGACTTCCCAGGTGGACCAACAAGTAGACTTGACATGACTTTACTTTTGATGCACATCATCCTCAAACTCACAATTTGCCACCCTTGACCTTTCTGACATCAAAAGTTTCTCGATCAATCTGTACACCTCCAGCATTGAACATGACACCAGGTGGTGAACTGCCAAAACGGCAAGTTCACATCAGTGACCGTGGTATCACACATGGAGAGGGCACAGAGTACTCCCAAGCCCACTATCGTGAGTACAGCTCTAATCATATGACTGTATGGTACACATCTACAGTGACCTACTCCAACAAGGGCTAATCTGTACTTGTGCTGTTTGTAACTAGCCAATTTCCTTGCAGACCGTCTGGCAACAATTGAAAAACTGAAGTCTTGCGGCTTCAAGACAGCCGAGTGGGAAGCACTTGAACGCAAAGTGAAGCAGAGGTTCTGTGAGGATGGCCTAGAGGAGCTGGATGGAGACCCTGACAAGCCTATAAGGATATGGACTAGGCCAGGAGACACCTTGCTTGAGATCAAGTGCCAGGTAAAATGCCTTGAGCACGCCAGCAAATCTTTGGATCCATTGGAGGCATGGAGTTATAAGCCATTGGAGGTGGGAAAGTTGACTGCAATTGGAGAGGAAACTGAAAAACTTGAGGAATGGGAGAACTCTGAGGAGTCTGAGGAATTTGAGGAATCTGATGAATCTGAGGGATATCAACAACCTCCTCCTTCAAGGGAGATGGGTGAATGTTGTGTCCATGTCACAGCACAAGAAGAGTCGCAACTTATTGTAGCATAGATTCATGTTCTCACAGACTGAACTGGTATTGTCATACGGTCCCCAGGACACTGGCTGAGGGACTAATGAGCACTCACATATGTACTTGCAGAGAAATGTATATCATACTTGAGATTTGGCTGTGTCATGATTGGTATGTTGGTCTGCCCGCTCTACATCATCGGTCACAAAGTGTAGGAAGCTGTCATGACTCAGTCATGCCACAAGGCCAAAGCACGCTTCCACTCTGTGGGACTGTGCAATGCTAGATCAAATCACAATCCCACTCTGTGGTATTGTGGAAGATCAGAACACAAACCCACTGTGTGGCATTGAGGCGAAGGAGATCAAAACACAAACCCTCGCTGAGGCTTTGTGCTCCAGGACTGAGGGTGATGAGGGACCCTCGCGGGATATAGCAAAAGGTATATAAGGTCGCTAGTTTTTGTACTCTGATCCTTTCTTTTCCCTCAAGGATCAGAAATATCGATTCGTCTTTACAAACTAGTTACATCGCTCAAGGCCTGTTCATGCTGCGGCTCCTCCGGAGCCTTGCGCATACCATAACAGCTTAGACGTTGTCTTCTACATATCGTCAACACCATTTCCCCGCTTGCTGATCCTTCCAAGCGAACTCCCTTGTCGTCGACCAATCCTCAAGCTCACGGCTCACTCTCGTCAGTTGTGATCCAAGCTTGCCTTAAACCTTCGTTGTCTATCCTGTCTCTGGTGTCTACCAGGCCTTCCGGGGACAGGTCGTAACAGAAGGTGAAGAGCTCACTCACAGGGGATGCAGTACAAAGGTTTGCTGCCCTTCTCACTCCAACACACAGAGAGTGTGTCACATTGCAACAAAAGAGATCAAAGGAGTGTCACAGGGACGGGCCCATTGCCAGTCGCAAGTGTTTTTGTAATAACGCATTGCCTAGCCAGTGGCCAACTACGCTATCCGAGCATCGCATCGCACTATAAAAGGTCACGATAATCGGGATTCTGCTGGAACTCCCGATTCTGGCTATATATACCCGAGGATGTTGGTCTTGGTAGTTGTCATTCATGACACTCTGATCTACCTCACAACGGGAAGTTGCTCCTGCAACTTATGGTATATCCCAACCGAAAAGGGTCTCACCCCTTTTCCAAGTCAAGTCGAAAACCTTGCACCCCTGGCAGGAATCGAACACTCGACCCGAGAATCCCGATTATTATGTAATAACGCATTGCCTAGCCAGTGGCCAACTACGCTATCCGAGCATCGCATCGCACTATAAAAGGTCACGATAATCGGGATTCTGCTGAACCTCCCGATTCTGGCTATATATACCCGAGGATGTTGGTCTTGGTAGTTGTCATTCATGACAGTTTTCAACTGCCCAGGTCAACAAACAAGTAGACTTGTATTTACTCTTGATGCACAATTTCCCCAAAATCATAAATTTGCCAGCGTCGACCCTTTTCACAGTAACAGTCTTTCAAACGATCTTTACATCCCCAACATGAAAACACCATTGAGTGACGCATTGAGCACACCACAAGTTCACATCAGTGACCGTGGTATCACACATGGAGAGGGCACAGAGTACTCCCAAGCCCACTATCGTGAGTACAGCTCTAATCATATGACTGTATGGTACACATCTACAGTGACCTACTCCAACAAGGGCTAATCTGTACTTGTGCTGTTTGTAACTAGCCAATTTCCTTGCAGACCGTCTGGCAACAATTGAAAAACTGAAGTCTTGCGGCTTCAAGACAGCCGAGTGGGAAGCACTTGAACGCAAAGTGAAGCAGAGGTTCTGTGAGGATGGCCTAGAGGAGCTGGATGGAGACCCTGACAAGCCTATAAGGATATGGACCAGGCCAGGAGACACCTTGCTTGAGATCAAGTGCCAGGTAAAATGCCTTGAACACGCCAGCAAATCTTTGGATCCGTTGGAGGCATGGAGTTATGATCCATCAAGGGAAGGAAAGTTGGATTCAATCGGAGAGGAGTCTGGAAAAGCTGAGGAATCTGAGAAGTCTGAGCAACTTGAGCAATCTCACCTACCTTTTCTTTCAAGGGAATCAAGTGATTGTTGCCTCAATGACTCTGTTAGGACGTGTTGTAGCATATTGTAGCAAAGACTTTGTGCGCTCTGGAGGACTGGACTGATATGTGTAGTGTGTTTCACAGGGCATGGGTTGAGGGAGTAGAGCATATTACATGTGCACTTGCAGAGAAATGTATCTCGTGTTGGTCAGTTGACTGTTTCGTGATTGGGGTTTCAGTCTGCCAGCTCTACGTTCGGTGTAGAATGGTGGAGAAGCCGCTCACAGGAGATGAAGGGCAAAGGTTCGTTGACGCCTTCTGACGGGAAGAGTTTTCGCGACATAGCAAATCAATAGAGTGTCACGAAGACCACCACCGATCGACACTTCCCAAACACGGCAGACTCGAGTGTTGTCAAACTGATCATTTGCCATCCTCACTTATTCACTCACAAACAATCCACTCACTCACATACAACAGCTCTCCGAACGACAGTCACAACAACATCACAACAACGAACATGGCGGCGAGCTCCTGCACAAATCGTCAAAACCAGAGGCTTCGCAGAGCCAGAGCGGTGCTGCGCGCTCAGAGATCTTGGCACCCCAAGAGGGGTGGGGAGACAACTCGCGTAAGTGTGAGGCACTATGTCATAACTAGCCAACGAGTACACTGTGGACAGCGGCTCACCGGGACTTTTACTCGCTCTGCTAGTTCGCTCCATGGTCCAACGCGACTTCGATCGTATAATAGAGTATTGGAGTTCCAACGCACGCAGGGGCCGAGACATCCAGACCGCCCCTGTTCGGAATGTTCAGTCCACTCAGGGATCTGGGGTAGCTGTCTTTCAACAGCAGTCTGTCCAGCTATCTGATGGAGCAATTTCCCACCAGGCTTCTCCCAGAGAAAACGAGTGAGCGTTGTGCTCATGACGGGATTCCAGCGAGTTTCTGAGGCAATATGTGTTAAGCAGAAGTGAGCTCTGGGGAGGGTATTCGGGCATATGTGGGAATAAGGGAGAGCGCTGATGGTCATATAAATACATGCAATGGGGTATATGTTATGCTAGGTATCTTCCGCCCGTCCATCTCACTCATCTAATCTCGATAGCCTGAACGGCTTTCTCAATCCCTTCAGATGATACCTGAGTCTGTGTTTGCGCACCATATCGCTCGTACTTCGGGATAGTTCTATGACCTTCTGGCGCAGCGATACCGCTATCTTGAGTTTGACGCTATAGTAAAGAGTCAGCATTGTGATCGTAACGAGATAACATTACTTACCAACGCTCCTCTATCGAGACCTGCCTCAAGACCTTCGAGAAGGGCACATGCTTTCTGTAACGGCACCACGCGTCAGCTTCTGAGAAGCAACTTTCGCTAAACTGGGAACTCACGCAAAGATCGTTGGAGGAGATATAGCCACAACGCAAGCATGTTTCTGTCGAGTATGTTAGCTGCTACATTCTGCTATCGAGAATGATTTAGCAGACTCACGCATTGCCTTCATTCCCTTCTGAACACTCTGCTCAAGTACGAATGACTCGCCAGAATGGATGATATCGATGATCGCGCTCGGTCGAACTGCCTCGAGATCCTTGAGGAATACTCGTGCGTGGCCTCGATACGCTGAAACTCCTGTCAGTCCCCTTCGAGTGCTTTTTCATGATACTGAGACATACCGTCTGGGGAATAGATGCACTCGGTGGAGAAGTATGTGAGCTTCTTGAAGTACGCGTACCTATGTCTCCTGATCAGCCTTTTACCGCCTAGTGAATAGACAAAAGTTTTTGACGTACATGACAATCTCCTTCTCGTAAGCGTATTTGAAGGGCTTGCTTCGCTTGATCGTGTCCTCCGACTGCGTAGTGACAGCCGTACATCGTCCCAAACGAGCGATATCGCCTCGCATGACTGTAAGAAGCACACCGTTCAGATTTCACATCGGGGTGATAGCGATGAGACAAGACTCACTGTTCATAAGCACTGTCTCTGCGATATCGTCGGCGTTGTGTCCCGTGACGATATGGTCCACTCCGAGTTGAGCGGCACCTCGATCCAAAGCCTGTCTTCTGAAAACACCGCAGAAAGTACCTAAACCAAAGATGTTAAGCTTCTTTGTAGCACGAGGCGATAATGCCAGCTTACAATTATTACGTCTTCCAACTTGTTCGACAATCTTGTCCATTGTCCATCCGTATAGCTCGTTATAGGAAAGGATCTTGAGCGGGAGTCCATACTCCACTTGGTTTTGCTTGACAGTCTGGAAACATGGTGTCAGCTTACAGACAAGGCGCCTGCTTTTGACATCCAGCTCACCTCGAGCGAATCGTCTCTGTATCCTGTAATTCCTTCGTCTATCGATAGCAGGTAGAGGTCCAAGCCATAGTCGTACCGCTTGTTCAACACCGAAAGCACATGAGCCAACACCGTTGAATCTGTTGCGAACCCAACGGTCAGCCAGGTGCTTCACAGAATAGTATGACGACGGAATTACGACGTACCCTTCCCACCACTTGCACCTATAGCTACCCTTTCTCCTCGATTGAAAATCCCCTCTCCCTCGACTATGGTGTTATGCACCTCGGTCTCGAACACCTCGAAGAAACAATCTTTGCACACTTGTTGACCCGTCTTGGGTCTCTTGACCAGCGCTCGAGCGGTGTGGCATAGCGAGCAAGGTGTAGGAGGCATATTCGCGTTGTCTTTTCTGGTGAGTTAGTGTATGAAGTCGTGCAAAGAGGTCAAATCTCAAAACAAGAAATAGCGAAGGTAGGATTGGGTGGCAAATCAAAGTCTTTCCCAAAACGCACGCCTATAACCTTTACCCTGGCTATATAGGCGTGCTTCGGTGACTAGCCTGTTGCGAATGAGGCTATAACCGGAATGTGTGAGCATTATGATGCAAGACATCTCAATCCTATTCTCCACAACTCAGTCTCCTCTTGCTTCTTCTACTTCTCTAACCCTTCCTCCATTGCATGTCATACAATAACGACCAACAGATATAATGTCGACCGATCCACCGGCCCCTTCCAGCGACGAACCCAGTGGTGCATTGCCGCCCTCCGATAGCACGCCGTTCACTTTCGCATGCAGGTGCTTGAACGTTGTGGTGGAGGGTCGCGTGTCATCAACAGAGGAGAACAAGGTGAATGAGTCACGAACCGGAAGTGAGAAAGTTAAGAATGAGAGATTGGACGTCTATCTACCTGCTGGAGCGGAGAAAGTGGTTCGTACATCCCTCTTGCGTGCCCATCTCCACTTATCAACTGAGCTGACCGATTATCGGGCAGAAACTCGCCGGATATGTGAATTACGATCAAGAACACGCCGAGAGCGCGGAGTCCGAGACTACAAGCGAGGATAAGAGTGATGACAAGGCACAAGCGGCTTGGCGCAAATGTTGGATCTGTCTGACCAGAACCTACAAAGTGTCCCAAGGCAAGTCACGGACCGGCTCCCCGGCCAAGGATGATTGGGTTGTGGTGGAGCTCCAGGAGGGTGTCTTAGTGAGTGTGGTGCACCAGTCGAGGAGTGTCTACGGCTACTGATCCGTACAACAGTACAAAGACGCACTCGAACATGCCCTCAAGCAAGACTCTCTCCCGTTCTCGCACCTACTTCTCGAAACGCCCCTTTCAACCTCCTCCTTCGGTCGTCCGCCATCAAACGTTGCACCATCTCCATATCCCAATTCGTCCACCTCTCCTGAAGGAGGGAAAGCACTTATTCCGTCACCTCACGATCCCTTCTTTCTTCCACCGCCTTTTATCCCATCTCATCCACAGCTGCGCGATCTGTGCGACCAAGCCGGCGATTACCTCAAAATAGCACATGCCAAATTGGAAGACCACGTCCGACAGTATATCGTGAGCAAGGCGCAGGAGATGCGCGAGCTGGAAGAGAAAGTGAGAAGCGAGGTGGAGATGTTGTGGGAGAAATACAAGGAGGGACCGGACTATGTTGAGGAAGCGCACCGAAGTCGAAGTGCGAGTACCAGCAGATCAGCCACCGGAGATGTACAACGGCAGAGTGGTGTCACGGAACCGACCCGTCCATTGAACGACACAAACGACAATCCACTCAGCAAGGCAGCTGCTTCTCCATCTGGCTCCATCCCGCGTGGAGGCTCCCTGCTCGCACAATCCCTTTCAGCCAATACATTCTACGCTCCTCCGCCGCCATCCACCCTCCCTGCTTCCATCAAGGACGAAGTCGATGATACTATCAACCACGTTGCAAGCACCTATAACAAGAAAGACGATAACCGTGCTGTGGCGATGAGCTACGTCTTCAGCAGCCTTGCTGACCATATGGGCAGCAGTGTGTCTGGTTCAGCGAGTCATGGACGTAGGAAGAGTTCGACATCGAAAATCATCGAGGAGGATTTGCACGACAAGGATAGTTGGGCAGACGATGAGAGGTTGAATGCTGGATTGTTGACCGTCCCTGGCACACATATGGACGCGGTGGAGGAGGAAGAAGTCGCGGAAGGGAGAACTCCAAGGCCGAGGGCTGTCAAGCAACTTTACAGCGAGGAGAAGGTTTCGAAAGGGAAAGGGAAGGAGAAAGTAAAGGTTAAGTTTGAGGAGCCTGCTCCGGCAGTGGTCAAGAATGATGACGAGAAATCGGATCAGGAGGGTGGGTCTATGTTGCATATCGTGTCAAGCTCTTTACTGATGACATTCACAGAATATGTCTTCGATTTCGAGCTGGACGACAGCTCACCCGCGCCCCTCGCGGACAACGCTGCTGCTCCACTGCCAGCGACCGCCAACGTTGCCTATCCTCGTACACGCAATATGGTGGAGGCGAACCTTTCTCATACTTTTGCAGCCGACGCGCCATCCCATCGAGCTGCTTGGCGTCGAATTGAGCAGAACGGGTCGTTGTATGCCACTCTTCGACGCGGGTCTTCATCCACTTTGGACGAAGATGGAGCTGAGGACGAAAGTCAGATCAGTAAATTGGCAATGTCCATGCCGATGGCGATTCATCTTCCGAAGACGAAGACTCGTGCGCAGGTCGTCGAGTTTGAGCGAAAGACGTCGCTATCCGAACGTGAAGGGAAGTTGGTTCCGCCTTTGTTGAAAGCAATGAGGGAACGAGGTATCCCTGAACCACAACCGGGATCGAATGTTGGAGGTAACTCGCTGGGACTGGGTGTTCCGACGTCGGGTCCTAGAGGTCGATTGCCGAGCAACAATGACACACCGAGGAACACGTCTCGATCAGCTTCGGTCTCAAGGGAGAGAGAACAGGTCAAGTCGTATGCTGCTGATCCTGGAGCTATCTTCGAGTCACTTGCAGACGACGATGATGACGATGAAGATGGGAATGATGATGGTGACGAAGAGGAAGGGACGTTGAGAGACCATCGAGGGTTTGTGCCTCCTCATGTTCTGGCGAGGAAAGAAGATAGAGAAGCGTTGCCCGATGTGGGATGGAGGAGTTTGGCATCGTAGGTTAGGTCAGGAGGAAGGTGTGCTGCTACTCAACAAGGTTAGGAATTGGAATTAGTATACAAATTGTGGAGAAACTTGCATTGTGGGCGTGGGCGAGGGCGCGAAGGGAATATCTGGCTTGGTTGTATTATACATCGTGGATAGGGATAGAGCTTGGTTCTCAGTTAAGTCTTAGTCAAGTATAGTACAGCATGTGAAAGAGATTAGTATGATGCCAGTATGAAGACAGCTGAAGCTGGACATGTCAACCCTAAAGATAGCCGAGCGAGAAAGAGACACTCTTAGATCAGAACGACGATTAGCGAGTTTCAAAAAGCGCGTCATTGACGTAGTTTCAAAATAAGTTGACTGTTGTTTGACTTTGTTCTCTCTTTCGTACCACTCTCCTCAAATTGCAACGACAAGTCGCTAGATCCAGACCGAGAATGTTGAGAACATCAACAAGAAGAGTGACGAGCTCGCTAAGCAGGACAGTAGTCTTTGCAAGATGCTTGAACAGTGAGTCGTATTGTCTGACTCTTTCGCTGTTCGAACGATCGAAACATGGTCGTCCTCATATGAGAGTCACGAACTATTTCCTCACTACGAGCTCTTTCCACTGCTCTGGACGCATATGGCGTATTCGAGTGGAATGGATGATCCCACACTGACTCAAAACCTCTCGTACATCTTCTAGCTCAAAGTGGTGCAGTCCCATTCCCCGAAAAGCTAGCATTCGCATTCGACATCGTAGGTGACCTTCCTTCCTTTCCCTTGCTCGCCAATGCGATACGTCACTCAGTCGGCCCATTCCTACTCACCCGCTCTTGAAGAAAGCCCCAAGTGAAATTGAATCTGATTGTTTTGTGTTCGTAGGACGGCGTGTTGAAGCAGGGTCATCATAATGTCTTGCCGGAGGCAAAGAGGGTTCTGCAATTACTTTCAGGCGGTGATGGTAGATTATCCAAGTGAGTAGCGGCGTCCCAAACGACCCATGAGTCAAAGATTGTCGACTCAGTAGTCGTGTTGTGCTTTGATCAACTAATGATCTGGGTGCGGTTTAGACCCATCCCATTTTTGTTGATAACGAACGGAGGAGGTGTCCCAGACGAAGAGAGAAGAGCAGCTCTTTCCTCCGAACTTGGTGTCCAAGTGAGTCGAGTCCTACCTTTGTCCTTTGCTCTCTTCCTTCACTCAAGTCGTTGTGAGCTCAATCTTATATTCGTGACGTGTTAGCTCGGCCCCGATCAACTTGTACAGAGTCATACGCCCCTCAGAGATTATGTGAAGCCATATCGAGAGAAGCCGGTTTTGGTGATTGGTGGTGCTGGCGAGAGCTGTAGGAGAGTCGCAGAATCGTGAGTGGAGTCTTCCCTCCCGGCCAGAGAATTTCCGTAGGACGGAAGGAGATGTCTGTGCACGAACGACTGTCCGAGCTATGGCGGGGAGTGGCGGCTGGAATGAAGTCGAGAGTTGCGACTACTACATTTCTGCTCTTACTGATTCATTCCTTCTTTGCGTGCGCCCAGATACGGTCTCAAACATGCGTATATCCCACAAGACGTGATCAAGTGGAAGCCGGCCATATGGGATCGTACAGCTCTCACTGAGGAGGAAGAAGCCTTTGCTAGGGTGAGTTTTATCCCTCTTCAAGCCCCGTTCTAAACTTCTTGCCTGACTTTTACCCTTCTACTCTCTCGCATCTACTCCATACCTCACCCACGACTAACACTACACCGCTCATAGCCCGCAGACTTCTCCCAAATCCCCCTTTCTGCCGTATTCGTCATGCACGACACACACGACTGGGGACGCGATATCGCCCTCATCCTCGATACACTCTCTGCGAAAGATGGGATACTGGGAACGAAGCGAGAACATAAGTCTGATCAGGGAGAGGTGGAGCTCGTATTGAGTAACGCAGATGTCGAGTGGAGATCGTGAGTCTTGCTTTGCTGCACACTACTTATCTAATGTTATAGGACTTGCTGATTGACTATGTTATCGAAATAGAGACTGGCCCATCCCTCGATTGGGTCAAGGTGCATTCCGTCTCTCCCTTGAAGCGGTGTACAAAGTGAGTCATTGCTCTCACGCAGTGGACACCTTTCACTGATCGCTTCTCCTTCGCCTTACTCAGGCGACAACAGGTCTCGAGCTTCCTTATAAGCAATTTGGTAAACCGTTCAAAGCCACTTATGACTTCTCAGAACTTTCTCTGCGGAGATATCTATCGTCTGTGGGTAGGAACCCGGACATACCACTGAATGTGTGAGTGGACGTTAGCCTCTTTGAGGATTCACATCATTCGTACAAGCTTGCTGATCTGATCCTTCCGTTCCTCCCACAGCTACATGGTAGGAGATAATCCCGCCTCCGATATCGCTGGCGCAAATGCCCATGGCTGGTCTTCCATCCTCGTCCGTACCGGTGTATTCAGCGACGAGAATGGGGAAACGCCAGAACATAAACCGACGGTGATCATGGATGATGTTGAGAAAGGTGTAGAATGGGCAATAAGGAGAGAGACAGGGCGGATATTGTGATTCTAGATCGTAGATTGCATAAGCCGGGATAAAGATTAGAGATAACAGATAGGTAATATGCATATGCTATAGATATGAATGGGAATAATGCTTGATTCTGCTATTTGTAACAATTGTGATCAAATCAGACAGGGAGTGATAACAGGAAGGATATCATAAATATCGAGAACGCAATGCAGTTCACCGCTCGTCAACCAGTCGCTCGGGCGAGTATTGGTTCTTGGTCTGACGGATCTTCGTAGGTAGTCGTAAAGGATGTCGTATGGGGGATCGCAAAGTCCAGCTCATGAAGCGTTGGTGATGTTCGAGCTGGTCTCGTCGTGGTAGGAAAAGAAAAGTTCGAAGTCGGTCCGATCGTCATCGCAGTCTTTGTCCCGATATCCGCTATTGAATTGGTGTTACTCTCGGCTTCGACTGTGGCGGTCTTCTGACGTAGTTCGGACGCTGCGGGCGAATCTGTCGTAATGATCTCTTCGTCGCGCACGGCAGATATCGGGTTTTGCGAAGGATGTTCAACTTGCACATGCTGATCCGTTTTTGACCCTCGTATCCACCTATAGCCCCAATTCTCATCCTCCGTCTCTTCATCGGATTTCGTCACCCATCCTTTCTCTTCCATAATCGCCATAGCTCTACTCCATCGTCTCTTCATCGTCCCCAACCTCTTGAATCGAATTCTGACTTCTTCCTCATCCTTCTTCCCCATTCCTCCTCCCTTTCGCTCTTCATCTGGGCCTATTCCTCCATCTTCCATCTTGCGGATGGCGGCATACCATCCCTCCCAAGCTATTTGAGCAAGAGCTGGAAGATCGTGTCGTGTTGAATGAAGAGCGATATGTCGCCATGTCTCAGGACCGGGCGAGAGACGATATCGTCGTTGAAACAGAGAGATAGTAGCGAGTAGAAGATTGATCTGTTCGTCATATTCCTCAGGGGTAGATTTCGATAATGGTGGGGCATCGTCTGGGTTTACGGGCGATTTTGTGGGTGAAGGGGTCGTCGAGGAGAGTATCGATAGGACAATGAGATGAAGGGTTTGGCGATTTGGCAATTGTGAGAATTGCGCTTGATATGTCGATAAGAGGTCGAGAGGGTCGTGAGTAGGATGGGTAGGTCGAGGTGTATAGGCCAAATACAGATGTAACATCTTCAGACCGCCGTACCCATCTTTCTTCCCGTTCTCTCCCTCCTCGGCTTTCGATCCCGACGAATCAGTCGTAGTATCCAGCAATCCCATTGCTTCTCCAAAGTCCGGTGGTTCACCCTCTAGTATTAGATGATGTAAATGTCGTAATAATTCGACTGTCGTATACGTTCTCGAAGCGAGTTTGTCTATCGGTGGAAAAGCTTTCATAGCCCATCTATTCGGTCTAATCGTATACTTCCTCTTTGTACTATCTGACGAAGGCATCGAATGTATTGAATATGGATCAGGTTCGTCTTCTCCCGTTCCCATCCGTTGTTTCCCCTTGGAACGCAGACCACCCCTTTCTAGCGGTGAGATACGCCGTTGGTTCATCAGTCGATAGATCTCACGTTCGGTCTTCATATCCCCCGTTCGGCGAGCGTAGTGCGCCAGTAAGGTGCCAGAAGTCAGAGTCAAGTGAGCAGGATGAGCTCGAAGGGTGATGAAGAGGTCGGAAGCAGGTGGTGGATTGGGGAAGGAAAGAGCGTGGTGGATTACGGAGTTCGGTTTTGGTGATTTAGGTATTGATGTCGAAGATGAAGAGCTGGAAGTGAGCGAAGAACGTAGCGTAGGTGATTCCAAGTGGGGCATCTCTTCTAATATCGCTGGTCGGGGTGATTTGGGGTAAGTCGGTGGGAGTAAAGGTCGCCGTTGTCTTAGTCGAGTTCGGTTGAGTTGGTTGGTCGAGCTGGATCCCTGGTCAGACGTCAATGTCGACGACGAAGCCCAAGGCTGCTCGAGCGACGGTCTTCCTACTGCTTCTGAGGTTTTTGTCGCTGACCTCGATGACCCGCTCAACGCCCTTGCAGCCCACGGGAGCAAGAAACCCAGCTCGACAAGATTCGTATACCCCCTCGAGGGTAAACGAGATGTCATGCTGAGAGAGGATGGTCCTCAGCTCAACGGGTGATGTTGAATAGGAAAGGGCGTTATTGATATGCGATCGATCTCATCGTAGCTCTACCGCTGATGGGACGGAGCGAATATTGTGCAGGTTTCAATCAGTTGAAGAGGCATGAAGCATCTTACAAGACACAGGTTACAATGCGAGGATACCTACACTCACCGGCCGAGGACGAGTAGTTGGACTTTTGGGCAAACGGAGATGGGGTTGTATTCCGCTGCGGCTGGGATTTGGTTCCGGGATAAATTGGATAGAATTGTAGGTAGATTTAATTATTGCCCCCATTTGCATCCGCACCTTGCTCTATTCCTTGTCCTTGCCGGTCTGTGCGTTAGCCGATGTCTCCAGTTGTACTGTATTATTCATGTACGTCATTCTACAGTACCGTACCACCCACAGAGTGTAATCTAATCGTGTTACTTCGTACTCCTCCTCCTCCTCCTCCTGCTGCTATGACTATGTGTACCGTCACTGTACTGAACGTGGGAACTTGCCGCGCAGATCGTTCCTCTTGGTGCAGACATTGTCAGGTGATCAACAACTCAAGATCCTACTAGTGTAATGTCATACTGGTAGCATCGCGTGACGGTCCCCCGCTCACTATATTAATCCCCATACACTGACCTATCATCAAACTCTTTTCGCTCCACAGGATCAACTTTACAACACACAAACACATACAACAACATGGAGTTCATCCCAGCTGCTGCTACTGCACTTGAGAAACCAAAGAACATCTACCCCTGTCTCGCGACCATCACCATCCACTCGGCTTCTGCCGACAGTAGTGGAGGTGGACGACGACTCTCCACCGGGTCGTTTGGTTCAGACAGAGGCGGTGGTGGAGCCGGCGGAGGAGGCGAGGGTAACGCCCTCCAGAGGGTCATTTCCGGTGGAAGGAGGAAGTCTTCTTTCGGTCCGATTGCCATTGAAGGTGGTGGCGGTGGCGGCGGTGGAGGGGGAGGAGGACCCCCTATGCTCTCTGGGAGAAGGAGGAGTTTCGGGATTGGTTCAGGTGGTGGGAAAGGGGGTGATGATGACGATGGCAAAGGAATCGAGGGAAGGTGGTATTGGCGTGTTCAAGCAGGTGTCACCGACGTGAGTCACCACTCCCCTTCTCATCCACAGCCATATTGACACCCCTACAGACCCACCTTGTCCTCTTGCCTCTGACCGAACCCGCCAATCCGGTTCTTACCACTCCGCCGGCACCTCTTTCCCACGCGATGCCGTCACACTCCACTCATGCCGTTGCAGGAACCAAAACCGAAGGCGGCACTACGACCGGTACCGGCGAAGAAGACTCTGGTATGATTGCAAAGATGAAGAACCTCTTCCGACGATCCTCAACCACCAACACCAACATCGCTTCTGGCGGCGCCGCTCAGGGTATCAAGGACTCCGCGAACACGGAATCTGAAGACATTCCCTCCAACGTCGCGACAGCGACCACTGCCACTTCAGGCGGCAACAAGGAGGAAAGGGTGATCGACCAGACTCCAAGGGGGGAGATGTTGCCAACCGCCAAGGGTAACGCGATTGGAGCGACCAATGTCAACTCGAACGCCGAGCTCGGCTGGCCAGGCGTCATCCAGGGTGAAAGGTTGGGTGGGATCTTGGTAGCTCTTGGAAATGTGGAGAAGGGTAGGGTTACTCTCGGAGGCGGGAAGAAGGAGGGTAGTTGGGTGACCGTGCCGGTGAGTGATTGTACAAAGCTGTATTATGTTCCCCTTCTCTAGTAGTCTACAGTCGGTTGACGAGATTACTCCACCCAGATCACCTCTCACTTCTCCAGCCTCGTTCACCCAATGCTCGAGTCGGTTGGCTCGAACAAACCCGACAACTATCCCAAGTCGGGGACCATCAAGTTTGAGTTTGACAAGGATTGGATCGGCGCCAAGGGGTGAGTGCGACGGCGGGCATATCACGTAACAAAGTAAACATCACATTGACTGCTCAATACATCGCATCTTACTCGACAATACAGCGAAGCGGAACTGCTCCACCACTATATCACCAATGCGGTGGAGCATCTCCCTCCTCAGCATTCCCACACCGAAAGGTCCCCACCCCAACCTACCAACTTTCAACTCGGAGGCGGTAACTTCCCTCCTCAGCAACCAGTCTTTGGTGGTGGTGGTGCGGCAGGTGCAGGTGACAGGTCCGTGTTTGTGGAAGATGTCGCGCCAGAGGATAGCGTGACGAGCAGTAGGAGTGGCAAAGTTGGCGGGGAGTGATCGCGTCGAAGGTAGCCGAGCAGTGAGAAAGGCGTATCGTGCTTTGTGGTTTCACCTACTTTTTCCTCTCTTCGTGTTTATTCCGCGGTCCTTGTGTATATAGTCAATCGATCCAAGTCAAGTTTCATAGCGAGCCAATTCAATCAAGTCAAGAAACGAAAATCCAAGTAAACGAAATCAAAGCTGGTCTTTTATGATGATGTATAGTACGTATCATGTGTGGTTGGCCGGATCAAGTGAGTACTACTCGCATCACGTTGCATGAATTACTCCAAGTATTCAATTGATATTTAACTGTACCTATATGTGTTTCCGATTCCTTTTCGAGTGTTCTCATCTCGTTTTCGGTTTACCTACTCTCCCTTGATTAACTGGTCGAGGTTCAACTCTTTACCTTCCGACTTCAACATCCCCTCGATGACTGCCAAATCCCAAAGAGCGCCTCTTGGTTCACCGTAATTCTCCACTCCGCCATCTTTCTTCCCGTCCTTGATAGCCTGAATGGCATTTGCGAAATGTTTAATTTCTACTTCTACGCCTTCTGGACTACCTCTCTTCTCTACTTTCTCGACAGAACTACCGTTAGCAGGATAAATGTTGAAAATCCATTCTCTAGTCTTTGGATCGGAAACGATCTTCGCCACGCCATTTAAATAAGTGATGATTAGACCGTTGGGCGTTCGAGTTTCTGGCGCGGTATCAGGTAGAGCGAAAGACATGAAGATTTGGCCTAAGGGTGCAGATTGACCAGGTTGAGAAGCGAGGTCTTTCTCTGTATGGATCGCAGAGGAGAGTTTGGTCTTGGGACCGTTGGGAGAGGTAGTTGATGAAGGAGATGGGAGGGAAATGGCGGTCAATGTGTCGTGAGGGAGGAGATGGGTTCGGTGTAGGTGGGAGAATGAGACCAGGGAAGAGGGAAGAGCGGAATCAGGGAGGACGGTACGTAGAAGGGCGCTAAAATGTACACCGCCATCGAGGAGGAAGCCTGTGAACAGAGACAGTCAGCTGCAATTCTCATATATCGTCACCGATCAGGTGTAGCGCTGTGATTCTGGTCTTGTCGCAGTTGACAGAGCAAGGGATTCACACTTCAAAGTCCGCGAGCACTCACCTCCTTGGTACGCTGGGACGGTACGCCATTCCGTAGCTTGGTATTTCGAACCATCCTCCACATACGCTTCAAAGTTGAGTTTCCAGTTCAACATTGGACCAAGTTCTGGGGTGTTTGCAAGTTTGTCACGAGTGAACCGGAGGACTGGCTCATGTGCGAAGTCTAAATAAACATCATTCAGTATCAGCATCCGCCTTGTGACCTAGAATGTGGCGTGGTAAACGATGGACCCACTCTCTGCGACACGCCAAATGAGACCTTTCGGCTTATATTCCTTTTCGTACTCTTCGATCAAACCCCTCGCCTCGGCGACATCTTTGCCCAATGGCTTCTCACTAATCACATGTTTGCCAGCTTTCCAAGCTTTCCTAACCAACTCAGGCTGCGCAGTGATTGGCAATACCAAGAGAACAGCATCGATCTCCGGGTCGTTCAAAACCGCTTCCAGCCCATCGGGACCATTCTGCAAAGCCGGTGCGGGGGAGATACCCGATTCGACAGCTTGGGAATGAAGCGTTGTGGCGGAGGAAGATGATCGAGACCAGATAGTATGGAGGATCAGGTCAGAGGATTTGGACAAGGAGAGAAGGGCGGGAAGGTAAGATGCTTGGGCGAAGACGCCAGAACCGAGAAGAGCGACTTTGGGTGTCATTGTGTTTTGCTTGCGGGATGTGTATGAGCAAGAATGAGTCTGTTAAGAGAAGGGCGTGTACCTAGGGTGATATACGTGTTGAGAAAAATGTGAACGGGAGAGAGAGATGCGACAACGCAATGGAGATGTCCGGCGTCCGACGTCCCGTTGCCAATACGAGTCCAGATGATACTCGAGTACATATATATCATCGATGCGATCATGTCACGTGGCATGACATGGACCGCTTTTATTTTATTTTGGGAAATGCGGGGTAGAGTTGGGATAGTAACTGATCTTGTGCGGGGTAATCTTCGATCGATCGTAGTGTGTAAGTGAGACTCATGCGCGCATCGATGGGATCTGTACAATCAAGTCAAGTTGTGAGTGATGCAGGTCTGTATCGCAATGTCTCTTTCGTATATCAACTTGATCTAGGGTTATGCTTTCTGCCCTTCGTCTCTCATCTTCTCGCCAATCACACAGACTGACACTCAGACTTGCCTTTGCTCTCCGATCAATCAACACCATGTCCACCGCTAGTCAACAAAAGACATTTGTCCATCTTCACACATTCGATCTCCGTCTGCACGATTCTCCTTCTCTACACCTCTCTCATCAGCCCAATCATCCTTCGACCCATTTCCTCCCGATCTACATATTCGACCCTCGTCAATTGGATCTAGCGCAACTTCCCAATGCCCCTTCCTCGCCCTCTTCCAGAGGGAAGAGTACCGCCAAGGAACAGGTCGAAACTTCTGCTTCAGGTGAAGATGGAGAAGGTTTAGAAGGGAATCCGAACCAACAATTACCTATCAAGACTCGAGCATCGCCCAAATCCCGTGTAGGGGGATTTCATCGTACTTCCCCTTATAGGTTACGGTTCCTCCTTGAAGCGGTATACGAGCTTCGTTCGGCTTATCGTAAGAACGGAGGCGATATGTTGATCGGTTATGGAAAACCAGAAATCCTCGTTCCTCTGCTTATCAAGAGTGTGGAAGGGACGATTGAGGGAGTACATGCACAGAGGGAATATACCGTCGAAGAAGTCGGGATGCTTCGTCGTCTGAGCGATACGTTAGAGGAAAGCAATGTCGAGCTGGGGTTAAACGACAGTAAGACCTTACTACCGTTGGATCATCTCCCGTTTAAAGCTTCGAAAGACACGCCAGACGTTTACACGTCGTTCAGGAAGAATGTAGAGGGTCTAGGTCTAGGATTGGGAGGAGGGATGTTGGTCGAACCGCTACAAACTGCCACTTGGAGCAACGAGCTGAAAGACGGGAAGCTCGAGGGAGGAGTCAAAGTGTCCGTGGGGAAGCAAGGGACAGGATTGAAACCTTTCCCCACTATCAACCTCGACCAAGTTAGTCTTCCGCAAGGTGAGGGAGGTTGGATCACCTCGCAAGACAAACACGACACGATGGACGGACTGTATTCTGTTCTCGTTCAACCGTTACTTGACAACCCTCCAATTGGCGGATGGTCCTCCGCCGTTCCTTCAACCAACACAACCACTCTCCCGCCATTACATCCATCAACCGCTGTCCCCTTTCTTGGAGCAGAAGCGGCAGGTCTCTCACGATTGGAAGACTACGTCGGACACCCAATTGGGGATAATTGGACAGGCGGGGCCAAATCGAAACGATATAAGGAGACGAGGAATGGTCTTTTGGGAGAAGCGTTCAGTACCAAGTTTTCAGCATGGTTCTCACTGGGTAGTTTGAGTCCGAAAGAGGTCGGATGGAGGGTCGGAGGACTGTTGGAGAGTGTCGGACGGGACAAAGAGGCATACAAGAATGTATACTGTGAGTGCGCGAAAGGCTTATGGCCAACAACACATATGGAGCACAGCAAGCTGATAGTTGTCTTTTGTTTCCAGGGATTTTGTTCGAACTTCTCTGGAGAGATTTCTTCCAATTCACAACATACAAATATTCCCTCACATCAACGACCAAATCCAAAAACCCCACTTCCTTCACTCCGAACTCGACACTGTTCAACCCAGCCGGTTACTCTTCTCAAATCTCCACATACCCCTCTGACCAAAGACCCAAACCTGCTGAATGGCACAGTCCGAATTTCGATGACCCGGAAGACCCGGCGAGGAAATGGTGTGAAGGTAGGACGGGAGTGCCCTTCATCGATGCGAATATGAGGGAGTTGAAAGAGACTGGTTGGATGAGTAATAGAGGTAGACAGAATGTGGCGAGTTTCCTAGTCAAAGATCTGTGAGTTGCGCGAATAGCACATCGACAGATCTTTAGGCAACTGCCGTCGCCCGAAGTCTGACTGGGATGGGGTGGAAGCGGGGTCTTTGCTGACTTTGTTTCACGATCTCAGGTATGTCGACTGGAGGATCGGCGCAGAGTTCTTCGAAATGCATCTGGTCGACTACGACACTTGTTCAAAGTGAGTGCATTGTAACCCCCATATCCGACTTAGTCCCCTTCCTTACGCCCTTCGTACTTTTGGTTCGATCTTCGTATTTCCGACTCGTTGGCTGACGCATCACCTTACCTAGCTGGGGAAACTGGCAATACCAAGCAGGAGTAGGCAACGATCCCCGTTCATCTCGGCAGTTCAACCCTATCAAACAAGCAGGGAGTTACGATCCGACCAACGAATATGTTAAAACCTGGATTCCGGAGCTGAAAGATGTTTCGAAGGAATATGTTCAAGTTCCATGGGGTGAGTTGATCGTTATCTCCACACAAGTGCTTGAGGGAATCACAAAGGCTAATGGAGGGTGAATTGGTTTGTAGTGATGAATGATAAATCGAAATTGGGTGGATATGAAGCTCGACCAATCGTAGAATCTCCAAATTGGAAAAAGTTTTACCCAGGTCAAGGTGGTGGTAGGAATCAAGGGAGAGGAGGAGGTAGTCATGGTTCTTCTGGCGGCGGTGGGAGTGGAGGAAGGGGAGGAGCTCGTAGGGGGTATGGAGAGAGGAATACAGGTGGCGGAGGGGGTGGAAGAGGCGAACGAGGTGGTAGAGGTAGGGGAGGTAGAGGAGGTGGGCACGGAAATAGAGGGTCGAAGGGTGGTAACTGGAATGATGAGTAGAATAACGTTCCCATATAAGATAAGATTCACTTCAAATCGAGATATAGATACAACATATGCATGGATTTCGAATCAAGACATGCCATGAACGGTTGGTACAATTCGCTCAACGGGCTTGGCAAGCGGACATGCGCGTGGTTTGCAGATATCGTTTGCTTGAAGCATGGACCAGTCGTGGTAATATAGTAGTTTGACGATCAATGCGCTCGTTGTGTGAGCCATGCGAGAACGATATCGAGGTTATGTTTCGTCTTGTTGCTTGTCGAGTAGCACTACACGATACGGAGGACAAAGTTAGTCGCGCACTCTTCTTTGATGTCGCCAGTCCTCCTTTAGATATCACGCCGTTGTGCCCTTCCCCCTCCCCTCCCCCAGTCAACTCTTACTTCTCCCCGGCATCATTTTTCACAATTGCACCATTAGCAGTCCTTACATCACATCCCTGTGCGTGTTGACCAGTTGCTTTATCGTCGGATGCCAAAATGGCACGCCCCAGGCCTGGCCTTCACCATGATGACAATGGGAATGATGATCTTTCACTCACCGATACTACCCTCCCTCCGATCTCACCAAGCTTCATCTCCTTGATCAGCTCATCTACACCCATCGCTTGATCCAGATCGTTCTTGTTCGCCAGTACTAGTAATGGTACTGAACTCAGGGCAGGAAGGGATAAGAGGGCATGCAATTCGGAGGTAGCTGTTGGTATTGATGATCTCTGAAGTTACGAGTTAGCGCTTCGACTATTACCGTATGTGGGGGTTAAGCGGAAACAAGGGAAAGAGGTAACGATGCTGGGATATGTTAAGATGAGAGACGTGATGTCAAGATGTAGCGTAGAGGCCTGCTCGAGGAGCACAACGCGGGATGGCAGGAATACAACGGGTATAATGTGACAGAAACAAACAAATAGATGACCACGGACTCACATCGGCAGCGTCGACCACATATCTGAGAAAGGTACGGTTGATCAGCGACCCGTACTTTTATATTTGCTTGAAACATATACGAGCTGCACGGCACTCACATGATTGCATCGGCTCCTCGACAATATCGATCCCACATTCCTCTAAATTTCGGTTGTCCCTACAATCATTCCATCGCATTAGATTAAGGACGCAGACCACTATCACGTCAATTACGACTCACCGCTACATCCCATACTTTCATGGTGACATTCCCTTTTCTAACCTGTCTCAAGTTGAAAGCGACAGTCGGTACCACATCTTCAGACCACTGATTTGATCCGAGGACATTGACAAGGCTGTATAATTCGTCGTGAGTCGACTTTGACTCAAAGTTAGTGAGACCAAGTCACGTACGATGTTTTGCCGCTCGCCTGAGAAGTAACAGCACATATCCAGTCAGTTTCGTTCACCTCAAGCTACAAAGGAGCGGATGACTTACCTGCAATCCCACAATTGTCACTTCCAGATGCTTGGCGAAGAACAAGGAACGTAGCCAGTTCAAAAGGTTTGTAAATATAAAGGCCATTCTGGGCTTATCAAACTAAAACGCGAGAGGGTATTCGATCGGAAAAGCGTCAATGCAGAGGTTAATTTTCGCTCTGTTCAAACTCGGTCTATATCGGAATCGCTGGGCGAACGTGGTGAGTGCAATGTCGATCTACGTTAGTTGACAGATAGAAAATGGTCGATGTGTAGATGATAGGGGCAAATGGAGATGGAGCTGAAATGGTTGGACGGATCGAGTAGAGGGAAAGCTATGACGATGACGAATGTGGCGGTGACATCCGCAATTGAAAAAAAAAACCCTTGCGGAGCGAGAAATTAAGCTTACAATGAGCTTCCGTCGGTCGGCTTGTAGTTGGTTAAGCCAATTAGGGCAACTGAACGAGTGGTTACGAGGTGCACAATCGTGGAAGGGGTGTATATCAAGCGCGATGTAAAGCTATTGGACTGAAGACGACACCCGGCATAGCTAACCGATTCGATCGTATATATACATAGCTGCAAATTATGGAATACTACAAAACACCGCATACTGACCCTTCTGTAAACCGAACTACTCGTCTTTATCTTTCCGTTCCTCTTCACTTTACTGCGCTACACTACCATCTAAGCTCGGGCGTTTTGAACGGCCGAAGTCTGAGCATGAGCCGATCCAGCACCCTGAACTGCTGAAGGGTGGTGGTGACCAGTGACAGCGGGGTGCTTGTTGTCGAGAAGGTCGAAGGCGGGTGATCGCCACTCCTTGCCAGTGTTGGCGAGGTCCTGAACCTTGAACAATCGCTTGGCGGTGGACTTCTCGGCGGAGTGAGTGAGGTCGGGGTTGAGCTGAGACTCTCGGTTGGTAACGATCTTGAAGGTACCGGTCTTGGCGTCGGCCTCGTGAGCCTTCTCCTGAGCGGTGGCCTTCTTCCTGCCGTAAAGGTCCTTAAGAGCCTGAGTTCGGGTAGTCTCGTCAGACTGTTTGGCCTCGTCGACCTAAAGGATTTCAAGGTTAGCTTCTCGGTCTACGAGACTCAGGAAGGTTTAAAGGGTGCACTTACTCGGTTTCTAACCTCGACCAATTGATCGTCGAGATGCTCCAAACTTATTCTCATCGCTTGTTGAACAGCGACAGTGATAGCCTTCTTGATGAGACCAGTAGCGGTGGCCTTGACGAACTTGTACAAGAGGTCGTGCTTGGTGTCTCGGAGCGAGAACTTCAAGGTGTCGATCTCAACGTTGACGTGGTTCACCTTGAACACGCTGTCTCTCCTGCCCTCGACGGTCTCGAGCTCGACGTCGACACTGATACCCTTGCCGGCAATAACAACGTCCGCGAGACCGTGGTCGGAAATCTTGGGCCAACCGGACTTTCTTCGGAAAGCGAAGGCGACGTCTCGGATGTCGGCTAGAGAGGGGTCGTCAATGATAGATCTAAAGGGACAACAAGGACCTCAACTTACCTTGGATCTGACTCAGCCCTGCTCGGAACTTGTGGTGGTGGGTGTCAAGGGTCCTGTTCACACCGGGGTAGGGGCTGAACTTGAAGGAGTTGTGGGCCTCGATGAGGATGACGTTGGGGAAGAGGTTCGGGCCACTCAGAATCAAATTTTCCACTACAATATCGATCTTATCGTCAGAGTACTCTGCACGAGGGATAGGGATGTATCCTGCAAAGAAAGAGGTCCGTTAGCAAGAGTACAGACTGATAGTCGATGAAGTGCCACAAATAGATCGAATGACAATTAAGGTTTGGCGCGTTACGTAATGGTTGATTTCACTCACCAACTTGGCTGATGAAAGCGGGCAAGAGAGTGGTTCGGATGTCTCCCCAAAGCTTGGGCTTGAATTGGAAGTCACCGTTCTCGTTGAAGAGCAAGTCCTTTGCGAGTCGCTTAATGTCCTCACCCAGCCTCCTGTTGAGGGGGTCATCGTTGAAGGAGACGAACCAAGACTGCAGCTCGTCGAAGAGGTGCTCCTGGTGACCCTTGTACTTGTCCTGGAAGAAGGACTTGCCTGAGTCCTTCAGCTGAGTAGCCTCTCGGTCCGAGTCCTCGTCGAGGATGTATCCAGGCTCAAGGAGGGCCCTGTGGGCGTAGTCGTTAAGTCGGGTGAACCAGTTTCGGAGCTCAGAGTCGTTCTGGACGTCAGAGTAGATCTGGTCGAGGGCATCGATGACACCATCGAGAGGCCTGTTGTTGGCGAATCGCTCGAGGAGAGTTCGGAACTTGAGGGTGGAGTCACCGACGTTGGGGTCGTCGGCAACGGCCTGGGCGGACTCGGTACCCTTTCGGGCAACGTGCTTGGCGTGACCTTGGTAGTTCTCGAGGGTGTCGAGGAGCCAAGACATGGCCTCCTGGTAGTCCTTGTGGCCCTGGCATTCAACAACGACCTAAACAAGAGGTTTCAGTCAGCAAGGAAGCGTACGAATGAGCGTTGAGCGACGCGAGACTCACCTTCTTGAGCCGGTAGATGAACTGGTCTCGTCGCTCCTCGGGAAGTTGCTCCTTGAGGAAGTTCTTGGTGTCCTGGACAGCGTTGGCAGCTCGCTCTCGGTGCTCGTCGGGGATCTTGTTCTTGAGGTCGTTGACCTTGCCTCGGGCCTGGTCCTTGGCTTGGTCTCGGTCGACATCGCGAGTGTTCTGGTCAGCCTCGTTGGCCTTCTGGTTGGCTCGACCGGCGATCTGGTCCTTCTGCTCAGAGTAAGAAGCGTTGGGGTCACGGGCACCGGCAACGTCCTGAGCGTGGGACTTGGCCTTCTCCTTGAGACCCTCCTTGCCACCATGAGCGTTGGCCTCTTGTCGGGCCTCGTTCTTGAGCTCCTCCTTCTTGTTCTGAGCCTCAGCCTTCTTCTGTTGGGCCTCGTCGTAAGCTTGTCCAGCAGATCGGGCATTGCCGTCGGTGTCAACAACCCTGGATCACTGTCAGCTATCATTTCGTGATGTTTGCAAGCGGTACACTCACTTGGCGTCTCGGGGGTCGTCCTTGGGGTTGTACCTCACTTGGCTACCATCGGGACCCTTGACCTGAACATCGGGGGTGTCGTTAGGTCCAAGCTTCTTGCCGTCGGCACCGATCCATTGGTGGGAAGGAGCCTCCTGGTCAACTCGGTCGAGCTGATCTTGGGTGGGTCGAGCCTTGTCGGCGGCCTTGGCAGCACCGGTAGCAAAGATGTCTCGGCCAACGATTCCGAAATCGTTGAGGAGCTTTCGGGCCTCGGAGTTGGTGACGAAAAGAGTGATGAGGACTCGGAGGTGGGCAGCGGCTGTAACAGGACAACGTTAATACTATTGTCGGTCTCATGGACGACTGCTTGCTCACCTTGTTGACCGTCGGCCTTGGCATCCTCCTTGGAGACGGGAACGACACCGGATTGCTTGCCTCTGGAGGCATCACCACCGTAAGAAGAGTAGACGGCATTTTGGAAGAGCTCATCGGCGTTCTTCTCATAAACCATTGTTCTAAGAGTCTCGATGATGTCTCTGAAGTCATCGACGAGGACTCGACCCTCGGGGGAGAGCTTGTTGAGTTCAACAGGGGAGTGGCCGACAGCGTATTCGAGAGCCTTGTCGATCTGGTGGTTGTCGGGCAATCGTCCATCTCTGAACGCCTCGATGACACCCCAAAGCTTCATCTTTCTTTGGACATCGGCCTCGAGCTCTTTGCCAGAAGCAGCAGAGGTCACGCCCATCTTCCCGGGGTGCTCAGAGATTTGTGTGTGGGTAGGTGCTACACTCATTGTGACTGTGGCCAATTGTCAGTATGCATGCCACAAGTCTTCGTGCAGGGTTCAGGTGCCACTCACAAAGTTCGTAATACTAAACTGTTTTGGTGGCAATGAGGCGACGATCAGCACGGACCTCTTTCGCGATCGATTTCTACGTTCGTGGCACACGAGGCTCGCGCCAGAATCTTAAACTTACAGATACAGTTGATAGTAGAGATAATAGTACGGATTGGCTTGGTTTGCTCGATTATATTGTTAAGAGCGATAGTTGAGAGAAAAAGGAGAGAAGAGATGAGTGTTACGTTGGAGTACCTCTTGTATTAGTACTATTCCAAACTCAGTTGGGTGGGGGGGGGGACTGATGGGTTGTAGGTGTGATATGACATCATTGCTCTTTTTTTCCCAAGTGTAGTATACGAGAATCTGGTCCATCACAGAAACAAACCGAAAACATCACGAGCGTCATACTTTAGAGATTCCCTTTGTGTCCCTTACCCTTTGAGGTAAATGGGAACTGTGGAATGAAATGCACAGTGCGGTGGATGGGGTGGTGTTAGGGTGGAACCATAACAGCTTTGACGATCTGTTAGGTTCAGGTTCGCAGCAAAGAGTAACGGTATCCACAAGAACACCCCATACAAACGCGACAGCCTATGACGTAGCCAACAAAGCCACTTTTGCATTTTGCCCGCCTCCTTTTACTGCTGTCGATTCGCATGGTGGCACTTCCTTTCTCAATTGCCTAAAAAGGGGTACACATTATTGCAATCGACGATGTCAATCATCATGCATCGCGCTTAGCACAGGTAGTCACGACATGGCAAGGGCAATCCATGCACCGAAAGTTGTTATCTGATCCCGGTAGTGCAAGCCACGCTACGCACTTCAATCCCCTTTGTAGGCACCCTGCCGCTTTGAATTCCAGCAATCACCGATCTATGAGATGACAGTACACCCCATCAACAACAAACAACAATCTACGTATCCTGGATCTACATGCCGTCATGAGCATCTTTCCCATTCATGTGATGAAACCGTGTACCCCTCTTTTAGCGTAAATTAAAGCGCGACCGAGGCACATGCAAGCAAGAGCCTTTTTTTTCTATTCCGGTGCCAGGCAATAACAAAGATGTTAATGTAACAGAAAACCTTGCGCAGTGCAATCTAATGATACCATCCATGGCAGTGTGATGATGATGATGTGTACAAAATCAAATCTATGATGCTATAGTGAGATTCGAATAAAACCCCGACCCGAACTACATGAAGTCATCATCTTCAAGGACATCGTCATAAGCCTCCGTGTCAATTCGGCTAGTAGGCTTCGCAGCTCCCAACTTGGGTTTGGCTGAGCCCTAAAAATAGAAGAATCAAATATCAGCATCAATCAATTCGTCGATGGATCCATCCGCACAGAGCGTCCACCTCCACCTCCACTTCTGACAAGCTCACCTTTTTCTTGCCGGACGCTTTGTCCCTCTCCTCCTGTTGTTTGGTGTTACCCAAAACACTCAAGGCAGACGAAATCTTTCTGGTCTGAACAGCTGTGAGAGTCTCGCACAAGTCCTTGGACAATTGTTCGACAAAGGCAGAGTACAAGGGGTTGGATTCATGCTTCTTGATGACAGCGGTGAAGATGTTTTTGGAAAGAATAGTGAAGTCGTTCTTTGATGATGGTCGAGATGAAAGGATAGACTTGAGCAGCTTTTCGGGGTCTGAATCGCTTTTATCAGCTTGTCAATGCACTCATTCATAGAAAATAGAGACTTACTCTCATCCAAGCCTGAAACACCCAAAAGATCCGCTGCAACGTCCAAATCGGCTTCCTGCTCTCTCTCACGAGCGAGTCGCCGCCTCTCTTGCTCGGTCATCGTGTCAATCAGGTCGTCGCCATCCTCGCCTCGTTCCCTCTACCATGAACCGCTCTATTAGCATGACTTCGTATGATGGCAGAGCACGAGTCCTTGAACTCACAGCCTCAGCAGCCAGTCTCTCCTTTTCGGCGAGCTTCTGCTTCAAGGTCATCTTCTTCTTGGCGGGAGCGGCATTGGTCGTTGAAGGTTTGGGCTTCTCGTCTTCGGAAACATCCCAGTCGTCCTGGTATCGAAGGAAGACTGTCAGTCAAGTGGACTTCAACAACGATACCCAAGTAATAGCTGGACCTACCTGGTCATCCTCCTCATCTTCACCAGCCCATTTCTTCGTGGCAACCTTTGGAGGAAGGGCAGCAACGGCAGGTGTGGAGGACCCAGAGTTGACAGGCTCGTCGTCGAGATCTATTCGGCCGACAAGAAAGGATGGGATGATCAGCTGTGTATCACTGTCGGGAAGCCTGTGCATGACCTACCCCAATCGTCGGACATGATGCGTTGCGTTCAGTAGTGATCTAGTTGGGAAAGTAGAAGCGTGTTGCAAGGTCTGTGATGCGCCTGACTTGATCTCGAGTGGCAATGAACGATAAGGATGTTGATGTGAATGCGACGATAAAAAGTCAGAAAACCGCGACAAACCCATTCATTGTTCTGTGCGGTAAGGTTGCATGTGGGAATTGATTTGGGTCTATTTTTGTTGACTTTATCCCAGAATTCACTCGTTACCTCCATCTTCTTGGTCCACCACTGTTTCAACGATAACTTAGTACTCGCTACTACCACAAGACACGCTTGGTGAACAGGTACGCAGCTCGAGGCGTTGTACACGGTTGTCTGCACTATGGCACATGCCCCGCATCCGCTCGCTACGTTCTTACAGGCTGCTGAAACCCCGTCAACTCGTGATGGTGTCCCAAAAGAGGTGGAAGACGATCTTCGGGTGGTAGGATGTATGTTGATACAGGAAGCAGGGGTTATGTTGAAGCTGTGAGTGGGAACGCAACCTTTTCTGCATTCCCATTCGCACGCTGAACACCCTCATTATAGACCGCAAAATACCATGGCGACAGCTCAAGTGCTTTTCCATCGATTCTACTACATGTCATCGCTGTGCTCTTTCGGAGTAAATGTGAGTTTGCGGCCCTCCAGTACAACGCATGTAAGCTTATCCAGTGATCGCATAGGACATTTCAATATCAGCTCTGTTCCTATCATCGAAGCTCTGCGAAACACCTATTCGACTCCGAGACTTGATCAACACCTACTTGTTCCTTCTCGCCCGAATACAACATCTTCTCAACCTTCCTTCCGACCAGTCATTCCGCATATCGAACCCCTCGACCGGCTGGCAGTCACACAATGGTGGCAGGGATAAAGGAAAAGCGAAAGAAGAGGATCCGGTCTGGGAAGGGTTCACCTTTGAGGTTCCTGGTTTCCATGATGAGGTTTTCTGGGATTGGAAGGATGTCATTACGGCTTCGGAGATGCAGATTCTCAAGAGGTTGGGATTCAATATGCAGGTAAATCAGCTGCGGCAATTAGTGTCCCCTTGCGATTATGGAGCTGAACCGACCATCACATAGGTCGATCTACCTTACAGCCATATGATAAATTATCTCAAGATATTGGACCTGGTCTTCGAAGATGAAGTAGCGCAAATGTGTTGGTCAATCCTCAACGATCTGTAAGCTACTTCGTTCAAGTGCAGTCCTTGTTACTGATACATACCGTCAGTCTCCTTACGCCGCTGTATGCGATCTATCCACCACACACTCTCGCTTGCGTTTCGATCCTCTTGGCCACCCGTCTACTCCGAATACCCCTTCCCGAAAACTGGTTCCTCCTCTTCGACGTCACGTTTGAAGAAATATGGCCATGTTGTGGCATTTTGATGCACCTATGGCATGATTGGGGCTTGGACAAACCTCGAGGAGCTGTGTCCTCTGGTATACCTGAAAAGGAGGAAGAAAAGAAAGCCAAAGAGAATAGATGGAGACGAGCGTGGGTCCTGGCGCAGGGGAGAAAGGCGGTCCGAAGATGGGTGGAGGAAAGAGAGAAGAGCGAGGCAAGATGAGCAGAGGTAGCGAAGTTTGAGAACATACCTTGCATCCGTTGTATACCCCCTTAACAGAGCCATGTATCCACTTAACGATCGGAGTGTATGAGTGTGGCAGCCATAGTAATTAGTTGCTGACCATAGCTGACGTGTGCGAGTGGGAAGGAGTTCGTGCCCTCCAACGCTTACTACGGTACACTCCATGATGGGACTCACGGACTTATATAGACCTCAGTGAGTCGCCAACTCGTTCTCTGTTACTTCTTCTTCTTCTCTTCGCCACCACCAAAGCCCAAGCTCTTCTTCAAGGCATCAACCCATAACTAGTTCTAATACTATCTTCGACTTCTTACGATGGGAGTGGCTATTCCTTGTCGCCTATATCTTCCCCTCGATGCAATATTTGGCTCGACATTGCACATCTGATCGCTCTTCCTTGTCTCTTACTTCTTTCCCATGATTCTCTTGATATAGCTCTTTCCGCCAGTCACCGTATAATTTAGGCAGCGTAGCACAACAACTATACTTCCAACCTTCTCCTGGCCGTAATCTTCCTCTGATACTATGCTTAGCATTCGGTCCTCGATGTCTCTTTCCTTCTTCGTGGTCTTCCTGACTGAATGAAACTATTACCTTTGCAGCTATTTGATCAAGGTTCACGACGGTCGACGCGACCCCCGGAATTGCCCAACCTCGATCTCCCATAAATCGCTCTGATTATGGCTACTGCCGGTGCGCTTGATGCTCTCATGAAGAATGATCAGCAGTTGATGGCTGCGTTCCTTCGTGGACTTCACCGATTCCTGGTCTACGCCTATAAAACAGCCCAGGGAATCTGGACTGATTCCCAGCTATCCGGTATTAACGAAGCCTATCAGTTCCTGATCGCGACCGTTCAGAGAAGGCACCTCGAGCCCTTTATCGATTACCTTCCTCATCCATCAGAGCCAACCTTACCTACAGTGGTCCTGCCTCCTGGATATTTCGAAACATACGAGACTATTGTGCAATCGTCAAATAAAGCAGTGAGCACTTTCGTATATACTGTCTCGAAAAGACACTGGCTGATCTTGTTAAACGCAGATGACACCACGCGCACGTCCACACTGACGTCGTACCACTCCCTGATCCATTCTCCTACAACCCAAGCAGCTGCTATTTCGTTTCCTGTCCGTTTGTTCGTTTCACTGCCTTATGACATTCTTTCTTCCATTCTGTGCCACCTAAGTTTCGTTTCCGGACATGAGATGTCTATTGTTCATTTTTGGCCTATCTACCTTTCATTTCACTCTCCATCCATTACCATTATGTGGTCGCAATCATAGTCTAGTGCTGTTATACTTACCAATCAGACACGCATTCTCTGTATATATTTCTAGCTCCTTGAACCGTTACAACGACAACTGCCACAAATCGCGTTGGGCTGTTCGGGATTTCCATTTTGATCCCGCTGCTCTCTTTGCTTTGCCTCGGTGACTTCTGTTCGTGGTCTCTAAACCAAGTCGACGTTTGATCTTGTTTTCAACTTTCCATCAGGTGCATAGCAATCTGAAAGCAGACCACATAAAGCAATCACGAGCAGTATCATGTCCGAGACGCCACCTCTCACTGACACTCATCCCCTTCCAGGGCGTGATCGTACACCTGAGCTCACCACGTAAGCTTTTTCTACCTTCCTCTTCCTTTCTTGTCTACCCTTGCTGACATCCTTTTCCTTTTGGTAGTAAACGTGAGAAACGTCACCGTGAAGACGATGAGGAAGATGACCGTGACAGGTCCGACAGGTCTCATCGACATCGTCGCGACGAAGGCGAACCCGACCGCGACCGTGAGCGCGAACGACGACATCGCCACCGACATCGTGAAGAGGAGACGGAGGAAGAACGACGAGAGCGTCATCGTAGACGTTACGAGGAAGAGACTGAGTCAGATCGTGAGGAGAGACGTAAGAGGAGGAGAGAACGTGAGATGAGGGATAGAGAGCGTGGTGGGAGAGATTATGATGATCGTCGTCGTGGCTCTAGGGACATATCCGTCGGACATCACTCAACTCATCGAGATAGGTCTAGAGAGTCGCACAGGTCGCATCGATCAAGAGACGTCGACATTCCCGCTATCAAAGAGATGACGAGGGAGGAGAAGGAAGCGGAGAGGGAGAGAAGAGACAGAGAGATGGCAGAAGAGAGAAGGGAAGCTGCCAGGAGGAGAGAGGAGCGTTTCGCCGAGGTAAGTAGGCAGAGTTTCGCCCTAAAACGCCCGCTGACAGACCACAGATGGACCGAGAACGTGTGCGTGATAGACGAATGAGAGACCCATCCCCTCCCAGACGTCGTCGTCCTTCTCCCAACTACGAAGGCGGACCCGCTCGTGATCCCGCGACTGCACTTCTCGATGAAGTGGACTCCGAGTCTCGCTCCGTGTTCGTTTCGCAATTGTCCGCAAAGATGACATCTAGGGATCTTGGCTTGTTCTTCGAGGATAAACTCGGTCGAGGCGCGGTGCGAGATGCCAGAGTGGTGACAGACAAAGTGTCAAGGAGGAGCAAAGGGTGAGTGCAAATGGAAGTGAGCTTTGCTGATAGTCAGTATCGGGTACGTCGAGTTGGATGCTGTTGAACTTGTCAACAGGGCTATTGTAGTGAGTTACCTGTCCTGAGTTCAAAGCCATGACTGACTCCCTTCGAAGCTCTCCGGCACTATCGTCATGGGCATTCCCATCAATATTATGCTTACCGAGGCCGAGCGAAACCGACAAGGACAAGCTGCTGCTTTGGCTAGGTGAGTCTATTTGCTGGTAGAGGAAGCTACTCGCTGACATGGCACAGCGCTCCTGGTGCAACCGGCGTGGTACGACCTCCCATCACGTTTGGTACCACCTTCCCCCCGCTCAGCACCGGTCTTGCCCTTCCACCAGGTGTTGACGCCGATGCACATCGAGACGCTGCTATTCCTTTCCACAGGCTTTTCATCTCGAACCTTGCGTTCTCTTTGACCGCCGACGATCTGCGACAAGTTTTCGAGCCTTTCGGAGAGATTGAGTTTGTGGACCTGCACATGGATTTCGTGAGTTTAATTATACGTAACTTCGCGCTGACAACGTAGTCTGGTATGCGAAAAGGCACAGCCTACGTCCAGTTTAAGGAGCTCCGAGCTGCACAAATGGCACTTGACGCAATGGCTAACTTTGATCTTGCCGGTCGACCAAGTGAGTCATCCCAATTTGATTTTGGCTGACAATTCCAGTTCGTGTACAGACCGTGCAAGACCGAGCATACGTCGCCACCGAGCAGATTGAAGAAACTGGCGGCTATGGGACACGATTGGATGCGAACCAACGACAACAGCTTATGTACAAGCTTGCCAGGACCGAGCCGAATGTCAACTTGGCTTTATCTGCGCCGAAGCCTGTCGTGCAGTGAGTCTTTTGCATATGGTATTAAGAATCAAAGCTGACTTCTTTGAATCCGCAGATCGAAATCCCCGTCAATGAACCCCACACCTTACATTATCGTCAGCAATATGTTCAACCCTGAAGAGTGAGTAGCTCCGACTGATTAGCCTCTCAATGCCGCTGACACGAATTACAGGGAGACTGAGCGTAACTGGGATCTCGATCTCGCAGAGGACGTCAAAGGTGAAGTCGAGGGCAAATATGGCAAAGTCCAACGCATCAAGGTCGACAAGATGTCTGCGGTGAGTTTCACACTCTCGGATATGCGTGAACGTACTGAACAAGCGCTCTATTGCAGGGCGAGGTGTACATCGAGTTCGCAGAAATTGATGGCGCTACTCAGGCTATCAAGGGTCTCAATGGACGATTCTTCGGAGGTAGACAGCTCCAAGCTACCTACATATCTGAGGCGTTGTTCAAGGCGCACTTGTAATCACTTTCATCCCATCTCTGTTTCGTTTACTGTCACTCCTTTTTCTTAATGAACAGGTCATCAACTCCCGATTGGTACGGTGATTGTTCGTTCTGCAAGAAGAAAAATTGATGACAGGCGAGTCTCTCGTTTCTCCCTTTGTTTCGATTCTGGTATATAGGTGTTTGTGTGATCGAATTGACTATTATGCATGTGATATCCGTCATATTGGTCTCCGGGTGCATGCCGCGATGAGGTTGTCGCAATGGTACCAGTGGAGGAAAGTGGAGTAGGGATTACCATTTGCCACCATCCGCACACCCGCGTTCTGCCGGCAACTCGTTCGTTCGTTCGCTCGTAGATCACATTCAATTCAATTGAATTCACACATAACCGCTGTTCTCCCCTCTTAACTTTTGTCCACGTTTGTCTGGCCTCTATTGCTTCTTTTATCTCGTCTCGTCATCGAAGCATACCGAATTGGAGGATACCAAAACGGACCATACCCCCTGATATTCATCAAAGCTCAAATCTCATCATTATGGTCCTCGGTCGACTTGCTCATTATGCGTTTGACGCCTTGGCTCTATCTACAATCATAGCAGGTGTCAAGAAGACTACAGGCTTTACGTGAGTATCTGTGTCTCAGTGCGAATGTTACATTGTGTTTCTGAACGAATGAGGCCTTTTTGGAAGGGGTTTTGATGAGAATCGTTTGTCACGCGACGCTGACACCAGTTCTTCTCCCTCTCATCCCTCGCTGAAAACCGTCCTTCCCTTCGCCCATTTGGTCGGTCATCGATCAACATTCTCTCACTCACTCGTGTTTCCCTCCCCCCGAAAACTCGCATATCCACACCTCTACCTACCACCCACAGCCCGGCTACCGACCTCATCCCTGACTCTTCAATCAAGTCCATCACCGACTCTTATCTCGGTGCGGGCGAGACAATCTTCCAGATCGTTGCGGGACAAGCGGTGACGAGTCAGTATTTCAAGAGGTCCTAGATCAGTCGTGGAATAAGCACGAAGTGGGCGGGGGAAGTGGACTTGTTGATATACAGGATACAGGAGTTGGGATCTGGTCAGATGGGCTAGCTACAGACGATTTGTGGGATTGGTCAGGATGGTGAAGATTGGGGAGGTATAAAGTGGAGCTTGATGAGCATAGGTCACAAGTTCGGAGAGTTGAGAAGGTAATGGAATACACCGGGGTCTATCAGATCAACTAGTCGTTGGAACCCCTACGAAACAGGGTGGAAACACATGTACAGTATTCATCGCATACACTCTATGATCCAGGACGACTTCTCAACGCTGATTAACCCTAAAATGCCGAACAAAACTGATAAAGGAAAACAAATCAAAGTGTCCTTCTAGATCCTCCCCTTCACCTCGCTCACTCCTTCTCAGCATCCCTCCGTATCAGACAACACTGCTCTCATACCCGCCCGCTTACTCCTTCTCGACCACGGTATGACTCGTCACGTAGACCTGTGTCGGTCCGGTCGGTCTCGTATCGCCAGTCTGGAACGGACTCGTAAAATGCTGTACGACCGTTGGTAACGCTGGCATCCTGCTCATTCTCGCCATCTTACTCTTATCCGCTACCTCCGCAAAAGGTATTCCCTCCTCCACTTGGGTCTTCCCACTCCCACTCGAAGGCGGCGTGAGTGACATCTCGAAGTTTTCGTCTTCCCCATCGCGATTGGTATAGTTGGCTGAGAACAGACCAGCCGCCATGGTTTCGTGTCCTACATTAAGACGTTCACCGAGCTCATAGAATTGTTTGGCAGAATATCCTTCGGGAAGTGGTCGTTTGAATGGGACCATAGGATGGAAAGTTTCTTCGTTTGAAGGAGGCAACGATTCAGAAGACATGTTTCGTGGGAGAAGGACCTGCAAGGCATTACTTCAAATTTCAGCATTCTGGACTCTTTGGCGCGCTGCTATGAGATGGATCGGGGGAATGGGCACTTACAACGACGGAAAGGACGGTCGCTGAGAAGAGACCGAATTGACCACAAAGGAAGAGCACGTCGGGCCAGAAAGCGGTCGAGTTGATCTTCTTCTCCTTGGTGAATCCATCGGCGGAAAGTATAATCTGCTCGAGTGGACAAATGATCAGATCGAATCAGCTCACTTCTCTAATACACAGGTTTCGCGCCACTCACAAAGCAGATACTGTAAACGATACGACAGACAGTACGAATCTGGTTTATCTCGGCGAAGAAATACAATCGTTCGAGAACTTCGAATGTCGCTCCTTGTCGCTTGACTGTACGAAGGAATGATGGGAAGATAACACACAAAACGACCGATGCTACGGCGAGCCTGTGACGACGAGTTTTCGATAAATCAGTTTCCGTACCGAGTGTTCTGAGACGCAGAGACAACACTCACAAGATACTCATGCAGGATCCGATGAGGAAGAGATAACATCTCATAATGTCCAAATTGTGAGTCTCGATGTGGACTGATCCTAACAATAGCGCAAAGGCAGAGACGAAGAGTGCTACCCAGATCTTGAAGAAGCCCGAACCGATCCAGGAGGTTTTGGGTCCACCAGGGGTCCGAATGGACTTTATCAAGTATCCCCAGTATAGGAACTAAGACGTGGAAGGTCCAGGTCAATGAACGGTTACCCGCAGAAAGCCAAAGGTTTGTTATGTGTGGCTTGATCACTGCTCGTACCTACCTCTTCAAGATGAACACCTTGTAAGAAACCCCAACCGGCCGACATGACATAGAGTCCTATGCGCCACAATCTCTGATGTCCCTCTGACCACAATTGCCAAGGCGAAACGATCGTCTTATTAATCTGCGGGATGAATACCCAATACTACAACACAACGAACTTTCCATTCAGCGACGAGGTCTCAACATCTTCAAGTCGTTGGTGCTCACCTCGGAATAGATGACATGTACGTTTATCCATGTGTATACTAGGAAACATATTACCGACCAGAAGAGGATATGACACATCACCGCTCGGAACCAATCGTCTCTAGAGTAGAGCATGCATCTGCGGGAGAGTACAGAAAGTGAGATTATCAATTCCTCAACGATGGACGTCACGGGTGGCACTCACCTGAATCGATCGAAATGCCATATGTGCCAGATCATGAACAGTAGTCCGGTGGTAGCTGACAAAGCTGAGAACGTCAATGCTGCCGGGCTGGAAAAGCGGCATAAGTACTGCCCAGGCTTGTTGATAGTGATGTGTGAACTCACGTTGTCATCTTGGAGACGGAGAGTGCGGTGAGGTGATACTAACGTTCTGGTAGTTACGCGCTGCAGTACCCAAGGTGTGTGATGTCGAAAGTATCTGTCCAATTTCCGGGGGATGAAAGTACCTGGGTTAGTGAAGCAGTGATAGCGATGTGTACAATTCGTAAAGTCTGGGTAGGATTGTATTGAGACAAATCTTCCTTTCTTCTTTGACCCAGATATACACTATTATATCTTCGTTCTCCACGAAATGGTGTCAACAACTCCTCCATCCCTTACCCCTTGAGATGGCATCCTGTCCTTTGGGAAATGCGAGATCCTACGCCACCACAGACCGCTCTCGTCCGTCCATCTCTGGCTCCACAGCAATCTTCAAACCATCCCTTTGGGTCTAAAGCCTTTGCATTTGACAGCTTGAAAAAGGGGAAAGGAAGATAGGGTAGTGTTATGGGGAGTGATTGACAGACGATGTGGTTGTGGATAAAGGATTGAGATGTTGTCCTTCAATCAATAGCTTTCCCCTAAGTTGCCCTTTCATCAACGGAGTGTTTTCGCGTATGCGAGAACGGTACACTACAAAGGGGAAGCATCTGTAACATCATTCTGGCGGCCAGATAAGGAGCCGGAACGGTGATGATCACGTTTCTATATCGAAGAAAGATTGGGTGAGAGTGAGCAGTGAGATGAGGGGACGGTGATGAGTTTGTATGTAATCGAGCACATGTGTGGAAGGACATGTGTCCCTTCCAATCAGCATTCTTATCACAGCATGGAAGGGGGGAAATGGGACTTCGGACTCAATTTCAATGACCTTGTGGATGTATGCCCGGACCCTGCATTTCAAAAGGATCTCACTCACACTCACTTACGCACGGACCCTCCGTCAAAGGCGGACTCCTTTGGAAGCACGCCTCAGCTCTTGGAAGGCTCACTTCGCCCCGAATGTTCTGAGCGTTCTTACGTGGAATCATATGGCTCAGCGTCTCAATCTTGGAAGACCAGACACGTCACTCACTTGGACCATGAGCAGCAGACAACTTGAGAAGTAGTGCTTGAGGAGGAGTGGGGGATGGCACCAGGTTCACCTGGCCAAAGGAACAGTAAGCACGAGAATCACTGTCGTTTCTCCCCTAGACATGCATGCGGCACAGCAGATCCAGTGCGTGTGGGAGGAAGACCACGGAAGGATTGTATGCGATTCTTCTTTTGAGGTTCCTGAACACGGAGAAGTGGGGAGGACCGTGCGCTCGCCGTTGATGGTCTTCCCATTGTTTGTTCCCTGGGATTCATGAACCCTGTATAGAACATTGCGCATACACATACATACACACACACACACACACACACACACACTCCAGTCCATCGATGCATGAACACACAGATATACTGTCCACATCCAGCCACAGAATGCCCAGTTATAGTGGCGCCTATCGACCCTTCCACATACACGTGCCACTCCGTGTTGTGCCTGTACCAGATTTTTCTGCGCCTGGGACTGACCCTTCCACATCAACTTCTCATCACTCATCTACATCGTTATATTTGGAGATAGCTACGGATGCAATTGTAAGGAATCGAAATACAACAAATAATAATACCGATAATGCAGCCTTGAATAGGCAATCGAATGCGAAGAAGAAAGAAAATCTATATAGAGAGAGAAGAGGGAAAAGTCTTAAAGTGTCCGTCACATGTCATGATGATCGTAAAAGTATTGCCCGTCTTGTTTTTTTTTAAGAGTTTGAAGATACACAGCACCCACGTTAGTACCCTCCAGGACCCGTCTGGTCGGCTTCTCGTCTTCGTCCTGGTCCAACCCCATTATCGCTAGTCATCCTCCTCCCTCCTGATCGTAATCTTCTCCGTCCTTCTGGTTGTGCGCCTTCGCCGACATCATCCCCACTACCTGATCTATTCCGTCTTTCTCTTCGCATAAACGCTAGATATTTGGCGAAACCGTGTTGCGTGGGTGGTTGTGCTTGCGTTTGGTCGGAAACAGGATGACTCGTACCGATCGCTGAAGCTGGTGGCGAAGGCGTGGGTGGGGTGCTTGGGTTTACCGGCGCGGAAGCAAGCGGTTGTGGATTATTGAAGTCTGCAAAAACGGATCAGCTATGTGACACAGCGACTATCTCTGAGACTCAACTCACCCTTTCGGCACAGTGGACAACTCGAAGCCACTTGTAACAGCCTGCAATTAGGGGAAGTGTATCTTCTTGTCAGCCAAGACATATTTTGCCCAATTGTACACGAACACGACTCACCAAGGATCTATGCAGACTTTATGATACACATGTTCCTTCTCACAAGGCAACACTCTCAGATCTTCTCCTTCCTCGAAATCCAACAAACAAATCGGACACTGCTGATCCTGCTCCTCCGTCTCCAGCTCCGCCTCTCGTTCCGTTACCATCGGTTCAGAGTGAGCCAATGTTGACGGTCTAGTTTCGTCCAGCGCGCTCGAACTAGCCTTCGATGTCGAAGCCGTCCTCGATCGACCGCCGTTATCGTACAGGCTCGATTTTCTGTCCCCAGCCACAGCCCCGTAATACAATGTCTCCTCTCCATCTGGATCGTGAGGCCGGACAGAACGTCTGTACCTGTCCGCCGGAGTTATCCCCGCCTCAGCTTCGCTATCCCGCCTGTCCTCCAACGAGATACCCTCCAGATTATTCTCCGAAGACAAGCGCTTCGGCGGACTGTTGATACCCCCTCCTCCTCGTCTATTGTTTCTGTTGAATTTGATGACGGGGAAAGTATCCAACATTGCTTGCGCCAGACCTCCAGCCGTGCTTTGCGGTCCTTGTGCATTATCGCTCTGCCGTCGACCATACCGTTCGGGATGTAACATTGCTCTCCTTCCACCCATCACGAGCATCAGTATGAACATGGTCGACACGACTCCCGTGATAGTATAAAGTACGACCATAGGTGCGGATGTTTTCTTGTTACCTGATCCGGAACCAGATCCAGAGGGTGTAGCATTGGGGATGTTAGTGGCCGTCGCTTGCCCAGTCGAGTTCCGAGCGGTAAGCGTGCCGATAAGGTAGTTCTTGGTCGCAGGAGGATTGCCGATGAGGGAGTTATTGACATCGGCTCCGCTACAACAGGTGTCAACAAGCACTCGTTGAAGCGAGGATGGAGTTCCGACTTACGAGATATTGAGCAAGGTGCCGTTGTAGTTGTCAAACGTATTGTTGGTGTGGAAATATTGGTTATCAATCACTCTGCATCGGTCTGTCAGCTATCCAGACGGTCATAGTATCTCGTCGGTTTGGCTCACCTCGCGACCTGCACTGTCTTCGTCGCGAAGACGTCTAACGGTTTTTCAAAGTCTGTGATGTACTCGGGGTTGAGGAGGCAGGATGTCGAGTGTATCGTATACAAAAGCTGTTACGTCCAATCAGCATTACAGAGTGGTGTAGCCGAGCCACACAAGAGCGACAAGGACTTACCGCTGATACAGCACCCCGATCTCTGGCCAGTGTGAAGATGTCTGTCGCACCGAACACCGATCAGCCTTACTCCGACGAATTGGCTATAATGAATTAAGAGTCGTGACCATTATTACTCACCCCACTCTTCACTCGCTGTCGTTTCGTTCAAATCGCAGCTAATGAACGCTATCCACGGTGTCGATGTTGTTAAGTTTTGACCCATTGTTGACTCTGAGAAGTGGACCAGAGCTCCCGCTGTCTGTCCTCCTGTTGGCACGTCCGCCTGAAGCTGAAATGAGCTGTGCAACACAAAAATCACTCTGATCAGCGCCGTTCCTGTCCCTTCAAACGTTCACTAGGATCATATCAGCATGAGCTAGAACCTCCACTTACACTCCACCACTGTACACTCCAGCAGGATCCGTCCATGATATAGCGATCGTCGACGAATCCGTTAAGTTCAATCCCGACGTATCGTTGATCGGTAAAGCGGGGATATAAGCGCGAGCAGGCAGTGAGGAAAAGATGAATGTCGCTATCGCCGGTATGAGAAGGATTGATCGGAGCGTGGGTCGAGAATGATGGTAGCTAAACATGGTGATTGATTGTCTCGATGAAGGAGGCTGGCGTTGTCTGACAAGGTAGCCTCACCGACGGCACCTGCCAAATGGGTAGGGGATCTCAGATCCAGATCCGATAACCAAATACAGTCTATGCGTCCGATCGATGTACTTTGACAGGTAGAGGTATGGACGATAAGACGTAAGACGTATGGATTGAGGTCTTGAGGACACGATGAAAGGTAGGACGAATGGCTTCGATGCTGCGATTACTGTTATTTTGGGATCGACCGAGCTTGATGATTTAAGCGGGAAACGACGTGTGTTTTTTTGGTCACCTGAAAGAAGAAAGACACAAAGGATTGCAATGCTTCCCTCTGTATCGTCGTATCACTGCTGTTGGTTTCGTTATACCGGGATCTGATGATGTTGGTCGTCGTTATCGTTGAGTGTGAAGAGAAGAGAGAAGGCCGAGAGAGCGAGAATAGAATAGAATTTCAGATTGATTGATTGATTGCCGGTGCTGCTGACTTTACTTCCATTGTGAAAGTGAGGAACACAGCTTAAGAGACTGCGAATTCTAATTGTTTAACGCCGTGCCTGATATCACTCTGATTACGGGACCATCCTGGTTCATGATGGAATCAAAACACTGGTACCATCATCATCGTCGACTGAATAGACATTTTCTGCCTTTCCCTCTAACACGTTCATGAACCGACCGGAAGCATAGATGCTCTTGATCAACAATGCATTGAGAGGTCTACCGTACCCCGCTTGTCGACCCACCTCGCACGGTTGGCTGTCAAGACCGATCACCAGAGGGTTTGGCACCACGAGGACAGTACGCGGTGAACCGTTTCGGATATTGTTCTGTGGATCAGACGAATTTTCGGTGGCTTCGTTGAAGGCTGTTCATCAAGCGAAGGGTGAGTGGACTCAGGAGGCAGTAATACTGGAAGATTAATCCGACTCGCTCAGATCTATGGTCCTCTATCGATGTCGTTGTACCGGCTGAGAAAGAGATAGGACGAGGGGGTAAACATGTCCATAAGCAGCAGGACAAGTATACACGTATGTTACTGTAATATCCTACGGTAACCCGTCGGAAAGCTGACGTCTCAGCTGTAGCTGCACTACGTCTCTACGCCGAAATGAACGACCTCCCCACTCATTCTGTACCGACTACAGGTATAAAGACCTTCACACCTCCTGAGAAATTCAACACCCCATCTTCATCCCACATTCTTCTCACAGCTTCATTTGGGCACATCATTCCTGTCAAACTGCTCAACCTCTTTCCGCCCGAGCATAGACTCAATGTCCACCCTTCGCTCTTGCCAAGATGGAGAGGTGCAGCGCCCGTACAGTGGACGATAGCAGAGGGTGATGAGAAGACAGGCGTTAGCGTTCAGAGGTTGGAGAGATTTGGGAAGGGTATCGATTCGGGTGATATAGTAGGAAGAGTGGACAATGTCGTGCGTATCCCTCACATACCATGGTACAGGCTGTGAGTGTGGAAAGGCATCATGCTGATCATTCACTTCACAGGTGGTTCCAACTGCCGCAACCTACGATACGCTGTTGCCGCACCTGGCGAATCTGGGCGGTGAGCTACTGGTAGACGTCCTGAGACGGCTCAAAGATGGCACCGTGAGTCGCAAGCTTGACTACTTGAAGGGCCTAGGTCTAATGACTGCGGTCACGCGAAGGCTACTTTCGTGCCGCAAGACGAGACACAAGTCACACTCGCACCGAAAATCACCCATGATATGGCTCGAGTCAAGTGGTCAGAGCAATCAGCCGTGGGGATCGACCACTGGCACAGAGCTATACATCATCAAGTGAGCTCTGCATGCAAGGCTAACTGGCGCTGTCGCTGATTCGACGTGCTCGCTCAGTATCCCGTTTGGACGACAGTGTTGGACGTTCCAACGCAGCTAATCGATGTCCGCCCAATTCCATCCTCCGAACTTCCTGATTCGCTCTCACAAGAGCGTGAGGGACTACAGCCAGGTACCGCTATCCTTCACAAATCAGGCAAGGTGAGAAGGCTATTTGTATATTGCGCTAAGGACAGCTGGCTGGAAGTGATTGAGCTCCAAACGGCAGGCAAGAAGGTATTAGGAGTGAAGGACTGGTGGAATGGACTGGCCAAGGGAGTGAGAGATAGTGGTAGATTGCAGCTGCGATAAACGTAAACGCAACGCAACGCATCATTAGGCGTCATAGAGAAGCAAGCATGCATATGATATCGCCTCGGTAACCCCGCCGCACGCCGTGATCCAGCTACTACACGTGGTTGTTCTATCAGGGTTTATGGTTTCCCCGCGCGGGGAAGGGAGCGCGTGAGTGTGATGATCGCATGACTCACTGGAATTTACAGTAGACACTCACAAGACACTACTCTTTGTTCAAGCGGTCCAGCACAACCGACGGGGTTGGGATAGACACAAACAGTTCAATCCTCATCTTCATTGCTCAGATTCACACGACAAAGATCAGCATTGTATCCAACTGTAGTCGACACCGCCACGATCATGCTGATCGCGATGATCAACGCACGGATCTTCAAAACCACCGCTAAACCCATCAATCTGAAACCTACCAAACTATCTCGGCCCGCTATACTTTACACCAACATGTAAACAAGTGGAACACACGATCCAATTCGCCACATGCTTACCCTCTCTTGATCAAAAGTCTCACTTACACTCCTTGATCGAAGAACAAATCAGAAACCTTCCACTCTTAGCCATTCCCTCCCATCGAATCGAATCATAAATCCAATCTCGTAGTACACCACACGCGCTTACGCGGACACAGACATCGACACGATTGGTCATCATTGTGAGGGTTACTGTTACGACCACTCCACCTGCACGTCACTTCGAATCGTTGGTCAGCGACCATTCGATATTTGATCTATCTAACAAGTCTTTCAGAGTACGACAAGATATCCGGTTGACAACGAGTGCCCCTAGTATTTCCCTTGATCACGTTTTGGCTGTCAGAGACAGCCTCGATCCCCATATTGTCACCCAGTCATCATGAGCGGATCACCAAACGCGTCGGGTCGTTCTCGGGGCTCTCGCGATACTTCCAATACCCCCGACCACACCGATGTCAGACCTAACTACAGCTCGATCATCCGACAATCCCCACTGGCAGACCTTTCCTCCCTGCCCACCATCTTCCCTACTCCTATCGCAAATCTCGTCACAGCCGTCGCGACGTCCACGCGATTATCTCTTCGAATGGCCGCCTTCCTCATCGAAGCGATGCTCGAAACGTCTCAGTATTCCACGCGGATGTCTTTAGGATATACGAGGAGATTATTGATAACTGCAATCTCCTCGGCCCGTCGCGTTTATCTCATGACCAACGCGGCAAGGGACGGTGACCTTCTCGGTCTAATCACCGGCGGTACAAGTGGTGGCGCTGGGGGTGAAATGACAGTTTCAGGCGATGGTTACAAATCCACTCCAGCCACGACCGACGCGTTCTTGCAGGTTCTTGACAAGTATACCAATCTTGGAATCTACGTCATACATCACACTTTCACCATGGCCGAGCTCTTCGCGATGTCAGGATTCTTCCTCACAGCCAATGCGGTACAGTCCGTCCATTATGCGGCACAAGAAAGTGTCGCGCTCTTCGACAGTCTGTTCGGTTCGAACGAGTCAAGCAGAGCTTTGTCGGCGATTATCACTATGGTGAGAAAGGAGGTGTTAGAGGATGAGAGATGTCGGGATAGGGGGAAGATTGCGAGTTTGGCAGGGTTGACAAAAGCAATGACTGCTTTCGCATGTCTCCAAGCGGCGACATGGAAGAGGACATCGGAAAGACTGAAAATGAAAGTGTGAGTGGACCATCAACGGTCAACTTCGGATCTGTGATCTTTGCTGACGTACCTCGCTCTGGTTAGGCTGTATGACTGCACCGTCCTCGCCGAGCAAGAAGAATCGTACACCTCAAACACCTCAACTTCACCTCCTGCCGTCTCGCCCGCTGTTACATCAAACCCACAGCCCCTGGCAGTCCCGTTCCATTTCGAGAATGGCGCAGTTGGCGGACCGGGTCCCTCCACCATGAGCTCCAGGCAAAGACGCACCTCGAACTCGTTCGAGCTAGCTGAGGCCAACAAGCGACTTTGGACGCACGTCCAGTCATCTTCGGCGGCTTCGAGCCCCCCGTCTAGTCGGTCACAAACTCGCAAAAATAGCGCGGATATATGGGACGTGGAAGATCTCGAAGATCTGGTTGGCGAATCAGGTGACGAGTTGTACGACGGACCTCCAGACGAAGCCGCTCGGGAGCAGCATCGCATCAAGAGGAGACGAGAATCAACTTTGGAAATCACTGATGAGCTGACGGAATCGACGATTGTTACTCAGATGTTGGAGCGGGTGCATGCCGATGGGAGGAGGTATACCTCGCCATTCATCCCTCGTCACCGTTCTTTGGCGGATGTTGGCGTAGCAGTCATGGACGATGACGATGAGGAGCCCGAGGTGGTGGTACGAACCACTACTACGACACCTAGGCGACAATCACTATCGTCGGTCTTTTCAGCTTCGGACGATGAGAACGACTGGATCGAGGTTGATCGACTTCTTGATGAGAGTCAAGAAGAAAACGCCGGCGCCATGATACCCTCTGCGCCTAATGGTTCATCAGTTGCAGTACGGTCTTACCGCGATGCGATCGAACATCCTCAGGAGAACGCGGATCGGATTCAGCTTGTACTTAAGACCATGACGAACAAGCTTCTGCAACGGAAGAGGACTGTCCGTCATGTACTGCGAGACGATGTTTCGAATGCGAGCAGTTCAGAAGAGACTGTCATTCCTCATAAACCCTCGACGGAGCGGTTGGGCGGCGTGCGGCCCGACGTTCGGAATATCGATTGGCGACCTCCATCGTCCTCCGACGTACCACCTACTACTCCTCCCAAGGCACTGGCTTCTCCCGAGGGCGATAGCAATCAGATCGCATCAAGGAAAACGGCGAGTAGCCCTCCCATCTCTAGGCGTCATGGCAAGAAGCCATCGACGAACAACCCTGTAACCAAGCTCAAATCCACAACTCGATCACTCTCAAAGGCGAGACAAGGGTCACGAACACCAAGTCCTTCGTCAAGTGACCGAACGACACCTCACGCTAGTCCTGCACCTGTGACTATCCCCACTAGAGGAGAAACTAATCCACTCGCATCGAAAGGAGTCCGAGCACCGCCACCCTCTCCACTCAATTCAATGATACTTCGATCTCCTGCGGCGACCACTAGGGAACAGCCCGCACCTCGCCGTGGATCCGGGACTAAGCATGATACACAACCAACATTCCGTCCTACACACCGATCAAGACCCTCGCTCGCGACGGTTCGCGAAGCGACGCATCTGAGCTCGAGTAGGATCCAAGCGGCTTCTGCGAGAATGATGCCGGAGAGAGGGGAGGCGACGCCGGATAACTTGTTCCCACATGAATCGTTGGTTAGGAATATACACCGTTTCATGAGGTATTCCAGTGCAGCGTACGGCGTGAGTGCTGTCTATTCAACCTGCCTGGACATAGACACTAAGATGCTGACCGCGCTTCGATCTGCAGCAAAACTTTCTGCGGATTCTTGGGCTGGGATCGAGCGAGTTCATGTTCCCCAGTACGGGGAAACATCACGCGAATAGCTGGGCCTTTGTAAGTCTTTGCAGTCAAATAAGTACGTCAGTGCTGACTCTATTACAGGCGCAACATACCAATATCCCAATCGACTGCTTGTTACTCTCTTCGTTTACGGAATCATCCGCGACTCTGATACAGCAAGAAGCCCCACCTCTCGTCCATTACGTAGCTGTGGAGCATGATCTCAAAGCGATCGTCCTGTAAGTTTAGCTTCATTGCCTCAGTAGGTGAGGAGAAGCTGACAACCTTATCAGGACTTGTCGAGGCACTCTGGGTCTCTCCGATGTGCTTGTCGACCTGACATGCGAGTACCAGGCGATTGATGTTGCCGGCGGTGATTCTGATGGATCTTACTATGTCCATGGCGGTATGTGGCAATCGGCACGAAAATTGACCGTCAAGCAAAGTACGGTGCATCAAACTCTGGTCGATGCCTTGACGAAATACCCGACCTATGGTCTAATCCTAGCTGGACATTCGCTTGGCGGAGGTGTCGCCGCACTCCTATCGATATTGTGTTCTATGCCAGCGAACGCTTTCCTCGAAGAGAACTTGTCAAGACCACGACCTGTCGCTCACCCTCGACTCACGACGCCCTTCGTGACGAATTTCACATCTGGCTTACCACCCGGTCGTCCCATACACTGTTATGCTTATGGACCTCCAGCCGTCGCTTCGCCCGACCTAGCTCGATACACACAAGGGCTGATCACCAGCGTGATACAAGATGTGGATGTGGTTCCGACTCTCAGTTTAGGTGGGATGAAAGATTTCAAGAACGTTGCATTGACTTTGAGTGAGGAAGGTAATGTGGCGGAGGAGATTGTAGGTCGGGTGATAGGGATATACAAACGGAAATTCGAGTTTCAGAAAGATGGTCAGAGTCCTAGCTCCGGCGGAGCAGGTGGGGGAGGGATGAACATGGATATGCCAACGGATGAAGAGGTTTTGAGCGATTGGATGGTCTCGTTGATCAAGACTATGAGAGCCGATATGGACAATGACAAGCTCTTACCGCCTGGGATGGTCTATATCATGGTGAGTGGCTGCTCGGTCAGACTGCTTTTCGAAAGGTTTGGCGACTGACATGGGACGTCGGTTGTTCAGGAACATTTCGACGTCTTCGTGACAGATGATGAAGAGTCACAAGGCAGTGGAGGACGAATGCCAAAGGAGAAAAAAGTGGTGCATAAGCAGGCTCACAGAGTGGTGAGTGGGCATATACCCACCACGTATCCACAGGCAAGCTAATGCTCAATCAGATCTTGCGGCAATGTGATTCTGTCGAGGAGAGGTTCCGTGAACGTAAGTGGGCCGTTGGGCTTTTGGGAAACTCTTGTCAACACCGACTAACTTTAGCTGTTTGATGGGTTAGCTGTCTTCTCAAAGACGATGTTGCAAAACCACTTGCCATCGCAGTACGAACGATCGACGCAGTTGTTATACGAAGGCTCAGGACATGGCAAGTGGTAAGATAGTCAGTGGGAGAGGAAGGGTTATAGATTGTTGTTTCGTACTTGCATGAGGTTGTATATGACATAGCATGGTAGTGTAGTAGTATGGTATGGCACTAGTGTCTGTATCGGATCATCGAGGGGGTCGATGAATCTGTGCAATCAACGAGATACAGTGGTTCGATTCGTCGGTCTCTTCGGGTGTGGGAGTGTAAGCTCGTTCACCAAAGCTCGGCGCACGAGTACCGCAATCGAGGATAATCAAGGACAAGCAATCGATCATACTGCTTGATAGCGCATTTCACCGTCGACCGCCAAAAGTGACGCTCTACGCCTGCGCTATCGCGCTGAGCTATTGCGCCAAATCCACTTGTTCAGGGAACCAGCCCCATCTCCTAAGATCGACCTTCTCCCCTCCATTCCCCATCAACGTCTCAACTTCTACGCCTTCTTGTTCTAATCGTTCTTTCTGACGAGCGACGCCGAGTCCGAGATCGCCCCGTGGGGAGATTAGTCCTTTTGAATTTACGACGCGCTGCGATGCGAAGCGTAGCGCAGCGAAGCGTAGCGCAGAGTAGAGTGACGGAAAGGAGAGAGCAATGAATCTTGGTCAGTATCTTCTAGAGAGGTATAGGAGTATTTTTCGGTCGACTCGTTCGCCAGGGGTGTAAAGTGATGTTCTGGAGCCTGGCGAACAAGGGATAGTGTGTGTGGGGGGACCCATGCCGCTAGCTCACCTGCCATGGTATGTCGGTATGGGGTGGTAATGCTTTCAGGGCGTTTCCAACGTGTCTAACCGATTGTTACAAGCGATGAGCAAAATGTTACACTGTTCTGGGAATCTGCGTAGTCTGAAGTGGATTTGTCCGAACTTACCTAGAATAAGTAGGATATCCAGCCAACTTTGCAATATGACCTGTACGATGCGATCTCCTCAGCTCACCAACGTTACCTTCCCGCTTCTTCATTTGCCGTTCGTTCTGCCCGCAAGACTCGCAATGGATACTCACCATAGCTCGTCACCTGGCCATGAGGGATCAGACGAGCAATCTCATACGTCTTCGCGGTGAGGTCGGCAATGTCGCTCATAGCGTGGTGCGTGTGCTGACACGATTATGCGAGGTTGATTGAGAATAGGATTCCAAGTTTGAATCTGCTCTCTACGCTTCTTTTTTCGGTTGGCTGTCCTCCAGTCTCTTGGCTCTTCGCTATGCCTGCTTGCTTGCTTGTGTATGAACCTTGATGCAGATAGGAATAACAGTGTTGTTGCATGCTTGTCGTTGTCGTTGTCGGTGGAGGTTCATCGACTCCGACTCTCTCAGTCACGTGACTTTCCCCCTCGGCCACAGTAGAATGACGCGGCGGTGGGATGAGTGAATTTCTATCGAGGGGATATTATTAGTCATCGATAAAAGTAATCTCTCCATACTAGTGAGTACACCGATCGATCTGATTCCAAACCAAACCAAACCAAACCAACATCGCCTGAACCTATATAGATCGTCATTAAAGACCATTACTACCTCTCTCTTCCCCTTGATAATATCAATCAATAATCAATCAATCCACCCACGCAGAATGTTCGCCCGATCCGCTACTCGAGCTTTCCGAAGCACCACCACTTCTTCTCCCTTCATCCGATCCCTCTCTACCAGCTCTGCTGCGCCCAAGTCATTCTTCAACGCTCGAAATGCTCTTATTGGAGGTACCACTTTGCTCGTCTCGGGTTTCGCTCTCACTTCCGAGAGACAGAGGGTTTTGAATGATTCGGGTAGAGTTAGCGCGCTGGATCAACCGAGTTTGAAAACCAATTTACACAAAGCAGGCGGTGAGTGAGCGAGCGAGTTCGCGAGCCTGCGAGCGGACGAGCGAAGTGTCTTTCATTCTCCCATATATCCATTCATAGAATTTCTGTCTGATATTTCGCTCGCACGAGGTTAGAGGTCGTTGGATGCTAATTCCTTCCTTTTTTATGTTTAGGCGTCGAGAAACCCGGCAAGACTGCTCAAAAGGAGAATGACGAACTTCGAGGTGTCAACTCCGCTACCTCGAGTCCTGTCAGAGCTTTCGTCCACGATTCCAAAACAGGAGCGAACGACGATGAGTCCAAACCCAAATCTGAGTCAAAGTCTACCGGCGAGAAGAGCTCTTCTTCCAAATGTGAGTTACCCTACCTCCCCTACGTTCATTTTTGCCGTACTGTACCCTAGTACGCCCTTGCTGATTCTCGACCGACCGACCGACCGACCTTAGCTTCATCGCAATCTCAATCTGAACAGACTCCGGACGCTGCGAGGTTGGTAGAGCAAAAATCGGATGAGGCTTCTGCTCCTGCTCAAGGAGCATTCAACGAAGAGACTGGCGAGATCAACTGGGATTGTCCCGTGAGTCTGAGTAATCCGGGTTACACCTCCCTCATCCATACTGCTTCCCAAATCATGACCCGTCCCTCCTCCCAATGGCACCATTTACACGGCTGAAACCTGTTTTGCTTGTTCCCCGTTTAGTGTCTCGGCGGTATGGCCCAAGGACCATGTGGAGAACAGTTCAAAGGCGCTTTCTCATGCTTTGTCTTCTCCGAAGCCGAACCTAAAGGTGTAGACTGTGTCGAGCTCTTCAAAGTCATGCAAGACTGTTTCAGAGAACATCCCGAGATCTACGGAGAGGGTGAGTGATTTACCTATAAGACTCAGTCTCCAAAACGAATAATTAGCTTATGGTTGGTTTTGTTGGGAATCGCAGAGATCGATGATGAGGACGATGATTCGGGTGTTCCTGCCCAAGGTGCTTCGGAAGAAACAAAGGCGTAGAAATGGAACATCGCTCGGAGCGAGAGGAGAGGAGAGGAGAGGAATCGAATCTATATATACATATACATCATATTGCACTGCACTGCATAATGCATTGAAAGACCACTCATCTCATCAATACAAATGTCATCATTCGCTACAAATACAACCCCTATCCCGGTGTGCTTACACAACTAGTAGGTCCACCTCCAATCATCGATATCTTCGAGGTTCACTGCACTTCCAAATTTGTATCCCTTCTTTCCTTTTTCGTACGAACACACTTTCCTGTCATTTGAAGTGGTCAGGCATCTTCCGTCGATCGTACAGAGTGATATTTTGTATGCCCTGACAGCGCTCTGAACGCCTTTGCACGAGTCCATCGTGACCTATGAGTTGGCGTCAGTTAACACTTCACGCTCACGGCACATATCTCCGCGACGCACTGTGTGTTTATTTGGCCCTTTGTAATCTGTCAAACCTTTGATCGTCCAGATTTCCAACCTATCTTCATCATACATTGTCTCTTCGTCGTAGTCGTCAATCTCATTGCTGTTATCGTCATCATCATCGTCATCCGGATTTCGTTTCGGTCTTGTACATGTCTGTTCTACTTGAACGATACCAATTTCGTTCGCTTCTGCGTATTTGATTGCAGGGGAGGAGAGGTAGAAGTTGTAAGTTGAGTATATAGGTGCTAGGGGTGCAATTATACACTAGAACAAGTGTCAAAATGACATCCACTGATGGAAATGATTCACTCACATCAGGAGTTATGCCAAAGAACCGATTGGGTCCAGGCGGAGCATCCACCAACTTCCCGGGACGATATCAGCTGAGACTAACTGTGCAAACCACGGAACTGAACGCACCTGACAGATCCCAACCAGCTTGTGCCACCAGCAATCATTCTCCCCTCTATTGCCATATCTCCCCCTGAAGTTCAACCAGCTATTCTCCCCATCATGCCATAATCTCCGTCTGTGCTCCGAGTCGTCCCAATAACGAACAGGGACGACCAGGTCTTTCGTGTCCCACAATGCGCCGTCGTCATCAGTCACGTCGACAAGTCGGAACACTTTTGCTAGCTGTCAGAGCATTTGTGTCAGCGGACTGATATCAATGTGAAGGGAGATGAGTTCAGTCCGCTAGGGACACTGACATCTGCGTAGATATGATCACCCGGCTCGTTCCAAATACCATGACTTCCTGCTGCGGAGTATGCCACCGGTCTTCCATCATGCTTGATTACATCTTCCCATCGGATTGTGCCAGCGCTGAAACGGCCTCCATTGTGCGTCGCTGTGGGAACATATCAGCTCCTTTCGACCCACTTGCGTATGGTAGAGGGTCTCACTGAAGTCTGCTGAGACCGGTGTCCCGTTGACGGTTCGCATACGTAGGTGCTGAGTCGAAGTCAGCTATCAGTACAAGCTTGGTCGCCGCCAATCAATAGCTTACCTCCCAATCAGCGACGTCTAGGAGAGTTGTTATCAGCATTGGAGGAGTGTCAAATCAATCTGGCCGACTCACGGTTCCCCAGTATCCCAAACGGTCCTATTGATTTGCCAAGATTGAAAGGGTAGAACCTATGCCCTCTATCAGCTGCGTTCAGCATGCCGGTATGGGCCCAGCTCACGTCCAATACCACAGATCCTAGCAAAGACACACGACATCAGCTCCATGGAACACTTGCGATCATCAACGCATCGCTGTCGTCTCACCACGATCCCTCTGCCCATATCTACCCCAAATCCATAGATCGGTTCTTCCACCTTCCCTCTTCCCTTCTCATCCTTCTTCATACCCCCTTTTTGACCCGCTGGTCCGTAAAGATAGTTCGATTCGTCTGATAGGAGGAACGGCTGTGGATTATGAGGTTCGGAGATGGAGAGGAATTGGCCAGAACCGAATAGGGGAAGTTGGTCCAGCGATGAGGGGGTGAGAAGAGTGTGATTCTGTGACAGATGAAGAGGGGCACATGTTAGCCAATTGCAAAATACGCCGAGGTAAAGAGATAACAGTGTACCGATCCCGATCTTGATCAATCAGATTGAGTTGTAGAAGTGGGAGGCGGGATTGCAGCATTTGAAAGGCAACTAAAAACTCACGGCTGGATGTTTTTCACCGTGAAAATTCTCCAGCTATCATCCGTCAAACGTGAGCACGCAAACCCAGCTGAGCGATGACCTGAAAGGGATGCTGTGCTCACAAAGCTATAATGAGGCAACATGTACTCCACAGAGCTCGGATAATACTCCTCTTCCACTCTACATGGGATATATCAAGCTCATCAGCCTACTCACCTCTATTACTTTACAAAAGCGAGGTTGGCTTACGACAGCTTGACGATCGGTGCATACCTGTTTAACAGCTCTATGATCGTCCCATTGTGTTCGGCTATGAATGGAGATATTGAAGGTTCATGTGAGAGTGGGAGTAGGAACGTCGCTTGTTCTGATCTTGGTATTGAGAGAGGGGTGGCGAGGACGAGCGAAGTAGAAAAGCTAAGATAACCTATCAAACCCAACGATGCTATTGTTGCAGTCATCATGCTCTGCGCCGCATCGGTTCAGCAATCGGGGAGTATAGTGAAAGAAGTGCACTGACCGTGACTAGTTGTCTATGCAATGCAACGTTTGTGTGATGTGTCGAAATACAAGATGATCAAGATGGCCAAGTTAAATGAATGCGACTGTAATTGCCGCTTAACCGCGACTTGAGAGAGAGATAACGACTTTGATAGCATCATCAGTCCGTGCCTGATCCTGCAATCTCGTGGTACAAATGCATGCATGATTGGAAGCTTGGTACAACAAAATAGAAATCAGGTGGATACAAAGGTGAACTTTTGTGCGGGGTACCTACAATTGTCACATCACAGTCAGCTCGACCTCTCAGTGCAATATTGCGAGGATAGCTCACTTCTGTGCGAGTCTGTCGTGTAGATCTGATTCAGCGATTTGCGAATCGCCAACTGTGTACATATGTCGTGTTAGCTCGTTCTGCATCTCAGACTGCATTTCATCCAGCTCACGTTGATTACCGAGTGTGAGCCATCTGAGTTGTAATCATAGTCAGCTGTGATCTTTCTGCAAGCGCATGACTTGTCAGCTTACCCAGGTCTCGTATTGTGTTTTCTTCCGAAGAGTTCTGTTCGCAAGTTGACAATAAGCACTTCGTAGGATTAGATTGGAAGACACGATCTAATACATACCCAACTTTCGCCCTTTGGGAGCCAGTCTGAATTGGTAACATGAGGTCAGCCATCCTACCTCCACCGATTCATGATGAGCCTGACTGACCTCTCGATGACCCCGTAAACCTCATCAGGCTTTCTACTTGTTTCTCTCACTTCAGCAACGACGACGTCGGTGTCGACGCCTTTACGCAGGTCCCTTAGTAAAGGGTGTGTATCCCACGGTATGGGATCGTCCCTCGGGTGGTCGGCAGGTAGCTTGAGGGCGACAAGCAGGTGTTCACATGTATGGCTGGGGACGTTGATATGGCATGTCAGCGTCCTTTAGTAATCCAGTAAGGCTCTTCTGCCGCTTTCTCGCACAGCGAAGACAATGTAGACCGAACCTTGATCCAACCTGGTGAGAAACAACGCATCACACCCACTTTAGCCAGTGTCCCGTCCTTCCCGTCCTTATCAACCTTTGCAACTGATTCGTCTTCACCCAGACCAGCTCGTCCACACGCTTATATCCCCATAAGGCGAACAACTCTCTTCCCAATTCCATCGCCCGACCTGTCACCCAAAGACAAAGTATTCCCCAATCTGGTTGGAGCGAACGCACGGGAAGTCGACGCATTTCGTCATCTGTCATGGTGCCGTAGGGGAGCTAGGAAAGGGTTTGATCAGCACAACGGAATCATATCTGTAAAACAGAGACTATAGAAATAGTCAACGCACCGACATGTGAATGTCCTACAATGAGGTTTGGATGTCAGCATAATTGAATCAGTCGCCAGCTGGAGCTGAAGCGAAGCACTCACCCAAGGCGGATCTGCCACGATGACCTGGAATCTACAACGGAGTCGTCGACTAAACTGAGCCTCTACCCAGCTTTGAGTAGAAGAAAAAGACACTCACTGGCCTAAAACTGAATAATCAAAACTCCTCACATCGCAGTTCACCCATTGAGGCACTTTCGGCGGCTCATACCCCTCCCCACTCCCGCCATTCGATTCGCCAAGCAATCGTTTGATCGTCGACTTAGGAAGGTTAGGAGGGAAACCTTCGGGCAGCGATGCGTAGTGAGGTTGAGTGGTGGGAACGACTTGGAAATGAAGATATCTGGATACGATACGAATTAGCCATTTTGAGTGGAACAATGTACAATCTGATTGCGTAGGGGAAGCAACGAGGGTAACAATTTAGAGGAGACGATGGAATAGGACTCACCGACACTCCTTGGTACCTCCTCTTGGACCTGTGCCCTCTCCCAGAGAAGGGTTATTCGCAAACATTGGATCGCCATAACACAGATTGAGGTAGCTACGCAGATATCAATGGTTGGAGCTATTAGCTTTGACAGTCCTACCCCAGTAGAGCAACGTCGCTGTACCCACGAGCAATAACCGAGCGAAGGATCCGTCCAAGGTCTTATAATCGGTTCAAAGTGTGCCTATTCATCCCAGCGCGAAAATGTCAGCCCCTAACTGGAACGGTTCGAGCGTCCAGCGTACCTTGTCACATTCTTCTCTAAGAGCTTTGCAAGCTGTCAACGTCGTACTGGGACAAATGGGGTTGAACACCGGCGTGGAGCATCCATGACTCTGTCGTATCGCGTCGGGAATGGTCAGCCGTCCTTCGAAACTGCTAACTAAGTGTATATGAACTCACGGCGAGACGACGTAATTTGGTTTTCGCTGTTTCTCGGTTTAGAAGCGAATCAAGCTCATGTACCGTCTCCGCGTCTATAGAAAGCCAGCTACATCAGGTCCTTTCTACTAGTCAAACGAGGGTGTTCCTGCGACTCGAATTGGTCGTAAAAGAAAGGTGTGCTGCTCACTAGAACGTTTTCTAGAAGGACCCGCTTCGCTGTTTTCGAGAACTGGTGGTCGCTCAACTGCAACGTCCATTCTGAGATTTCAAAGGTTCAGTTCGTCTTCTTCGGTATGTCTCTGGTTTTTCGTTCTTCCAGTCGTGCAGTGGCTTCGTTGACCTGACTACCTATCGTATGTTTTTGTTGATGCATCACTTTGTCAACATTTAATCCGTCGCGTGTCGTCATGAGCATTCAAAGTCGGACAGAGTCGGGCGAGGGAGGTTTGCCTCCACTTGGATTTCAAGATCTATATCTATAACCGTGTTTTGGGTGGCCAAAATGAGTTTTATGTTTCCTCTCTCACTTCCACCCACCATAGTCATACTTGGTCAACTTCATCAATACACTCCTCGTCCTTCCACAGACGTATACACTCCCAGAATGCTCTCACGATTCCCTCTTCGAGCTGCTACGACACTACCCCGCCCCACCCTCGCCCGAACATTCATCACCCTTCCCCCTCTACTCAACCGATCCAATTTCTCCAAACCCGGTCCACCCCCTCTCCCACCCTCTGAACAAGCAGAGTTCGATCGACTACTCAAAGCTAACCAAACGGTCGGTGCATCTCCTGCGATCGTCGAAGAGCCTGAACTGCATAAAGATGTGAGAAGAGGACCGAAGCCCGAGTTTCAGGGAGAAATCAATCCGAAAACTGGGGAAAGAGGTGGTCCGAAGAATGATCCGTTCATAGCGGGTGACAATGACTGGCAATATGGTGGAAGAGTCACAGTGAGTAGCGAACACGCATTCCTTATTCCTACGACCATCAACGAGAGATGGGACAAGCTGATAAACGCTTCACATCTTAGGATTTCTAAGTGCAGTCCCGAATCGAGGATCGGGATTGATGAGCTAGATGATATGAACACGCGCGACGTATAGATTCAGGACAGACATGATGTAGTCACAAGTAGCCTTATGAGACAACCCTTGCTGCGAACGGTCCATTATGCGCGATAGTCGTCTGACGTGTGTTTGCGATCTCATCCGCCACTGCAACTTTGCAAACTGTAAAACCCGGTCTACATGCCACAAGGCTATACACTACTCTCAACTATATCCACTGTCCTAGATCTACTGAGCATATTGCCTCGTCCATTCTCTCGCTTGGGCAATCGCACCGCTCTGGTCTTCCTTCCAGTGTTGAGCGACGTCGTTGGCGAGGGGATCATCAGGGTTGGGTGCACCGAGAAGAGCTTGGATTGAGAGGCTGTTTATCGGCAATGATTCCCAAAAATGTCAGCTATCGTGCTTCTTCGTTTATTGCAACGTAACGGTTATGCAGAGAGCTCACAGGACTGTTCTGATTTGAAGAGCCGGGGACCATTTGTCTTTGAGGATATCGAGACAGATACGACCGAGCTTGTCTGAGAGGTTGAGGTGGTCAGTTTGCCATACTGAAAACACTTTGTCGTGAAGTAGCAGTACATACCGATATTGGGGTGACTACGAGAATTTTCCCATGTGTCAGTGAATGATACTCGGGATCAAACACATACTCGCCAACTCACTAGATCTTGGTCAAGAATCGGACCTTTGGTGGGTTCATGGGGTACTCCTCGGGCAAGAACAGCTCGAGTTTGAAGATACCGCCTGGTTGATATCATCGTCGAGCGGTGGGATATGCAGATCAGGATATAGTGATGATCGTGGATGATAACGTGGAACGCAGAGGGAAAAGACGATTCGGGAGACGCGATAATGGTAGAGATCGCCGTTAATTAGCATACCACCCCTATCCCTCGCAATCCCACTCGCACACAGACCTACCTTCGTAAGGCGATGATTCTGGTCCAGAAACCGTTACGTCAAAGTGTCTCAAGTTATCGTCCTTGGGAGCTGCCGAAATACCAGGTGGTGAATCCGCCATGAGACGTTCGGTCTCCTATTTGGGCGTAGGTCAGAGCGGCAAGTAGTGGTATGCGATCGAGCAGAAGAAAGGGTCGAGGGAGGGTGAGGTAATGAGAAAGTATGGTTTGGTCAGTGTTGGTCTGATCGCACTATGAAAGGGAGTAGGCGACTCACTTTGAGAATACGTTTTGGTAAAGACATGGTGGGTTGTGAATGAAGATGCTGAATGCAGGTGTAACAGGGAATGACTACTGTTGAAGGGCCAGGGTAGTCCAGATAGAATCAGCACACGCACTTGAGTATGCAAGGCCCGACTCAGACAGAGGCTCCCAATCACTCACAGCGAATAAAGGCTCGATGTATCACTTCTAAGATGCGTAGGTTGGTCAACTGAAATGGGATGCGAGATGATTGTGTAAGTGGTCACGGATACCGAGAGGTGCGGTATCGACGTCAGAGCTTTTGTTGCATTGTACCCTTGGGGTAAGGAAGCCATTACAAACCATTTTCTAATCTGTTACCAATACTTTGCTAATAAGGCTGGATGGTGGTCGACCGTGGGAAAGCAATTAGTGCCCGGCTGTAAGGTGGTTGAACGATAACCGTATGTTTTGAGGTTTGAGATTGGTATCAAATCAAAACTCGATCTTTACTCGTCTTTCGTTCTTTCTATCTGTATTGCATCAGTCATTCTAGAAAATACATAGAACTTACTATCGGTTACAGCATCATGACCAGCGTCAAAGAAGGAGATTATAATGGTACGTTGTTGTCCTCACTCATCACCCTCGTGAAAAGTAAGGTGCGGTGGCGTGTCAGTCACTAGCTAACCCAAACCACGCGTAGCTCTTCGAGAGGAAATCAAGAAGGTCCTCAAACAGCCAGGATACGATGATGGATCTGCTGGACCTGTCTTCGTTCGGTGAGCCTACCTCGTACTGTTATTTTATCGGATTGGACGCTGACAGCAGGGATAGACTCGCGTGGCATGCGTCTGGGAATTTCAGCTTGGTAGAGGTGAGTAGCTGCTCGTGCTACGAAGTATTGGAACTTATACGCTATGTCACAGCACAATGGAGGTTCTAATGGGTAAGTTCCGGCCTCCGGACGACCTCTGGACATTGACTGACGTACATCTAGCGCCGGTATGCGATTCCCTCCCGAGGTGAGTTACTCTGGCATCTGGGACAACCTTTGCTCGCCACTTACCTTGTTTCCCTTGCAGTCTGTCGATCCAGCAAATGCGGGTTTGCACCATGCCATATCATTCCTCATTCCGATCCAAGCTGCCAATCCTTGGATATCTCATGCCGATCTGTGGAGTAAGTATAGCTCGATCCTCGACCACGATGTGCGTGATCACAGCTGACCACGTTGTAGCCCTCGCTGGTACCACTGCAATCCAGGCTATGGGAGGTCCGCAAATTCCCTGGGAAGCAGGAAGGTCGGATTACGATAGCGCCGAAGCTGCCGAGGAGCACCGGGGTGTCGTCGGAGATAGGTGAGCTTGCACTAAACAGGTTGCGCAGACGAGGGAAGCTCATACAATGCGAGCGAATAGATTGCCGGACGGAGCATTGGGCGCCAGTCATGTTCGGGAAGTGTTTACACGAATGGGATTCTCAGATCGGGAGATCGTGGCCCTTTCCGGCGCTCATGCGTTAGGTGAGCTCGGAGCCGTGCGCTACTAGTGTAAATCTGACATAGGTTCTTACCAGGTCGATGTCACCGCGATCGAAGTGGATTCGATGGGTAAGCTGAGATGCTTGAAGTAGTGGCAGAAACCTAGCTGACAAGAAGAACAGACCTTGGGTGGTCAACCCGACTCGATTCTCGAACCAGTATTTCAAGCTCCTACTACGACCGATATGGAGACCTCGAGAATGGGACGGGCCGTTCCAGTGAGTCGCGTGTCGGTTGTTAGCTGTATCAAAGGCTAACAGCTGTGTTGCAGATATGAAGCTACCGTGGCTGGTACAAAGCTCATGATGCTGCCTACCGATGTAAGCTGACTCACAGTCCAAAGTGCCTCGCGAAGCTGACAACGTGCATTTGCTACTCCCCAGATGGCACTCGTGGAGGACCCTCAGTTCAAGCCTTGGGTGGAGAAGTATGCGGCCGACCAGGATCTGTTCTTCAAGGATTTCTCAATGGCTTTCGGCAAGCTCATCGGTGAGCTAGCTCCCAGCGCGTATACCGTGAGGACGACGCTAACACATGATTAACACGATTAGAACTAGGAGTGGATAGAGACGACACAGGCTTCGCAAAGCTTGTCAAAAAGTCTGCAGAAGAAGGAAAGCCGCTCGATCAGACTCAAAAGCCCGGAGGTGGTAGCTGTCCATTCGCAGGGACCGGTGCGAAGGGAAGATCTGCCGGCGGAGCGGGTGGTTGTCCGTTCTTGGCGATGAACAGGGAGGCGAAGTTGTAGTGCAGTCGATGAGGGTTTGGATTGTTGTAGATGTGAGATGAACGGTATATACTTGGAATGCCAAGTGCATGGGCACTGGACATGGGTCGAGCAAATATCACTGTTTCAGGGACATCTAAGTATCCCTCAATGAATTGCATCTTTTACAAGGCTCTGTATAATTTTTACGACCATTCATCACATGTTCAGAATTGCGACTACGATCATTCCTAGACCGCTCAACATCGAAACCCCTACGCGCATATCTTCCACCGTCTTCGGAGCTAAACTCGATTGCGATCCAGTATTTACAGCCGCACCATTCTGAACTCCTGCGTTCGAACTAGGTGACAGGTCACCCGTGGCGCTAGCTGTAGCAACAGCGAAGGCTGTAGCAGTGGCGGTCTCTGTCGAAGTGGACGAAGAGGTGTCTGTCGCGTTTGATTGTGTATTGTTCAACGAAGGAGGGACAAGGACTGTGTCGATGATCTAGTATGAGGAAAGGAAATCCACAAAACAAAGGAAGTCAGCAAAATGGCTTTGGTAGGAGGTGTTGGGACGTCGAAGCCAAGGGTCACAGTAATGGTGTACAGTACGCCTGTTAAGTCATAAAAAGATTTGAACAGGACCTACATGCATCACTCCGTTCTCCAACGTTATGTCACTCTGAAGTATCTTCGCCGTTGCCCTTGCCGTTGTATTACCATTACTTTCGTCAGATTGTTGATCGCCATCGGCATCGGCATCATCGTTTATAGCGAGGAGAGGGGTGATGCCATCCGTATCGAGGGAGATGGTGAGAGTTGCGCCGGAATCGAGGGTGAGGGTAAATGGTGCTGTAGACCAAGAGGGGGAGAAGAGGGTGTAATTGGTTGTGTACTGCAAGTTTGGCGGATCAGCTTGGTCTTTCATGTTGATCTTTTGGTCTGACTATAGTATGGAAGGAGGGGAGGAAGCTTCGATGCACCGACCCCTCGTTCATGAAGGAGAACATACTCATCATGACGCTGGACTATGAATTACGAATGGACATCATCACTCACATGACTCATCACGATCCCCTTCGCCATCTTCTCGTCGTTCATCATACCCCTCACTTCGTCAGACCACCCTTCATCAATAGGCACAAATATCGTGAATCCATTATCTGTGAGTTGTTCGAGTTTCGTGATTGTGTCGCTGCCAACTACATCGAGAGCTGAGGAGAAATTGGAGAAGCCGGGTCCGGAGGTCGTCAATGCTGTAGAGAGGTTAGGAGGGAAGGGCAGGACCTGGGGAGGGAAGTGGGATGAAGTTGTCAGCAATCGTCCGATATACCCTCATTAGGGTTCCGGTACGGAAATCCTGCGATCGGATCGCGGCTGGTGTACAGTACCTTGTCCAATGAGGTGATCGTTGTGCGGCAACCACACCGAGCTCTCTGGATAGTTGCTCACTCACCGTATCTATTGGTAACAACACGAGATTGTTCAACACCCCCCCACTTCCCCCATTTGTTACAGGACCAGACCAAGTCGTCCCATTCACCCACCAACCGTCGACTTGCAAACCACTTCCATCCCCATCTCCGCCCTTTATCAAAACTACAGCTTGGAAAGCCTGACTCTGAGATGTCGTATTGTTCATCTCATCTTTCGTACTTAACCAGGTTGAGGCGATCACACCTCCTCCGCCTCCTTGAAAGTCGATTGAGGAGGGATTCCAATCCCCTTGTAAGGTGTGTAACGATATCAAATCAACTAACCATTCCTCATTCCCCACCGCCGATAGAGCAGAGGAAGAGTTGGAGTGTGACGAGGACCATATACCTGCTGCTTGGAACGCAGCGTCGGTAGGTACCAAAATCGTATTTTTCTGTCCTGAAGTGTAGAGCGATTGGAGATATTCGTATCCGTTATCAGTCTCGGATAGAGCCACGACGAACTCTTCGAATGTGGTAAGACCGTTCCAGTATAAAGTGTCAATGAGGGAGATGAGGTATTCGGTGAGGTTCGCGTCGGGACAGGTCAGTTGATCATCTTGTGCGAGGGCGGGTGTCGATAACAGGAGTACGAGGGGTAGGAGAGATAGTAACCGGACGAAAGGGTAAGTGAGATCGCGCATCGCTTGAAGGGAATTGTCGATTTGTTCATATACAATGTGTAGCACAACTTGAGGTATAATCACTGTAGTGCAAATCAGTAGTCAATCTTGGTTATCAGACTTCATCCAGTCTAGCGGTCCTAAATGGATATCATCGTGCTGTTGAACAAGAGTCTTGGGACGGCGAAGTCGTCATTAGCTTTCCTAAGCTGGAGTTGTCAAAGATGAGGTGGCTACACAATCCTCAGGTGAACCCTCAGCATACAGAGAGGGGCAGGCATCCTCCATTGCCACAAAGGACGACGAGTATTATTGTCTCATATAGGTCTCATACGAGTCAATTAGTGAAAGGAACGATCCTTTGTGCAATGATACGGTAGGTCGTGACATCGCAAGTGAGTGCAGATATACCGAGAGTCAGTAACCGCGAAAGGTACGTCGCGATTACACGCGATATCCATAGATTGTGATTGCTGAGACGTCGAAGAGGCCGATGACAGTCAGTATGTCTGACCGAGCCATCGGAAGTATCTCCTAGAGCCTTGCTCTCGTGGCTGGCGAGCTGCTATCCGCGATGCAATGCGGCCACCTCCCCCCAGTAATTCCAGAATAACAGTCCCTCGATGAGAGTAGTATACACTGCATCGACCAACATCTCATGCCTGTTCTATCTTCCCTCGACGAGCGGTCTCTCCTCGTTTGCTATTCTATCCGAACTCAGCTCGGATCCACTTTCCAATCCTAGTCCTTCTTCTCTGATCATAGCTCTCTCAGCTTTCAAGTCGGCTTTGATCTGGTGGAGGTGGTCGAATACGCGTGATCGGAGAGCGGCGCCGAAGGGTGTAAGGTCTTTTGAACGTCTTGATAGCTGTACAGGGATGAAGAGCGGTTAGTGAAGTCCTTTACTTGGTGTATGATGATGATCAAACGGGAACACCATCCTTGTAGGGCAGTTGAAGAGGGATGCTTGCCGCGAACTCACCAATAACCCCTCGATCCCACCTGCCTTCTCTACATCTCTTATCCTTCTCATCTGCATCTTCACCCCTCTCAACTTGGGCAACGCACTCCCACTCGCTTCTCTCTCTAAAGGCACCAGACCTCCAAGAAGAGTGACGGGCCAATCTACTCTTGTCAAATTCGGTTTGAATGTACGTTTCGTCTTTTGGAGTGATTTCGGTTTGTTATTACCGCTTCGTGTGGGAGAGATGGGGAGGATGGCGGGGTTGGATCGACGTGCGAGCAAAGGGAAAGATGGGAGTCGGGATGCCATGGTGCCGGGTTTGCCTCAAGGACTGCTGGTTTCTGGTGTGTATGGTGGAAGAGGATGGGCTTTGTAATATGATAGCTTGTATGCTTGCTTGATCTATTATCACGCAGCGAATGGACGTCAACGCCAATGCATCGAAATCCGAAATCTCGAAGCATGGCTAGCGGAAGCAAATGTGCCACGGATAACCGCTGAAAACGCCGAAAGACAGAAAACTCCGACCCACCCAACGAAATCCATTCACCATGCCCAACCCACCCCCGCCGCATTCGCACCCTCTCTCCACCGCCCACACTGCTCACTACCACCCACACGCAGACCAACCACCACAAATTTGACTTGACGGTTGAATCCTTACTTGTCCTTCTTCTTTAACCTTCAAAAATTCGACCCCCTTTCCGGCCTGAATTAACAGCAAAACAAAATGTCCAAGCTTCAGGCATCAAGCGTGCGAGGGTCGATCAAGACTATGCTCGCTCAGTCTTCTCTCGAGCACCACAAGGAGGCTGGTGGTAAGAAGAGGAACTTTATCGAGACCATCGAGCTCCAGATCGGCTTGAAGAACTACGACCCCCAGAGGGACAAGCGATTCGTGAGTGGCCTTTTCCATCGTAGTGACAGAAAGATGGATGGAAGGATGGATTTCGCAAGGGGTTGTATAATGGATTAAAAAAGTCACTCTTGCTGATTGAACGTATTTATTACAGTCCGGTACCGTCAAGCTCCCCCACGTTCCCCGACCCAGGATGTCTCTTTGTATCTTGGCCGACGCGATGGACGTTGACCGGTGAGCTCACATCAAATATATATATACAAAAGGCACACATCTGACCCTTCCACTTAGTGCTAAGCAGCTCGACGAGGAGCTCCCCTTCATGACCGTTGAGGACTTGAAGAAGCTTAACAAGAACAAGAAGCTCGTTAAGAAGCTCGCACAGAAGTACGATGCTTTCCTTGCTTCTGAGGCTCTTATCAAGCAGATTCCTCGGTGAGTGCAACCTCTCATATTCACTATAGAGGTTGAAGTGATTGCTTACGCTCGTACCCTACTCTAGTTTACTCGGTCCCGGTCTTTCCAAGGCTGGTAAATTCCCCACCCCCGTCTCTCACTCCGAGGACCTTTCCCGAAAGGTCATCGAGGTTCGATCCACCATCAAGTTCCAGCTCAAGAAGGTTCTCTGTCTCGGTGTCGCCGTCGGCCACGTCAACATGGAGGAGGACCACATCATGCAGAACACCATGTTGTCCATCAACTTCTTGATCTCCCTCTTGAAGAAGCAGGTGCGTTTTTGGTGGTTTTGTTCAAGATCATCGCAGGTTGCTGACTATCTTTGGAATCTACAGTGGCAAAACATCCAGTCGCTTACCATCAAGACCACCATGGGCAAGCCTCAGCGAATCTTCTAAGCGCATTTCGTCGTATATATCATTTCACTGTTGTACTTTTCTTTTCTCTTGCGTCGTCGGTGATTGGAGGTTATGGTAGCAAAACAGGAGCATTCGCACGCTTATACCCAAGTCTTGTCAGAGCCCTTGATTGGGTTTTTCGGGGACCGAGGGGAGCCACCTTTCTTTTTGATCATTGATGATGAGGTTTTGAGAGGGGTCTGAGTGGATTATATGCATGGATGTGTTTTCCCAAATGTACATCGTCGTCCAGGCGTATCATATCCGTACACTTGCGCTGAAATATACATAAATAGTTAACAGTATCAGTAGTAACGTTTTGAGCCTAAGGTGGTTCCTGTAATCTCGGAGCCGAGATGCTATACTGTATGTATAAATATCTCGGCTAACTTGGTAAGTTGTTATAATTCCAGCAATCAATCCAAAATGTGCTCGTTCGAGTCGGTTAACCGGTCGTTCGGACGTATTAAAGTGACCTTTCGGTCCTATTCTGAGATGAGCTGAGTAAGCATCACCATCATCGCCAGCCACTCACTGTCGGTGTCAAGCTCGTCATCGCATCCAAGTGAGTCGAGTCAAATCGCCATATGTACGATGATGAGTCAGCTCTTGTCATCGTCGTCACATTAGCGGGTAATAAAGAATAACGAGAAATGACCGGGAGTAAAGATAAGGGGTTATCCAATGGTATCTGTTGTTGCACATGTCGATCAGGTTCATGGATCAAAAGGGTCTGGACCTTTTAACTTGTGACCTGTATATTTCACTGCTCTGTCACGGTCGACGTTTTGGTTGTTGTACTTGACTCGACTCTCACTTTGTACCATAAGTATCTTTCCATAATAATATATAGGGGAAAGAGAGGGTCTGTACTAAACACGAGCTCTTCCCACCATCTATCTGTATTTGTTTACAATAATCCAAAAGTTACTTTATCAAGAACGAGCTTACCGCAATTGTGTTCCGCTTTCTCATATCATCTCGTCCCGCCTAATCGAGTCGTTCTTAGCTCAGAGAGGCTCAGCCCGGTCGCTCGCTCGTCAATGTCACGTCGCTCAAGTTCACCCGCTACGAATCACAGAGGCGCAACACCCAACTCACCTCGAGGAAGAGGGTCTTCACCCCGACCACCTCCATCCTATGCTAGGTCGTCGCTTGACCGGAGTCCGTCTGTGAATCCGTTGATCCTGGATGAGAGACCGAGGGTTCCTCCGCCAATCTATTTGAGATCGAGTAGTCCTCAACCGCAATCTGCAAAAGGATTCTTGAAGATACATGTTCCAGCGTGGTACGTGTTCAGTCCCTCATATCTGTTGGCCTTCCGTTGGAGTCGAGCGCTGATACTTGTTCGCGAACGACGTAGGGGAGTAAACCTCGTACGACCACCTCGAACGCTCGAACTTCATCCTCTCGAACATGGCGGAGCGGAACGTGAACCCCCGTGCGAGGACACCGTGCTCTCTGGTGCTCTCGAGGTGATTATGAAAGAGAGAAGGAGAGTCCAAGCTATCTCTGTAGGTATACAGAGTGTGTGCAGGTTGTTCATGGGTCAGAGGGGATGGGAAGAGGATGGGATCTTTGAAAGAGGAGTAGAGGTGTTGAGTGGTGATGCGGAAGGGATATGGTTGGAGAAGGGTTCGCAATCGTGAGTATCACCATCTGTCTGTCAGCACGAATACTTCAGTCTGGACTGATTACCCCCATTCCCACCTACAGATTCAGCTTCTCCCTTCTTCTACCTGCCACACTCGCGACGACAGACTTTCACCAGTTCGGTCGTGTATCCTACATCCTCACAGCACGAGTCGAAGGTATACCCGCTTCCACATCATTTTCCTCCATATTCAAAGCGTCGTCGACACCGAACTTAAACCCTGATATCCCCAATGTGGGCGATTTCGAGCGAGTCATAGCTCGATCCGACAAGCTCGCCACGAGCAACAGTGGAGGTTTGGGTGCCAATCGAGCTGCCAACGCTTCGAGAGAAAGTGTACTTGGGTTGGGGAACATGTCGCTTGAAGATCCGAACGACGGAGCAAGTGCGATAGCCGTCGGAGAAGGTAGTCCTTCCTTGTCGGGATTGTATACGAGACGACAGTCGATGGACATTGGGACGAGTCCAAGAGTTCCACCCTTGTCGCTATCACCCTCAGAAGAGAACGACAGACAATCCGTTTCTTCCCCGAAAGACAGGACGGAAAAGAGCGGTTGGTTGAAAGGTGATTTGTCGGCTTCAAAACATATGATCGTACATGCCGTACCGAGCTCCTCGGGGGGTGTATCAACATTGGACTTGAGGAAAGAAGGGTTTGTGAATGGGATAGGTACTTGGCGTTTCAGTGCTACGTCAGATGTCGTGAGTGAACCCTCTCTTCCCATACGATGTGACAATCATGCTAACATTGCTTGTGCTTGTTTCAGTTCGGAATATCTTCCGTCATACTGCTATCTATCACGCTCCCCGCACCCTCACCCTCTGCCACCATCTTCCTAACCCGACTTGTCCTTGTTCAGAATTACAAAATCACCTCACCACGTACCCCCAATTCACCCCCCGTTGTGCCAGAGGCACCACGGAATCACGTTTTGTACCAAGTAGGACGACCGCACAAGCCAGGAGATAGATTTCCCGGCAGGAATATAGATTGTCTTTGGAGAGGACCGGAGGCGGGCGGGAATGGCAATATGGAGGAAGGGTGGAAGATCAGAGCAGTTGCGAGGATGCCGAATCACGACAAAATCCGACCGAGCACGAATGAGGGGTGAGTCGCAACTTCCTGTTTAGTCCGAAAGACATATCGAAGCTAACTCATCGCCTCCCCGCAACCGTGCGTAGCACTATCACTCCGATAAGAGTATGGCACGACCTCCTATTCCAGGTATTCTACTCGCTTGATCAAGAAGACGTGAGCGGGAAGAAGATCGACGGTCCAGGTGAACTGAGGATGATGTCGGTCAAAATGCCGATCCAGGTACCTTCGGTGAGCGTATTGTTTCATTTTGAGGTTGAGAGCTATAAGATAACCTAAAACAAATCGCCTTCTACCCCTTAGTGCTGTTGTACGTTGAACGCGCTAAGCTTGCCAACCTGTAAGTTATCTCTCGAGTCTGAAAATCCTTTTTCTATGCTGAATGGGTTTCCCACCTTGTTACGTTACAGACGAGACGGCCCACCGATCACCACAAGAGGATATCGACGCCATTCTCTCCTCTCCAGTGACTAGCAAACAGTGTATGTGCGGAGCAACATTCGCAGAACTCGGCGAAGCTGCCATGAAGCGGTTACAGGTCGCTGAGCAGGATGAGTTGGAATGTACCATGCGAGGTAGGGCGAATGAGGCTGCGGCGGCGGCGGGGAGTAAAGAGGAAGAGGCCGCGAGGGAGAGGGATAGGCCGAGTGAGGATTAGACTGTATCCGCTACGACTGTGGTCAGACTACGATAGCCAGTTGGATTGTGGACCTCAAATATACTATCATTATAGTCCATGTGTGATAGAGCTTGCTGCTTCCATACCTAGCTCTTTGTTGCGCATCAATGCATACCTTTACATGTACTCTATCGTACTTCGTAAAGTATCCTCCCCACACCAAATTCCCGCTCCTAAGCGCTGGGACTAGCCCCGCTTCCGCTCCCAACTCGAGGCTTGACCACAGGCTCCCATGCTCTAACCTTGGGAGCGGTAGTGGAGTATGGCTTGTAAGCTCCTCTGGTACCGGTCATGTTCTCGACGAATGGCTGTGGTGGGGGAAAGAATATAGATTAGTACTACTCGTTCAAACGCCATTCCGCCCGCATGGTCAAGTAGCACCCAGCACCCCTTCCGTCGTCGTCCGAGGGAAGCATCCTTGATAAGATCGTCGACCATCCTATTCCCCTTTCAGGATACTCCTTCCAATCTCGCATCGGTCCTCAGATCCTAAATTGCTCCAACAATTCACATCACCTCCTCCTATCCTGCGTACTATCCACAACGCAGACGCGAACACAACCCTGGTCCGAATGTCATAAAGAACATTGCCCACTCACAGCCTTCCAAGTAGGTGTCCACTGCTTCACGATCGGGTCTTCGCTAGGAGGCAAGTGTCGGATGTGTGATAACCAAGAGTGCCACTCGGGAGGTACTTGAGAAGCGTTGAAGTCGTCTTGGGAGAAGTCGATCTGTGAGCGACGAGCGGAGCGAGTTGTGAAGATTGTGCGTGGGGAAAAGAGGAGGCGAGTATGAGCAGAGGGGTAGGAGGGGTGAGAGGGGCGACGGGTCAAATGGACGAGGGGAGTAAGTGAGAAAGAGGAGGGATGAACAACAGATCAGTTTTACTATTATCATCAAAAGGAAAAACTGAGGGGAAGTAACATACCCATCGATGTCGACCTAATCAGATCAAAGCGAAATCAGTCAGCTCAAGGTTCATTCCAGTGACACAATGTCCCCATTCTAATTCAACGCCTTCCCCTTCTCCTTCCCCCATCCCCTGGCCTTGGAGTCGGAGCAGGACCGCATTCCTTGTTGCCCTTGTTCTCCGCCTTTCCACCTTTTTTTGTCTACCCGCTTGCACTCATCGATTCGGCATGTCGCACTCACCTGGGATCTCCTCGTTGGGGTTCAAGTTCTCGAAATATCTGTTGCCAAATTGATCGGTTCCCACATGTCTTCCAAACTTGGCATCACCAATGTACCTATTGACATTCGTTTAGAACAGCGTTAGCCTCAGTCAAATAATACAAATTGGCATATCGCCATCCCATCGCATCTCATGGGCTGGACAAATGACTATTTGGAACATGATCCGAGATGGACATGTCGAGAGGTACATGTTGACAAGACTCACGTCATTGATCTAAACCATTCTTTGAACCCCGCCTGTCTGATATTCTTGATCGTTCGAGCTAATGACATCTTGAGTGAGGTTGATTTGAATGAAAGATGATTTAAGAAACTATCGAAACGTAGCCTTTAAGTGAAGCAAGCAACAACATGCGAATGGTTGTAACGAATCACTCGCTCGCTCGCTCGTTCGCTCGCGGTTACAAGGACAGTCCCTCAGTTCCCAGTTCGGAATTAAATTTCAACCAATCCAAAAGTGGCGATTGGCTCATTACACCACATCACAGTATATACATGTACGCTCACATCTCATGCATGATCTCGCTTCCTTTCCTCCCTTCTATAAGACATGTGAGTTACCAGAAATCGACACTGGGTATAGAAGAGAAAACCATGGAAAAGCAAAGCAAAACAAGGCAAAGTGATATGTTCTACAATTACATCCCTATCTCTACCCACCCTCACAAATCCAAACGCACATCTTCGAGTTACACGTTATACGCCATACCAGACCAAATAGTAAGATGGTAACTTATTCATCGAATTCATTTCCTAGGGGAAATTGGGTGATCAAATTTCGGTCCGGGAACAGGAGGACCCGGGGCAGTTGTCACAGCAGCTATGAACGAAACAAAAGGCCAATATGAGCAGCTGGACTTGCTCACTAGGCAGATGAAAAGGTGAATTTACGAGGGGAGGCGCTAATGGAGGTGTCACCAGCAGTGCTGGCACTCGACGAAGCAACGGTAGCGCTTCTTGATTTGGTCGGTGAAGCAGCTGCTGAACCACTCGAGGCGCCTGAAGCCTTGCGTTGAGGTGTAGAGCTAGGAGCATAGTCGAGCGGGTTTTTGTCGCCAAAGATCCATTTTCTAACCTTTTCCTCCATCTCGTTGGGATCTTTAGGAAGGCTATTTGAGACAACAGCGGGTTCAGCTCCGTCCTCGTCTACCTTTTAGGCAATCTGTCATCGTCACTCACGTATCCACGTCAATCTTCGGCATCCACTTGTCCCCCGCAACATGCTGGAAATATCTCGAAGGAGGAGGTCCCTCTCCCGACGCCTCCCGCTTCCTCACCAAGTCTCGTTGGTGATCCTCTACCGCTGACTTCGCATCCGTAGCTCCATACATGTCACCCGTCTTGATCGCATCTGTTAATTTGGTCCACAATCTGGCCGAGTCAGGGCAATCAGCTTTTGTTGCGGAACTTGCTAGCAATCGTAAAACTCACCTCCGTGACTCGTATTCGTCCTGCTCAGACTCTGGCAACACAACTTTTGGTGCAATTTTCGCTCTCGCAGGGTCGAACAACACTCTCTTCTCCTTCGTCTTCTTGTCCGTGAATTCGATGGCTGAACTCCAATGACCGCTGATGTCTCCAACGTCTGTCTTTCCGGGTCCGGTAACCTTTCCGCTGATGACATTGTATCCTCCAGAGATCCAGCCCTATCATTGGAGATGACTTTAGCAAAAACCCAAGCTATGGAAGACAGACGGGACTCACCTTGGCCTTGAAGTCCACGTCACAGTGATGATCGGTAGCATCACAGCTGATAGTTGATAGGTCACAGAGCTCGAGCAGCATTTTTCCGAAAAGTATACCCCGGGCGTATGTGTTCGGCATCTGACGGGTCGGTCAGCTCAGACAGTCGTTGTATCAACGGAGACTCGACTCACCGAGATAGAGTACTCTCCGTCCTCTGGTCTGTTCAGTAATCTAATACGGTCTTCACCTTCCATGATTGTCGCAGCACTGTTACCCAGGAATTTACTCTGCACGCGGGTTCAATATGAGCTACTGCGTCCTCGACTCGCAAACTGTTACTTACCTTTGGTTTCAGCTCTCCAGTGATGAGTAGACCGTTCTTAGGGCTGACATAGAAGAAGGCAGACACAGGCTGACAATGGGCAGATTTGTCAGCTGAGCCAATTTGGTTTACCGTGAGAGCCAACGAGAAACTTACAGGGTGATGGGAGACCTGCTCCGCTACGTAGAAACCTTCTGATCCATCTGGGTAGACATATGTACACCGGAAGAACTCTCCGAGAACGGGGTTATACCTAATAGTGGTGTAAGCTGACCATTCGGCTCAACATATACGGCATCGCTTACGGTTTCTTAACACTAAAGAATCGAATGGACGTCAGCTATGTCTTTCAGTGGGAGGAAAAACGCCGTACTCACCCCTTTGGCTTAATGTGCCATCCACTGAGGTAGTATGTCATGACTTTGATGAATCTGTCTTTGGGGTCCGCCTCGTCCGCAACACTGTGAAAGAGAGCTGATATCAGCTTCACGTTGGTGTAAAATCCCCCCCTCATATAGAGCGAAGGTTAGACAGTCTCTTGTATAGGAAGATTGCACTCACCCAAAAATAAGCTCGGGATGGGAGAAGAAATCCGTGATTCTTTCCAACAAACTTCTAGGCTCGAGGACGAAGGTAGGGAGGGCAATCTTTGAAAGATCCATACCGGGACGTACTGTGAACAAAGCGAGTAGGCAAGGTCAGCAGAGGCTTGAGATATAAAGTCTACGTGTGGATGTGGTTCCTGTGTCTGATCCTCCACTCCACTCCCTTGCCGCTCGGCTTGTTGCTTCCCAGCGCCTGGTGCTCCATTTCGTCGTCTACTCTCTGAGATCATATCCCTCTAGGTTTGTCCCCTTCATCTGTCCAAGCACCGTGTTCTCCACCCATAGCGAATACAGCCGCCTAGGTAGAAAAACTTGAACCCCTCAAATTCACTCACATTGCGAGATCAATGCTCCCAAGATATTCCCTTCCTCCTTATCCAATGTCGAGGTGTCATTCGGATCCCCATCATCGATCTGTGTCTCTCCATCTTTACCATGTCCAGTGATAGACGAGGCGTTTGACGTTCGACGTGATTTGGAACCTCTATCGAGGGACAATGATCCCATTCCTTGTGATAAAAGACCCATTGTGAGTATGAGTTAAGGGGGAGTCGTAGGCGGCGGTGGTGGAAGTATGAGATACGATAGTTTCGTTGAAGTCAGGATTAGCTAAGCTGGCAGTAGTCGTTGTTCAAACTCCGTTCGTTGTCGTTGTTGGTGAGAACCTCGGGCACCGAAATCGTGCCCGAAATACGAGTCGAGGTAAATGATTCAGGGGCGTTGTCGGCGTCTCCGCTAAATGTTGGTCCAACGCTTGCGTAAAGATTCGGGTCGACAACAATTGAGATTGAGGTTGGAGCGATAAGTCAAGCAGAATGTGAGGATGGTGAAATCAAATGTGAAAGTATATTGGCGACAACGACAAGGACAAGGACGACGACGTTGTTGAATGTGGATGGGATGGATGCGAGTCGCAGTATCAGATGAATGAGTGCAAGCGACTTTAGCTCTGTTACGATATATACGCGTCATCTCAATCACCATCCCATCCCATATTATGGCCGCCGAACACTCCTCACCACCTAACTCTTTTACGTAAAAAAGGTACATCCCACATCTCCGCGCCAAGCTTCCGGGATCGTCCCATGCAAGACCAAGAAAGAGCGCTTGGCCAAAGCACTAAGATATATGCATGGTCACCCTGCACTAAAGAGCACGTTTCATCCTCCTCTGGCTTGGATATTTTCACGCTTATTCTATTCATAAGGAGATACACTTGATATTCAGCTACACTCCGCTTGTCTACCATCCGCCATCACTAGCACCGGCAGGATGACTCCTGTCGCTGCTTGCAGAGCTGATCATGCGTGGCGTCTCTTCACCTCCTCTGTGCAAAGACGAGAGAGGCAAGACCGACTCGTCCTGGATCGATTTCTTGAGGTACACCTCGTCACCCTGCATCATAAGAGTCAGCTGTGTACATGACTGTACAAGCCTGGGAACTCCTAACTCACCTCAAGAGGGGTGGTAGAGAACGAGAGACCCTTGTCAAAGTGCTTTGAGAAGCATTGTCTGGCAAGCTCGTAATCGATATGAGAAGACAGTTTCTTCCTCGGTTGCACAGTCAAACTGTGTCTCTATAAAATCGAAAAACGATCCCATCAGCTTGATCTCGGTGTGTACGATGAGCTAGCTTACCGCATCGACGTTGCTGTCCAAGACAGCCGGACTGTGCGCTCCTTCACTGATGGACAGTCTGATCGAGAAATCCTTCTGTCCTCGCGTGGAGGCGTTGCCAGATGACTTCTCCCACAATTCGATGGTACAATGCGAGCAATAGTCCAACTCGGGGATCCGCACATTCGTGAACGGCAGTCCAGACGCGAGCAGGAGATGCACGAATGTCGTAATATGGGATTCTTTCCTGTAGATGTACAAGGCTTGTCAGCGATTGTACAGGCCCAGAGGAACAACCACTCACGTGAAATAGAAACAAGCCAAAGACTTTCCGGTCGTCTTCGCCTCGTCCAGATCTTCCCATACTTTCCGCAACAATGGCAGACTCGTGAGCATTCCAATGTCCTCTTTCTCTTCTGCGTCGAAACCATACTCTTGAGGTGCGACTAGGTCGAACAAAGCCTTGGCGCGAGCATAAAGATCATGCAGTCCTAACCATTGAGCGATGTCAGCTAAGCTCCGTGTTTATAAGAAGAACAGCGTGTAGCTTACGTCGATCTTGATGCTCGGCTCCTGCTTTGCTCTTCTGGCCTTTACCCTCAGGGTCAAAGACTGCAAACAAGAAAGTCCGGTTGTGCAAACTATCGTACTTGATCTATACGATTTGATAATTCAGCTGAAGGCCTCATCAGTTTCGAAAGACAGCAGCTTACACTATCGTAAAGTTCTGATACCTGTTCTGAAGTCAGCGCGCATTCCTCACTTGCAATGAACGAGCTCTGGACTTACTCTTGAGGGATCAAACTTCTCCTGCTTGACTCCTACCCAGTCCTCAAAGATCTTCTCCCATCTCTCCCTGAACAACCAGGGGCTGTCTCCGCTACACCACCTTTGTTGCGGGATCTTCTCCACGTTCCCATTCTCATAGTTGCTTCGCATAATACCACGGAGTTCAGTGAGTTGCTCGATCACCTCCTACAAGAGGACTGATGGGTCAAATTGCATTCTCGGTGATGGTCTCCAAAGAGGCTGCGTGACGTACCTTGACAACCTCAACTGGTTCCTTCTTGAACGACTTGGGCCAAGCAAGATCGGGTCGTTTTTCAGTTTCACCAGTTCGCAGCAAAATCTATGGAAAGGCGGAACCAACATCAGCTTGATCGCCACGTCAATTCGCTGGATACCTCAAACCCACCTTAAGCTTCTTCTTCGCCTCTGTCATCTTCTCCTTTCCAGCATTGTTGTCGTCCAATAGATCTCGCCTCTGAATCAGATGACTGATCTGAGGACATGCCTCGGGCGGGTTCCTTGAATTTGCGATGCTCGAGGCGGAAGATTGGGAAGAACCGCCGCCTTCGACACCCAGAAGCGCGTGGGCGAAGATTTGCGCCGTATTCTGGGGGTGGAATCCGTCAGCATCATCTAACGAAATAGAGTGGAGGAAGCAGGACGCACGATGACTCTACGTTCTGAAGACGTGTAGATCTTGACGTTGTTCAGGACATCCTTGTCTGCGAGGTCGTCAGTGGCGGTGCTACCATACGAAGCATATCAACGTACTCATAATCATAATATCCTACAATAAGCGGTTTGTCAGCTGTACACTCTCATCAAAGCAGGAGACTCTCAGCTCACCTTCTTGAACGCGTCTCCCAGATCTCTCGACTGATATCGAGAGGAGTGGGTGCTCTCACCACCCCATTTGACGACGAGTTGCATCTTCTCCAATCCTTCTGGAATATCAGGATCGTGTTCGGCAAGTGCGTGGCCGTTCATCTCCGGGGTCTTCGGTTCTTTGACTTCATCGACAGCCATGGCGTCTGCGGAGGGTGTGACTCCATCTGCGAGGTCGCTAGTCACTTCGTTCACCGAAGCACCCCTCTTGAGCCAATCGTTGACCTTCTTCCTGCCCTCGGTCTCGGTGAGTTCGTCCTCTTCGTCCGAACCCTTCTTTTCCTTCTTCTCTTTCTTCTCCTTATCCCCCTTTTCCCCCTTCTTCTTAGCGAAACTTGGCTTCAGCTGCGCCTTCGTCCCAGCCATCGACATCTTTTTGCCCAAAGCTTCTTGAATCTGCGACAATTTCGTAAGCACCTCTTGGGTGATGCCGGGAGTTTTAGCGGATTCTTCAGCCGCTGCAAGGATGAACTGCAATTGTCGGGTGTCTCGCAGAATAATCTCTTCTCGATGACCTCGGAGCAAACGGAGGAACGGTTGCGACCATGGTTCGTGAGCAGGGAAGGAGAACTACGACAGGGTAACCGGTTATCGACGCCCTCGCAGACAATCAAAGGCTTGTGAACCTACCTTGAGCTTCATCTTGGGTGTACGGTCCGCATGACGCAAGACTGTGATAGTCGCTCGGAGAGTGCTTGTCGTGGAACCGCTTCCTTGGTCACTCTGAGAGACGGCAGGAGGTAATCCTGATTGAAGGCCTTGCATCTTACGTTCTCGAGCCAGCTGGCAGACGCCCGAAAGGATCTCAGCGGCTTTGTCTGTAGAGGGAAGTCATCAGCTTCTTTCCCGTCAACATAAGCCGATAGATTCCTGTACCGTAATAAGCCTGTAGTCTGTGATCAGCAATGAGACTACATTAGGTGTATGTGCACATACCTGATTACCCTTGACGAAACTCCAACCATTCACATCAATCACCATACTCTTCGATTTCCCTTCACATCTCAGCAGGTCGAAACCACAAACCCGTTGTCCAAACGCTTCAACAACATCTCGAGCATATTGTGTCTCCGCTTCGGTCAGGGGTGTTATGAACCGGGTTTCTTTACCGTCTGCATTTCGTCGGACTAAACCGTCAACCACAGGTGATTTTCGAGTCTCGGCGTGGGAGAAGGTGGATCCGACGGTGTACACTTTGATGTCCTCGGCTGAGTAAAGGTCACAACAATCAGCCAGGCAAAGCCATAAGCAACAAGAAGCGCAGCGCACCGTTATCGACGTTGATAAATTCTTCGTAGATGTAAGAGCCGATAGTCCGGGGGTGGTATAAGTTCGGGTCAAACTCGCTTGACTTGTTTCCGACCTACCGGATGGCATGATTCAGTTGAGAAGTCTTACGCTTGGCTGAAAGTATCGGCACTCACCTTCCTAAACAACCTTCGTCCTCCACCACCACGGTAGTAGATGTAAACATTATGATCTTCGCCATCTACCGGTTTCTCCACAAACGGCTTCTCCACCACCTGTCCGGCAACGATGATCGCATCCCCATCTTCTCTTAAAATCACTTCCCTATCTCTCGGCACGATCTCTTTCCTACTCTTCCCTGCCCATCGCTCAGGGACAACAACACTCCCCCACTCTTCCTCATCTTTCGCCTTGGGACCAGGTAAGACTAGTCCCAGATCTCGCCGAACTTTTCTTCGTAAGACGCGAGGGACGTGAGGTCCTCCGTCTCGAGAGACTTCGGCTCTTCGAGGTGTGGGGACTCCGACATGATCGAGAATGGCAAGTACGAGTCGACGATCCCAAAGTAGGGATTGCATAGAGAGCGAATTTATAGAGATCGGTGGTGTACGGTTAGGCAGTTGGGTGTAAGAGATCGCCTTGGGAAGAGGGAAATCGGTGGAGAAGAACGAAATGAGAACGTCGACGGGTGGCCAGTGTGAGATGTCTACGCAATAATCATTGATTACGATCAGCATTCAACTGCTTTGTCGGTGTCTTGACAACCCCACTCACCCTCTTCAAGAATGACGACATCTCCAAAGATCTTCACATCGACTCCTCCCTTCTCGATATCCACCAATCTCGTGAGGATCTCTCGCATCGCCTTACTTCGCGCTTTCACATCCATCGCACATACACCCAGTACCACTGGGGGCTGTTTTGGAGCGAGCGATGGTGAAAGGTTAGACGCTGTCGAAGGCGAAGCGGGTCTCTTGAAGGAAAAGTCATTGGTCGTTGGGAGAAACTTGCCGGCCGAAGGTGACCGGGGCGGTGGTGGTGGTGGTGGGGGCATGGACATGGTAGAGATGACTACTATATATACACAAATTCGGGTGATAGGGTAGGAACCTGGGATAGGAAGAGTAGCAAGAAGAATTAGAGAGAGCTACTCGTATCTTTCATCTTGTTATGGGTGACGGCTGAAAATCGGTGCCCCACAAACAAGTGGTCACGAACGTTTTCTCCGAGCTTGCTATTGATTTGCAGTCTCAGATGTGTGTATATCACGCATGCATCACATCCGTCAGACTCCAAACGACATGGTGATACACAGTCTGGCTTCCGCTTTGTCACAAGGTGTGGACCAAGTGCTACGCTCCGACGAGACATGTTTGGAAGTCGCGAGCGAAGCGGAGAAGGTCGCAAGGTATTTAGCTCATAATCTTGACGAAAGGTGAGTACGTCAATTTGGTATCTGCCAAAAGGAACAACACGACTGATGCGGTCCTGCTCCGCGACATTAGGGAGGAACTTGTAGATCTAGAGGACGATGTGACGATCTTCACCTCCCTTTCACCATTCTGGACCTCACTCGCCAGATCATTCGAGCCAAACCCAACAACAAGCTCAAGCTCAAGAGCTAGCGCATCCGAGGACTCGAGGATATCACTCGCCTTGGCTCTGGGAAAGCTGGAGAGAAATCTCGTAGCTGGCTTACAACTATTTCAGGAGGAAGCTGTGTGAGTGTGCATCAGATAGTAGTGCTAAGGCTGCTAGAGTTCCGAATCTGATATCCGTTCACCTGAAGTAAGCATGAAGCGGCTATTCGAGGTTTGATATTCAACATCACCACGTTTGTGAGGATCGAGGACAAACGATGTAGGTCGACAACCATTCACTTGAATGTTTAGTACTAATATCCAGTCCATAATCAGTCTTTACCCTCCAATCTGTCCTCACCCAGCTGCTGTCAAACATCATCTCCCCCTCATCACCTGCTCCTGGCGCCGACAAACTCACGGACCAATACCTCCGTCTCTACCTCTCCGGACAGAGGGAGGACGACGTCATCATGTGAGTACCTAAGGTCGGTCCAACAGCAGATATGGCTTAGCTGACCGCGTCCGTTTGTTCACCCTATGTCAGACGATTACTAGATTCGCGAGACGTCAAGACCAATCATGCGACATTACATCTGCTCAACAATGCTATCAGAGGAAGTCGGTCCCGTCTGTGAGCTGTCCATCCCTTCAATGCTATCGTCACTCTACGTTCTACAAGCTGATCGGTTTTGGTACCTTATCAGAGAGCTTTTGCTACTAGAGCCGGGTGTGAGATGGTGTGCAAAGATCCTTGGTAGAATGGATGATTGGGTCGAGAACCACGACGGATTGTTCGAGCTTGGGTAAGCCGCCCGTCTCCTGCCGTTTTTGTAACTTTTGTGCAGAGAGCCACACCGCTGACAAGCTTCTTGATGGCTCCCAGTGCATCCATTTTCAACACGTTCATATCCCAGTCACTTCATCCTCGGCTATTTGCTCTCCTCTCAACACCATCCGAGCCCCTTACGCCTAACCAAACTGTCCTCCTCAAAGTGCTTGACTCGCATATCTCCTCGACCAGCACCGAAACCTCAATTCCACTACTTACGTCAGGACCACCTACGGATGCGTTTCTCCTTCCTCTCTTCCACACGTTATCCACTTATGCACAATTTTCAATCGCGCAGGGTGTCGATGATCCGCGCTTACCGAAAGTCTTCGAAGGTCTCATCCTTCTCTCCGAGGGCTTGAGCAGTATGGGTTTGACGTTGCAGGCGAGAAAAGATCGAGGCGAGAATATAGCCAAGAAGAGTGAGGAGGATGAGATGGTGGGGTTGATGACGGACGGGGATAGTGAGAAAGGGCTAGTGAAGCCTATCGTGGGTGAGTCAAACCTCTACACTGCCCCGTGCTTTACCTCCCACGTATGTTTACTTACTATGACCTGCCCTCTTCACGCTCCCGTTCACCTGCGATGTAGAGCTCCTCAAGTCACTCAACACCTTCTTCCCCCGCCTCAATCCTCGAACCCAACCGTCCGAATCATCCCCTCCTGAACACCTCCGACCATTCTCCAACCTAAAGCGTAATCTCGTGCAACTATTAGGTATATTATGCTACGACGATATCTCGGTCGGGGATCAAATCAGAGAGTACGGTGGGGTTGAGCTAGTGTTGAGCATGACCGAGATTGATGAGAGTAATCCTTGTAAGTGGCGTCGAATTGCATCAGACCTACACAGGGGGCTTCTTTTATAGTGTGAAACCCGGCACTGCTGGGACGGATCCTGGATACTTCTTCACTATCACATACGGCATTTGAACCACACTCGGGTTCGAGCTGACATATATCGCGTTTAGATCTCCGAGAACACGCGCTGTTCTGTGTGCGGAATCTTATGCTCAACAACCCTTCCAATCAAGCGATCATCAAACAAATGGATCCTGTCGGTGTCCTTTCCGATACAGGGGAGGTATTACCCCTTCCTGAAAAGATGAAACGGAAGCCGGAGAGCGGGTAATTTACAGGGAGTGTCCGAGCTCAATATATTGTAGATGTATTGGTACGTCTATTTCAAGATGGTAAACGTCAGTGAATTAGACGCGTAGCAACCTTCCATCTGTTGTATGTCCGATCAGCCAACGGAGATCAGCCAAGGGAAAGCTCTGCGCAGATTGATCAGACTCATGCGCTGGGAGAGCCTAATCTGCTCTGCTTTACAACGTTTCAAACCAACGCCTTACAAATCTAGTTCAAATCGGAGTAAACACGCATTGATCGTCGATCGTTGTCCTCGGAGCATTTCCATCGTCCCTACTTGCGTGTGTGTGTGCCCACACAGCGCCACACTCAATGACCCTGCACCGATCATCGAGGTGGTCCGTGCGCGATGGATCAATGTCAGATTGTAGGATTTCATCTACGGCCATAGAACCTAGAAAACGCCGCATCCCGTCTGATCTGCGCAGCCGGGTATCGCTCGGTTAGTACCAAGGTGGGGGACCACTTGGGAATCCCGGGTGCTGTAGTTTTTGCTTACTGCATCTTTTGAGTTGTGAGGGCAAGTTGAGAAAACGGCTTTTTGAGATGCTACAAGGAAGGAAGGAAGGAAGGATTGATGATCGTCAAGAAGAAGCTGAAACACTTGTCGGAGGGATTTCTGTCTGTGTGTGTGTGTGCGTTGTGTGGCGTCGGAGGGTTTAGTTCGCACAAACCACCTTTGTTAGATTGATCCGGATCTCCGGCGCTCGTCTGTGCTATCTTGACTTTTCTATTTTTGGGTGTTATGTGTCGTACGCTTTTGCATTTGCGGTAATATGAGTGTGCTTGGAGCTGACAAGCACGAGCAAAGGAGATGGAAGTGATCCTGTTGCGGATTCCAAGTGACTCTCATTCATGTCCAGTTAGTTCTGTGCCACACCAAAATCAAGTTGCAGAACTCAAAGTTGAATCTGCGCTAGCTCAGCTGTCATATGTTCAAAGTCATGAAAGAGAGGGAGGGTGCTAAGATCCGTGACATTTCGTTATGATCATAATTCAACAACAAAACTAATTACACAATGTCCATCATCCCCTGTGCTTGCGCATGTATCCATCCCAACCCAACCCACCTTACTCGCTCCCCTCTTCTAATCCCGTGAGGAAGTTCAACCACTCCTTCTTCGTAATAACACCTTGGAAAACTCCTCTTGCGTTGGTCACTAGAATCTGTCTGACACCTAATTTCACAAAGAGTTGCTGGACAAGTTCGAGTGGGGAATGTATCTGAACAGTTATGGGTGCCTAAGTCGACGTATCAGCCAAACCGCCCAATCATCACGGGGATCACTGTGAAAAGGCAAGAAGTATATAGCCACTCACCCTATCGATGTACCGACTCAGATCGTACGGACTCCATCCGCCATCGACATAGCTATCTGCGAAACTGAAGATTGACATTGCGCTACTTCGAGTTCGCATATGCGTCTCCGCGTCATCAGGCATCAAGTTGAGAGTTGCATCAGGTTCGTCCGACAATTCGGCTGTTATTTGAATCAGAGAAACACATCAGCAACGTCTTGCCGGTCATATCTTGACAACAGTTGTTGTATCCGGCACTCACCTAGGGCATGCTCCAACTCGTTCATTCCCAGAAACCCTACGATCCTCAGACAACTTCGCTCTCCCATTCCACCCGCTGTCGTCGCCGTCTGTTCCTTCACCAACACGGGAAATCCACTATCCGCCATGCCCAATCTGACGAGCTCGAGGAGTTTCCCAGTTAGAGAACGTACGGTATGTTGTTTGTCGGCTCGGAGGATGGGAACGGATCGATCGGCTATTGTAGCCGCGCGTCGGGACCCCCAGAGGTATTCGTGTTTCGCGTCGAGGTAGGGGAGTTGGTTCAGACTGCGACAAGGATGACGATCAGTTCTTCTCATCCATGATGCAGTCGGATATGCAGAATCATACTTACTCGATGACCAGATCATATATTCCTTTCTTTTCCAACGCGTCTGCCACGGTCTTTGCCACCAACACTCCCAACATGACAGGTACGACGTAGTTGAGCGTCGAAGTCAGCTCGAACATGATAACTGCGAGCGAGACGGTGGTCCTCGTGACTCCTGCAAGGGTAGCAGCAGCTCCAACCTAATACCGGACTTATGTTACCTTCCATTCCTCAGCTTGGAAGGACCAATGAACGTACCATAGCATAAAGACCTGGGACTACACAGTCTGTATCCTTGCACACATCGAAGATTGGAAGACTAGGATACGAGTATTCGAGGTATTCCATAGCGTGACCGACGATCCTGCCGAAGCAAGCACCAACCGCAAGAGAAGGTATGAAGATGCCCGCTGAACAGATATCAGCCAGCCCTCGGACTGGGCCGCTAGCAGAGAGATTGGGCACTCACCTGGAACTTTGATTCCAAATGTGACGATCGTCAAACACCCTTTGATAAGCAAAGCCATGCCGACCTCCCAGATGACAGCCGCGAGCTGATGAGGGTGGTCGACGCAAAGACTGCTCGATGAAGAGGGTTTACATTCCTCGAACAGCTGAGGTGGGTTCAACTTGTCAGCTGAGGTCCAACTAAGAAGAGCGGTAGACGACTGACACTAGCGACAAGTTCGGTACCTCCCATCCGGGTGTAAGGGTTCAGAAACGAGACGACAGCGGTGATGAGCGTCACCTGCATCACAAAGGAATCAGTGTAGTCTTCGAAGCTGCTGTCGAGTCGGATAAACGCACCAAAGCCACCTCCAAGATGGGATGATGTTTCAACCACGTCCCATTCCGCACATTCTTGCTCCAAATGATATTGAGTCGAGCAAAAACGGCGCCGTACAGACCCTGCACCGATCAAACACCCGATCAGCTATATTCCTGCCCTCAAAAGCAGTGAGAGATAATCGAACTTACGCCGAACACGCCAAGACCAATGAAGATAAGATATTCCCAGTAGTGATACTCCTTCGTGTACGAAACAGCGAACTGCACGTCGGACATCCCAGCGTAAGCTATTCTTCTGCCAGTCCAAGCCCAGGTTAGCTTACCAAGACTAAGCTCCCATTGCCGAACGGGTTTAGCGTCTTGAGCGTGATCGCCGCGACCGCAGCACACCAGAAACTGTTAAATCTTGTCAGATATAGCTCCTCTTCTCATCGCGATCTGCGGCTCACCTCCTCCACATGACTTTGGGCGGAAAGTAGTACGATACTTCCTCCAAGGAGAAGAGCACACCTCCGACGGGGGCTCCGAATGCAACCTGCACAGTCGTAACGCTCAGCCTCGCGTCCGACGAAGACATTAATAGGACTCACCGCCACTCCAGCTGCACAAGCCGCTGACAACACCTCTCTTCGTTTGGCTGACAAGGGGACTCGTTAGCCGGAACTCAATACTGTTGAGGACCGATCTACACCCACCTTCATTACACTCGAATTTTAGGAACATCCTCGACACGATATTGCCCACACACGAGCTAATATGGACCAAGGGTCCTTCCTTGCCCAATGACAGACCTGAGGCTACGCTGAGAGCCAATCCTGCGCTTTTGGTGATCAAAGTCCATCCGCCCAAATAACCGTGGATAACGAAACCGCTCAGAATGGTTTTGATTTCCGGTATACCGGACCCCGCTGCATAATACATGACTTTTCGAGGCGGCTCGATAGTTGGAAACGCTTCCGTGAGAGGGGTGATAGGTTCGTTGGCTATGCTGTCTAGAAGTGGTTGTCGTTCGTTGTCACCTGCGGATGGACGAGAGGACGGTTTCGATGGTGTAGAAGCTGGCTTGGGCTCAGCAAGTGGCGTGAGGAATGTGGAGTCTTTCGAAGTGGTGTGGTGCAGTGACGAAGATAGATAGACAGTCATGCAAGCGGCAAGCGTGGCAAGAGCGAGCTACCCACAAAACGTCAGCAGGTTGTTCATGAACGGATGTCCGAACGTATTGCGCACTTACCGCTACAACGGCATAAGCTATGAATTCCGGTCCACCCCACACCCAAGCTCCTTGTGCACCTCCTTTCTCATGAGGATCGAAAAACTCTCCCCATTCCACCCAGTCCCCACACACTTCCTCTTCTCCCCCTCCCATCGGTGCACGATGGTGCGGCGCGCAACAGAACCGTTTTGCTGTCCCCCAAGACGTAGAGCAGAACCCTTCTTTCAGATCAAAAAGTGCCATCTCAGCACGAACAATCACGAATGCGACTATTGCTGAGAGTACTCCTATGAGAGTGACCACAACCCAACCTTGTAGTCGATCCCAGGAATTGGCAATCTTGCCTCGATATGATCGAGTGGAGGCGTGCCGTAGGCGACGTACTCGAGACGATTCTTTAATCTGCAGCAATCTGGGAGTCAGCATAATCCTATGAGTCAAGTCTAATGAGGAGAGACCTACAGCGTCGTGGATCCAATCGATAGTACCGTAAGAGCTGCGAGCGATTAGCAACCCCCCACACGGCTCATTCGTGATCAGGCTCACCTATACCACACCCTGCTCCCGTTCGCTCTCTCGCCTTCCGTATCTTCCAACATCTCATCTTCGTCTCCCCTTCTGGCCAATGCCACATCATCATAATTGTCCGGTCTTCCTAAACCCAGTCCTACTGCACTGGCCGTCTTCTTCAGTCGTCTGATCACTGACCCAGTTGGTGATTTGGCAGCTGGCCCGGCAGTTGATGAGAAGAGCGGGGAGTTGATAGCGGACGATACAGAAAGATGCCTAGTATGGGAGTTGGTCAATGATTGTCCGTGAGTCGAGGAAGAAGGATAATTCTGTGATGAGAGTGTGTATTGATGTTGGGCACCTGTACTGTGAGGGTGGTGATGATGTTGTGATCGATCTTTATCCTGGAATCTCGGAGCTACCGCCGTATTTGGTTGCGAAACTGAATAATATGCTTCGTGAGTCGGAGGATTGAGTAGAGTCTGAGGAGGAGTCGACCGTCGCGGTATTGTCGCTGTTGCAGGAGCAGGAGGAGGCAGACCTCTTGAAGTGGATATCCTTCTTGGTGAAGCTAACGCTGCATCTTCCCTCTTACTTCGTAAAGGGGTAGGACCTAGTCCCAAACCCGGATTTGAATCGCGTGTAGCTCCATATCCTCCTATTGGTGTTGTGAAATTCCTAGATGTTCCCATATTCATGGACGATGATCCTTGTCCTTGTTGGTGTTGTTGTCCACTCGGTCTTCTCCTATGATCCAATCCAAGTCCGAGACTTCCTCTCGCCATTCTAGGACTTGAAGCTGCCGAATCAAGATTGACCAAATTCATTCTCGGCGTTCGATTCCCATCTTCCTCCTCGTCCGTAGACGATAATCCAGAAAGCGAAGTCATGGTGACCGTGGGCGAAGTGGAGGTGGATCCAATGAAAGATGAAGGGTTTGGGAAATACGTGATTGGGGAAGGTGGTTGTGAAGGCTGTTGATGACTATGTAGACTGATACTATCGATACTCTGTCGACGTGAATGTGTTCCGGTTCCAGCTCGTGAAGATGAACCTGGTGGTGGACCACTTGCACGCTGCTGATAAAGGCGTAGCGAGGTTGTCGAGGGTGGTCGGGTCGGTCTGGAAGGTGAAGAGGGGAGAGGGGGGTTCCTTTGTTCCATGTTGGGCGAGGTGAGACGGTGAAATCGTAATGGTGAGACAGGTCGAGCTCAGAGTTTGAGAGGGTGAAACGGTGAAAGGAAGGAATATACCCCCGACGGACCGCTGGGAGGACCGAGCGTCGCGTTCGGTTTGTTCTTTCGTGATCGTGATCTTTCGTGTGTAACTGCCTATCTATGTACGTGTAACATAAGATGGCTTGTATGCGATGGTATAGTGTATAGTACAACGGTTATCGATCTGATGATACGATTGTCGAAAAGGCAAGTCTTGTGATTCAGTGTCTTGACTTTGTCACACAACCACGCGTGGCAAAATGACGATGGACGATGGACGATTGTGAATGGCGGCGGATTCCAGCAAAACCAGCTCCGCTAATCGGAAGTAAACTACAGTATGAACAGCGAACGACGGTCAAGGTGTTTCCTCGACACACATTTGGTTACTACTATGATGATGGTTAACCGTTCTGTCCTCTACAATGTACAGTATGTCATGTGCTAACTTCATTTCACTCATTTGTTATTGTCCAGACCTTGCACACAGCATAAAGTTCGGAACTAGCTCAAGACTACTAAAAGTCGGCGTCGCTCTCATCCGAATGCCGATCATCGGCCAACCAGCATCACATCGATACGAGTTGTGTTCTGCATCCTTCGCACACAGAAGGCAGTAATTTATATGGAAAACAAGATGGTATATATACAAAATCGCGTGCGGTAGGTGTATCGATGTGATGGTCGTTGTCTTACGCAATACTCGTTCGCCCCGTCACCCACTCTCTGAACCGACCGACCGGACCACTGGATGAGCGTTACTGAGAAATCGGCCATACCGGACCGAAGGAAAGAGATCATTCCATTTTGAGCCTGGGAGAATCGAGACATCTACAGTATAAGCTCATCTCGTAAAGTCTTTTACAAATTTGACTCACAGCACATCCCAAAAGAATCTAGGCGACCTTGGCTTTACCCTTCTGCACTCTATCCTTCCCATCTTTCTGATCGTCGAGGGATATCTGGTTCCCATCAACCCCAACTTCTTGAGCAGGATATCGTCTCCTCATGCTCTTCCAATGTAGGTACATACACCAAGTGATTGGGAATATAGCAACGAACAGACTTAATGAGATCAGATCAAGTTGCGTCGGTGTGAGTGAGTGTTGTAATCGTGACGCTGACATTGTAATGGATGAAAGTATGATAACAGTGTGAATGAGTGTTTGACTTTGTCTTTCTTGTGTTGTAGCGTTGTAGCGCTGATACCGGTGTGGACGCTCGATGAGATGAACGAGATATTTGATCACTCAAAGCACATCTCAGACGGAGGCCTATAAATAAAAGTGGACATAACGGCATCGTGCTCATTCCCTTCGATCAGGCACAAGGCGTGTTTGTCACCTGGGAGGATGATGAGCAGCCATTATAAAGGCAAGTATCATTACAAGCTCAAATACCTACAAAACATTATCGACAACGACAACCCTTTGTTTGCTAAGGGAAACACTATATGCAGTCAGAAACGACTATGTACAAATGCAGATACAATCAAAGACCTCAAGAGCACGCTCCACAAATCTCCTGAAGATATTCGATTCGCCAACCTCAACCCCCATCCTCATCTTCTCTTCCACTGCTCCGTGGTGGACTCCCACTTCCATCTCTGGGGGACTTGACACCACCAGCCATCCCCATGCCCATTCCCAATGACATCCTCGCCATACCGGCTCCACCACTTGACCTCCTCCTATTTGACCCTATCGTGCCCATCCCTCCTACCCCTCCTACTGACATAGGCGGTGCCAGACCTCCATCCATATCGCCCAACTCTATACCATTTCGAGATAAAACACCTGCCCACATTCGCATCTCTCCGCTTTTCCCAGCTGTCATGGCTACTTTGCCCAATTCAGCTTTCACCCATTTGAAGCCGTCCACGTTTACTCGCTTCAACTTCGGCGGAGGGCGTTGCACCAAAGTGTCCAACAACTGATGCGATGTCGTCATGGCGTCAGTTGTTGTCGTCGTATGTATTTGATGATTCGTAAATAGACCTGTCGCTGATATCCCATCTGCCGCTGCTGAACTGGTAGAAGGCGGATCGGTCCATTTCGGTATTGTCAAGACTTTTAACGGGTGACCCATACTTGAAGCTAAGCGGAGTATGATATCAAGTTGATCCATACTATCTTTCTCCTGAAGCAGGAAAGACAAGTGTCGGAGGTTAGGATGCAGACTCAATGTCTGCTCGGCAGGAGCATTGACTGCTTGTCCTTCCAAAGTTGATCGCGGAGGCCAAGAGTTCGACGGAAGATAGGTAAGAGATACGATCTTGTCTCCGTGGGTCTCTTGTAGGGCGTACGTTTGATCCATTATGTGGAGGTAGTGCGGCGTGAGGAGAAGACGACGAAGTGAGGGAAGTTCGGCTCGTATCAGAGCTGTCATCAATCGACCACAAATCACCCCGTCAAGTTTGAGCGTGTGAAGTTTGGAAAGTCGTAGAATGGGTGCTGATTCGTCGTCCAAAAGAAGGACATCGCCCCCTGGTCCAAGGACGCCCAGCACTTCGAGACTGGGTAATCGGCGTAACAGCTGGACAAGTCCGTCTCTCCCTCGAGGGTCCACTTCCCGGTCCACTTCGACTCCCTCGAGACATTTCAGATGTCTCGCAAATGCACTATACCCGATCTCCTCATGCGGGAAAGGTAACCTTCCCTTCGGTACTATCAAATGCGTCAGATTTGGGATAAGCGGAAAGATGTCCAGACACGCCTTCCGTATTTGCGTGGGATGCAAGTATGATGATATTGAGGACAAGTCGAGAGTTGTTATATATCGACCGGGTAAAGAGAATTGATGTATGTTGATATCGGACCACTTAGCATCGCCGCGGGTTATCGCAGTTGATAGGAGAGGTAGATTGTGAGTTAGATGCGGTTCGGCATACAGGTATTTCATTACGACCGGCTGGATCCAAGCACAACGATTTGTCATGAGTCTTTTCTACTCGGCGCGGAAGCACAATGATAATGGCTGGGACGCCTCGACCCACCTTCCAAGCCTTACATACTCCCATCAAACCCTTCGCGGTCCTGCCTACATCCTTCCTTTCTTCTACCCTTTTGCAAGCGGAATTACGACCTTTCACGCCGGCCCATACGTCCCACGATGGACTGGGCTCGTCAGCCTCACCTATATAAGAGGGATAGGAAGAGTCGAGCGCCAGCCGGAAGTGGATGATACGTCGTTGGATCTCGAAGGGGAGTGTTGGGAGCGGAGGAGGGGGAGGAGAGCTCGAAGGTGGTTTCGGGATCGCCATGATGCGTAGTGGGGGACTGGGATAGTCCCAAATCGAATGATTTATAAAGGGGGATTATAATGCTTCGTGATATGATGTCGAATCGTCCAGCGATTTGAAATCGTATATCGGCCGACAAGGTCGTTCGGGTTGTGGACGTCGATCACTGTGCCCCTCCGGACGTATATGTCGCACAATTCGTGCAGATGATTTTGATGATGGTTAGGACGGCTTCACGCTACATCATCTCACCACCATGTCACTCTCGATATTCGTTTTGTGCGGACAAGGTATAGATGTTTGATGCAAGATCAAAGATGGTCACGATTAAGCTCTCTTCTTCAACTCGTCGAGTGACGTCTGGATCTGATCTGACAACAACAAACCCGCGGACGGATATCCGATAGATCCGATTTCTGCCTTAAGTGAGAGAGATGAATAAGTTCACATTGACTCATTTTGCAGAAGTCCAACATCGCTCAGTTGCTCATGCATACAGTGCTGCCAGCTTCATGCATGCGGCATGATCAGAGGGATGATATGCACGGTCTGGACTATGCATAGAGAGTCTCATCTTCTAGTCAAGCAACTTGAGGTGTATGAGCCAATGAGAGAAGAGTGACGAGTCAGCAAACGAGTTGATTGACTGACTTGAGCGTGTAGTGCCACGAGGCGAAGGGCGGTTTTGCCACCGTTCAATACATGACGGGGTCTAAGCAGTGAGAGTGCTGACCGATCTGGTGTTTTGAAACCTTTCTATCACACTCTTCTTCTTCTTCTTCTCCTCATTCGTTCACTAATTTCTACCAAACCACGACTTGAGAAGCTAGAGCATCTAGATTTGTTCTCTCTTTCACGATGACACTTCCCGCATTCCGAACGTCGTTCGCTTCGACTTCCCGACTTACACTCCATCACTTCACCCCCACTGCCATCCCATTCACGCGATTCGGTTCTTCGCTCGCTCAAGCTACGACGTCAAGCTTTGAAGGTATACCCTCTCAAGCGTATACCGGGAGAGTAGACACTGCAACAAAGGGTAAAGAGGGATTACATCTTGCTCCTCCTGCGCAGACAGTCACTGCGACACCAACGCCGGCGCTGACGTCGAGCGGGGCGAAGAAGACGGGAGAAAAGAGAAAAGTAGAGTTGAAGGGGAAGAAGAATGCCATTATCATGGTGAGTGTCTACGGCGGAGCAATAGCGTAGTATTGTGATGCTGATTGGGCACTTGTTACCCCTTGTCTTCTTTCCACCGACTATTACGATCGCTCGATCGATATACTATCTTTTTCGTCAAACCCCTCACCCCTCCCGTCTTCTTCTTCTTATGTATCTGGCGACCTCCTGTTTCACTTTGTTTCACTTTGTTTCACTTCGCCTTAATAGACACCCGCTGCCGTCTCTCACCTTCGTAATCTTCTCGCATCACCAACCGAACCACGACTCTTACGAATCTCAGTCAAATCCCGGGGATGTGCCGGTATGGCCTATCATCTAGATTACGTCCCCCCACCCGGCGGTCGGTTCGACGAAGTTGTCGAGCAGGACGGGGTCAAAGTTCTGATTGATAGCAAGGCTCTGTTCAGTATTATAGGTAGTAGGATGGATTGGAGAGATAATAGGTTGAGTGCGGGTTTCGTCTTCGACAAGTGAGTGGAAGTTTCCCCTCTGAAGTGGAGTCGGCTTGACCACAAAAACAAGGGGCGAAGTGTTTAGGTTTCAAGTACCGAACCTTTTGTGCTGATAACAACTCCCTTGTAGCCCGAACGTGGTAGACACCTGTGGTTGTGGAGAAAGTTGTGAGTCAGCTTTTTTGTTTCTGGTAGTCTTTGAACAGCAAGCTGATACGCGTTCCACCTCGCAGTCAACATCCGGATGTAGATGGACTTTTCAGCTGTAGCGGTAGTATATCTCCTTGCATGACCTCTATGAATTACATGCATTTGCATTTGCATTTCGTACAACAATGAGAATTGGTGGAACGTCAATACCCATGGACCAGCGTTGATTCTTGGCTTGTGCAGCATCCGCTTTAAAAACCCCCGCTGTGACGGGAGATTATGGAATGCGTGTGTCGCTCTATTCGACATCTCCATCAAGTCAGCAACGACCATTTTGCGGTGTAGACACTTGTCTGGCGATGGAAAGCACTGAACAGATCGATAATATAAGCTTGCATCTATTACGAACCATCTATTTAATGACGGACTGTTCACTAGCAAGCGACTTCTGACTACACATGCGCCCCATGCTCTATATATGACCATCTCCTTCCTTCTTTACTCTTCGCTGCGTTGCACTCTACTTCGAGTCAGCCTCAGCGACCGCTGCGTCCATCTCAGACTTCATCTTCTTCCTCTCTACAGAGATCGGGTCATCATCGCTCGCTCGTTCGATCCATTTGTATTCCGTCTTGGGGAATTGAACTTTTCCAGCAGCGGCATCGTCAACGAACCAGAACACGAGACCGGGACTGTGCGTGTGCGAAAAAGACATATCAGCATATGTAAATGAGGACCACCCCAGCAGAGGGACAATGAACTTTGAGAAGGAGACAGCACTCACGAGGCAGGTCGGACTCGAGAACATGGTAAGCCCTCTTCGGGCTTGTCGAGGATGTTATGCAGCATATCTTGCTTACCCTCTCCCGCAGCGACGAAAGCACATCGGAAAGCGTGGTTGAGGACTTGGTAACTGTGTGTTAGAAGTAGGAATTGCGTCAGCGGGATACGTCACAAGGGGGTCTATGTAGTACGCACGTGAAAGTGATTCTCCTCTTGGGTGGTTTGGGACTATCTTGGATTTCTGCGATCCATCTATCGTTCTCCGCCAACAGTTCGTGACCTGGGAACAAACTACATGTGTGACCGTCTGGGCCCATACCGAGCAAGATCAAGTCGAACGTTGGATATCTGGCAGCGTTTGCACCTGCGAAAGTGGAAACGAGTTGTTTCTCATAATCATCTGCAATGTCGACGGCTTCACTCTCGGCCTCGTCCTCTTCTCCAGGTTTGATCTCGGCGGTGGGGTCAATTCTCGTTTGTTCTCTGAACAAATCGGTGTTGAGAGTATGGATCTGTTCTCGTTTGATAGGGACTCCATCGAGGAAAGCCTTGGCACAAGCGTTGTAGTTGGATTCGGGATGGTCGAGGGGAACGATTCGTTCATCTGCAAAGAACACTTGCCATTTGTCCCATTGAATACCGTCGAGCTTGGTAAGCTCTTTCAGGTTGTTGGGCAGGGATCCACCAGAAAGGGCGATGGTGAACACTCCTCGGTGAGCAATGGCGTCGCCTTGAGCTTTGCGGATGAAGTTGGCGAGCGAGGTCTGCAGTTGATCAGTCTCGGGGAAGGTGTAGAGCACGGGCGGGGCGGATGCTTGAGGCATTGTGGGTAGATGAGCGGTTGGTTGCGGTGTAGGTGGGTTAAGCGAGTACGATTTTCAATCAACTTGGTTCAAGACTTGACTTCTGTGAAATGTGTTGAGTTGTGGATAGGGGTGGTTATCGGACGAGTGATTTGTGGTAACTGTTCGGGGATAATGTTATGGGAAAAAGATGAAAGTAGGTTTGAAATGATTAATGTTGTAATTGCAATGATGATCATCCACTGTCTATCTGTTCTATCGTATCTTGCACTCCTCATCTCACGGCATCCATCCATTCCATCCATCCATCCATGAATTCGACCGTGACGTCAAAGCCGAAAGAGGTGTCACCCAATTACTGCCACACTAGCTAGTACAGGAGTATAATGCCGTAACTCCGATAGATGGCTCCGTGGTTATGTGTGGTGATTTCAGGGTTTATGTTGTAGATAGATTCGCGTTGTGGACAGAGAGAGAGCAGTGTAGTCAATTGGAACAACATCAACTAACTCAACAACACGTACCTTCCTCCCAAATATACTATACCTCCTCCTCCACTTCATCACACCTATTACCTTCAATCCTCGTTAAAACACAGCTATACACGCTTGTGACGTAGTGGAGATCACATTCACCATGTCAACGCCCAAAATATCGTTCCGTGTCCCAACACCCGGAGGGGAGAATATAGAAGCATCAGGAGAAGGTGTGGTCACGCAGGATGTCAGCACTGCTCCCGGTAAAGAGAGGGAGAGGGAGCCTATCTATGGAGGGGAGATGGGAAACATTAGCGCTTCAGTGGATGCGAGCAACGGAGGTGGGTATAGATGTTTGATTCATCGCTGTCTTGTTTCTGGCGGCATAACGCACCATTACTCAATGTCAAACGCGTTCAACTTTGCTAATGTTCGAATAATGCTCGTATAGAATCGTCCACCGCTCCTCAAGCCACGGACATTCCAATGGAGACCTCCGAGGCCCCAGCTGATGCAACCACGCCAGCAGCTGCCGAGCCCGCGGAACGTCCTACCCCTGCTCAACTGCATGAGCTCGCCACGACATACCTAGCAGCGCAGACCCATCCTCTCGTGATCCCTTCTTACTCATCATGGTTCTCCCTCTCCACCATCCATCCTATCGAAAGACGGTCACTTCCCGAATTCTTCTCTTCCCGGAATAGGAGCAAGACACCGAGCATATACAAGGACTACAGAGATTTCATGATCAACACGTATCGACTGAACCCGGGAGAGTACTTAACGGTCACTGCGTGCAGAAGGAATCTGGCGGGTGACGTGGGAGCTATCATGAGAGTGCATGCGTTCTTGGAACAATGGGGATTGATCAACTATCAGGTGAGACATGAGTTCGTCCGTCAATACGTATGCGCACTAACGGAAGTATTCCTTAAACAGGTCGACCCGGACACCAAACCGGCGGCACTCGGCCCTCCCTTCACTGGTCACTTCAGAGTCACACTTGACACTCCCCGAGGTCTCTCCAATCTCATTCATCCTGGCTCCAAACCTGGCACTGGAGCTCTCTCGTTACCGCAGACAAACGGTGTCGTGCCACACTCTTCCAACCTCGATCTCCGAAAAACCATCTATCACTCCAGCTCTCGCTCATCCAAACCCGTCTCGTCAACAGAAGCAGCCAAGGTCGCCGCTGTCAACGGATCAGCGGATCAGCCGAAACCTCAAACGTTTGCATGTGAGACTTGCGGAACTGACTGCACTCGAACTCGATATCACTCGTTGAAAGATGGCGAATACACGATTTGTCCAACATGTTTCGTCAGTGGTCGATTCCCATCAACAATGTTCTCTGGCGACTTTGTGCGACTCGATGAGGAGTCTTTCAAACAGGCTTCTTCAGGAGCTGGTGCCGAATGGTCAGATCAGGAAACATTGCTGTTGTTGGAAGGAGTGGAAATGTTTGATGACGATTGGCAAGCTGTTGCCGAGCATGTCGGGACAAGATCGAAAGAGCAGTGTATTGCGAAATTCCTCCAACTACCTATCGAAGACCCGTATCTCACACAGGATCCTGCGGCTGATCTCGGTCCATTGCGATACCAAGCGGGCATGAACGGTCTGCCCTTCGACGGTTCCGATAACCCGGTGATGAGCGTTGTCACGTTCTTAGCGAGTGCGGTCGGTCCAGCTGTCGCTGCGGCTGCCGCGCAAAGTGCGTTAGGCGAGCTGGCCAAGGGTCTGAAGAGGAAGCGAGGAGAGGACGCGGAGGAGAAGGAGAAGGGAGGTGACAAAGCTGTCAAAGTCGAGAAGGATGGACAAGTGGACGGTGACAAGGAAGAGGGTATGGCTGTCGATGGCGATGCCACGGCGTCAACAGAGCCGGAGGCAGAGGCTAGCAAGGAGACTGAGGAATCTACCGCTGTCGCCGTTACTTCATCATCAACAGACGATACGTCCGCTGGTGTCAGCGCGCCCACATCATCCGAACTTTCACGAGCGGCGACATTAGCTCTCTCATCAGCGGCAGCCAAAGCTCAAACATTGGCGAACCACGAAGATCGACGAATCTCTCAGCTCGTTTCGAGATTAGTTTCGGCCCAAGTGAAAAAGGTCGAGTTGAAATTGGCGATGTTCGAAAAGCTAGAAGAGCTCTTAGAATCTGAGAAGAGGAATGTGGAATTGGGTAGACAAGCGTTGTTCAGAGATAAAGTGACTGTTGGGAAACAATTGAGACAGGTCGAAGAGTTGTTGAGAAAGGCAAAAGAGGATCCGAGTAGTGTTAATGGATCAGGGGTGGAACAATTGAGAAAAGAAGTAGAAGGGGGAAGTACGGCAGATAACGTGAGAGAGGCAGTTATCCCACCAGCGCCAGCTGCAACGGGTTCGGGAGAACAAGGTGAGGCTGAGGTTGAGGGATCGAGCGGAGAGGGTGTGAGTAAGCCTGAGGGAGAGTCGAATTTGGTGAAATTGTAGATGAGAACGAATGGGGTGTTTGGGTTCTCTAGAGAAGATGTATGCATTGTATATCTATGTTCTGAGCGTATCCCAAGGTCCACAGGGTAGCAAATCGTAAGTGATTGATAGCTTACAAGGGAAGGCTGGAGACTACGGTTCTTCTGCCGAACTGACAGCATTGCAATCTGTGCATAAGCGAATCGTCCTTCTACAACTCGTCCCTCTTCCTCCCTGTCTCATCAGTAACCACACCAAGGTCATCACCACCACTCCCTACGCCTACGAAAGGCACGATTCGCTCCGTTCCATCCTCGTCATACGCTATAATCTCCACCTTGCCTCTGTTGTCTCGTGCGAGGTTCTCCATCCCTTGCTCGAGATACGGCGTGGTGGCTGGTGCAGGGTCAGGCGCGAAGACATGTTCTACCCGAACGTTGTCCTTCTCCTTGGGCAGACTTTGAGGATTGATAGCTGAATCTTGACCGATTTGTGGTAACGGTGCACCACTCCGTGTATTTGCCCCGACACTGATTTCGATTCCTGAGTCTGGTGATTTATCACCCAATCCCGACTTGCCAGCCGGACTTATCGCTTTCTCTCCTCCCCTTCCCCGTCCAAAGGCAAGTTTGATCAACCTCCCACTACTCCACAAATACCATCCGACCCCTCTCCCAACCCCACCCACTACCACCCCTACAGTCCTATCGATCACTCGGCGTTTTACTATGAATCCAACGACGAGGAGGAAGAACATCAACGCAGAGAGGATGAGGATCCGATCGAGTGTATCGGCCTTTTCGAGCGTGCGAACGAGTTTGGTGGATGTTGAGAGGAGGGAGGTGTAGCGGTTGTATAATGATTGCGTGGAGAGGAGCGTTTGGGATGATGATTCTGTGAGAGGTGAATAGGAATATCAGTCTGAGCTCAAGGATGGGAGCGATGGAGCCGAGGCAATGAGAGCAAGGGGACAGGGAGTTAATAACCCAGTAATGCAAGGAGGAAAGCGAGAGCGAGAGGTTGGAAGGGTCTTGCGATGTGGTGAGAGCGAGTGAGGAAGACAAATACCCACCTAACATTTGGACAGACAACACAGACCTCTCCAGTTCCGTCTGCATCAACGCCGTCGTCCGCCTTAGTGCAGTTGTGACCTCGTTCGTCTTAGTCTGCAGCTCATCATCTCCACTAAAACACAAAACAGCACATGGGTCAGCGTAAGCCCACAACACATCAAATAAAGAGGTGGTCATCAGAGAAACTGTCCAAACTCACCCCATCCCAAATTCCGCCGCACTTCGAGCTTTGCCCTTACTCCCGCTCCCACTAGCCTTCCCCGTCTCGGCATTAGTATTATCGTCTGCTAATCTCGACTCGTCTAGCTCATATCGCGTTGATGAAGTCGAGGCAAGTTCGTGGATCCTAGATCGTTTGGCGGCCATTGCTCGTTTTGAGGAAAGTGTAGCAGAGCGATAAGCTCGACGAAGGCTAGTCTAGAGCATCAGCAGGTGATCTTGAAGCTGATGAGAGGTAGTAAGAGGGTGGTCTATGTAGCAAAAGGGGAGGACGAGGAGGGGCTAAGGAAGGTGCATCCCGACTCACTCTTGATATTCCCTTTCGAGTTGATCGAGTTGAGGTGTTATACTTTGTTTCTCGGTATACGTCAAGGATTCGCACATCTCCCTTGCGGCCTGACATACCGATAAGTCATTATATCAGCGATCCATTCTCAATTCACTCTCACTCGGTACGGGCATCCTGAAAGACGATACTTGGAACAAAATCCAAACCATGTGAGACGGGATTAATGACCACTCCAGACGCGCTCACCTCAATATTATATCTTACACCTTCCAAATCACCTCTCATCTCCTCTACTAGCTCTCTATGCAGATCTGCCGGTCCTAGACATTTCTCCAATCGAGGGAGTTGGAATGTCTGTAAATCTGCAATTCGACGAGGTAATGACGAAAGGAGGGGTTGGATCGTTTCCTTCGCAGAGGGCATTGGCGGCATCCTGAGTGAGCGAGCGAGCTGCTGATGCTATATATATATTCTTGGTAGTTCCGAGCTGATGTTGTGGATCCCTTCTGGGCTGTATGTCGATGCGGGAGGGTCGTTGTAGTTGCAAGATGGGAAAGAGGGAAGAGTGTAGAACGCAGGTTAGACAACGACGTCACGTTGACAACTGAAACAGACTGGTTCAACCAAAGTGGAGGTTTTTGCTCCGACTTCCACGAGCTATAACGAGCAATCCATACGTTACAAAATACTAAATTACTCTCTCGAGCATCACTTACCGCCATTAGCCTCGAAGATTGAAGAGCGAAGAGCACTGTTATAAAGAAGCTCGTTTCATAGCTACGTGGTATCTCATGCAAGGTTATACAATATATCTAAAAGAGTGATGTGACATGTTTTTCCATTGCGGAATCTTCCCTCCTGCCTTCGCTGCGATGTCTATCTTGCGGTCTAGCCTGGTCTCCAGTGACCAATCCACCCAACTCCGCCGCGCTTGTCCGCCCGTATTTTCCCATGTTGCTCAGTAGGTCCTCTCGGAAATCTCATCAAATTCGACAGATGGGTTCAAAGGCTTTGCCAAATCTTTCCTACACATTCAGAACAGAATCACGATCAGCATGATACATCACTAAAGCAGAAGCTCGGATCAATCTGCCGATTGACAGCACGATTCTTCAGGGAAGGAGATGAGCTAAGGGTCTTTATCACTCACACTTTCTCAGCCTTTTTAAGTACTGTCCATCTTATAATTGACGGATCACGTCGTAGTGTCTCGTCCAATCTTCTCAAAACAATAGGAGAAGTATCAAAAGTCATCGTAAAGTGACTAAGAAATCACAACCAAAACAAATCAAATCAAATCAGCACTAACCAAAACATGGCAATGAAATCGACTCCGACTCACTCGCCACGAGAATGATATTGTCTCATCCGTCTTATCCTCTGAGGTAAAGTAAGGTTTATACCTAGATTCTTCAGGTCTCGTACTACTCCGCCAGACGTATGGACTTGGTTCGATAATGAGTTGATAAGTGATCGGAGGTTGACCTGTCACCAACACAACACAACATGAACATCAGTCTGTCGTCTTCAGATCGCTTCGCAACGGGAAGAAGTCAAGAAGGGTTGAATCACGACATCTCGAAGCTCGACTTACGGAAGATTGCGGGTTGTGCACCGCAATGCAGAACAGTTCGTACATCGGCATCGTAAGGAAGTTGTGTGGTGGTATGCTATGCTATGCTATGCTGAGCTATGCTATGATGATCTCTTTGATGTACCAAAAAGTCGGACATTGTCACAACAGATCAAGTAACGAGCAGACAGTGGACGATGAGACTCGGAAGATTTGGGATAAATGAACCAAAAATACACTTCGTAAATATTCATAAAGTCATCAACTTGGTGCAGTATCTACATCCTCTATTTTGAACACCACTTCGCCGTCGTCGTGCATACATATTTCGACATCGGCATGTCGGGAAGACAGCACACTCACAAGACAGTCTATGCAAATATGACGCCTGCGGGATTCTCATCACGAAGGCTGCCTCATCTCACAAAGCTCGCATCTTCCTGCTACACAAGTTATGTGCTACGTTAACGTCCAGGTAGTTCTCTCCGTGCACCGTCTGAGTCCCACTCACCACTCGTCTCTGCCTGCCCAGCCAGCTGGTGGGCGCAGGTTTGGGCTGTGATCGTCTGACCCCAGCTTGAGTCATGTGATCTCTGACGGTCCTAGAGCCAAGCTCGTGCCATGCTGACAGCATGAGCTGTTGTTCTTGCTTGTACCGCTTCTCGATGGCAGAAGAGGATTGCTACGCCTCAGGTCAGCTGCGATCCACATTGATGCGTGGGTCTGCTCACTCTAGTTTTCTCGAGCTGCTCTTTCAGCTTGATTATCTCAGCCTCGAAAGTACGTGCGGATGCACCAGTACCCTATGAACGGATAAGTCAGCTTGCAAACATGGGAAGTGTCTACCCGCAGCTCACTGATTTCGCGTGATCCGCCTTGAACATGGCATCCTGATCTCTGATGAACTATCATGCAGAAGTCAGCTTTTGCTCAGCGATGTAATGGCTTACACTACCTACCGCTTTGGCTTTCTCCAGCTTTTCATCGAGTTCCTTCACCTCCTTGGTGAGCTGGGTGTTGTCTTCGTGGAGGTCGACGACATGCTGCTGTGCTTCGGGAGGTACGCCTTTCGCCGCCAACTGAGTGCGGAGTTCACTGTAGCAGGATAGGTCAGTAAAATACCGACTCGATTTAGGCTAAGCTCACCTAAACTCCTTCTCCTTCTCCAGAGCTCGTTCGCGCTGATTGATTCCTGACGACTGGAGGTCCACCTTGTCCATCAGCAGCCTGGGGAAGAAGTGGTTGAGATTAGCGCCATATAACCTATGATAGAAAGGATGCTTGCTTCTTGATCTCTAACAAGTGCTGGCGATCTTTATCTTTGAGAACACCAATCTGCTCTTTCAGATCCCGAACGTTCGCTTCCAGAGCTTGGACGTCGCTCTGTATGCTTGATCGCAGCGCTACATGGTCTATCAGCAACGTATGCTAGTGAGGTCACCGATGGTACCTACCTGATATCGCGTCTTTCTCATCTTTGCCGACCAGACTCACTGACAACGAGACACAGCTTTCAGTCAGATGACGACTCTCAAGGCAGAGCAGCGCTAGCCAGGTATGACTTACAGTCCGTTTCTGCGACCTTCAATTTCTTCTCCACCTCTTCTCTAGCAACTTCCAAGCTCTGTTTCTCCAGTAGCAACGCATCTCGCTCTTCGAGCACTTCATCCAAACGCTGTTTCAAGGCAGCAGCAGTTTGCGCGCTGTTTCCACGTTAGCTATCGTGCTGTCATCGGCCATTGTTAGAACAACTTGTACTCACTTGTCACCGCCTCGAACAGATCTGATCTGCTCGAGAGTCGCTTGTAGTTTCAGAGCATTCCTATGAGCCTCAAGATACTCTGACTGGTATCGATCTCGGGCTTTCTTGGCATCCGCCAGTAAAGTCTCAAGCGCAGCGACGCGGTCGCCATCTCGACCGCCGACCTTGAGGTCTGCCAATTCTCTTTGCAACGCTCTGATGCGTAAACGCAAACTGTGACTTGCATGAGTATGGATTTCAAGCAGAACATGGGATATGTATGCTTACTCAGTCTTCGTAGCTGATCGTCCCCCATCGCCGTCGTCCGCAAGACCGCCAAGCTCGTCATCGAGAGTTGATTTGGTACCTAGAGTGGACAATGTTGATTGCTTGCGTTTCAGACCAGGGGCAACTCCCAGCTCAATCTCTTGTAACTTCTCCTGTTGCAGTTGGAGCTCGTCCTGATCTCGCTCGTACTCTCGTCCTAAGTCGTCAAGCTGATTCTGTGCCAGTTCCAGCTGATGGTTCAAAGTTGTAATCTACGTATATCAGACATGTGTAAGTAGAATCTCATGGATCAGAGAGGATTGTATCGTACCTCTTCAGCCTGATCCTCGGTACGCTTTTCAAGTGTTGCTATTTGTTCCTTGTAATTATCTAACAGCACTTTCGCAGTCCCTGCTCGCTTGAGATCCGCTTCAAGCGAGGCATTGGTGTTGATCAACGCGGTGTTCTCCTCTTCAAGGCTCTGCAAGTCTCCGTCAATCACCTTGTCATAATTATTGAATAGGGAAGTCTTCGCTTACTCTCAACTCTCTTCGTAGTCCGGCAGATTCCTCCAGCTTCCGCTTGTATTTCTCGATGACATTCTCGCTTTTCTGTAACCTCTCGGCTGTATGGCGATATCTACGGTTGTTGTGTTGATCAGTAATAAATCGATCTCGGTCGATTGTGTCTGACTGACTCGTCAAGCTGATCTTTTAGCTTTGCAGCCTCTGCGGCTTGGACCTTCAAGTCTTCCACCTACCCGACTATTTCATCAGCGACGCTCTCAGACTATTGGATGCTCAACTCACCGTCTTTGTCAAGTCCGCCACTAGAGTAACCTGTTTCTGAAGATCCTCTTCTGTCCGAGCGAGGTTTTCATCTGCTTTCGCACTGTCGAAACGAACAAGGCATAATCAATCAGCCCCTCGTGTGGCCTCAGCGTGAGGAGAGCTCACAGATCTCCACGTAGGCTATCAACTTCCGCCGTCGCGGCTGTTTGGCTGGTACGCAGAGTAGCTGCTGAACCTGAAGTGTTGTTCAAACGATGTAGTGCATCATCCCGCTCCCCACTTATGTCGTCCTGTTCCACTGAAACATCAGCAGTGTTTGCGAACACCTAGTATAATCGTCGACGTACAATTATTGATGTCAATTGCGCCACTTGTGTTTTCAACTCCTCGCACTGTTCTCGCAGCTCATCATTGTCCTGTAGTAGCTTGTCCCTCTCCGATCTCCAGCCTGATGGAGGTGATCTGAGGTTACCGTCAGTTTTTTTACATAACTACACTTGGTCACAATGCTAAGCTCACGACAGATCTAGCGACACCTTCAAAGGCGACCGTCTCTCCTCTTGTGTCTCTTCATCAACCGGCAATGATGCCATCACCTGTTGCTTTTTCTGTCAGTTCTGGCGGTGATAACGCAGATAAATTGACTAACCTCTTCAATGCTCTTCATCAACTCCGCCATGTGCTCCTCCTTCAGGCGCTGAATTTTACTAATGACTTTTTCGTTTCCCGGTCCCCATACTCCTACTGCCAAACACAGTCTACAGATTTGAATCAAGCCCTTCGTGCCTTCCGCTGTTTTGGATGATTTGGCGATAGTGGAGAAAGGAGGTTCAGGGAGTGTAGAAAGGGCAAGGGACTGAGCGTGTGGTGGTGGAAGGGGAAAAGATAGTAGGAGTCGGTACAACCGTTTCCTGCGGTCAAGGATGTCAGCTGATCTTGTTCAGGCCGCGGAGTGCAGATATCAGGTAGCTGACAATGTATTCATTCGGAGGACCCAGTTCTCTGACGAGCTGGAAGCTGTAGAGGATATACCTAAGCCACGAGTCGGGACATGCTTGAAATGTGTGGAATCACTTCGCGGTTATGTGGTAAGATCAGTATACATAGATACGAGACTGAGCGATAGGACCCTCTTGCAACTCACATCGAGCTCATGACCTACAGATGCAGTTCAGTCAGCACATCTCCAAAAGGGGGAGAGCAAATACCCACCTCCATCAACGCCTTGCCATCTGACAGCTGCTCAAAGGCTGTGATCTTCTTTGACAGCTTGAACGCGTTGAGATATGCCACGAGGGCATCTTGCTCCTGCCGTGACATGTTGTCGGAGCACAGCGATGTTTATGAGACCACGTCGGTAGGAGCCCACCTGTTACGACTAGCTATAATGTTGTACAGGCGAGGACACAAGATGCATGTTGTCGTTTCAAAGGTCTGAGCGTTAGTCGTCGGGTAGGTGTTCATTCACTGGATTGAACAAGTGGAGGCGAGTATTACGTAATTATCCTCACCGTCCACTCACGTGACTCTGATTCTCTCGTTTGACGCGTGTGTCCTTGCACGCTGTTAATGTCACAACATTACTTCTTCGCCATTCACAACTTTGCTATCTCTTGCTGACCCGACAACATCGCTTTCTTGACTCAAACGTATCTTTTGGAGGACACAATGGCACGATCCGGCCAAGGAGAGGTCGGTGTAACCTCCCTGGCACCATCATCGTCTGTTGCTGGGATGACTGCCAACCCTTTCCGAGCAAAAGCGGCGCGTCTACGGATAATCGACAAGGATACAGAGAATCAGCCCGGTCCCAGCAAACGATCTCGAGGAGTTTCGTCGAGAGTCAACATGGGCGGCAAAGAACGTTCATCGGGCTCAGCGCATACGAGTAAAATCGCCAGCATTGGGTTGTCCAAGCCATCGTCGCAGCAAGTGCATAAGGAAGCAGAGGGGGATGATGAGAAAGCTTTGATGGACGACTTGATGGCCGGTCTTGACGCGACCATGTTCGAAGGTCTCGGCTCGTCTCCCGCACGCCCAAAGTCATCTCAAATATCTCCAATACATACTAAGACGACCAAATCTCTGGAACCTTTAGAAGTTAGGATATCACCCGTGAAACGGAAAAGACCACTGTCGCCGAGGAAGCTGTCACCGCAGAAACGGAAAACGATCTCGCTCCAATCTGCTTTCACACCCTCTTCAATGAAAGTGAAAAGGGAACCGATACTCTCGCCAGTGAGGACTGTCAAAATTGAAAAGAAGCACACATTTATGGAGAACGATGAAAAGGCGGATGTCCCTGTCGGTTGTAAAGAGGAAGTGGAACAGGTTAAGCCTGATCTGGCGGATGACGATTTATTCGACTTTGACTTCGATCTAGGCGATCTATCTGCATTTGAGGAAGATCTACTTACGCCACAAATGCCCTCGGTGAGCTGGCACTCGAATTGCTCACTGGCTTAGGACAGCATAGCTGATAGTGATTGACAGGTACGATATCCCATAATCAACCCTATTGTTCCTCCCGCGCCTTCCGGTTACAAACCGACGCCTTGGGTGCGATGTACTGTCGATATGGTGCTCGATGGTCTAAGCTTTGGAGACGGTGTCATCCCGTCACTCTCAGAGATGAATACAAACGAGTCTGCTTCAACCTCGTTTGGAAAGGTATGTACTGCCGCAGACAAGCAGACCCCGTTGTCCATCTGGCTAATGCTGAATTGCAGACATTGATCGTAACACTGACGGACAGTGGAAATCAACGTGTGGTGCATCTCAAGGAGCGTTGGGCTGATCTACACATCAAGAAAGGTGGGTGCTGTGCATTTGGGCGATACAATCTACTGATCCTGTCAACTCCCAGGCAATATAATTAACATCATCTCGGCATCTCTTTCGGTTCCTTCCACGGCTCCAATCGTTCTTACATTCAAAGACCCCTCATCGTTCCTGATTCACCACCCAGACCTTATGCTCACCATGACCTCAATCGCCAACGCCATGCCCTGTCCTCGTAAACCAATCTTACAAACCCTCGTCAAAGCTTCCGGACCGCCCACCAAAGCTGTCTTGTATGGTAATCTCTTGCATAGTCTCTTGCAAGGTGCAATGGCCGAACAAAGTTTCGACGCCGAAGGTACATTCAAGCGGATAGACGATGAGCTGAGAAAGGAAGAGAGACGGATCGAGATTTGGAGTGCTGGAATGGGAATCTTGGATGTCAGAGAAGAACTGGGAGCAAAGGCCGGACGGGGATTTGAGGTGTTCGGTGAGAAATGGGTAGGAGAGAACCCACAAGTGAGTGTCATGGCCAAAATACTGTATAACTAGAATCCATTGCTGACGGTTTGATACAGTCGAGTGGAGAGCTGCATACCAGTCCCGGAGAGAGCTCAAGTTTGCTTGCTATCAACGGCTTGCACGATGTCGAAGAAGACATCTGGTCCCCTAAATGGGGCTTGAAGGGCAAAGTCGACGCTTCCGTCCAGGCAAAGATTATCCTCGACCCAAAGGAGAAAGATCAGGTAGAGGAACACGTCGCACCGCTGGAGATCAAGACTGGTCGGTCAGTCGGGGTCATGGCACATCGAGCGCAGACAATGCTGTACACACTGCTTATGGAGGATCGCTATTGTGAGTTGATCTGTATTGTTCCACGCTGCTCAACGCTCAATGTATCTGTTGCAGGCGTGCCCGTACCGGCCGGACTGTTGTACTACTCTCAAATGGACTCCATACTTCGTGTCGAAGCCAAACCAAACGAAATACGCGCTTTGATCATCGCAAGGAACGAACTGGCAGACTGGCTTTCCAAGAAACGAAGACTCCCGAAAGCAGCTCTTGGCGATATGCCGGCTAAGGACGTCGAAAATGTCGACGACGTATTCCTCCCATCTACAATCGATCATCCAAGAGAATGTCGGACATGTTATGCTGTTGACAGCTGTATGCTATACCGCAAGGTATGTCTGATTGGTGGCCCCTATAATCCAATCGCTAACTGCTAAACCTTTCCAGGCCATTGACAATGTTCAGCCTGATCCCGACGACCCCATCGCGGAACTGTACCACGAGAAGACTGGGCACATGACGGAAAAGGACGCTGCGTTCTACAAGAAATGGGATACGCTCTTGACTGTGGAAGAACAAGATATCGGTCGGTTCAGATCGCAGCTTTGGACAATGACTGCCAAGGAACGTGAAAGGACAGGCAGGTGAGTGATGCGCAATACATTCGGAAAACCAGAGCTTCACTGACTCAAACTCACAGATGCTTTAACGATATGGTGATTCACTCTTACTCTAACGACATTGGTAAATCGCTCGCCAAAATCCACCGACATACCTATACCTTTGTGCGAGCATTGCATGACGGAACGCAATCCACCACCACATCTCTTCTCTCTGGCCATATCGCCAAAGGCGATCCCGTCTGTTTGTCAATCGAACCCGACCTCCTATGTCTCACTCGAGGGTTTGTGGTTGATCTCACCGCTACGACCGTCAGCGTCGGGTGCACCTACGTCATCGATACCGAGGCGTTGCTAAAACGGACAGGTCGACATCATGCATACTCGGATGGTGAGGGGGTGGACCGAAAGGTAGTTTTCAGGATCGATAAGGACGAGATGGCAAGTGGGATGATGCGAATGCGTAACAATCTCGCTCAGCTGTTTTACGCGAAAGGCGGCGACGAGACGAGACGCCGTCTGATTGTCGATCTGGACAAACCAGATTTCGAACCTTCTTGGCGACCTCGAGCGGAAGACCTGCCTCAAAGTCTGAACGAAGATCAGAGGAGAGCCATGGAGAATGTGATGATGGCCCGAGACTATTCTTTGATCTTGGGGATGCCGGGAACGGGAAAAACGACGACTATCGCGGAGATCATCAAGCTGTTGGTGGCAAAGGGGAAGAGCGTATTGCTTACGAGTTATACGCATTCGGCGGTGGATACGATTCTGATGAAGTTGGTCAACGCGGAGTTTGGCGTGTTGCGCTTAGGCAACATCGACAAGGTGAGTAGACTCATCGGGTCGAGATAAAGTTTGAATGAGGTGCTGATATGGAGGTGGCAATAGGTACACCCCGATGTACAGCACCTTACACTCGAGGCGATGGAGAGCTCGTCTAACATGGAGCAGATCGAAGCGAGACTTATGCGACCGCCAGTGGTCGCTGCGACATGTCTAGCGATCGATCAGTACGTGACCTCATCACTTCTTGTGAAGCAGGAGCTGATAATTGCTTTACAGTCCACTGTTCTTTCGACGCAGATTCGACTACTGCATCGTGGACGAGGCGTCTCAAATCACTCTGCCAACCTGCCTCGGTCCCTTGAGGATGGCAGACAAGTTTATCTTGGTCGGAGATCACTTTCAATTGCCACCCATTGTATGTGATATCCCTTATCAGCTGGAACGTTTCCGGCGGTGGAGCCGCATCAACCTAAGGCTGACTTGGATATCGCGCAGGTACGTCACCCCGAAGCAAGAAGAGAAGGACTCGACGTCTCGCTGTTCAAACATCTTTCGGCTGCGCATCCTCAAGCCGTCACAGATCTGTCTTATCAGTACAGGATGAATGAAGATATCATGACGCTGTCCAATAAGCTGGTGTACGAGGGGAAGTTGAAGTGCGGGAATGAGGAGGTCGCAAAGCGAGGATTGGTGTTGAAGGACGTGAAAGGATGTGACGAGATTTTCGGCGGTGATCACGCGGATGGCCATAATCACGAGCAAGGTGATAGATGTTGGATACAAGAATTGATGGATGAGAGGTTAGTCGATATGGTGACGTACTGGAGGTATAGAGGAATGCTGATGTGTGTTGTTTGTACAGCTTCAAGTGCGTTTTCGTGGATACGGACGATGTGCCAGGGCTCGACTCGAGGGTTGGCGATTTGGTGCAGAACGAGGTCGAGGCGAGGCTAGTACACCAAGTGAGCAGTCCCCGTCGCTCAAGGCCTGTTACTATCGGAGAGGCTGACCGTCTTGTGCTTGTAGCTCGCGACCGCACTTACATCCTCGGGACTCAAACAACAAGATCTAGCCATCATCACACCCTATCGTCAACAGATCAAACTCCTCACTTCACTCGTCCACCCTTCTTTACCAAATATCGAAATTCTAACTGCCGACAAATCCCAAGGAAGAGACAAAGATGTCATCTTGATATCGTTAGTCCGATCAAACGAATATGGAGGTGTGGGAGATCTGTTGAAAGATTGGAGACGGATAAATGTCAGTTTTACAAGATCAAAGAAGAAATTGGTGATTGTTGGTTCGGGTCAGACTTTGAGAAAAGGTGATGCGTTATTGAAGGATTTCTTAGACTTGATGGAGGAGAAAAAATGGATAAAGAGGTTGAAGAAAGGTGATGATGAGATACATCAAGTACCATCACTTTTGTCTCCTGTCAAGGTTCAGACTTCTTCTGGAGGAATGGAGGTGGCGTCGAAGAGGGAGAAAAAGATTGTCAGAGGTGGATTGGGTGTGCTTGCAGGTGGGGGTGGGAAGACTTTTGCAAAGGAGATTATGGTGAGCACATCGACCTAATCAAACACGACGAGCATTGGACAACGCTGACAGCCATCACTGAGTAGGGAATGGAATGATACGCGGATCTACGTGTGCGCCATCTTACGAAACGGGGACAAGGATTGCTTGCCAACACAAGATAGACGGATTGCCACGGTACGAGAGAAGTTGTACATTGCTTGTATTGCTGTATGGTAACAACAGTGTCTTGTAGCATATGCATCGTAGTAGTGAAATTACAAAATTACAGATCTCTCTCACAGCCTTTCTGGGAGATGATCAAATGAACGAAGCTCCACCACTACGCACCGTCCATATCAGCGAGGTTTCTCCAATGTCATCTGCTTTTCGACGCTACTCACTCTGGTAATCGTTCGATTTGATATCGTCGCTTTACGACGTACATCAATGGAACACCTGGGACTTTTCGTATTCTCCTTCGTAGATCTCGATCACACTATGACAAATCCAATCTCAGTATCAGCTTGTTTCGAACTGCCATTACGGCCATGATACGGCGACTTGACATCATGGGGAAGCTGAGATAGACTGTAAGAGAGACACGTACCGTCGCTACGATATAACATTTGTGAACTGTCACTCGGTTAACCAAACAGTCATCTGCGTATGTACCGCCGTCTGCGTAGGGAAAATATCACATATCAGCCAGATGCTCATACACACGTTTAGCGGGTAGTAGACATCGCTCGCGATCGTGTTTGGGGACGGGTTGGACGACTCACGATCACAATGCAATCGCTCAAATCTGGGATCTTTTGCTATTCTACGAAACCCAACGACCTGTTGTCAGCTAATGATACCCTATTGCGAAACAGACGAAGGACTAGCTCACCTCAGAGCAAGTCTGTATTTGGGTCCAAGCTTCTCCAACTCTGCCAAAACGCAATCGGTAATCGTTGGTATACCTATTTGTCATAAGCGCAAATTAGCACAAAGTCTCAGCAACCACCACTCCTTCGAAGACTGAGTAGTCCAGCTGTCTTTCTGATAGCTTGACAAAGAATTTGTGTCATGACCATAGGAGACTCACATTTCGCCATGAGACAATCCATCATTCCCTGTACCAACTCGACCTTGTTCTGGATCGAAAAGTTGATGAAATTGGTATCGACCAATACTCGATAAGGCGGTCCAAGATCAGGGTTATGTGATAGGAAGAGACTAGGAGCGCAGCGAGCTGGTCAGCGAGTGCGAGTGGTTGTGATCGTTGTACATGTACGTTCTGTATGAAAAAAGAGACTCACGATGAAGAGACTTGAGCACTGTTCGTATCATTGATTCATCCAGCGTCAGCTTCGTTGCAAGAGGAAAGAGCAAGACCAGCTCACACGGCCTTTCGTTCTTCTGCAGCCTTTTCTTTCTCAGCCTTCTTTGCTGCCTTTTCGATATTCTCTTTCCTACATCCGTCATAACCAAATAGACCAAATCAGCACTTCCGTCGCACACTCTCTGAGGAATGTCTGTGTGAGTAAACCACTGACAAACGAGGATCACTAGGTTTGATCATCCGCTTGACGGCTGCAAACTTTCTTGTCGTCTTGGCTTTTCCCTATGAAGAGTGTCAGCCTTGGATGTCGGATCGTGAACAACATGTCAGCTCACCATCGTGGTCTGCTTTTGTTGCTGTTCCGGTGTTTGTTGCTATTCAATGTCAAGTGAAAGAGTTGTAACAATCCACTCTTAACGGTTGAGCGGCAAAACGCAAAGCTCAAACAGCAACAAAACTCTTCACGTGACTTTTTAGCTTGCTTATGTAATATATATCTTCACCACCCAACGATTGAACCCTGACAACCTCCACCTGTAAAAACCAAGCAAAAGATAACTGGGACAACAAAGCACCTCATCTTCGCTGCTCGATTAGTAGACTCTTAACTCCACTGCTCTGCTTGTCCTCGTCTCTCTTATTCTTAGCATTAGTGCTTCCACACACTTGAAGGGATACAGTCGCCACGATGTCCGCTCCATCACCAACTCCTTCAAATATGCCTCCTCCCAACTCAAAACGACCTCGACCTTCAGCTGCCTCTGCTTCTACGACAGTAGGAGGAACGACGACGAGCGGACCTCGGACAAAACGTCGAAAGCCAGAAGAGAGCGTTGGACCTGAATCTACAAGAGGAGGAGGGGCGATGAACTTTGGTGTGGGGATGGTCAAAGGTCGTGAGGAAGAATGGGGAGAACCAGGAGAGGTCAAGACTAAAGTGAGTTAAAGGGCAGATCTAACGTCAAAGTGTCGCCAGAAAGCACTAGGTTACGTGCAGGACTTGGAAACGATAATGGATGATGGCTGGGTCAGAGGAGAGGTCTGGGGCTGATTTAATCTTTATTGTCCCGTACAGGTCGACTTTAACGAATTGCCTGTGGAAACACTATACAAGTATTTAGAATACCACGACCTGCTACCGAGATGGGATGTGTCCCCTTGGTCCGAAGACCCATGTACACCGCGTGAGTAACCACTTCCCCCTTTAGATGTCCTCCATCATATCATTCTCGATGTGCACACAATTTGTCTGAGTGACAATTTGCTGATGTTTGACATCCCTGCGCAACTAGCAAACCAACTATATACCCTGCCTCCACCTGCTCCAATCGTACCTATCGCCTCTCAACCTGGTCAACCGCCCGCTCCCGATTCTCCGAGACAACGAACGGCATCTCCTGTACCTGCGCCTGCACCTGCTACGATACCAGCGGCTGCAAGTGAACCTCCTGTTGTCGAGCAAGCGTCAGAAACAAATGGCGCGACAGTGGAGCAGACAACGTATTCTGGCGATGTGGTGATGGGCGGTGAGGGTGGTGAGAGCTTGGCGCCGAAGAAGGAGAGCGATATAATTCCCGTACCGAGTGGTCTCCCCGCGCAGACTGAGGGTGCGAACGGTATTGAGAACAGAGTGACAGCCGATATACCAACCACAACGACGGATGGCGTGACGATAGAACAACCTTCTACTGAACTGCCCTCAGGCGAGAGCAACACTGTGGCGTCTTCCGATCCCCAGGCCGGACCTCAACCTCCTATCACAGAGGGCGAGGGCGAACTCCCAGCTGTAGCTGGAGAAGATGGACAAGCCGCCAAACCTGAAACAGGAGCAGGCCCAGAAGGCGAAGCAGATGTTGAAGGAGGTCAACCTACCTCACCCTCCCCGCCATATATCGAACCCCCAACTACGCGATCCAAAACTGCCCCTACGCGTAGACCACCAACTCCGACCCCACCTCCCCCTCCTCCGGCTATCAAACGAGGCGTGATCACCCTCTCCGACGTATATGCCGCCAGAGAAGTATTGGCCGAAAAGGCGAATGCGCATTGGATGAAAGGTCTAGGAGGTGGACAGAATAAAGAGGGTGAAACAATCGTCAATTTCTTGTATAAGATGAAAGTGGGACAAGGTGAGTCGAGTTCGTTTACAGCTCTTATCACTCTCAACAGAAGGATCCGCCGAGGCGAAGCGGCAATACGAATACCAGTGCAATGCGCGAAACGGCTCAGGAGTTTCGTGGTCGGCTGCTGACTTTATCTTGGTCGCAGGTCGGTTATTGAGAGTATACAACCCATCACCAGCGACATATCCCGGATGGTAGAGCGATCCATGATTTCTTTCTCAATCTCTCGACTTCTTGTGCTCCTTTCCGTGTCATTGGTGTTCAATCTTAATCTTGTCTGTCAACCTTGTGCCGAGATGCATAATCTAACACTCTGGGCAACAGATGGTCATGTTGATCGTTTCTCAACACCTGCAGAACGTGTGCGAACAAGCACTGGACCTCTCTCGTAAAGCACGCACGATGTACATCACTCCATATTCATACTACAAAAATATCTCGACAATCAAGCCACCAATCGTTTATGTTATCACAACGGCAAAGCTATACAAAACCACTACCTGACTAACGTGAGAAGTGAACACCTATATACAACCCGAACCTATCGTTCCACATCACGTCGCTCAAAGCTCGTCTGCTGTCAAATCATCTTCACTCTCGTCCTCCCCTTCGACCACTTCGAAATCATCGTCATCCATACCGTCTGTAGTGTTCGTCCTTGAGCTGGCGGTCGTGGCTCCCTCTACAACATCGATGAAGCTGTCGTAAGACACCACGCTGTCGGTATCGTTGTCAAGACTCTCATCAGCACTGAAAGTGGGACTGGATGGAGCGCTGAGGTTGGACTCTGGCTTGGTCTCCACTGCGGTAGATTTCCTCGCGAGCAAGCTTGACCCATCGACAGCTCTTCGAGGGGTGGAGAGAGGAGACGACGGATCAGTGGGCATGATCACCGAAGAAGAGGAAAGGGAGTTGGTAGTGGACTTCGGCACGTCCTCCACCAAAAATCTATCATACATTCGTCAGTGCCTGACAACACCAGATCGACGAAATGCTGCACTCACCTCAACCTCAAAGGCTGTCCGTATGCGACACCCTTCTCATCCTCGAACCTCCAGTGTTCAAGGATCTCCTCGCCCTTCAGATCAGGCACAATCAACCCTTCAATCTTGACCTCAAACTCATCGCCATCTCTCACATCGCCCTTGACGTACTCGACCTCGACTTTGCACTTGTCTCCCAGTTGACCGTCGCTCTTGTGTACAAGCTTGACAGAATCAAAGTCGTACTCGGTTCCCGAAGCAAAGTGCTTCAACTTCCAAGTCTTGGTGAACTCGGCCCCGGCTGGAAGAGTACAGCCGGGAGGAATGGTGACATGGCGAACCCAAGAAAAGATGTCAAGGGGAGTAACAGCCTCCTTAAGAAGGGGGGTCGGAGTGGCGTTACCAGAAAGGGACCTGGTAATGGCCTTGAGAGCCTCGGTCACTTCCGTCATAGCTGCTTCCTCTCTGGCCTTGTTGTCAGGTGTTATCGGAGCTTTAAGATTCCCAACGGACTCGTCTTGATCATAGATGTTCTTAGCAACATATCCGCCGGGAACCATGGGCTCGACTTCGGTCTCTTGAGGCGACTGCGCTTGGTTGACGTGCTCCCTAGCATGCCATCTGGGACTTGCACTCGAGTTCTCGTGCTGACGCCAGTGACAGCCTCGCCTGGGCCCAAACGCATCCCCATGAGCCGTTCGGCCCGGGCCTCGTCGCCCATGGCCGCGAGGGGTAGGTGCAGGTACGGTCTCGGTGATGGGACCATCGTATGAGGAAGCGAAGTTGACCTTGAGTGGAACCTTGGTCTTGAGCATCGGATGGTCGTCCGGGTGAACAGGGAACGGAGAAGCCTCGCACTTTTCGCAAAGGTCGTAGTCGGGGCAGTCGGGATGCATGCACTTGTACCTTGGTCCTCGAATGTGATCGTTGCAGCCTTGGTCGAGGGGTCAGCTATACTTACACAATTTACGAAGGGGTAGCAAGCTCACCATCACAAATAACGTGAGGATGGGTCACGCCGTTTCTCTTGTCCATAGCAGCGTTGGTGACATAGTCTGTAGACTTGTATAGTTTCACGAAGCTGTGACCAGGATGGGTCTCGGTGATCGTAGCAGCGCACGACCCACAGCTGTCCCAATCGGGGCAGTTCAGGCATTTCCACCTGACACCGAAGATGGCAAGCGAGCAGAGATCACAAGTAGCGGGATGACGAACTTCCTCCTCGTTGTTGCCTTCTGCCGTAAGCTTGACACGTTCCTCCAGCTCACGATGGAGCATCGCTTTGAACGTGTGCTTGGAAGGGTGGAGGTCAGAAGTGTGGAGCAAGGGAAGGCATGATCCACAAAGATCGTAGTCAGAGCATTGCTGCAAAGACGTCAGCAATGCTTCTTGAAAACAATGCTAAGCACACTCACCTCGCACTTGTACCTGACGCCTCGGATTCCCTCTTCACAGCCATCACACCAGATTCGTCTGTGTCTAAACCCACCCTTGCCAAGCTGGCTCGAGGGGGCCCTGGACTTGACTTCCTCCTTTACCGGCTGTGTCTGGATGTGGGCGTCGGAGTGGACATTGTTGCTGCTAACAAAGGCTCCGGGGATGGGTCGTTCCTCTGGAGTGGTCTCGTTGGTGGCAACCCGAGGAGCGCCATCGAATGTGTTCGCCATCTGGTTTGTCAAGTTGACTAAGAACGTGTCCAGCATCGACTTGATCTCTTGAGCGGGCACGAAAGATCCTTGTACAGGAGGGGTTAGCACATCGGTGACTCGCTCAAACAAGTTGCGGAAGCCGCGATCCTGACGGGATGACCGGTCGTAGTGTGCACCGGGATAGGAGCCGAAGGCGCCGAATTGTGGAGGCGGGGGACCCCAATGAGGTGGTTGATGAGGAGGCCTGTATCGTCCGTGGCGACGATGACGACCACCTGGAGACGGAAGAAGATGTTCGAGAGGAGGGAAAAGTCGTCCCTCGTTCTCAAAGTCGTTACCGGCTCTCCAAGCGGCGAGTTCGTCCTCGGTCTGCTGAGCACGCATGACCTCTTCACGCTCTTCGTTCTCGGCGTACTCTCGCAGACTCTGACGAGATGAACCGTCGGGGAACGCAGCGGTATCAAGTTGCTCGTTCATGTGGCCAAATTCTCTTTGACAATCGAGAAGTTCTGTCTCGAGCTCCTTGACAGACTTCTTCTTCTCGGTGACTCGGTCAGTCCAGAAGGAGATACCAAGCTCATCGCCGTCTCGTCGACAAGAGGTGAGCTTGTCTTCGAGAGCGGTCAGGAGGGACACTCGCTTAGCCAGCTCCTCTTCAATAGCCGAGATGTGAATGGCAAGGTCGCCAGCGGCAGTGAGAAGTGAATTGGCTCGGTGATACCCGTGAGTGGTGTTGAGTCTGGCGTCCGAGGAGAGAAGGACGGTGAAAACTAAGGCAGGGCTGGGCAAGCCGTTGTGAAGGAATGGAGCTTGAGCAGCTTGGTATCTGAAGAACGTAATGATGTGAAATCAGCAAGCGTTCCTGATAACCTAGTCCTGATACACCGCCACTTACTCGGATGCGTCGCAGACGTGTTGCTTGAACATGATTCTTGCGTCCTTGGTATCGTCGGGGAACAACAACACGTTCACCCAATATGTATGAGCGGTCGAGGGGAGATTGAAGATGGTTCGAAGCTGTTGATACAAAGTAAATGATTAGCCCTATTCGTCATCATCGACCACTATTTCCGGATCTGCTATGAACGGAAATCCGGATATTCGTCTCGTCCTAGTGTTGACAAGCACTACTAGACATTGTCAAATGCTCACCTTATGCTGGACATCTCCATAGGCTGGGAATCTTGAGCTTTCGAAAGTGAGACGTCTGGTCTCGTCCTTGAGAGTAGCCTTGATGACGAACATGTTGCTCAACGTGTCTGGTCTGCCGAGTGGCGAGTATGACGTGAGACCGCTCGCAGTGGTTGTACTGATTGATGATTTCGGTTGAGCAGGAACAGATGAACGGACGATCTGCTATGGAGGCGTCACTGACGCGATGAATGGCAAGATTGGATCCCTTGTGTTATGATAAAGGAATAGAGATAGATGATGAGGACACAGCTAGAGTTTGTAGCGAGCGAGTGAGCGAGTGAGCAAGGATCACGAGCTTATCTATGTATGTACGGTAGTGGATGGCCGCGCGTCCTAGCGTAACGGCTGAATCCGGTAATCGTGATGAAGGGCTTAAGCGGTCAAATCCGGGACTATCACAAAGTGGCACAGCTAAGTCACAGTATATAGCAGATAGGTGGGACAGTATATGATACAGCCCAGGTCTAGACAATCACATATGCATGGATCATATATCACTTGATCAAGACAGCTGCTACTACGGTACGCCACTAGCACACTGCTAAGCATATGCATAGACTTGCCGCCATACCATATTCCAACAGGGAACAGAAGAGATCAACCCTTGTGAGTGCCCTGTGGAGGCAGAACTTGGTTTACGTACAAAGTGGCAAGTGCTGTTCTGTTTCGTTGCCCCATCACCCGCACGCGCACACCCGTTCCTGCTGCTACTACTGCTACTGCTATTGCCCCGCAGATGGGATCTAGGCAGAGAAATGGGGGAATCAGTCACATGACATCTCATACTGTACAAGACACTCACCACCACCACCTCCACGGTCATTAACCCATTGCATCACCGATTCATTCATTCAGCGAAGCGATTGACTGCATACTCTCCTCTCACCCCTCACATTCTCTTCCATCGCTCCCACACTCTCACATCATCACTTGTTGTCCACTTGACCGCGGTCAAGTTACGCGATAAGCAATCCTTCAATATCATCCTCATCATAACCAAACCTCCCTCCACACTCCACACATTTTCAGGTCCTTCTGTTTCCGGTTCTCTCTCTTTCCTTTTCTTCTCATCATAGATTCCTAGACCCGCTCCAAGCGTAGATAGATCCAAGTCAGACAACGAAGAAAGAAAGTCGACTATCAGATACGGAAACGAATTGACAACACGAACAGTGACCTGCGCATCGATACGACATCATCACACATTTGTATTCCCTCCTTCCGCACATTACAAACAGCATCGATATACGTGGCTGTTCTTAACCGATCGCCCTTTCCAAGCAACAACAGTAGTAGTCACTTGCACTCCCGCATACCTGATTCCTGTCTCAGCCGGGTCAACCAATCAATCCAGAGAGACAGATCTAGGGCAGATACATATACACAGGCCAGCGGGAATTACGCCCACATACACCATGTAAGTTCCAGGACCGGTTGTACCTCATGACCTATGGGTAAATTCGCTTCTTGTTATCCACGCTGACGATTCCAGTCCTCTTTCGTTTCCTCCACATCACCTTCCCGCCTTCGATTATCATTGATAAACTGGTCACTTGTCTTCAGCTTCCGCTCTGCTCATCATGAGTACTGCATCACCGTCGACTCAATCGACGGCTGTACCTACCAATATAAATACGCCTAATCCGAATGCCCCTCCCTTCCGCCCTTCACCAGCCAGAGCCGTCTCGCTACAGGGTACATCATACCAGCACAAAGGACGAGCAGCATCTCAACCCGCCGGAGAACGATTACCTCCACCATCATCGACGCCCAACTCCGGTAGAGGCAGTCCTGGAATCAACGGGAACGGTGGAGCGTTTGGAGTCATCGGTGGTTCAAGGACACCGGGAAGATTTGGCAGTGCACTAACTGGAAGTGGTGGAAGTGGGATGGGCACGGCGACTAGAGCCAGCAGCTTTTCAGCTGGAGAGCTGAGAGACCCAAGAGTGAGTTATCTTTCCATCGAGCCACACTGATTTCGCAGAATATGCCGCTCGCCCGAACGTTATCATCGCACACCGAAGAGTTTGTTCCCTCACGATCACACTCCACATCGCCATTCCCTACTTTCTCGCCCAACTCGACCCCATCCACTTCTCCCGCCGCTCTGCGACAACATCCTCTTCCAAGCTACTCGCCACCCAAAGCAAGCGCCAATGTCTCCCGCTCAAGAAGTCAATCTCTCGCCACTGGCGTCAGACCTATTGGCGTCGATCGCCCATTCATGGTCCCCATGAGTACGCTGGAGAACAACGGCAACTTCCCGAAGAGTTTGGAAGCTGGTTGGAATATATCTCCTCCAGAAGCTAGCAATATGTCCCCTTTCACGCGAGGTCTGCCATCTCTCGGTGGCAACCCCGCACGAGACGAATTGTACTCGAGGAATGGATCCAACCAGACCGCCCAGGATCGATTCCGCGTTGCCCAGGATCCATTCCACGGCGCAAGAGCAGCATGGATAGCATCCGCTCCTGATTCGGCAACGACAGCTCTCACGTCTTCAGTCGCGAAAGCCCTTGGAGCTGGGTATGCTCAACATCCTCTCAGCGGTGTGGCGTACGGAGAGTCAAATACAGGTGGAAATCGATCGGGTACCTCAAGTCGACGACATAGTGTGTCGGTTGTGGGTGGACCAGGAGGAAGGAGAGAATTCACCTTTGGCGAGTCGGGGATGGGCATCACTCCAATGGCTAGTCCTCCTGGACGAGGTCTTTTCGGCTTTGAGGGAGATCTCTCGAATGCCCTGAGCTTGGACATTGCGGAGGGGCGACGACGGGGTGTCGAGCAGGAGAAAGAGCCATTCCACCCTGCGAGCTTGCCCAAATTCGACCCTACCCTCGCAGAACGATACGATGGACATCAAAGGGTCGGATCATACCCAAGAGCGAAAGCGGAACCTTTCGGAGAGCCGACATTCCCCTCTTTCGTTTCTTCGTCGCCTCGAGGTAGACTCGATCAAGGTCCCGGAGCACCGGGAGAGAGAGCACCTTCGGGTGAGAGCAAGGATGGGAGTCAAAGGAGCCGATTTGCCATCGAAAACGCTGCTGTTGGATCGCCTGTCCGATTAGGTGCTGGAAGGTTGAATGGATCTGGAGGTGTCACGGGTAGCCCAGACAAAGGAAGAGAAATTGGTTTCGGTGGACCCGTCGGTACTGGAGTTCCTCGTGGTCTTGGACCGGGACCAATCGGGAGTCCACCGACAGCATTCTCCAATCTGCCTTCTCAGAACTTTCAACCTCAAGGTCCCTTCCCGGGTATGCGGCCGCCGCAGTTCCAAAGTAACATCGGTCCTGGACCCCACCTCGGCGGACAGCCTCCTTTCGGTCGCCCTCCTGCACCAGGCTATGGAGCGTTTTATGGTGGGAACGCTCCTAATTCTCGTCCTCCTCCTGGACCTGGACCTGGATCTCCTTTCGGTGCGCCTCAACCCGCCTTCGGAAACGGTACCTTTGGAAACGCTAGCGGACAAGCATACGGATCTCAGCCTGGTCCACCAGGACCCAACCAAGGCTATCCACAGTACTTCCCGGCACCTGGATCCCCTCAACAACCTACTTCGCCCTCGTTCTCATCCCTCTCGCTTGCCGATCTCGGGAAGGGCATTTCCCTCATATCGCTTCCTCCAACTACTCCGCTGTACATTGTCACATTCAAAGCCGGCCGTCGAGATGTGTACTACTGTCCCGATCCAACACTGCTGATTTCTAATGGTGACAAAGTCATCGTCGAGGCCGACCGTGGGTCTGATCTGGGTACCGTCGTATACGATCAGCTTACTCCAATGGACGTGAGGGAATGGCAAGAGAAACAAGCAACAGCCGCTCTTCTTTCCGGAGCAAGTCAACATCAGCCACCTGGTATGGCTGCGATGGGCAATGGATCAGGAGGTCCAGGACCGATGCTTCACAAGAAATTGGGTTCGATGGCTGGTGGCGGAGTGAGCGAGCTAGCAAATATGGACTTAGATGGACTTCTGGCTGGTGTCGGACCGAGTGGTCAGATGGAGTTGAGCGGAACGGCGGTTAGAGGCCCGTTGGCGAAAGAGGTTATGCCCAAGAGGATCTTCGCCAAGTCCAGTCAGGGACCAGAGGAGCAAGCGTAAGTAGTCTCTTCGCTTACATGGAGTGGCAAGTGCTGATATACTTTTTCTTGTACTCTTACAGGAGGATGAGGGAAAAAGCGCATGACGAATACGAAGCTATGATGATCTGCAAGGAGAAAGTGATTCAAAGAGGTCTACCGATGCAGATTGTCGATGCGGAGTATCAATGGTGAGTTATGGAGAAGCGCTCAACGGTGAGACATCTGCTAATACTTCTGTGGTTCGTTAGGGACCGACGCAAGTTGACATTCTACTTCAAGGCGGATAAGCGGGTCGATTTCCGTGATTTGACAAAGGAGAACTTTAGGATCTTCAAGGTGGGTGATGATTAGCCGTTTCGGGTGTGTTGGGTCATTCGCTGATGAGTTGGTGTGTCTCGCTATAACAGTCACGAATCTGGATGTCAATGGTCCCCAAAGACGGTAAGTAGTCAGGTGCTCCCAGCTTTGGGGAAGGAAACATCCACTAACTGGACTCGCGTAGATCCGAGGATGTAACCTGGCTGCGATAGCAGCATACCGTAACTTGATGAGATGAGAGACAAAGAGACAAACAACACACACGACAAGAGGCAATTCGCAATCACAAGACCAATACAGATCAGATGGGAGACAGCAAAGTAGAATATCATGTACGAATAAGTTTTATATGAGCGCAAGACGACGTGACTCGTTCTCCTTTATTAGGTACAGACAAGTATATAAAATTGCATGTGAGATGACGTGGTATCGTAGGCGATACATTACGAAACAAGATGGTGGATGTAGAATGAAGTCACCTCGTAATGCAAATGTATTTTTATCAAGTGTTTGCACGGTTACCTGCCATCATCACAAAAAGACCACGCAACCTGCACATCTTCGACTGGCACCATACATGTACTATCGACGGTCTTGAACTCGTAGATCATTGCATGGTTCGTTTCTACTTGTACACTACGTCTGCGCACCCGCGATACCTAATCCTGTACTGGCCCCACTCCCCGTCTGACTCATCGGTGCACTCCTCCCTTGTGCCAGAGCTTGTGATTGGGGATTTGGCGTACCTCCAACTGAAGGTGTGTTGGGTTGATTAGAGTTGGAAGATTTGGTAGTGCGGATTTGGAATGTGCCTACACAGTGAATGGGAACAAGGAGTGAGCATTGGTAGGCGGGTCTCGAAGAACGCGGAAGAGTGGAATGAGGATGAGGTCAGAGTCACACTTACATTGTGGGAGACCTGATGATTCGGCAGTTACGATTGAATGCATTCCCAGTCGAGCTAGAGCGCCTTGTACAAGTGCTTGAGGAAAGAGGAGGTGCTGCGTGCACGGAAGCAAAGGAATGGTCAGCTTGTGCCCTGAGGTGCAAATGGTTGAAGGACATGACATACCAATTTGGCTGATTCCATATCTGCTGACGGACCGCGATGGGAGGACAATGTCATCAGAGGTGGGAACGAATGTGATTGCAGGACAAATACCCCCTAGATACAAACGCAACGTCGTCAGCAAACGTCACTGGGAAAGCTTAGACATTGGTCGGATGTGGTGGTGTCTACGCACTCGGTGATTTGTCCGTAGGTTGTCGATCTGTTTAGAGTAGACGTAGAGGAATAGATCTTTGCAGATGAATTTGATGATATCGAGATGCGAAGCGAGTGGTGGTCGAGCCAGTGTCAATCTGGACAAAACAAGCGCACGAATATGAGCTTGTGCTCCACACCTTGTTGATCCCATGGTCTGAGAGTTGGAGGGGAGGATTGAAGCTCACTTTTCTGCTATGTATCCACCGACCATAAGACCTATTCTCTCAACCCTCTTTCCCAATTCTTCCTCTATCAACCTCTTCTCCTCTTCATCGTCTCCAGCTTTCCCTTTCCCTTTAACCTGTTGTCCCGACGACGGGGGTAATAATCCTTCTTTCCTCAATTCATCTTCTTCAGCACGTTTGCGTCTGATCACGTATGCAGAGGAATCGCGTAAGAGATCAAGCACGGGCGGGAGGAGGTAGTTTGGTAATTGGGAATCGATCAGTGTAGGTGTTGGGATGGCGAGGTGATGTAATGCTGGTGGGATAGTAGGGAGTATAGGGAGATGGGTTGAGGATGTTGAAGGACGGTTCGACATCGTGTTGCGCTGTTATGCTTTCGGTTCTGAGGTGGTAAAGTGATGAATACAAGCATCAATATAAGTGTTGATGTCTGTCTATCTGGCTGCATGTCATCATGCATTAAACGCGCTGTGAGCGGTGAGCGAGGCCCTGGGTCGCGGTGATAACCGAATGGTTTGATGACGTGGACTAAAGGGCTAATTACCTTTACCCCGCATTCTGGTGTCACTCTTGCACGCGACGTTGTTATAGATGGCCGGGGCAGGTCATGCATTCATTCAGTCATTCATTCAGTCACATAACAACCAACTCCCTTATACATATAATACCATCTGTCTAGCAACAAAGCATCGTGTACAGTAACCTTGACAACAAATTATCCACTTGGACCTCTTGATAACACTCCCTCCCTCCCTCGACCGACAGCTTAGTAGCGGTCTGTGACTCCCTCTTGACCTCACGCACTAGGTATTGACGTCTTGCGCTGGCGCCACAATGCCAATGCCAGACCGATTCCTACCCTCGTCTCTTAACCCTTTCTCCTCCTCCTCCTCTTCCCGTCCTTCCACCTCCACCAATAATCCTTCTCAGCCGACCGCATCATCTTCCTCATCTACTTCGACGTTCCTCCGACCTAGCGAGACACCTGAACCCCATCGTGTCCTATCGGACCTCATCGCTTATTCACACCTACAACGCGGAGCACGTTTCACGCAAAATACCAAATCGGCCGTCGTCAGACAACTGTTCCAGACTCTATGGCAAAAGCCAGAATGGACAGAGCTCTTTCTCCCTCAGCAATTAGCAGACGAGGATAGGAGGATTGATGATGAGGATAGTAGATTGGCGGCTGAAGTGCTGCCAAGAGCGGATAGTTTGGGAAGCTGGTTGGTCGACGATGAGGTGGGAAGCTCGGGAATTAAAGCGTGGAGTCTGAGTGAAGCTCAGAAGAGGGTAGAGGAGAGCAGAAGGATAGCGGGAAAGGAACCTTGGAGAAAGGCGAGACAAGGGCAGATCTGTGGTAAAGTCTTTCAAAGGTTCGAGAGGACATTTACCTGCAAGTGAGTACAGTCTTGACTCCCCTGCCTCCCGTGTTGCTGTGCTGTCACTGACCAAGATCGTCCATGCTTATAGGACCTGCGCGAAGCTCTCCTCCGTCGTCTTGTGCGCCGACTGCTTCAAGTCCTCCGACCACGAAGGACACGAAGTTCTCTTCGGTCAATCTTACGCCTTTTCCGCTTCTTGCGATTGTGGTGATCCCTCCGCATGGCATTCCGGTCCTCATCTCGGTTGTTCTCATCATCCCCCTTTACCAGAGGGCGAGAGCAAACCTCCACCATTACCATCGAAATACGATGTCCCAGATCCCTTGCTCATGGCAATTCACAAAACTATCGTCATCGTTCTCGAGTTCATCATTCAGACCATGCAACATGCACTGTTGCCGAGCGAGTATGGGACGTTGCCAAAGACGCAAGAGGAAATGATGACAACGGATATACCGACAGGAGACGCTAAGGAGAAGAGAGGCAAAGGACCTTGGGGTGTGGTCATGTGGCAGGATGAGAAACATGTCTTGAAAGAGATGACGAGACAGGTCAGAGACGCTCTCGGTATCGATTGGACAGTCGCAGAGCAGTGGGTCAGGGAGGTCGACGAGGTCGTGAGTAGCTCAAAGCGTATATCTTAGCAGTCAATAAGCGACTAACGTTCTTCCGCAGGGTCGCAAGACTATCGTCGTCTCAACGAACCCTATAATCGCCTTCCACACAGCCAACATGATCCAACAGATCGATGCACCTGTATCTTTACGACTAGCCTCTGACACGTTCAGAGAAGAGATCGTTGGCGTTCTCATCTCGTGGCTATACGATATGTGCCAATGTTCCATCGGCGGAGACGATACAGTCTTCAAAAGGCTTTTGGCTAAGGCACTGTATGAGCCAAGGATCCGAGGGGGTGGTATGGGGCCCGGAACACCGCTAGCTCCAGATCTGAAAGAGCTCGAATGGGGAAAGTTGATGGGCGGCCATGATGTGAGAAGGATGGATTGGTTGTTGCAGTTGGACTCAAGATTGTGGAAGAAGGCGAAATGGGAGATGAGACAAATTTATTGCTCTGTTCTCTTGTTTGATATCGAAGTCAGGAAAGATCTTGGTAAGTCAAGCCATAAAGTCGCATAGATAATGCTGACACGTTATATTCTTAGCCTGTCGCTTGGCTATGAACTACCCACGCTTGATTGAGCACTACCTGTTCCAGGATCGAGAACTCGACACCAATATTATATTCTCATCGGCATATCTTATCTTCACCAACGGGGCGGTTACCGCATATGCCACTACCAAAGCCCAGCTTTACAACACGGTCATTCACGTCGCACACGCTTGGTATACCGGTCAAGTGATTAAGAATGAGGGCAACGATCGGCTAGTCATGCCGCCAAACCAATTTGACCCCAACGATACCTCCTCGAAGGGGCGCTTGGATCTCGACGTCCCCGCCTTCAGAGGGAAGAAGGGCTTGGCAATACTTGGTCATCTACGGAGCATGTTCAGACACAAGGAGGTTCGAAAGTTGATTGTCCGCCAACCTCAGCTCTTCAATCGTGCAGTCGCATTCATCAACATGTTTGTCGGGATTCAGCCTCAAAAACGAGAAATGGGCGAACACATCGAGTACGAAGTAGACTGGCTGAAAGCCTTCATCATTCTTGGAGATCTTGCGAAGATGTGTCGAGAATTTGGCGAGTCATTCCGATATGCGACACCAGATCAACTTCTCGCGAGCATGTCGGTGGTATCGAATCGTATTCTCTGCGACATGATGCTCATGTCTAATACGCTTGATAAAGAGCGTTTCGTCCGTCCAGTGGAACACGATGTCGACAACGTCTTGGTCCACGGATCGCAATTCACCCTCATCAAACAGAGCGTATCGAGGATAGAAGCATTCAGTTTCCACCACTATATGACTCTGCTTTTTGCAGAGATGACAAAGGCAACTAGGACAGTTTTACCTTTTGAGAATGGTTTGATCAAAGGACTGAACTTCAAGCAGATCATCGAGCGATTTGTCTTCAGAGCAGCGGATCCAGACGATGGCGAAAGAATGAAGTTGATGATCATTGAATACCCGATGCAGAGTAAGTTAGCAAGTTTCTCATTCCACTCCGAAACCTAAGCTGACGAGTCTGTCTGTCTGTCTACTTATACAGAGCATGTCATCCTATCCCAAATTCGAGCCGACATGTGGAAGAAGAACGGATCCGCGATGCGTTTGCAGTACCACCACTACCGCGAAATGGGTGTTCGAGAGACAACGCTTGACCAGGAATTCTTCATGCTTCAATTGGGTCTCTGCATCATCGACCCTTTCAAATTCGTCGTCGCGCTCATCGACAGATTCGGTCTCGCTCCGTGGTTCAGAGGTAACGTCAACGACTCTGGTCTGTGGTCGCATCATGGTACAGAACCCAAACAACGAATTACGCTGCTCGAGGATTTCATGCTCCTCATGATTCACCTTGTCTCTTACCCTGCCATCATCGACGGTTGGGAACGCGATAAGATCACTAGGTCACACATTGTTCATCTCCTGGCCGTGCAACCCATGTCATACTCCGAGATCTACAAGAAACTACCAGAGAGATCGCAGGAGACGAGCGTCACCCCTATCCTGAGAGAAGTGGCAGACTTTAGAGAGGCGACCGAGACCGCTCCAGGAAGATATACTCTCAAGGAAGAAAACTATGACGAGGTCGACCCGTACTGGCATTACTACACCCGAAACGAGCAACGGGGCGCTATGGACAAGCTTCTCGAACGAGCGAAGAAAGACAACACCTCGAGTACGGAGCCTATCATACTGCCTCGACCGTTGCGACTGCCTCCCGCTGGACAACCATTTTCGAACATTGGCGATTTCCTCCACACACACGTCGTCGCCGATTTGGTGCACTGGACTGTGGGGCACTGTATGCACATCGCCAATCCTGACGAATGGACCGCCACTGTCGCGTTGACTCTCCCGGCCGACTACAAAGATGCTCCTCAAATTCCAACATGGGATAACCTCCTGGAATACTCGCTGCATCTGGCAACGATCGCGCTCGCCGTTGCTCCAGAAGAGTTCTCAAAGGCGTCCGTGGAGCTGAAGGATCAGGAAGGCTCGCATAGCACTTTCCAGAACTTATGGTTGATGCAAACCAACCCAGCATTCAAAACTTTCAAGGCTCGGGTCGATCATATCCTCGACAAGATAGTTTCCCATCTTCCACCGCACTATACGACGGATTACCGCGCTCACAAGGAAGCTGAATCCTTGCTCAGTATCTCGAGTCCGGCCAGACCCGATCCCAAAGCTGCAGCCGCGGCAAGGCAGAAAGCGATCATGGCTGCTTTTACTAAGCAACAACAAAGCTTCGTGGCGATGATGGAGGAAGATGTAGAAGATGAAGATGAGTCGATGGAGGAAGAGGGTGAAGAGGTGCTGGAGAGTCATGGGCAGTGTATAGTGTGTCAAGAGGAAGTGACAGCAAAGGCACCGGGAGGCATGATGGCTTTACTGCAGCCATCTCGGGCGTTGCGGGAAGTGGTTCACGATCGAGATTGGCTGGAGGAGTCGCTTCTTGCCCCTACGAGTCTAGACCGATCGACAAGATATAATCGACACAGTCTCGATCCGGATAATCCTGAACCACTGACAACGGAAGGATACCCCTCGGCTAACCTCAAATTCGGCGTTCACATGTCGGCGTGTAGTCATTTCATGCACGAAACGTGTATGGGCAATTATTTCGATGCGACAAAAGTTCGACATACTCAACAAGTACAACGACATCATCCCGAGAACGCCGTCAGATTAGAATACATGTGTCCTCTTTGTAAATCACTCGGAAACGTACTTATCCCAGTGGAACCTTCGGCGACACCGAGAAAGCCTCCATTGATTATCAAGAAAGATGGCGAGAAACCGCCTACTCTCTCGATCATGATTCGACGGGTGTCGAGTGAGGGATTGTTGAGAGTGGCCGACAGTCAGAGGATTTGGGATCACCATGTCGAGACTGGAGAAGTTATCCCTTGGTTCTCGGACTGTATTTTCTCCGTGCACAGCTTAGATCAAGTTCACCGAAAGGCGAACATGAGAAGTACCTCTCGTATGGCAGATCGAATGAGAGGTCTAGTACGACCGCTTTCGGAGCAAAGTCAGAAGATCAGAGGGAGGAAGACGCACATGTATCTCCCGGACGATATGGTCGGCTACACCGTGGCGATGGCGGAAATTACACAGCGGGGTCTCGGAGGTGGTATTTCGACAAACAAGACTGAAGTCTTGACTGTTGCGGAACAAATCAACGAAATGTCGATGAAGTTGATCAAGAAGTTGATCGGCCTGCTTCAGCTCGAACTCGATCTTTATTTCGGTCCCTCCTTCGATCGAACAGCTCTTCGAGTGGGGATCTTTGCTCGGTTCCTGCCCGATTGGTATAGATCAAGTACGCTTCCTTCGCCTCTACTTCTCCGTCAACCGCTAGGAATGGTCATCGAAGCGGCGGCGATCGCACCCGATTTGCTACAAGCGGTCATCGTGATGGCTTACTACGCGGAGTTGACTCGGGTGATTCTCGGTTTATCGTTCTTTGTGAAGAAATGTCTAGCGAGTGGCAAAGCTCCCTCCGTTCGAACGACACCTCCAGAAGACCCAACAAGGGCAGATGCCATGTCGATCTTCTCAGGATTCAAACCTATCATGCAATCCATCTTACGCAACACGGGACCCGCATCTGATTCCGACAGTATCATGGCCTTGTTATCGGACGACGAGCTATTATCAAAACTCATATATTCGCATACCCTCCCTTTCTTACGACGATGTGCGATCATCTACTATGCCGTCTCTGGAACATATCCAGTTGTCGAGCCTTCCGCTGTTGCCTCCTTCACTCCAGCTACAAGCGAATATACTCGACTATTGACTATACTTGGTATTCCGAATCCGAAAGAAACCTTGACAGACAGTTCAGCGACCATCACCCCGGTGGTGGCGCGTTGGGTCACCCAATGGGCAATGCAAGGACGACTTATCCCGACTTTAGAGTATCCCGGTACATACGAATTGGTCAGATTACCGAGGAAATGGGAAGATATCGTCCTCGCTTATGCTGATAAGAAGTGCGGGAAATGTAAGACCAGACCAACCTATCCGGCCGTCTGTATGTTCTGCGGAGCGATGGTCTGTCTAGGAGGGGATTGCTGTTCAGAAGGTGAACAAGGGGAATGTAATTTACATATGAGGGAGTGAGTCATCTCTGTTTCTTGAGTATGGTCTTAATCGCCGTTATGCTGATCTTGTGCGACTCAGATGCGGCGCTGTCGTCGGTATGTTTGTCGATATTCGAAGATGGGTCATATTGTACCTCTACGCTGGGTCTGGTTCTTTCGGTCATATGCCATACCTCGACGTACATGGCGAACTGGATGTGTCCATGAGGTGAGTTGTCTATGCTCCTATCCTTGATCAAGTGATGGGGGTTTTGAGAGAGAGGACAGTGCTGATCGGTGTTTTGTCGCGCGATAGACGGTTCCATCGACAATATGTGCATGTCGGTCGACTGGACGAACTACGACGAGCGACGTGGCTCATGCATACTATCCCACATCTGACGGCTAGGAAGTTGGAGTTGACGACGGATGGTGGGGGTTGGGGATGTTTGTGAGCGAGGCCGACCGAGTAGTGGCGCTCAAGACACTGGTGTGAATCTGTGTGAGGTGGAGCGGGGATTGTTGTAGTCCTTCGGAACATTGGTGGAGAGATGATCTGGGAAACTTGGGTGTGGGGGCTCTGAGCCGAGCCGAATGGGAAGGAGAAAGGACGACTTGTGGCTTGTATTTGTAGCATATGTACATCTCAAGAACGACTCACGTAATGCATATATAGACGTTGATGAGTGTTTGGTATCCAGCTCGAAGTGGGCAACAGATAGTGTCATAGTCTCTGGTCTTTCGTAATTCGTAATTCGGACCTGGCAGAAATCGAATGTTGATGCGAAGATGTTTTCGGGTTACTAGGTTAGTAACGCGTCGAATCGAATGATCCTCCACTCGTCAACATCCCGACTTTCTTGCAATGTTTTCGTTCCATTCGTCTATCATTTACACATCTTCTAAATCACTTTGTGCACACAGGCATAGCAATGAACAGGTAAGATCGATCAACGCAGCATGTCATTCTTAGCTGGGCCTTCAAAGAGGCACGACACGAGCGCAAGTGTCCCAACGTACAGGTGAGTCAACCAGTTCTCTTCCGTTATACTGGTCAAGTCGAAAGAGTTGAGCTGATCGATCGTTTTCCATATGGTAGACACTTGCTCAGTCCTCAAGCTATGACTGTATCGTGAGCTCTCACTCTCATCCTCTACTTCTCTCTCGAACGAAGCCAAAACTCTCGAGCTTATCATTTTGGTATTGTCGTAGGAATCCGCTTCGGACCATCGCACATTGTGATATTGACGCTGCCTACGCCCGTAAGTACAGCTTTCAATACCAGTTTTACCCATCACTCCTCATCATTAGGGGGCTGAGGGGAGGGGGGAGGAGGAGAATCCGAGCGGACGCTGACTATGTCACCGTAGAGTTTGAACAAGTTCGATTAGGACTGCCGGACGACGTACCGCTCATCTGTGCACAGTGGCAATCTATCATAGCGGTAAACTATCCAGCTAGAAAATATGGTATCAAGCGGTATGTGAAAGGACTCTGTCTTCCTCTCCAGTCCCTTGTCAACCGATTCTCTCCTTGTGCCTATCCTTTGCCTTGCCGACATCCCCTGAGACTCGTAGCGCTGACCTCCAGAATAGCTTCACCACACTCGACGAGGCGAGAAAAATGTGTCCGCATTTGATAGTACAACATGTTGCGACGTATAGGAATGGCGAGAGCGAAGCGGGATATTGGGGCGAGGTGGATCCGAGATCGCACAAGGTAATCCATCCCCAGTGCATAGCTGCCGGAAGTGATGAGTGCTAATACATCTTCCCACATAGGTCAGCTTGGACCCTTATCGACGAGAAAGTTTGAAGATTCTTGCCATATTCAAGGAGATGGTACCGAGAGGAGAAATTGGTCAGTCAGCTGCATGCATGCTCGATGTCAAGGAGAGTAGCTGACATATGTGGCAGAGAAAGCATCGATCGATGAGGCCTTTCTCGATCTGACACCCATGGTTATCGAACGACTCCTCGCCATTCATCCTTACCTCGCAACAGTCCCCGATGATGCGCCCGAAGGACTAGACTCCCCTCTTCCCCCTGCACCCCCTATCAACTGGAGCAAAGCGGGAAACGTTTTCCCTATCAATGGGGTCACCGAAGGGGATGAAGCGCCCGGAGAAGAACACGAGGAACAGCGGAGTGAGGATGGGGAAGGTGAAGAGGCCGAGGAGAGATTGAGAAGGAACAGCGGGGAGAGTTGGGAAGATTGGGCATTGTGTATTGGGGCGGAAATCATGAAAGAGACGAGAGAGGAAGTGTACAGACAACTGCACTACACGTGTTCGGCTGTGAGTTATTGATTGACCTTCTAATCGTTGTGTGTTGTCAACTAATAGGCTTTGGCTATCGAAGGGTATTGCTCATAATAAAGCTATGGCAAAGCTGTGTTCGGCATGGAAGAAGCCCAACAACCAAACAGTTCTCAGACAAGCAGCAACAGCTGCATTCCTACGAGACCGAGAGTTTACAGATGTGAGCGTCTTACATTCTTGGTAAACTGAAGCTAATAATTTCATGGAGATCCGGCTACTGGGTGGTAAATTGGGCAATGCAATGGCTACCGAGTTTGATGCCAAGACAGTTGGCGATATGTTGTGAGTGCGATCGTGGTCTACCCAAGCAATCGGTGCTGATATCCGATCAGGACTGTTCCGCTCGAGGAGATGCAGAGGCGTTTCGGAGAGGAAAGTATTTGGGTATACAACATTCTCCGGGTAAGTCCATAACATGGCAATCAAAGGAGACCGCTGGCTGATTTCGCACTCATGGCTTAGGGTATCGACCACACCGAGGTGATAGCACGAGTATCCACCAAATCGATGCTTGCATCCAAGAACGTACGACCGAACGTCACGACGCCCGAGCAAGGCGAGCACTGGCTCTCTGTACTTGCTGGCGAGCTTAATGTCCGTTTGCGTGAAGCAAGGGAGGTGGCACCCGGGCTTTGGCCCAAAACCTTGGTTCTCAGTCATCGTCAAGGGATTGAACCTTCCAGATCGAGGCAAACTCCGTTTCCATTTACGAAAGCTCTTTCGACAGAGTATATCGTCAAACATGCAAAGAAAATGTGGGACGAAGCAACTCAGCCTATGAAGAATGGGAATATGAGGCTGAATAATGTGCGTTAAACCTACTCATCCGCAAAGAGAATGCTGACTCGCCAAATTAGATTGCACTTTCTTTTACCGGCCTTGAGCGACTCGAAGAAGGTCAACGAGGTATTGAGACATTCTTCTTGAACCCCAAACCTAAATCGACATTACCAAAAGAACGACCACCTCCTCTTCCGACATCCGCATCGTCCTCCTCTTCCACTACATTGCCTACCCTAAAAAGACCGCTATCGCCACCACATCGATCATCTTCTCTCTCATCTGCAGGACCTTCACCAAAGAAACCTCGTTTACCAACTCTGCACACTGGGAAGAGGAAGACTGTTCTGGAGAGCTTTTTGGCGAAGAAGAATGGCGAATCTTCGTCTTCTGCGAGGTCAGAGTCGCCATCGTTAGCGGCCACGCCGACACCAAATATAGATCTCGACGATGACGATGATGACGATGTGTCTCCAACTCCCGAAGTTGGACCACAGCACTTGGAGAATGAAGCATTGTCGACGTCAATGATGGAGGCGGAAGGAGTCTGGAAATGCCACAAATGTGGAGCTGTCCTGACCGCTCCGCAAGATCGGGAAGGGGAACGAGCAAGAGTACTAGCGGACATGAAACAGGAACATGAAGATTGGCATTATGCGTTATCGCTACAAGATGGATATAGTGGAACAGGAGGAGGCGGAGGCAGAACGAGTACGAGTACGAATGGGAATGCCGAAAGTGGTAATGTTAGAAGATCGACGACAACGACGACGACGAAATCAACAAGTTCGGTGAAGAGAAAGAAAAAACCAGAAGGAATCAAAGCGTTTTTCACTCCGAAGAACAAGTAGAGCCGAGTACTTTGGTTTGGAGGGCGAGTGGAGAGAACAGTGTGTCCTGTCATTAGTGGTATGTGAGTGTTGTTGTATAGTACCCTTGCATGTGTCTTAATGTATGCATTTTTTATATCTTGCGAATCGAGCCACGATCTTGTATGGCAGCTGGATTCTTCGCAATGTGCACGTCCTCTTCCTCTCCTTCCTTCTCTCCACACTTTCATCCCTTCCCTCTTCTTTTTCTGGTCTATGTGTGATCTCTGCAATATACACTGTTATCCTGTGCGGGTTGAAGTATAGATGGATGACAAAGATGAGACAGATACACACGTGCAAAATCGTTTACTGACGTAGTGCAACTATAACTATAACTCAATACAGCCATCCATCCACAAGAGTCTACCATGTCCTTTCCGCCCAACCGATCCCGATCTTCTGACAAGATTCGCTACTCCCAATGATTTGATTCTCTCTCGATCCACCTTATTCGTTCGCAATACACTACACTACACTGTATTACTTGCAGTATAATGTTTTGGCAGACAAACCTGAAACTGTCTAGAAAGACTTGTTCACCTATCTTACTTGGGATCTTCGCCGCGAGCGATACACGACCGGAGCCAATTTCTTGCACGCCACCTACACCCCCATAGCGTTTGTTGACCAAGGATCATCACCACGGAAGAAAAACGCAATTCTCGAGTGGATTGAGAATCCCAATGAGGACGGCGAAGGGGCACTGTACGAGTACTGTATATCCTCAGCGCGTCGTATGTGGACGCCCGTGGCGTTCGAGTAAAGGTGAGGCTGGCCGGGCAGGCACTCACTCTCGCGAGATGTTGGAATTGCGTTCTTCAGGCTGATGCAGAAGATGCTCGATGCACGATGCACGAACTAGGTCGATCGTGCTGCGATGTGTGAAGCTTGGGTGCGAGCCAACAACAGGTCGTATGTCTACGAAAACATCAGATTACATTTGGCGAATGATAAGGACGAGGACATGATACCTCTCTTGGTCAGAAGTACAAATTTTTGCAACGAAGTAAGTACAGGTTCTCGGGTGAGTGAGTGATTGATCACTGACGACTGAGCTTCGCGTTTCATCCCATCATAGTTTCGTGGCATGACAGGTGTGCTGCTATCTCTGATCACGTCCTCTTACAAATCGCCTTGGCCCGTTGCTGGATCATGAATTCCGATTGGAACACGATGGATAGTATGGGTGTCGATGTTGACGTTGACCTGCTAAATGAATGCTGTGCTGTAGTCAAGATGAATCTCGCCCTGACCATCCTACAGTAGATCAAATCGAGTGGACCGGAAATTTGATCGACAAGTGGAAATCTGTATTCAACCCCAAGACTATAATCGACTTGCAGAGTATTGAAGGAGGTTTGACCGTCTATTCCACTGCGTCTGACCTATCCTCCACGTTCATACGCATAACTAAACGAATGCAAGCGCTCGACGCCAATGGATGGGATCCCCTTCTCATGGATGTCGCTAGGCTGTACAATCTCGGGCCCCTCAAGGTGTATGCTTTACCTGGATCGAGTGCAGGCTTGCCATCGGTCTCGGACTCTTCATCAACAAACAAAAACAGTGAGTCTCTGCAGACGCTGGTAAGTGTTCACGACCACAAGGTTACTCTCAACCTGACACTTTGGTACATCGGCCAGAAACAGCGACGCGTAAAGCGATAGTTGGCAGTCCATCCGCACTTTCGCTTCCCGAGTCCATTCCTTCTGCTAAGAAACAGAAGAAGAAGGAAGACAGCATGAAATTACATCGCATCGCGTACATGGCAGGACTAGATGCTGACTCTAGCGGTTCATCTTCAGGACCGTTGGTATACAGGAAAGAGTTAATGTTCTGAATCTTCTGCAGTTATGATTTTTTGTCTCATATCCCTCCTTTTGGTTGTAACGTATTTGGAATGCAACATCTAATCTCCCCTTTTCCTTTTTCGCTCCGTGATCAAGACCATCAAGACATGTCCTTGTACTCGAGTACTGTACAATACACCTCGCAGACAATATGAATGCATATTCATGCTATTGTTCGTACAACGGTGACACACACCGACCTATAATATTACTACTACCTTCTTCGCTCTCAGCTTCTCCAACTTGGGGAAGTTCCATATGCTCCTCCGTTGCCCCAACCGGGTCTCGGTCTACCATTCGCTCCGTTCGGTTGTGGTACTGTCGCTCCCGGTGCAGCCCCGTTCGCATTCGCGTTGGCCGCATTGGGTGCCGCTGCACCTCCGTACGCCGGCGACGCCGGACTATATGCTGGTGAAGCTGGACTGTACGCTGGACTCGTTGGCGAATATTGCGGACTGGCTGGAGAATATGCCGGACTTGCCGGAGAGTAAGTAGGTGAAGTCGGACTGAATTGCGGAGATGCTGGAGAGTATCTCGGACTAGTCGCTTGGAATGGTGCAGGCGATGCTGGAGAATATGTAGGTGACGTCGGGGAGAATGCTGGACTTGCCGGTGAATATCGAGGAGAAGTGGGTGAATACTGAGGTGAGGTAGCACCCATACCACCCATAGGCGATGTGGGACTGTATGCTGGCGAAGCGGGAGAGTAGGGAGAAGCTCGATGCCCGGCCCCTCCGGCTCCTGCGTATGCCGGGCTTGCTGGAGAGTATGTGGGAGACGCGGGCGAGAACGTAGGTGATGATGGTGAGAATTGAGGGGACGATGGGGAATATTGGGGTGATGTCGGAGTGTACTGAGGACTGGTTGCGCCGTAGCCTCCTCGAGGAACCCAGGGTGAAGCAGCCCCTCCACTGTGGAACGGTGAAGAAGGACTGTAGCCAGGACTCGTGACGGCAAAGGGCGAAGTAGGCGAATAACCAGCTGGGGAAGAGGGTGAATATCCGCCTGGAGACATACCACCGTGCATTGGTGATTGTCCGTATCCCATGTATGCAAAGTTGCCACCCTCGTCGTTCGTTGACGTTTGCATTGGCGAGAATGCAGCAGCGCCCACGGTGACCTTGTCGCCGTTCCACATCGGCGAAAAGTTGTCGTAAGGCGTCATCGCTCCACCAGGAGTCATTGCTCCCGCACCACCAGCCGCCAACATATTTTGCACTGGTAATCGATGGTCGACGATAACATCCTTGAGCATGTTCATGTCGAGAGAGACATCGAATGCTCCGGTTCCCATCGGTGCCATTTGACCCAACAACACGTTCTCCGCAACACCTCGACAATCGTCTACGTCTCCAACCGCGGCGGCTTCGAGCAAGATTTCGACCGTCTCTTCGAAAGACGATCTGGAAAGCGCACCAGCGTCTGTTCGGTTGATACCGTGTCGAGTGATACTCATGAGCGAACCCTTGCTGCACATGAGATCACAAAGCAACGCGAGATGTCGATAATTGACGTAAGAACCACCCATCTCGATAACACCGTTCAACTCCTTGAACAACGCATTTCTCGCACCCTCGATACCAAGTGTTTCGTAAACCTCGTAACAGTTGTTCGAGTATGTTCGGAACGCATCGACACCGTCCACTGCCATAACTTCCTTCAAGTTGATACCGTCGGTTTCCAGGAACCATTCTTTCTCTTGGTCGTACTCGCCCTGCTGAGAAAGAACAACCTTCTTTCCTTCTGAAATGAATACTCTCTGGATGCCAGTGATACCACCAAGTTCGACTTGATCGAGCAATGTCCCCTCGATTCGCTTGAGGAACATATCCTCGTCACCAAGTAAGCCTTCCTCTTCCTTCTCTTCTGCGACCGTTCGCACTCGGATAATGAGCTTGGGCGCATTGTCTTCAGAGTGAATGACAAAGACGTCCTTGCCGACAGTAGCTGCGATAGCATTGACGATCTCGGACATTTCGTATCCTCCTTCCAACACCTTTGCACGGTCCAACTCCAAACGCAGCAACCATGGAGAGTGAAGCTCGAGTCGAATATCCTCATCAGGAATCGCAAAGAACGCGTCAACGAAATCCTTGTCCTCCTCGATATCCGTAGAGTCGAGTTTGGGATCGTAGAAGATCTCAACTGACGCTGTAATATCTCGAAGACGAGTATAGGTGAGCTTTCGCATGATTTGATGGGCGTCCTCTTCGGTCCGACTGTACTCTCGGTCGAGGTAGACATTCAGAGCAGGTGTTCTGATGTTGACGGCAACATTGATGATCTCCTTCAATCGCGGCACACCACCAGTAACACTCTTACTGGCTACACCAGCATAATGGAAAGTGTTAAGCGTCATCTGTGTGGCCGGTTCACCGATAGATTGAGCAGCAAGGGTTCCGACCATCTCGGCGGCATTGACGACAGCCTTGTTGAAGATTTGCTCCACTTCTCCAATCACCCAGTCAAACGCCTCCTTGTTGAGATGGTATTCTTCGAGCACACGACGTGTCGCGAGATGAGAGTGCAGAAGCATGTTGAAGACAAGGGTAGCGTTTCGTTGAGCGATCTTGCTGAGCTTGTCGTCTCCACGCACAACGACCAGTCGGTCCGCCAGTGCCTTCCTCTCATCGATGAGATACACTGGGTCGAGGTCACTAGGCACTCGAGGATCGATGTGGAAGATTTGCTGAGAGTTCTGGATGACTCGTTGGATATTGACGGGGAGTGGGTGTCCGGGGGTTCCATCAAGGTAAATCTCCGATCGCAGTTGCTCTCGGTAATCGTTCAGCATACGGTATTCGTCGTCGAGCAGATTTTGTAACGAGACCGACGTTTGGTCGATGTCGGCTTGAAGACTACCACGAGAGAACCCGCCCGAAGCACCAATGACGTCGATCTTGTACCGTCGCTCGAATGCTCGATCCGACAAACGAATGATGTCCAAGCTCTGTTTTCGGTCAGCAACGAGAGGGCGATTCGCGTTCAAGCAGTACTCACCTGCTTCTCCATAGCGGCACCGTCCATACCATCTTCACCGTACAGGAACTGCACGACATCTCCCACTGAATTTCTGACTGTTCCGTCGTATCCGACCTTCAAGTCCTCCATCGCCTTGACCAATCGTCGCTGGATATAACCAGTCTCGGCAGTCTTGACGGCAGTATCGATCAAACCTTCTCTTCCTCCCATGGCGTGGAACCAGAATTCCTGAGGGGTGAGACCTCTCAAATACGAGTTCTCAACGAAACCTCTTGATTCGGGTCCATAATCGTCCCGTGAGAAATGGGGTAGTGATCGATGTTTGAAGCCGAAATGTATACGCTTTCCCTCCACGAACTGCTGACCTACGACACCTGACATCTGGGAGATGTTGATGAACGAACCTTTGGCACCGGATACAACCATCTGTTTGACGTTGTTGTCCGCCTTCAAGTTGTCCTGAGTCGTTTTACCCGTCCAATCGCGCGCCTTGTTGAGCTCGTTGGCGATAGATGCCTCCAGAGTCTCTCGAATCGTCATACCAGGCTTGGGCTTCATCTTGTTCGCTTCTGCTTCACTGATAAGGGTTTGCACAGCTTCTTTCGCCTCCACCATTCGGTTTGTGATACCAGCCATAGTCGCCTTGTCGACGATTGTGTCTCCGATACCGACAGAGAAACCGAAATGTAACAGCCAGAAGTTGACCATCATCTGACAAGCGGAGAAGAAATCCCTACAAGCGACGTGGCCGAGCTCTCGGAAGATGACGTGAATGAGACCGTTGTTCGCACTTCCGGCCATGTTTTTGACAATCGTTCCGTGAATGAGCTCTCCATTATCGATCAGAACGTTCTCGTCTGTGACATCTATCGGCGAGGGCTTCTCGTTGTTCTTGTACGTGATGTTGATGCCTTTCGGTATCGTCATCGATAGAAGCTGCTTTCCAGTCCACATTGGTTTCGGCTTAAGGATAGCTGGCGGTGGTATTGTTCCGTCCCATCCAGGTAACCAAAGCAGAATATGTTGTACTTGAAGCCAGTCGATAAAGTTGTCTCGAAGGGTGAACTTTCGAACACCACAAAGAGTATCTTGCACGATACCCATGACGGGTTTGTTCGCTTGTGGCGAGACAATCTGCAGAAGCGGAAACATGTCAGCCAGAGCACCAATTGGTACAAGGCTTGGTATGTACCTGTCTGGGCACCCATGCAATCTGACTAAGCTCCGCTCGTGTTTCTTCGCTCTGTGGCACGCTGCGCGAGGAAGGTAAATAAAGTCAGCTTAGCGCACACTAAATCCACTTGGATGTAAGCTTACTGCAAGTTCATTTCATCTCCATCGAAATCGGCATTGTACGGTGAGGTACTACGAAGACCGTCAGCACGAAGTGAGACCTGACAGCGCACTGAAAACATACACTGAAAGGTTGAGACGGAAAGCTGAACGTAGACAGAAGTTAGTGCTGTCCAAGCGACCGATATGATGTGCGCACTCACTAGAATAGTTCATTAATTTGACCCGATGTGACATCATGGACATCTTGTGCAAACTCGGCTGTCGATTGAACAGAACGAAGCTGTTCGGGGCGTGAGCTGAGGTTCGTCTATCCGCGGGCAAGCACTCACTCTCCGTCCTTCAAATGTCTCTCTACGATCCAACCGAACTGCAAGCTGATAGGTTCTCCAGACTTTCGATACTTCAAGTCGACTCGCTCTCCAGTATCTTTCACATAATATCTTGCACCAGGATACGTCGCAGGACCATTGTTGACGAGAGTTTGCAGGTAGACGATGTTGTATGGTGTTACTGCGTGCAAGTCAGAGGAAGAACTGCTATTCAAGAAGGATTACTCACCTCGCTCTGGATATGTCAAAGTCATGGCGATACTTTTGGGTACACCGACTTGGTCCAACTGAAGATTAGGATCACCAGTGATAACTGTTCGGGCTGAAAAGTCCACTCGCTTTCCCATCAGGTTACCTCGCATACGACCTTCCTTTCCTTTTAATCGCGCTCGAATGGCTTTAATCGCACGTCCACCCTTCTGCTGATCTCGAGGTAATCCAGCGATGTCGTTATCCATATAAGTAGCAACATGGTATTGCAGTAGATCGAACTGTTCGTTGACGACACTTGGCGGTACACCTTCAGCCTCCATTCGCCTTACAACACCGTTGAATTTGATGATTTGCGAAAGCTTATACGTTAAATCGTCCTCGCTTCGCATCGCTCCTCCATCAACTGAAATCGAAGGTCGTACAGCGGCAGGAGGTACAGGGAGGACAGTGAGGATCATCCAATCTGGTCTAGCATACTCTGCGTTCAGACCCATGATGTGGAGATCCTCAGCCGGGATCTTTTTTAGGATGTTGTAGATCTCGCCAGGTGAAACATTTCGTTCTTCCGGTTCGGCCGTTTCCTGTGTGCTATGTCAGTCATGCAGGAATGAAAAATCATAAATCCCTCACATCTCCCTTGTCCGTCGGTTTCCATACTCCGTTCAACTTGAGCGCCTTCTTCCTCCACAATGGCTGCTCGTGTCCACATCCTCCGTGACCAGTCACCTTGTCCGCTCGCTGCTCAGCCATATACTCGTTCTCGGCAGTGGCATCTCCGTTCTCCTCGTCGACAGTATCAGTCTCGCAAATTCTCTTGTCTTTCGCAAGGACCCAGATGGCTCTCAGACGATGTTGTGCTTTGACTCTTCGAACAACGTTACCGACCATAGGATCGCGCTGTGATATTCATTAGCCACCCTGGTAACTCGCTAAGCGTATCGCGGGACTCACCATGTCAACCTTGAGCTTGCCACAACTGTAACAAACACATTCGAGGATCTTCTTCACCTTGACGAGGAAACCCTGATGGAAGACCGGTCGAGCGAGTTCGATGTGACCGAAATGTCCAGGACATTCGGCCATACCCTCGAGACAAGTTTGACATTTGAAGTTTCGGTCGATGGCTGAACAAGTGTGAACAAGGTCATCGCCGCTCAAGGGCGGGATAACTTACTGCCCATCTTGGGATCCATCAATCCTCCCACTTTCTGTCGTCCACTGTCATCCATGACCTCCATGTACTCGATCTTTGCCACAGAGAACGCTTTCTGTTTACAGTCAAGCGGCAACGGTCAACAAGTTGTTTTCTTGGTAAGACCAACAAGATACCCACAATCTCTTCCGGACTCATGACACCAAACTGAATCTCCTTCACCTGCTTGACAGGCGCCGAAGAGTAAGGGAAAGTGACAGTCATCTTGAAGAAAGTGTCGTGTTTTTATCCACCCGTTTTCCAGTTATCTCTTTTTTCTGATTTCCCTAGTTCCTCCCGTCTAATTCGATTTCAATACACGCTGCGGTAGTCGTTACGCCTATAGCCTCCAATTCGACAGCGGAAAGCGATCCGACAATCCCACGAGTCGAGGTGGCGACTAACACTTGACCGAAAGCGTCGGAATATCTCCTCTTCTCTTTTCTATATCTATCGGGTATGATTTCGGTCCTTCCAGTCTGACCAATGTTGCGTGCCGGATATCCACAAGATCTACACGATGCAAACAGAATAAGAGACAGGTCCTTGTGGGAAGTTAAGGTAACGAAGGAACGGAGGGAGTTGAGGTATTCGATTCGGATGTTTTCGTCCTCGATGCCCGGGTTTTCGGAAAAGGATTTTAGAACTATTAGGTGATATTGAGTGTGTTTCGAGGTGATTCCCTATATCTTCTCTGCCCCGATTAAGAAGAGAGAGAGATAAGATGGGTAGGTTTAGGTTGAGAGGAACAACAACGAGGGTCGACTGAAGGAGGATGTCTTTGTTGTATGGGCGAATGGGTGCTGAGTGAGCGAAGGTGAGGGAAGGGGGAAAGAGAGAGTGAGACAGAGAGCTACGTGGCGATAACTCCGAAACGCCGTCATACGAGCGAGTGCAAGGTGAACCGTGGGAAAGCTGGCACGGGTGAGCGGTGGCGGCCCCTCGTCGTCGCCGTTGACCGGTTATGCATGCGTCGAGCTGTCATCTATCTGTCCTCGTCCTTTGTCATCGTCAACCGTACATAATCTTGGCTTCATATTCCATCCACATATCGGCTTCAAACACCCACCGCGTCGAGGGCAGGATCATATAGCTCTTGGACTGTTCTTTAATTCCAGCCTTGCTGGCAAATCGGCCGCTATTTCCATCAATCGCTAAGCAGCAGCTACGGTCGTACCCTTTGTCGACGACGAGGGCAGGGCATCCGGCAGAAGACGTTTGGAGAGGTTGATTCTTCATCTTGTCAAGTCAAGGACACATCTCTGTAGTGACGATCCACCATGTCCTGGCTCTGGGGTGCAAGCACCAATCCTCAATTCGAGGAGCTTTCTGGTGAGCTTCGACCTCCTTTCACTTCCGCCGCCCTGTAAGCTACGATTGCTGACTGCGGTTTGTAAATGCAGAGAAAGCATGTTCCCCTCTAAATCTACCCTATCCTCAATCAGAGGATATAGCCACCGCCCTTGAGATTACCGACATGATCCGTTCGAAAGCTGTCCTACCAAAGATGGCTATGCAGAGTCTGAAACGGCGTATAGCGAGTAAGAATGGCAGAGTGCAGATGTATGCTATAGGAGTAAGTTGACATCCGGTCTTGTCTTGGCGAGCATGGGAAGCTGATTACACCATTTCGCGACCTCAGCTCACAGATACCTGCATCAAGAATGGTGGCGATCATTTCTTGGCAGAGATAGCTAGTAAGGAGTTCGTCGACGAAGTATCTGGGTTGATCAAATCTCCGGTTAGTCATTCCTCTCCCTGATTACGAGGATCAGACGAGTGACAATCCTAGCCTATGCTAATCCTCGCATCGTCTTCAACAGGTCACAAATCCCGAGGTCAAGCAGATGCTTCTCAAAAACTTCCAACAGTGGGCGCTAGCATTTGAGTCGAAGAGGGAGTTAGGCTTCTTTGTGGATATCTATAAGGAGCTCAAGAACTCCGGTACGTCTGCTTCATAGTCGTAATTGAGATAGGTCGGTTGTCTGACGACCACGTACAGGCGTTGCGTTCCCACCACCTCCTGCTCCTGTACCGTCTCACCTCCTTACTACTACCACGGCTCCCGCTTGGGTAGACTCAGATGTCTGCATGAGATGCCGATCTGCTTTCACATTCACCAATCGAAAACACCATTGCAGAAATTGTGGATTGGTGTTTGATCAGGCATGTTCAAGTCGGACCATGGCTTTGCCCAAGTTTGGAATAGCAGAGGAAGTCAGGGTGTGCGAGTCTTGTTGGGTGAAGTCTGGCAAAGGAAAGAACGAGTGAGTGCATACAGGTTAGAAGGTTATCAGGCAGTAAACTGATTATTCGCTCCAGATCTGCCCCAGCTATCCCTGGTCGAACGCCTCGAAGTCGCGCGGATCTGGATGCTGACTTGCAAAGAGCTATCGAACTATCTCTCGCTGAGTCTCAACCTGGCGGCAGCAACTTTATCGGATCGGAACCGCCATTAGCTCGCAAGAATGGGTCAGCAGAAGAGGATGATGAGGAGTTGAGATTGGCAATCGAGGCGAGCTTGAGAGACATGGAGAGAGCGAGACCCAGTGCACCGACAGGTCTGGAAGAGCCGGAGTTCAGAGTGAGCTAGTCTGTTTGTGGCGAGCACATGTCAGCTGACAAAGTGTGTAGCCACTACCAACATTCGACCTAGCTCCAAGAGAGACTGAAACGGTAGTCACTTTCTCCAACACAATGGATCAGATGGCAGCATACGGTGAACGAGATCTGCGGCGATTCCCGCACGCTCACATACTGGCCGAACAGGCATATGCCATTGGAGAAAAGCTGCGTCGTAATGTGGAAGAGAAGAGCACCAAGCAGCGTGAGTAGCTAGGTGCTCCGAGCTGTGAAAGACTTCGTACTGATTATATCACCGGTATAGAAATGTTGTCGGAAATGCAGGACAAGCTGTCTCAAGCCGTGGGCCTGTATGGGCAAATACTCGATGGACAGCAAGCTTTCGCAGCCAGGAGATTACAGGAGGAGCAACAGCGACAATATCAACAGCAACAACAACGGTCCCTTTACTCTTATGCACCTCCTCAGCAGTATCCGAATTACGTTCCCCAGACTGGGTATGCTCCGCCTAATGGATACGGACAATATGTTCCGCCTCAACCGACTTATCAGCCTCCTCAACAATCCCAACAGCCTGCCGTCCCATCTCTGTATCCCACAATGCCCTACGCAGGACAAACACAAGGTCAACCGATCTACGCTCCGCCGCAAGTTTACGCTCAACAGCCGTACCGTCAAGAGACGACGTCCCCCTTGCCTTTTGCATCCTCGCCGTCACAGTACGCTCCTCAACAACAACCGTGGGCGGCAGCCCCCAGCCAACCGAACTTGGCAAGGCATACGTCTTTACATATTCAACCGGTATCGGCGGCGGTGCCATCTGCTCTCCAACGACAGGTATCAATGACATACGGTGCTCCACCTGAACCGTCACAATACCACGCTCAAGAAGCAAGTGCCCCGCCCCCGCTCGACATGACGACACACCCTTCTTCACCGACCGCGAGTATCCATCAGCCTTTACCTGTTCCCGCTCAGTCTCAAAATCACGCATCAGCTCCCACGGATGTATCGTCGCAAAGCTCATATGTCTCTCCTACACCTGTGTCTACGCAGTTGTCCAGCTCGCCTAGTACGCAACAGCATCTGCCTCCGCAGCAACAACAACAGTGGGACGCACAGGGATACGACCTGACACCTTCAGCTCCTCACGCACAGCCACCACAACAACAACAACAACAATATCAACCCTCACATCCTCAACAGCAACAGCAACAACCGGCACAGCCACAACAGCAACAATGGCAACAACCGCAATCCACACAACAACTACCACCTGGCGTTTATTCAGCGTCGTCATTCCCTCAAGCGTTACCAGCTACGATCTTCCCAGATGCACCTATCGAAGCGCCAAAGGGGTTAGAGAAGGAAGAGAAGGAAGAGGCGTTGTTGATTGAGCTCTGATCGAGAGCCGATAAACGCAATATGTACAGTGGGCGTGAAAGTGAAAGTGAACGAGGTTAGTTGTAGATCCCCTGTTTGTCGTATTACCTCTGAAATCGAATTCGAAGATCATAAAATGCATCCGATTATATATCGTAGCTTTCGTCTGAGATAGGCTGGATGTGCTATGCTATCCTACTCATCCTCAGAGACAGTATCAGCACTAATCTGGACAGGTGTGATCGTTCAATACCAGTACACGAAGATTGAACATGGCTTTGTTGCTGTGCTATTCCAATACTGTTTGCACATTGTACAGAAAATGCATAACGAATGTCCATGATACTTGGTATGTAATATATGAAAGGAATCCGACTGATGATATAGTATAATGTATGCAAAAAACATGACTATAAAAGGACATGACAAGATTAATTAGTTGACTGAATGTTATCGTGGAAAGCATCGTTCGGTTCGTATATATAAATGTAAATTGACACAACAAGAAAGTATCGGATATCTGTCCATCCTAACAATGCACTGAACTAAGTCCTGCTTCTTCTCTCGCTCGTCTTTCCTCTACCTCCCTCCTCTCTCGTCTCTCGAGCGTCATCTTCTCAATTAACGATCTGGGTTTTCTTCCCACCTTCTCCAACACCACTCCCACCTTTCTTAGGCGTTGTCAAATCTCCCCAATCGCCTGACGATTGTCTCCTCCCCCACGTTGGAGGTCCGCCTTCAGACTTCGTAGTGGTCCCTCCACCGCCGTACAACGAACTTGTTGGTCTTGGTCCTTTTGAAGGCGAGCTAGTGCCAGCGATGCTGCTCAGTAGATTCGGATTGGAAAACGACATCGGGATCGGATGACGAAAGTTCGTCGTTGCTGGAGGACCGAAGTCACCTCCAAAGACAGATTGTGTATTTGTCCCATAATTGTATCCACCTGCTACCATACCCATAGCGTGTTGTTGTGGGTGTCCAGGTCCAGGTGATAGGGGATATCCATAATATCCGTACGGTGGGAACATCATGTTTTGTTGAACCTGTGGCGCTGGCGAGGCGAATCCTCCATATGGCATCATCGGGTACATCGAAGGAGGCATGGGCGAAGGAGAATGATACCCCTGAAATGATTGCTGTTGATGACGATTCGAAGAGGATGTCGGCCCAGAGACGGAACTTGCTCGTTCCCACTCTTCTTCAGAAGCGCGATACGCTGCCGCCATGAATTGCATTTGCCACTGTTGTTTCATCATGTTGCTGTGAAACTCAAGATTCAGTCACGACTGTAGTGAAACACCAGAGTGACGACTCACCGCATAGCTTCAGGATCCATAGTTGGGTTGTGCTGCGTACCCATCATTTGGTTGGGACCATAATTTTGCCAGTTCGTAGGCGGGGCGGAAGGAGCAATCGAATGTCTTCGCTGGCGTTGGTCGATTTGAATTGGTGCCTTCGCATGCTACGATAACAACAACTTTTGGTTAGTCACCATTGATTTGGCAGTCTGATAAATGCAGACCGCATGGATCCTTCGGCCTAGACATGTATTCACCTGAATCCCGTCTCCAATTTTCGCCGCGCTTCCCACTGGACCTGCACCTAGCCCGCGGGATGTCGAGGTGCTATCTTTCGGGGTCACAGGAAGACACAGCCCACTATCACCAGTTGTCGTCGTACCGGATTTGGAAGAATACGAGTCCGGACTGGCGGTCTTTTTTCGCATGCTCTCCACTCCATTCGTTGGAGGGAGCTTGACCGATTTTCGAGGTGGGGTTTGCTGAATTGTCGTTGTGCGCTGAACTTGCTCTCTTTGTGGGCGAGTCAAAGATCCAAGATCCACTAACGGTTTCCGTCGTTGCTCAACGGGACTATGAGCAGGTCTCGACCTAGATCGGACATGGATGCCGTCTACTGGTGAGTAGCTTGATGGCGGTCGAGCACTGGTCGATGATTCGCTTCGTGGAAGGGATCGTGCCGTTGCCGTAGACTTAGATGTCTTTGTACTTGTCGGACTGGGTAGCAGACCTCCGCTCGTTGTTGGAGGGGACATGGCCACGGTATTCAACGAGAGTGAAGACCTCGATGCTTTGCTTTTCAAAGCAGCGAGAGGTGCATCATCTTCGCTCTCGCTATCACTATGTGGTTCGCTCTTCTTGAAAGCTACGGCTCGGGATGGCGAGCTTGCACTCGACAGTGAAGTGATTCGATTCCGGTTCGACGCTGTCGAAGGCTTTCGCGGTCCCGAGGGATGTCGTCGCCCCTTCTCGGCAGCTTGAGATGGACCTCTGCCCGCACCAAAGTTACCGCGGTATCGACTCTGGATACTTTCTGTCGTCCCTTCGCTTTCACTTTCGCTGCTAGAAGCTTCTTTGTTCTTTGAGCCGATTCTTGCTCTAGCGAAACTCGAGACCAAAGGAGATGTGGCGCTGACTGGTGACGCAGCAGCGGACTTGATTACTGGGTCCTGACCCTGATCTGTCGACGTATACTGGTGTTTGGGTGCACTTTCCTCCATGCTTGGTACAACTGGCGACGTTAATGTGCTCCCACTGAGTGCGGAAGACGCGATACCGGCAAGTCTTTCTGACAATGGTGGTCGACTTCTCTGCTCAACATCAACCTCGAGTGGGACATCCTTCTGAGGAACTGGCGGAGGAACTGGAGTAGCCGTTCTCATGTCAAATAACGTTGAATGCGACCGTTGTGGTTCCAGTCGCTTGACACCGACAGCAGTGGTAGCATCACTGGTGATCTCCTCTTCCTGATCACTTCCTAGGACCCGCATCGAGTCAACAACAAACGCCGGGTCAAATCCATCTTCACCCTGCGATGTGGGAGGACCCCATAAGCCGGATATTATCCGCAAGGGCTCTTCAAGTATTGATAGTCGATTCCGGCCTCCAGGTGACAACGGTGCATCTGGATCTTGATCGAGTAACTCGGCCGTCGGTTTGGGAGGAGTATCAGGCATCTGATCGGGAGGCAGGGGGAGGTTGAGGGAACCAGGAGTCTTGTCGCCCGCCTGAGGAAGGACTATTGGCTCGACAGGCGGTGGTGGAGCACGTTCAGAGCTTGTCCGAGGAGCTGGACTTGGGGTACGGCGCTCGATCGGAAGGACAGCGGTCGTTATTGGACTGGCGTTGTCCAATTCCGACTTTGCAGGAGCATTCGCTTTCTCTGTCGAAGCAGGCGCATTCTGCGCAAAATAATTATCGGCAGGTACCGGCACAATGGGCGATGTCGCAACGGGTTGCTGCTCCGAGTTGATTGCCGCGGTTGCAAAGGCTGGCGATGACGGTCTTGTGCTTTGAGGCGAAGTGATAGGCGTTGGTTGAACGCCGGTCGACGGGCCACTGTCCCCTTCGGTTTTCGGACGAACCGTTGTCGTCGTGCTTCTCACCACAAATCCAGAGCCACCGGGTGAGCCGCCACTTCTCCTATTCCGCTGGACTGTAAAGCTCAACGCCGGGCTTGCATTAGCTTTCCTGTCCGTCGATTCGCCCAATTCTCGCATGTTCAATAAAGACTGCGAGCTTTTTCGCCTGACGGGGACGGGCTTGTTGAGCATTGCGAGTGGCAGGTCGTCATTGTCATAGTCATCGTCGTCCACATTTGCATTCGGTGTACCATGCCCTATGTCGCTCATCGTAGCGGGGCCCTCACTTGGTCGTCGAATGCCTTTTCGGAACGCTGCCACACTGACTTTACTTGACGAAGTGATGTACTCGTCAAGAGAGGCCAATGAATTGGCAACGCTCGGTGGTCGGGAAAGAGGTCTCACAGGCGGTCGAAAGCCAAATGATGTGGGCGGGCTCGCACCATCCCCGTCGATTGGACTGCCAGGGACGGAAGAGGGTGGCTTGTCTAACCCTAGAGCAACAACCGATTCCCTCTTTACATGCGACAGATAGCCCTCAAGTGGTCCAGCACCCTCAACTTCCATCATGCCGGACACGTGACGGAAGCCTTTGAGCTGGAAGGAACCATCATCACCGATTGGTGACTTTTCGAGATCCATCGCCATGGAGGTCCGGGAAACAGATCGATGGAACGGGTTATGAAAGAATGAAGAGGAAGGTCGTCGTAATTGTTGAGGTCGAGGTTGGGCTATGTCGGTCGACTTGCGGGATGCGACTAGTTCCAACGCGGCTGTGGTGACAGGAGGTGCTTTACGAGGTGTTGGCGATCCGGACTGGCGGAAAAGCATTGCTCGGTAAATACGGATTGCAGGTCATACGGGGCTAAAATGCTAAACTTACACGTTCAACCTCGACTTGATCGCTCGTACTTCTCGAATGTCGTCGAGCTCTTCCCATGCCTTTCCAAAACTTGTTCTTCTTCTCCGCAGACTCCAAAACCTCCACCAACTCCTCTTCCTGTGTCGACTCAGGATTCAGGGTGGGTTGTGACTGTTGTGAGGTTGTTGAGGCCTCTACGACCAAGGGCCTGGCCATAGCAATAGCGTTACCTTCTTCTCTGTGGGGGTGACCGTCTATATGGGGATGGCTCCCTTCAATATCGGCTTCTCCTCCGCCAACTCCTCTCTCCAAACCATCGGTCACTGGAGGTATCTCAATCGCAAGTCCAGGATTTTCGAACGTCAACTTCCCCAAAATGCCTCCTTCTTTCTTGAATTCCCCACTTGACACTTTCCGTCTTCGTCCACCGCTTACATTTGCATCTTCTTCTTCGCGGCCCTCATCCTCGCTTCGCGGTCTATTCAGCGACGGAAACGAGAACGATTGGCTCAATGGGGAACTAGGCACAGGGTCGCCCGAAAAGAACATCGTCGTCCGCTTCCCATGACTTGTATCATCCACGATCGGCGTACTTGGTGCCGTACCATAGGTCGATCCCCCTCCCGGCGTTGATGGTGGTGGACGTCTTAGAGACGAAGAAGATTGTCCGAATTCCTCGTACGATTTCCCACCCATTCCCGAACCCAGCTGATCGTCATCCTCCACTACCTTCCCTTTGCCTTTCACACTGCCTTTATCCTTCTTACTCCATGGTTTCTTCGATAGGCGAGATGCAATCGACGAAGAAGCTACTGATGGAGTGTGACTTTGGGTACGAGGGAAGTAGGACGAGTTTGTACGTGCATTGCTCGGTGGTCCGGCTGTGGTCGCGGGTGTAGTAAATGGAGTGAGGAAAGGTGTACTTCCCGAATCTGGTGTAGGAGGTGTAGGTTGTTTCGACTTCGATTTGGTCTCTGTTGTGGTGGCTGAGGTGTGTAAAAGTCGAGAGAAGATGCCCATTGTACGTGTGTGATGCCGCTGTTGATTTGCCAGTTGATCGAATGTAGTCAGCGCAAGGTCGAGAACTGCGCAATACTAGGTTTTATAGCAAGCATGAAACGACACGCGATGAGATAGAATGAGAAGCAGACCTGATCCGGCATAGGTCACAAAGGACTGAAAGGCTTGAGAGAAAGGGTGTGATCGGAAGGTCCCCACAGCAAGGATGGTAGCACAGGTAACAAAGGCAACCAGACCCTTATCACGAGGCTGTGCTAACAGGATCAAGCATGGAAAAGACAGAATGTGTACGCTATACACAAGGTGGAGAAGAGCAGGAATGAAGGTCTGATAAGAACGATTTGTAAAGCGACGTTATTGCAACTCACCAACTATTGTCCACAGACGAGGTCTGAGCGTCCTTTCTTTTGATTTCCGCAAGGGATGGTTAGGTGGCAAAAACCCGATCGTTTCGTGTACGTCGCCGTAAACCTCTTATACTATTCTTCACAAACAAGCAGGATCATGATGTTGTATGTGACTCTGAGCCTAACGATGGAGATTGGGATGAAACAAGGAGTGGATCGTGCGAAATGATGATGATGATGTGGAAAGTAGAGGCGCAAAAAGTCTAGGAGAGTGGGCTGTGATGTGATGAAATTGGGTGGAAGGTGGTCATTTCATCCGGAGCACCGCGTAATCTAAGGCACGTTCTACGTAGCGATTACGATATCCCATCGTCTATCGCTGTTAAACTATGACACGTATGCATGGAATGGGGTATGGTATACTGCTACTATCCTAAATCAGATGCGGAAAGTAATGTGCAGAAGAATATGAATAGCAGGATGTGAGTAATGTGAGGAATAGCTCTGATCATCATGTGAACAGTCTGGAGAAGAGCAGCCCCTGTCAGGAAAGGGTACATCGTCGCTCTTGTTCCTTCTTCTTCTCCCTCGCTGCAAAAGTGAATGCTGTTCAAATTAGTCGGGGAGGAAATTATATCAGGTACCGCTCAGCTGAGGTGCTACCGAGCTGTAATAGAACCTTTCGAAGGGAAGTGTGCTTTGAAATCACGTCCGTTTCTTCCACCTCCATGGCAATAAATTGGTTTCGTAATTCGCTTTGACTATCTTCCTCCTCCAAATCGTCGAAGATCAGAGGAAGGTCTACCTCTGATGCATGGGGTGTAGCAAGCCAGGAAGATTGAGTGGAATGTGAGCTTTCGGTCGAAGATGTCAGACTCTCTTGTGGTAGGGAGAGATCGAGCGTGTCTTCATTGGCATAGCTGCCGTCGATGTCCAGCAGGTCTTGCTCTTGGGAGGTCTGTCGATCAATGAGATCGTCCCAAAGATCGTCGAGCAGTTTGAAGTCGGCATCGTCGAATGTCTCTAGGTCAGCATTGATTAGGTCGTCTTTGTCGTGAGAGTACGGTCCGTCGTTTTGATCGAGTGCGTTGGGGACGTCGGCGAGGTCATCGATGATGATATCTGTGTCGCCGTGGATATTACCGAGGATGGTCTGTGGAGTCGTGAACCGTAGGGTGGGATCGATACTCTCTTTACGATGTTTGATCTGTGATAAATCTATGAGCTCAACCCTCTAACAGAACGCGAAACCATAACTCTGACATCAATCCTCCAGTGTGCCATCCTACCGCATGACCCCCTTCTATTTTCCAGATCTATCCTTCCAATGAGGGCGACAGCGTCAACAATAGACCTAGCCAGTCGAACTTCCCCATTCGGATGCGTGCCAGATTCTTCGTCGGTCACTGAGTCCATTTGCTCCATATACGCCGCTGCTCTTTCTTCTGGCTCCAGCTCTTGGGGATTTCGGGGAGCCTCGCTGTCCCAGTTTGTAAGATTGGAAAGCTGTGCTTGCTGTTCCAATGTCTTGGTTCGCTCCCTGTTTGTTTCCAGATCTTGACCTTCGACAGACACCTCAGCTTCGAGTCTTCGTCTCTTCCGCTCTCTTTCCAATTTAGGATTCTTGCGAGCGGGAAGTCTCGCTGCCTCGTCTACCCGTATTTTGAGTGTGGTGTTCTGGATAGTGATGATGTCTTGAAGTACTTTCTTTGCACCACCGATCAAGGGAGTATCGTGAGTACGTGATGTCTGTAAGAAGTGGGTAAGAGAGGAGGTCAGAGCACTGGGTGCACGGATCGTAGGTGTGCGCTTGAATATGTCTTGTCAGTAATTCTCGTTAGCAAGCATGAGGTATGACAATTACCTCCATGAGTGTACCGTCAAAGATGAGGGGGAAGCGTCTGAACTCAATCTGTCAGTCGCAGCATATTGTTTGAGAAAGGAGAAGAGCCACTCACTTGATCATGTGTATTCGTACCAGCTTCGAAACACCCTCTTGCAGCTGTCGTGTCAGCCAGTGTTGTTGAGGTTCATCTTGTACATGCATGTCCTGATCTTCGGCTACCTGAGAGGACTCGGTTTGCTCGTCATCGTCGATTATAAGATCGGCTTCTTCCTCCTCAGTGTGTTGTGAGGACTGTGGTTCCGTGGTTGTTGGATTTGGTCCAGATCGAGGGGCAAACCAGGAGAAGTGAAGTCGGATACCAGTCAGATAACGGAAGGGATGACCATGGGGTATGAGATGGTTCGATAGTGGGTGGTGAGTAGGACACGACAATAGAGGATTGAGAGCGAATTGTGCAGATGTATCGGAGGAAGTACGAGAAGAGAGGGGCGTGAGTTTGATTGGTTCGAGCTCAGCCAGTCCGAGTACATTGTAGTTCTGCGAACAACATGGTGAGCGATATGTCACGACCAGTCGCAATGAGCTTACATTCGCAAAAACTTCTATCAGCGTTCTCGTGACCCTTTCCGCCACATCGTCCTCCTCCACCATGTCCGGGCAGACTTCGAGGCTGACATGGACTTTGCCACCAACAGGCACGATCACCTCAACGCAATCTTCCAGCTTCCTTCTTCCACCATAGGTCAGCGGTGGTACCAGTGAGAGAGGTATATTCATTTGAGGGGTACTCTTGATGAGGAGACTAGGGAAGCTGCGGTCTCGGGAATGGGTAGTGAATCGAGTTGATGGAAGGGTCAGTGAATGATATCGATCAGGAAGGGTTGACATGGTGGGGATGACAACAACGCTTTGTGACCCGTGTGTATGAGTTGGATCGGTAATCGCCCATCTCTCACTTCTCATCACAAAGTCGATAAGATAAAAGCGAAGAACGAAAACGGGAGGAAGAAAGGATTCGAGATCAGAGTTGTGGGTGGACATGTAAAGTGGAGGGGTACAAAGTCATTCGCGAGACATGCAAACATTTGATTCCGTCCATCTGCTCGCGGTTCCCACGTGGACCCCGTGCGATCTGTGCGTCATTCTTTTCCTCTTTTAGGTAATTTCACCGCCTGCGGGCCACCGATGATGATGATGATGAGAGTTGAGAGTCGAGAGTCACCGTGAACGTGTTCTGCTTTTTTGATCGTTCTTTCTTCTCTGTTCGCAAGTCTCCACTCGACACGCCTTCCAGCAATTCTAGAAGGAGGTTTCGTAGAGACTCATCACTCACGATGGCTCCGACTATACGACGATCAGCATCATCCTCCGTCCCTCTTTTACTATCGATCACAAAACTAGCAAAGCTCGTTCCTCGTTCTTCATCAGAATGGACAACTCTGGCCAAATCACCCGTATTGGATCCGGAAGACCCGCCCGATAGTCCTGTGTTCTGGTGGAAGTTGGGTCTCAGTGTAGTTCTCGTCCTTGCAGGAGGTGTCTTTGCTGGGTAAGTGGTTTACACTTCTGGAAGAGCAAACGGAGCGTTGGGAGAGCAGAAAAAGAGGGAACCCGGAAGTTGTCATTTGAAGAGGAATGTCACTGATGGCTTGGTTACAGATTGACTCTCGCACTTATGGGATCGGACGAACTTAACCTGCGAGTACTCTCGACATCATCTGAAGATCCGAAAGAGCGAAATTCAGCGAACAAGGTGTTGCGGCTTCTGGCGAGAGGTAGACATTGGGTTTTGGTCGTCCTGCTTCTCGGCAATGTTGTACGTGTTTCATATCAACTTCGAAAACAAGACTGAAAAAAGCTCGACCGTCAGCTGATGAACATGCTCTCTGTAGATTGTCAACGAATCCCTTCCCATTTTCCTCGACGATGTCCTAGGCGGAGGTGTCAAAGCCGTCATAGTTTCTACGACTATGATCGTCATCTTCGGTGAAATCATCCCTCAAGCTGTGAGTCAGCTTCCGTAGCCATCAGAATACACTCGCTGAGCGCAAGCTGACAATGCATATAGGTCTGTGTACGATATGGTTTAGCCATTGGAGGAGTCTGTGCGCCCCTCGTTTGGGGTCTGATGATCTTCTTCTCGCCTATTGCTTATCCTATCGCAAAACTGCTGGACTATGTGCTCGGAGCGGAAGAGGGTCATACGTGAGTACATTCATTCAGAACAAGATGAAGCGGAGCTAACAGGTTGTCTGTGGTAGTTACAAGAAGGCAGAGCTCAAGAGCTTCTTGCAATTCCACCGAGAAGGAGAAGAGCCTCTTCGAGATGATGAGGTGTGTTCAGCTGAGTCTTTATTGTTTGACAGTAATCCAGCTGACATCTGGAGTACAGATCGGGATTCTCAATGGTGTTCTGTCCCTGAACGAAAAACATGCTCAAGAGATCATGACACCGATCAAGGATTGTCTCATCCTCCCTGCGGACAAAATTCTCGACCACGATGCGATTGATCAGATCCTCCTTTCTGGATTTTCACGAATACCCGTACATGAGCCTGGACAGAAGGACAATTTCATCGGGATGTTACTAGTTAAGAGAGTGAGCTTGTGTACAATCCCGGCTGAGGACAGAGGACAAGCTAACATCCACCGTCTCGCAGCTGATCACGTACAACCCGGATGACGAATGGCCCGTTTCCAAGTTCTCCCTCTTGCCGCTTCCTGAAGCCAAGCCAGAGATCAACTGTTTCCAAGCTCTCGACTACTTCCAAACGGGACGAGCGCATCTGTTGTTGATCAGTGAGACACCGGGTCAGAAGGGTGGAGCGTTGGGGATTGTCAGCTGTGAGTTTGCTGAATCTGTCCGAAGAGGACCATCGCTGACCAAGACCATTCATACAGTGGAAGATCTGATCGAAGAGTGAGTAGCTGACTTAAGGACCCAGTGATGGATGAGCTGACGTTGCACGGGTCTGAAGAATCATTGGCGAGGAGATCGTGAGTCTGATGAGTCCCTTGCACGTTGGGCCAAGTACTGACTTGGATCTTACAGGTCGACGAGACGGACAGGTACGAGGACAACCACTCGAAGAAAGCCGTCAAGCGAAGTGGCACTGCTGCCGTTATGCGTAAGTGGCAGGTCATCGTCGGTGCAATGGTATATTGACACGTAGTGTAGGTGGTATCATCGAAAGACGAAGAGTGATAAACGCATTCAGTCGACAACCGTCTCGAAGCGGTTCGATGGCGCAACATCCCGGAGGTCCTAACGGTACGAACGCCCCTACTCCTGCTACCGGTGGCCCAGCGGAAGGTATCCTTGTCCAAATCGACAATGGAAACCTCATCGCGGAGCCAGTCGGATTTGCGGACGAAAGCGAAACGAGTGTCAATGCGGACCCTTCGAGACGACTGGTCATTGGCACTGTCTCCAATGGCGAGAACGGCGGGATGAGTCCTATTGCTGAGATCAGTCCGGTCGAGGGAGTAGCGGCGCAGATCGATGAGGAGGCCGACAACAAGCAGGATGCTGCGGTCAGCGGTGAAGGGGATGCGAGCGGAGAGGGAGAAGGGGAAGGAGACAAAACGAAGAGTAGTCAGTAGATCATTCTGTATCTGAAATCACAAATCTGCACCTGCACACGCATCGCATATGACAAATGTATTGATCTCCCCATGTTTATGTCCAGGTGGAAATATGCATTCGCGGGACGAGAGGCAATCCAAAGCAAGCAAGACGAAGAAGACTCGTACGAAGAAAGGTGTATCGAGACAGAAAGGCAGGGTAAGACCTATTGGAACAGACGCTTTCGAGGATCATGAAGAGTTCGAAAAGGCTTGTAAAGCCTTGATTGAGAAGTATGAGAAAGTGGAAGAAGGTGAATTAGGAGCGGGGAGGACGAATAGGGGTTGGGAATGGAAAGAGCACAAAGTGGGTGGTTTCGGCCGTTCTAGCTGAAGGAGGTCAACACTAATGGCGAGATACGTACAGTGGTCGCCACATCAAGGATACCTATATCGCAAAGTAACACGACATCTCGATCAACCTCAACCCGTTCCAACCTCTGCACAAGATCTTCCAACCCAAGGAGACGAGGACGAAGAGGATGAAGGAGCAGGTCTGGAAGAGATTGAAGATGAAAGTGTGGCGCTACTCCGACCACTCCCCTCAGATTCAGCGGACTCAAGGGGTAAGAAAACACGAGTCGATATCGAACAATCGATCGTATTTTCGAGGACGTACAGAGTACCGATGTTCTGTTTCAGAGCATGGGATGAGAGTGAGTGGCGTGGCGTGGCGTGGCGTCAAACGGCATCTCCCCATGTAGCTGAGTATAATGTACTGACTGACTGATTGATCTTGAACATAGCCGGCGCTCCGCTGTCCGTCATATCATTATTAAAGCTCAATGTCCTCCATCCACCCTCACCAGCTCCCTCCACCACCTCTCCATTCCAATCACAATCAAATTCAACTCCCTCCGATACATTACTTCAAGATCCTTCTTCGCCATTCCCATTACTTACATCGACAGAACATCCAACAACTGGAGAGTTGGTATTCAGTATACATCCATGTAAAGTCTCAGCAGCAGTGGATGAGATCGTACATGCTGAAGGACGAACGGAAGAGAATGGGGCGGATGAAGAGTTGGCCCACTTGGGATGGTTGGAAAGTTGGATGATGTTGACGAATGGAGTGGTGGATCTCACATGGCCATGATTGACTGTTATAGATGGTCTCAGTATATATATATATATATATATGTGTGTGTGTACAGCACGATACGTGACCTTGCGACAGTGATGATACGAACGAATTATCGTAATGACTGAAAATTGGTCCAGGTATTCTAGTAGCATTCTATCGACGGACAAGAAACCACCGGTCGTATTGCCTAGTGGTGGGAAATCCATCCTACAATCTGGATGAATCCTGTCGGCACGCCTCTCGACAGTCCCAAAGACTGGTCAATCTGTTTACTTCACTCCCTTCCTCTGATAGATTGAATATAGTAGCAGATGGAAGATGATTCATAGAGCATTGAATCCAGCACACCGATACTGAATCACAAGACAATGTTCAGGCTCAATATCAGAACGTACTACGAATCTATAGAATCCCCCCTGAACTCCAGCCTCCGCTCCCCTCATTGTTCCCTCTCGTCCCCTACTAGATAGTTCATCTGGACATAAGGCCAAACCCACAACGACGTCACAACCTTTTCCTTTCCGCTTACAACCTACACCCATCGCCATCGTCAGCTCATGTTGCTTTGCGCAATAGTTTACGCACCCTATACTTCGCATAACAGCATATCCTACGGTCACAATCACAAGCGTCGCAAGTAACGATGCAGGAATACCATTCTTCAAGAAATCAGAAGCACCGATAAATCTCTGTCCAAGTTTGTTTTCTTGCGTGATACTACATAACACATGAGTCAGCTATCGGTTTCGCGTGGACGTTGCAGTATACCGTAGCTCACGCTGTCATGTTTGGGAAACCAGATACGGGAAGACCCATACCAGCCGAGCAGATGAGTGCGGTGGCCTGATCGATACGTTAGCTTGGCCGCCTACTCATTTTGTGTGAACATCACTAAGCCAGGCACTCACCATGATCAACAATCTGGGGTGAGGCTCTTCGAGTGAGTCTCCAATTCTCGTAGCGATGGGGACGAGCAGTACCGCGGCGATAGTGTGCGAGATGCTAGTTGGTCAGTCGCACCGTTAGCTAGTGCCCTGAACGTAATACTGCGACATCGGACTACTTACAATGTAGCGATGACCAATGCAAGGAGCGAGAAGACAATAAGAATTGAGTACAGTCCCAAACCCTCTACGAGATGTTCGAGCACCTTGTCGAGATCGTCAAGGAGACCCGAAGACAGCGTAGCCTTGCCAAGGGCGATACCTCCCATGGCTAGGAAGACAATTGACCAATGGAAAGAATGGAAGTCCTCCTAGGTGGCCGAAAACAATTTGGTCAGGACCTGGTCCGAGCTATCTTGTAAATCGTATTATAGACTCACCTTTGATAGGATACCAGATCCGAAGAACGCCAACAGCGGGATAATTGCGATGATTCCCATATCTCCTACCCAGCCCTCCATACTCTTCTCCACACACCACAAGACGATAGTCAACGCGCTCACACCCAACACATACCAGTGTGTCCACGTCAAGGTGTCGGTGTTCTTCCTCATTCTAGGGATCTCAAGTCCTGACTCCCACTTGTAGTTCACGTGAAGGAATGCCCAAATACCGACAACGGAGAGGGAAGCGACAGGAAGGGAGATGGCGAACCACTGTGGCCAGGAGAGAGGAGGGTCCATGGATCCCAAGGAGATCAGGTTTTGGGGTGATGAGATAGGTGAGGCTTGACCACCGATATTGGATGCGAGAGCAATGGCAATCTATCACCAGATACATGTTATGTCAGTCTGGTCAACTGTATGATGCGTTCCATGCGAGGGAACACTCACGATAAGACACTTTGAGAAGATTGATTTGGGGTGCAACTCATCCGTGATTGGCTGCAAGTAGGGCTATCAGCCACATCTACGGCTGTCGACGACAGGCTCTTACCTTGATCAAAGCGTAACAAAGCGTTGGCGCGGCAACATTACTGATCCACATACTCGCAAACGTTGCCACAAACATCAAAACAAGCAACACCACACTCGGCTTTGAACCTGCCGCGTTGAGGATCCTCGAGGCTGTCATGACGTCCAAGCGGGTTTTGGACAACACAGCAGCGATGGTGAAACCACCGATAAGCAACATGATAGTGGGCGAGAACATCTGCGAAAAGATGTATCTAAGGTAGGTAGCGCGTGAGCTAACGTTCGATGAGAAGGAACAAACAAGGCAAGCTCACTTGGTCGCGTCTGCTGCACTCAATCGTTGATCTTCGCCATCCGACGAGCGAAGTACCCGGAGGAAGACCACTAGCAGCGGTACGGCAAGTGAAGTGACGAAAAGTGGAATTGCCTTTGCACAACATCAACTGGAAGCTCCTATATCTGCAAAACGAAGGACGGTCTTTACTCACCTCTGTCGCCCAGAGAATCGTACAGAATACCAACATGGCCAAACAATTGCTCTCCTCCACCCTTTCGAAAGGCTGGATCTGTACCAAAGCCGTCATGACGGCAAGGGCAAACACCAAGATTGTGCCCTTGACCGTGATGAACTTCGGCCATCTGAAACTTCCCAAAGGCGTCTTGTAAATCTGTTTATCCGCATCGAGGGAAGATGTGATTTCGTCCGGCGTGACACTCCTGAATATCCCTTGAGAGCGATTGTGTCCAGAAACCATCTGAGACCAGACTGTTTCTCGGTCGATCACGACCTTTTCTCGAAGCTGGGAGCGGAGCTGTTCTTTGGCAAGCTCTTCGTCACCGGCTGTCGCGACTCGTCGGTAGAGGAAGAGGATGCGAGCGAGAAGTTGGTCGAGCTCCTCTTTCGCTTCTTGAGTCCAAGGGTCGGTCTTGAGGACAGTCTCGGAGACGTACTCTTTCTTGAGCTAAGGAAAATGGTCAGCTTTGGTACAACACGGCTGATGCTGTATCTGTGAACAAACCTTGTTATTGGTGTTCTTGTCATATCTGAGGGATGTATTGTTAGCTCCCGTCTCATTCAACCGGATCCGCTTGTATGTTTCACTCACTTTTTCAAGATCTTCTCAAAGGCGGTCAAGTTTAACTCGACATACTGCTTCAAGGCATACGCCTCGAGCCAGACAGCGCTGATCCTCTTCTTGAATCCTATCCTCAACACTGTACCATAATCGTTGTTCGCGGTCCAGACATAAACCGGTCTTTTCGCTTCGGCTGCCGCGAGCCCATTCCCTCCTTCCTCTTCTTCGTCACGCGTAGATTCGACCGCCCAATCCGGAACGGTAGCCGGATCCATCTGGACGAGACCTAGAGAATGATATCGTCTTCTTGGCCATCCGAAATCGCCCTCGTGAGATGACAAGGAAGATATAGAGGTTCTTCTATCGGGGAAACCGGTATTGGTTCCTAGATCGTCGACGGAGGAATCCAAGTCGGAAGATCGTCTACCCCTTGATGATTTGGGGAGTCCTCTCCCACCTCGGTTGTTGGGTGATTGGGGAGTCTGAGCTGCCTCACTACCAAAGTAATCGGTGGAGACTGAATCTGACATTCCAGGTTTACGCGAGGTACTTCGACTTCTCGACGTTCGTAATGGTGGTGCGATGGAAGCTTCCATCAGATCCGCTTGATCGGGATTGTTCATCACGCTCTTCCGCCTTCCAAATCCCTTGAATCGACTGACGAACGATTGCTTGTCTCGACGATTGGAAGAACTGAGTCGTGCTGATCTTCCTGCAATAGACAGATCAGGACTGAGAAGAGCTTCCGTCTCTCCTCCTCCTCCTCCTCCTCCTCCTCCTCCTCCTCCTCCTCCTCCTCCTCCTCCACCACCACCACCTGCTGCACCGAATTCTCCTACACGATCCTCGTCTTCGTCCTCCTCATCAACTTCTTTGATAGTAGCGTCTGCGCCCAAATCGCGTTCTTCCAAACCCGCAACTTCCTCCTCCACCAATCCCAAAGATCTACTACAATCCTCAAGTTTGTTCTTGTAGAATTCTGTTACCTTGTTTCGTTCTTTATCGAGTGCTTGGCGGAATTCAGCGGGAGTAGCGAATTTGACAGTTCGTCTATGGATGGGTAAGATCGAGGTGGATTCTGAATCTTGTTGAGTGGAATGATACGATGGATCAAGAGGTGTAGAGGGGAACAGTTTCTTCAATGCGTCGTAGCTGTTTTTCCATCAGCTCTAAAAGAAGGGGACAGGCAGTTTAGCCAAGCCAAGCCTACTCACTCGACATAATAGTCCCACCACTCAATATTGCTGTTCAGCTCCAGGAGCGTTCTACGATCATACTTCCTTGTCAGTGCTCATCCATCTACAAAAGGAGACGCTCTTCGACTTACCCGAACTTCATCTTGTCTCCTTTTCCTGGTGCTCTGGTCGCGTTTCTCCAAGTCCAATAGCGTCTGGCTCTCCCTTCTGTGGATCTTGCCAAGGGTAAGAGTTGGATACTTTCTTCTTCTTTCCTTTCTTCGTCGTCTTCTCCCACGTCTCTGATTCGAATCCTCTTGCCGTAGATGCTGTTTGATAGGGTATCACTGATCGAGTCGAGGAGACTATGTACACTTGTTGGGTATAGTTTGGATATGATTGGGGAGTATGGAGAATGCACGATGACGGACGTCGCCGAGGGTGAGAATTGCTTGGTCCGCGTGGGGCAGTACACGGTCCCTTTCTACGCTCAGCTGTTCTTGATCTCCACTAAGTATCAGTGATGAAAGATGTTGTCGTTGCCAGAGAGGATGGCACAAGCATACGGTCAATCAGGCGTAAGTGTCAACACAAGAATCGGTCGGGATTGAAAGGACGAGAGATGAGATACGAGTATGGGTTGTTTAAGTGGAGTTTCTGATAGATTGATTCCAGGGTAAAAAGCGTGGCATTGGATCACGTTTGCAAAACCGTGCGCACGTTATCGCTGACGGTCACCACAGGACATTCTGCGATACATGTTCATTCACAGTCAAATATGCATAGCTTTTGATTTTGATTCATTGGACAGCGATCGCCATTTAGATGGTACTTTATACCACACGTTCATGCTTCCACCAACCCTTACTCCTCCCATCCTGCTTAGACATTGAATCTCGCCCTCAAGCTCTTGGCCATGTCAGCAAAAGTCTCGTCCTGACTCCTGTACTTGATACCCAACACTCTGGTCGCCTTGGAACCATCGAAATGGTTGTTGTCGTCGATGAGCTTCTTGCGATAAGCGGGATCTTCGTTGCCTTTAGGAACGGGAAGGTCTGGGCAGGTCTTGGCGATTGACTGTGTGATGGAGGAAATCAGCATCTAATCACAAGCGCCATGCAACCTGAGGGGTCACTTACGATGACATAGTCGTTACTGCTGAATGCACCGTTTCCAGTGATAAATCTCTCTCCGCTAGCTTCGGGAGTAGTCAAGGCGCGGACATGGGCGAGGGCACCTGAAGTCAAGTATGTCAGCAGATCGTTTCCGACAACGATTCTCGTGAAACACAACTTACAGTCTCGTACATCAACGTAGTTTCCACCGGCGCCAGGAAGATCCTTCTCGGTCTTCTTCCCTGTCATCCAGTCGAAGAAAGTGGCTGAAAACTCAAGATCAGTCATGATGTCCTTGACAGCATGTCCCAGAGATCGTGCCGAACTCACCAACAGAAGTGTTGAGCGACTCAGGAGTATCACACTCCTGGATGATTGGACCAAGGACAAGAGGAGGGTTGATAGCAGCTCCATCGAAGGCGGGCTTCTCATCTTCGAAGAACTTCCAGAAAGCCTGTTCGGCGAGAGTCTTGCTCGCTACAATGAAGGATCAGTCAGTTGCGAAAAACGCTTGAATGAACTACAGGACCTCTGAAACTCACCTCTGTACTTGTTTGCTCCATCCGCATCGCGACCCTTCTCTGCGCAGACCTTGAGACTGACGGGGTTCCAGTCTGCCTCGGTGAAGCTGTTGAATAAAGGGATTCATCAGTCCTGAGCACAAAGGGCAATCAGAGCAAACGCAGACATACGTGTGAGGAGGCGTAATGTCGGTGCTCATGATGGCTGCAACGGAACTACATTACACATGTCAGTTTGACGTTTCGCGCTAAGATCACAGGTTGGGGCCTACCTTGTCACGACAACACGCTTCACGTCCGGGCTGAAGATGGGTCTTGGCATCAGTGATAAAGGTCGATGTCAAAGACAAATCACTCACTTGAACTTTTTGAGACTGTTGAGTACACCAAGTGTTCCCTTCTTAGCAGGGATGAACAGCTCATCGGGCTCTACCGCGTTGAAGTGGTAAGGGCTATGACCAACGATCATCAGCATCTGACATCAAATCCTCGATACAGCACGATGAACATACCTCGCCATGTGAGCTACACCGACCACGCCTTTGACAGCCTCATCGAATGCTCCGTCCTGTGGTGGTATTCCAATCAGCTTTTTGTCGCGTCATTGTGTAGAGGTTGGTCAACGTTATCCAACGCACCTCTGCGATATCCTTCACGATAGCATATTCGAACTTGGCTTTCTTGTCCTTGAACAAGTTGACGAGATATTCTCCTTTACCTTTGCTTCGAACTGTTCCTCGAACTGGGAATCCAGCATCGAGGAAGGCTTCTACGGCGTGGCTATCGAGTGGGGAAAATATCAATCAGTCAAGGGTCTGCTCAGCGGAACGTGGGCAGACTTGAACTCACGCGGCAATGTAGCCTGATGCACCAGTGACGAGCACCAAAGATCCTGGAGCGATAGCGGGCATTGTATTGGTCTTTTTATTTGGTCTGTCTTTATTTCTAGCAGGAGGTGGATCGTAGATGGAATTACGAGACGATGAAAGGTGTTGCTCGGTATATATAGGCTTAAGCCAAGTTACCTTTTCTATCGTCATGGTGGAGGTTACCAGAAGGGACGGTGGAGGTACACACTCCCCACGCATCATCTTTGCTCCGTGGGTCCGGCGTTGCCACGTGGCAGATCGGATCTGAGCGACAAATAGACTACGGGGAGATGATAAGAAGCGCCGGGGTCGTATGATGTGATGATGAGTACCAGGATGGACACTGGCCATATAGAGCCCATGCGTTGTCCGACCCGACGTATCGCATTCATCTAGGTGGAGGTGGGTGTATATGGATCAGATACTAGAGGTGTCTGTCGTGAGACCTGCGTATGCGCTTTTCCTGTTGAATGTCACTTAACAATCGCTCGCTTGACCCAAGGGATTGTTGCGAACCCTTCCACCCTTGTATACCTCTTTCGTTGGACGCCATGACTACCACTTCTGGTCCCATTCACCATGTGTATGATAACACCGGCCACCTCAGTCCCCTCCCTTTACGACCATATACCATCTACGCGTCTCTACTATTCGATTCTCGCACACGTTCATTCCTCACGGACATCGCTCTCACCCTCTCCCCCATAACGGGTCGAGTGATCTCTGTCGAACCATTCTCCCCCTCCTCACCAAATCTGGTGATCGAATTCCCAGACCTTGATTTCCGAGGCAAGACCGTCTTACCTGGTTTAGTGGATGCTCATTCACATATCCTCCTTCATCCATATTCCGAAACGCCCGCACTGAACCAAATGCGAGATGAAAGTCTGACCCAACGTATAATCCAAGCTACGAACAACTGTCGACTAGGTCTCAAAGGTGGTTTCACGACTTATCGCGATTTAGGAACAGAAGGTGCATATAACGCCGATATTGGGATAAGGGACAGTATCAATCGTGGGGTCATACCTGGACCGAGGTTGTTCGTAGCAACAGAAGCTCTGGCAAGCGACGATTCGTACCAGGCTCGACAGGAAAACAGGATTGGAGGGACAACAATTCCAAGATTGAGCGACGAATGTAATGGTCCGATAGGGGTGAAAGCTGCCGTCAGAAGAAGGATAGGCGCAGGAGCAGATCTTATCAAGTTTTATGCCGAATATAGAAGAAGAGTATTGAGGTTCCCTCAACCTACCTACCCAGGTGCTTTACCAATCATCGTACCTCCTTTCTGTGATGCTCGACCAAATCGACTTCCTCCACCGTCTCTAGGTCATCAGGTTAACAACCACACCTACACCGGTCCCGGTGGCGAGATCAACTTTGACACCCTCTCCGTAGCCGACGACGACGATGACGACGACGCGGTCGATTTTATGGAATATACCAACCCCAATGCTATTCTTTTCGACCAAGAAGAGATGGACGCTATTGTGGCAGAAGCACGACGTTCCAAAGCTCCCGTTGCAGCACATGCTAGTACTCCCGAAGCAGTGATAATGGCCTCCAACGCTGGAGTCACCACCATCGAACATGGCTACGTCTCCTCCTCAGCTGCTCTGGACACCATGAAGAAGAATGGCACAGTTTTCATCCCGACTTTATCGGTATACGAATTGGAGAAGAAAGCTCTCGGAGACAAGTTCTGGGGAACGATTTTGAATCATACGAAGAACGCTTTCGACAAGGGCGTGACATTAGCTTGTGGTGGTGATACGGGAGCTTTCAAACATGGTCAACAGATAAGAGAGTTGGAACTATTTGTCGAGGCGGGTATACCCCTAGAAGATACCCTGAGAGCAGCAACGCTCGGTGGGTGGGAAGCGTGTGGGAAAGAGTTGAGTGGGTTCAAATTCGGTTGGTTGGGTAAAGGTTGGAGTGCGGATGTCACGGTGTTGGATGGCGATGTCAGAGAGGACATAAAGGCTTTGAGGAGAGTAGAGACTGTGATCAAGGATGGTAGAGTGGTGGTTTGGGACGCAGAGGTCATCGAGAAGGTGTAGATGGGCGTTGTGAACGAGTTGTATCATATCAGGACCAAGAAGGCAATATATGGTAGCTTCAACATAGTGTAACAGTACTTGTCGTGCAACTTATGCCCAAGTGCGTTTTATGAGTTACTTCTTCACATTTCTTTAGCTGTATACTTCTGACTATTCTACTCCTCCTACTCGCTTAGAACTTGCCAAACTTCTTTCTCAAACTCTCCGCCATCTCCACGACAGTATCTTCCAAAGTCTCGTACTTGATGCCCAAGACCTTTGTCGCCTTTTGTCCATCAAAGATGTTCGAGTTCTTCACAATCTCATCATGGGTACCGGGTTTACCGACGGGGATATTCTTGAGTTCGGGGAATCGTTTGTGGAGGATATCGACGTAGTCTTGTCCTGCAAATGCGCCGGCACCGACGATGAAACGTTGTCCAGCGGCTTCGGGGACGGTAAGAGCGCGAACGTGTCCAAGGGCGACTACAAGCACACGCCCACAGAGATCAGCTTTGACATCCTTTCTCAGCTGCTTCATGAGATATGCACGCACCATCCTTGACGTTGACCCAGTTACCCTGAGGAGCAGGAAGATCATCCTCCTTCTTCTGGCCAGTTGCCCAAGCCCAGAAACCAGCTGTGTCGCAAGTACATCATCAGCACGGCATCCTGTTCCCCTTTGTCCGCATGAAGCGAGATCATACTCAGAGATACTCACCAACCGAAGTGTTGAGCTTGGAAGGATCGTCAACCTGGTGGATTACCTCTCCCAACACGAGAGGAGGGTTGATTGCGACACCTTCCCAAGAAGGCTTCTCCTCCTCGATGAACTCTACGAGTGGAGCAGACACAAAGATTAGCACCTCATATTGATATAGATGCTCAGAAGTGCGTATACGCCAACTCACTCCACAAAGCCTTTTCGGCAAGGGTCTTACTGGCTTGGTAAGAATGTCCACCAGTCGACTTGGTGCCGTTCTTCTCGACATGAGAAATCGAGTCTTGGTTCCAGTCCTCCTCAGTGTAGCTGTGATAGATTCGTCAGCAACAGGTCGTTCGCTCGCTCGTTCCTTCCAAAGTGCCAGTGAAACAGGTCGAAATTGTAAATGAAGTAAGAAAAGATGAAGATCACTCACATGACAGGTGCTTTTCTTGAATCGGTGCTCATGATAGAAGCGACCGACGAAGTGATCACAACTCGCTTGATGTCAGGACTACACCATAGGAGAAACAGATCAGCAACAATCCGATAAGAGGGTCTAGGGAGAGAACCTACTTGTTCTTCTGGATACTCTTCAGGATACCGGTGGTGCCCTTTACAGCGGGACCGATAAGCTCTTGAGGGTCTTTTACGTCAGAGACGTAGAATGGAGAAGCGAGATGGGCTACGGCATCGACACCCTTGACGGCTTCGTCGAATGCTCCGTCCTGTGACGGGCGAAATGTTTGTCAGCACGTGCATCCCAAACTTATCCGAATGTAACTCGAACAGGAAGATGGTAACCGTGAAGTCCCTCTTGAATGTGGGCATCTCTGCGTTGTTGCAATTGAAGCGGAGGAAGGAGATTGCACCCACCTCGACGATATCTTTCACGATAACGTAATCAAAGTCGTTCAATCCATCTTTGGCATACAGATCTTTCAAATACTTTCCCTTCTCTTCGGACCTCACAGTTCCTCGTACTCTGAATCCCTCCTTGAGGAACTCTTTAGCAGTGTGAGATGCGATGAATCCAGATGGTCCAGTGAGGAGGACATAAGCGCCTTTTGTGATTGCGGGCATTGTTGGTTATATCTTTTTGATCTGTTACTGTGTGTGTATGAATCTGAAAAGCGAGCAGGACAAGGGCATGTGATGATAATACTCCAAGTCTATCGCAATATATAGAGTTGTGGACAACGAGTACCCTCTAGTCAAGTCTCATCTCCAATCACCGTCATAAAACGTCATTTCACCAACCCAAGAATAGTTCCCGGAGAAACCGGCGGCAATCGGACAAGTCCGCTCAGATACCAATCGAGTTATTAACCTCACATTTACTCGCACCTCATACCCACACCCACACCCACACATTTGAGCATACACACCATACATGATAATTGACATCACCCCTCTTGTATCTAAAAATATCATCGAACACGCATCAAATTGAGAGCTGTTTACCATCTCACACTGACAACGACCCTACTATGTGATCTAGTAGGCTTGCTTTCCCGTCGTATCGTACGGTAAACAAGCTGCGTCCCGAAGTCAGCGAACAGTCCATCCAAAATGTTGTATCTTCGGCACCACTCACCGATAGCGAACATCGACACCCAGGCTCCTCCGGCCTACATACACACAACAACTATCAGCGCTGCCCTTTACATGAACATTCCGGAACCGCACTCACAGCCAACCAAAGTACTCCAGGCGAGCTCGAACCGTGATACACGTTTCTCGCAGCGACTGGTGCGAGAACACTTGCGATTCGACCCAAAGTCGAAAGCATACCGCTGGTCGAGCCTCTGAACTGAGCGGGGAAAGCTTCTGGGGTATAGGCATATAGCAAAGCAGCGTAGAGGGATTGGAACCAGTACCTGAGGGGGAAAGGACCCAATCAGTCTCCGTTTCATCCACTCGACAATTCGCGACTAAATACCCACGCCATAGCGTTAAAGCCTATACTTGCGTTTCTTGAATTGACCAGTTGATACTGTGGAGGGGAGATGTATCAGACCCAAACTGTCCCAGAAATCACGTGTCCCGTTCGAGCACTCACCAGGGCTAAAGCAACACCCATCATAGCTGATGAGAACACCATGCCCCACTTACGCCCCACTTTAGGAACTTCCATCAGATATGCTGCGGTCAGAGTAGCAGTGACACTCGGTAGGTCTGGAAAGGTTATCAGCAATCAAATTGAGGATCTGACGAAGGACACGCTTGAAACTCATGAACACTCACAGATCCAGACATAAGCGGTGTATGTTTCTGTGATACTTGCTCCGGTATCCACGCCCTTTGCTCGGAGGATCAAGGGAAGGAAGTACCCTGCTATCGAGAAAGCCCAGAAGAGGGACATATAGCTAATACCTCAATACGAATCAGTATCCCGTTCTTGAATCGTCAGGGAGAGATAACACCACAATGCACTCACGCAATAGCCATCGCGATGAATAACCACACATAGATCCTCTGCCCAAACAACCCCTTCAGGTGTCCAAATACCCTCTTTATACCTCCGACAGCCACTTTCTCCGCCAACTCTTTTGTTCCCAAAGCTTTCGTCGCTCCTACCTTTGGACCCTCCCTTCCCGGTCTTTGGCTTTCCACGTACTCTAACGCTTGGAAATCATGCATATTCAAACCAGGTTCCGGTCGACCGTTGAAGTTGGCTATGGAATGTAAGACGTCGAGCGCATGAGCATCGTGGCCTTGGACGAGGAGGAATTTGGGAGATTCGCGGAATTTGAAGATAACGAATCGAGCGATAAAGATGGATAAAGTGAAGAAGCCGAGTAGCAGCATTGTATAACGCCTACCAGGAGTTAGCTGCGAGTCCATGAAAACCGAGGAAAGAATACCTACCATCCCATATTGTCGCTTCTACTACAACAAGGTGCTGCACTGATCTTGCACGAAGGGAGATCGGGTTTGCAAGAGTACCGAGGGATAAGGACGAGCGAGATGAGTGAAGCCACTACGACTCCGACAGGCTGGAACGTGCTGAGTGCAGCGAGAAGGTATCGGTTTTTCTGGTAAATGTATCTCGTCAATTTGCATCTGAAATGCCCTCAAGGAAAGTTGACTCACTGTGGGGAGGAACTCGAGGGTAATTGTGGCGTCTATAGGAACGTTTCCACTGTTTACGATATCCATCAGCTCTCAGGTACAAATTGATCGACCCTAGAAGAGGACCGGTACAATGTACTTACCCAATGCCCAAGCCACTACGAGAAGGTATCCATTGATCAGCGGGTCGAACCAAAATGAGGTGCATTAGTCCATACTCACATCATCGCTGCAAGGAAGCAGATAGCACCGTAATTTGACGGCGCAGAGAAAAGGAATCCAAACAGCGTTGAGATCGCACAAGTGAGATTGAAACACCATCTCCTCTGATCGAGCTATCAGCATTGCCAACCAATTTCACCCAAAATGTGAAAACTGCTCACTCCTAGAATATCGACCAACATGCCCCAAGTGAACGCCCCAATCATCAATCCTGTGTTGAAAGCTGTCGACAGATCGCTGATTCGAGCATCTACAACGAGCACACTTAGGCGTCAGCATGTTGATCCATGCAAAGATGGAAGTAGACCCACTCACCAGATACACCCATCTCTTGTTGGATCGCTGCTGCTACCAGACCGAATGCCTGTGCCCAGCACAAGTCGAGGAAGTAGCCGAAACCGCATAGAAAGAAGATACACCATTGGTACTTTCCCATTCCCATGAGACTGATGGCGTATTAGCAAACGACATGCACGGCAGAGAAAGGAGCACGATCTTGTCGTTGTCAGAAAACTCACTCTAGTTCTCTATTGATCAAAACCGACTTCTGCTCATAAAGACTCAAATCTGTAAATTTCTTCCCTCCAACTAACGTTTCTTCCTTGACCAGTCCTGCCAACTCTCTCGCCCTCTTGTTCAACTCTTCACTCTTACTGGCCGATAACCCATAGTTCGTCTGTCCACCATTATCTCCCCCAGCTGCGCCTGTAAGAGGTGTGTTCTCGTCGTCTTCCTCAGACATCATTACATTCATAAGTGGTATTCGATCGTCGTGATCGTTTCCTTGTTCGGCTGAGAACGAGCTCCGTAGTAAATTAGGCGGGAGTGGGGGTGGGAGCACGATGTGTTCGAGGGGCTGTTGGTGTGGAAGGGTGAAGAGTTCGTAATAGATATTAGACAGTTTGGGATATTTACAAGCTTTCTTCGTTTGCCTATACAGTACTCGTACTTCGGTCTCAAGTCGTGGTTTTGATTCGGTCAATCGGATATCATAGATTTTCCAAGTGAATGGTGCAAAAGAAGATAGGGCTACAGGAAGTGTTCGATATATACAAAGCTGGAGAAGGATGAGATGGCACGAAGATGCAACAGGGTGAGTGTTGCGAGAGTGATAAAACGTAAGGTTGTAGCTTTTTGTTTGCACACCTATGGCATGTTCCTAACTTTGCATGTTATGTCGTGTGCCTGAGAGTGGATCAAAACGTGAAAAGTGAGCATGACGTACGTGCACGAGCCAACAGTGTTAGAGTATCACATCGCAATCATCATGAGCTGGAAAGGCAATCCGTGAATGAACTTGCGGGGTTGCTCCAAGGGGTGCGCCCATTTAGCTTAGTTACCCCCAAACATGCATGGTCTGTTGACCTGTCATAGTATTCCCAAAGTCATGGATACCGTTGATACTGTTGATGCGATCAACGATGACAGCTCACGATCGGCCATTTGCGAGAGTTAGTCACCACCCACCGCCAGAGATACTGCATGACGTGGATTTTAATATTGCCTCTCTTGATAACGTCGTAGTGATTTCAACGCCCCTTCTTCGTTCGAGGGTGGTCCCAAACGAGATTGTCATCCTTACTCGCCCCCATTTACTCGACCTTCGCACGACCTCGCATAAACGATAAGATAGCGTGTCAGGATCGATTTTGTTGCGTAAGTCCTTATGGTTTAGCATACATACGGTTATACAATGGCTTACCCATCTTTAGAATAACACCTTCGACTATCATCCCGTGCCACCATGCAGGCCGCGGTGCAGGTTCAGCCTCTGCTCCAACCACAAAACCAAGCACCGACGCCAATCCTGCCAACCCAAGCCCTAGCTGGTCCCCCATCCTCTGCCTCCCCAAATGATTCAGTCATCGTCCATGATCCTTCTCTCCCTCCTCTCAGTCACGGAGCTCCTCCTCCCCTTCCCTATTACAGCACGCACAAATTGCTCCTCGAGGCTATGCAAGCATGGTCCATCACTCATTCTTTCGCACTGATCACCACCAAATCCTACTTACATCGGAAAAATCAACGTGCGCTATTCTCTTGCAGTTGTGCTGATCGATATCAACCCAAACTCGGACCAGGCAAGACATTATACCGAATCACACCGAAGACGAAAAGAACAGAATGTCCATATCGTATCTCGGCGTTGAACGTTGGTACTCCATTAGATGGCAAATGGACCTACATCGCTCCTACAGGTGTCTCGGCAACGCATAATCATCCCCCGTTGAATCCGAGAAATCATGCGATCCTCCGCGCGATACATAGACGTTTACACCCGGAGATCGATCTCTTGATGGAACAGCTCCTAAAAGAAGGCATGCCACCTAGGGATATCGTGAAACGATTAGAAGAGAGGTTTCCAGAATGTCAACTTACGACGACGGACGTCAATAATTTCAAGACGCAGTTTGTTGCCAAGGCGAGAGATGAAGCGGCGGGACGAGTAGGCGCTCCAGAATCGATTAGTGAACAGAGAGAGTTCATGGCGGATTATTGCGGTGCCGACGGAGAAGATAACAATGATAACGATGATCATAGCAATGACGAAGACAGCTACTCCCAACTCAATGTGGCGGACAATTCAATGGTCGCTGGAGAGAAACGAGTAAGACCGGAGGATACTCTCGCATATAACGAAACCAACAAGAGGAGCAAATCCACACCTGCGGACGAATCGCATCGCAGACTGGAGGAAGCGAACGAACGGGTCAAGGAAGCGAAGAAGATGGTCGAAAGATCAATCGCGATACTCCGAGCGAGAGAAGCAGAGGCGAGAGCGATAGCAGCAGAGGTCAAGGCTTGGGCACAACTCAAGTGAAGAGGACGCCGAAGATATGGAGGAAACAGTGCAGTGGGCCACATCAGAACGTCAACCAGCGGTGCGACTGGCAAGTCACTGCTTAATTTCACGGTGCGCTCCTGACCGAGACATCCTTGTGGAAGGGCGACAACATAATCCAGCCTTCTCCTTACCCCTCCGCTTATGATGTTGCTTTGCAATGGGTCACCTGCGATTAGGTACGCTCAGCAGCAGGAGCGCCTCGGTCTATAGTGGTAGAGGTCCAAAAAGGAGGCTTCGAGACATATCGCTCGATTGTGGAGCCAATGGTCGCGATAGGATAAAGTAGTTGCACATGTATGCTTGTGCTCAAACGCATTCCACGTAATATGCATCCTGTATTCAGAGCCGGTCATCCCCTTCTGAGATGCATAGTTGGATAATGCAGCGTTCTTTGACTTGGTTCCTACAACTCGGCACAATTCCCATGATGCGTCACGTGACATGTCGCGCGCCGGAAAGAAAGCAACAAAGCGCGTTGACCACAACTTGACATTCGACCGACAATATTGAATCAATATCCACTGACATTCACACTCCAACCGATATCCAATTCAAGCGGAGCGCCAGCAACGACGACCTGGAGAATGCTGCACGCTACCGTACTGGGATCGTCCTCGTCCCCAGGTCAACTGTTGCTCTCTCGTAACGATGCCGGACCGAGTCGAGAACCCATCGACAACCTCGCTTCGTTCTTCCAACAACAACGGCAGAGCGAAGACCGACCTCTCGGTCGCACTCTAGATACACTCAACTCCGAAGATGGTGAATACAAGGAGGAAGAGCTTGTGTGGTATGAAAGAACTGTAGTCTGGAGCAAAGGATCAGAGGTGTTTAGAAGATATACATTCGAGCAGGAGGGAGAAGATGTTGCTTGTGCGGCCTTTGTTTGGTTCAAGCGTGGTGGCGATGGAGGAGATCAAGCGAAGGCCGGCAGAGAATCCAAACAGAAAGGGAAGGAGAGTGAAGGTGTTATCCAGCCAACAGAGACCTTTGGACCTTTCCACACCTCACAAACGGAACGTTGGGGTGCTCCTCGTACTTCCTCGTCTTCTTCTCGAACCTCATCGTCTGCAAGACTCGAGAGATCACTTGTTGTCTTCCTGCAAACGCGAGCGCATGTGTATTACTCCTCCGGCGAAGATATCACCGTCCATCTACCCTTTGTAATCGACGGAGCGTGGCCCCTCCCCATAGGTGGAGTGTTGGTGCAAAGGGCACTAGAGAAACGAGAATTGAGAAGATTCGGGAAGGAGAAGCGGAAATCTGGAAGTGGAAGTGTTTTGAAAGGCATGATGGACCAAACTTCCATGACGATATTGGACGACCTGATGGACCTCGAAGACGAATCGGCTCCTTCTCTACCACGACTTTATGCTCTCGAGAATCCATTTGACGAGTTGAAGATGGTTGTCGAGGGCAGGGTCGAGGACGGTCATGATCATCATCCGGGACGACTCACATCACAAACGAATCCTATAGGAGCCCAGACTACCATCTTACACATGACTCGACATCCGTATCCATTCGTCTTAGCTTACGATCGACAAGCCGGTGAAGTCATCTTCTACAGGCGAACACAGCTTCCAGTTGTCCCTGATCAACCTCCTCCTCCACTCGATCCACGTACCATGCGACCGGAAGAAATACTCCGACCGCTCGACCTACCTGCCCCCCAACCACCTGCTCCTCGTCTCCCACGTCCATCATTGCATCGCAATACATCTTCCTTCGGACCAACTACCGATCGTCGTCTATCCGGAGCTGCAGACCCGATGGACAGGACTCAACGTCGTGCACCTAGAATATCCCGTGGATTAGCTCAGGAGATCCCTGTACCTACCGATGAGCTTCAAGCGGCTTTAGAGCCAACTCCCGCAGTTCCCCCACCGACGACGACGAAACGACGTAGTCGAGGACTGTCCTCCATATCAGCAGCAGCGACCGTCGCTTCCAGTGCGGAGGGGAACCGACGAGCCTCACTGGCCGCGTCATCATTTATGTTGCAGGACATGCATGATCCTCACGGAAAGATGGCGCTGCATGTAGCCGCTGAGAAGGACTTGAGGGAGACTACCATGATGATGGGTTTGGAAAGGGACGAGATTGGAACGAGGAGTGATGTGGTCTTTGATAGGATCTTCGCTTGGAAACCACTAACGTGAGTGTGCCGTGATTGTGTCCCCATAGGAGGCATGTAAGCTGATCACTCAGTATATGTAGTCCGGTCGAGCCTGAACATATCAGCGTTTTCATCAGCGACAACCTCGCACCTTCGACTGTGACAATCAACATACACACTCGTAATCCTCGCTATCCAGCACAACTATACTCGTTTCACGCGCAGCAGCGCACTTCTCCATATACGCACTACGTCCTCTCACCTTCTCCCGCAACTGAGTGTCTCTCTGCTATCCCTATAACCTCATCCCGTACGAATATCTTCGACACGCTTGTGTTGCTCAGGAATGGCTCTACTCAACTAATCACCAGCGGAGGCCGGAAAATACCTCTGCAGATACCTCCCCGAACCGTCGATGGACATGACGATATGACTCACAAGCTTGCTTTGAATCTGCGAATGGCAGTGGAAGACCAACGTGTGTCGCGACGAGGAACCGGGTTCCCTAAGAACAGGATGACAGGCCTCATCGATCACGCAGGATCGAGGTTCACCGCGGTGTATGAAGATGGAGAGAGTATTCGATTATCAGCGGACTTGAGGATCAGACATACTCTCACCAATCAGGCCATTGAGGCTTTGTCGTATGTTCTTCCCCCTCAGCACTTCTTCCACCTCAAGACCGAAGTGTTAGCTGCGATACAACGACTACCCTCGTGTCAAAGGAGCGATGGACCAGTCGTTTGGAAAGCTTTCGCGAACGTTGTTCGAGGTATGCTTCAGATCGATGTCGAATCACCACCGAGCGAGCATCTGGACGTGCTACTCCACGACGCTCAGAGCTCATCCGATCCAATCATCCGTCGTCTTGCCGCTAGAGTTCACCGAAATCGAAATGCCACCGTCGGAGGAAGTGCTGTCACTGCAGCACAACTGGTCTTCGGCGAGACTCTCCGACCGAGTGACGCAGCGCCTGTGATGCTTGCATTGCACTTGGTTGCTCAAGATTGCCGTCTGTCAGCGACTAGGAGAAGAGAGCTGGGCGGACTGGTCAAGCTCGTCTCGGACATTGCTGCGACGATGGGAAGAGTAGACTGGGTAGATTATTGGGCAAGACTTCTGCCGAGCGAAGTGTCAAACTTGGTTCCAAGATTTGGTAAGCTCGCTGCGGTATTCGGGAAATACATGATCGTTGATGTAAAAACAGGGAGCACATTCGACACATCAATTCTGGACAGATACGATTCACCCCCGGATATTCTCGTCTACCTCGCTCGGAGACTCATTACGCCTACCAAACTATTCCCTAGTCCGCAAACCCTCCTTCAGCAAAATCATCTTACCGAGCTAGGACTCTGTACTCCTTGTCGACAGACTGAGCTCATTTGCGAAGTATACGAACGTCTCGGCCTGTCAGGACACCCAATCGGTTCACAGAATCGGGCATTGTCACTCGCTTCTCGAGCGTCAGTGACTATCCAGTATATGGTATCGAGTGATTTGGATGTGGGATGGCTTGCGGATCTTCCGCACGGTGTCTCATTGCCTATTCTGGAGATGATGAGGGTGTGTCAGTACGCTCCGGATCGTAACTGGTCTGCAGACGTGTTCGCTTCCATTGGAAGAACCGACCTGGCAGCGCAATCATGTGCGGAAAACATCGTGTCAAAAGACGATCCGCTACTCGAAGTGAGTTATTTCGGTGAACAAAGAGACTGTTTCGCTTATGGATGGTTTACTAGCTTGGACCGGGACGTACACCAACAGTCGGGGAGCTTATGAAGTCTGCAGAGTCAGGAGCCGCAGGCAACGCAAAGTCATCGCAGCCGGCTTTGCCTCATGTGCGTTTTGGCTCAGATAGACGTTTGCAGGAAGTCGAGAGAATCATGCAAACGACACGGATTCGGACCATCACCATTCAGGAACCGAAAGGTGCTACGTGAGTTGCAGATCAGAGGTTGTTAGGTGACTCCCACTAACGACTGTTGCAGTGAGCAAGACATTGTCCGATATCAGCAGACTGTCGTGAACACTATCGCGAATCGCACCCTGTCTATTCCTGTCGGACAAGGGATGTTCGAGTTCGGCACTCGATCCACCAATATCACAGACGTATGGGAGATCCCACTGATCGAGCTTTCAGCCAAGATCAGTCCCGGAACTACCGTGCTCAAAGCGGAGATCGTTTCGGACAGCGCGGAATGGCCATGTTTCCACAACGGCGTAGCAGCCGGTCTTTCCATTTCGCCCGACTGTGATGGCATTGACAGCTCATGGATCGTGTTCAATCGACCGCAAGTCCTCAACTCGGAGCACGGAGGATTCCTCCTCGGTCTCGGATTGTCGGGTCACCTCAGATCATTGATGACTTATCATGCTTTCCCGCTCATGGAACCTCGACACGATTTTACGTCGGTCGGTCTATTATTGGGTCTTGCATGTTCTTACGCTGGCAGTGGCGATCTCCTCATTACCAAAGTCCTCTCGCTTCATACACATGCGTTACTCCCCCTCGGATCTATGGAACTCAACGCATCACCTATCATCCAGTCTTCAGCGCTTGTTGGTCTCGGTCTCGTCTACGTCGGTAGTAGGAATTTACGGATGGCCGAGGTCGCGTTGAACGAAGTGGGCAGGAAAGAGATGCCGAACGTGGACGGTTTCGCGGATTATCAAGAGTCCTATTCTTTCTCCGCAGCCATGGCGTTTGGCTTGATCATGCTCGGTCGAGGTGGCAAGACGACCAGCGAAGTCGACAGACGACTGCTCTCTCAATTAAGACGATGTATCTTGGGCGATGTTCCCATCCACGAAACATCAAAGGCTCGCTCAGCAACAACCGGGATCGATAGCAACCTCACCGGACCAGGAGCGACTATGGCTATCGGCTTCATGTACCTGAAATCTAGTCGACGCGATGTCGCTGATATGCTCGAAGTACCTCAGACTACGTTTGACCTCGACCAGGTCCGTCCAGAACTTCTTCTCCTCCGAACTTTTGCTCGAGCTCTCATTATGTGGGACGAGATCACTCCCACGATGGGCTGGATCGAGGACCAACTCCCCTCGTTCATTCGTTCTGCCCAAAAGGGACACAAACGTACCGCCGGAATGGAGCTGGCCACGGAGTTGGCTTATCTCAATATCGTCTCTGGAGCATGTTGGGCGATCGGCCTGAAATATGCTGGAACGGCCACCGAGCTCGCTCATTCCAATCTCATGACCTTCTATGGGGTGCTAAGCAAAGCTGCAGCTGGACAGAGTATGACATATGAAGGGAGGATCCGACGGACGGCCGCTCGACAAGGGCTCAACGTCGTCACGATCGCACTTGCCTGCGTCATGTCCGGTACGGGTGAGCTGGGCGTATTGAGACGTCTGAGGGTTAGTCACGGACAAGAAGGAGCTGGAGTGACGTATGGAAGTCATATGGCCATGCACATGGCTTTGGGTATGCTGTTTCTCGGCAGAGGACATTACACTCTAGGCAACTCGAACCTGGCGATCGCAGCGATGAGTATCGCATTCTTCCCTCGTTTCTTACAGAACCCAGCGGATAACAAGGCATACCCGCAAGCTTTCCGACATCTATGGGCATTGGCGGTCGAACCTCGTTGTCTGACCGCGAGGGACGTCGATACGCTCGAAACTGTCTATTTGCCCGTCAAACTCAAAATACGAGAACACGCTTCTCCTTCTGCGCCGATTCGACAACAGAGTCTAATCTCACCCACGATGATAGCGTCATTCGACAAGATCGTCTCGATCGAAGTTGATTCACCTCGATATTGGCCGATAACCTATGACTTGCTGAATAACCCACGTGATAAAGCAGCGCTGGTGAAGACGAGGACGATATACGTGAAGCGGAAAGCGGGGTTCTTGAATTACAATTCGGATCCGAAGGGGAATCGAAGTATATTCGTAAGAGCTGGATCGATGACTGGTATAGATCTGCATTACGATCTGATCAGTCCAGCTGCTCCACCCGGTGTCAATGGGGAAGAGGTGGTCGGTCTTGTCGAGGCACATTCTGGCGATACGGGTTTGATACGATTGGCGAAGCTCGCCACGCAACTCTCAACATCAGCAACGACGATAAATCCAGAGGAGATCAACACGGACACGTTCATTCGAACTGTCTTGCTGGAATGCCTCTCGCTCGATAAACCGGGACTCTTGTCAGTATACATGGGCATCTACTCTGCCTTCCGACAACTACGACAACAACGAGGTCGAGCTGAACAGACGCTAGACGATATCGCCCAAGTTGGATTCATCAAGACCTTCTATTCGACAATCTACGAAAAAGGATTTATCTCGCTCGCTGGTGGAGGAGAGAAGCGATGGGCACTCGTTCGACCAAGTTTCATAAGTTCGGTATATCGAGCGCTCCTCTCTCCCTCATCTTCCGCTCCAGCTGCTTCTAGCGAGAAGGAACTCGTTCGGCAATATCTCGAAGAAGGGGTACGAGCTTGGATCACTCGCCAAGATGGTTCTGAGGCCGGGACGGTAGAGTTGGCAAGATGGATAACGAAGAACAATGTACCCGGTTTACCACTCCTCGTCGCTCTGAGAGACAGGGTCCGCACATCGATCTTATCCGGGATGGAGGGTGACGAAGTGATCGAAATGAGAGTAAGGGATACGGCAGACAAGTATTGGAGAGCGACAATAAAAGGATACGACGAGGCGGATGATCAGGGTCAGGGTGAAGAGGAGATTGGAGGGGGAGGATGGAAGTTGGATAGTGTAAAAGAGGCAGTTGATGTCTGGCGAGGGTAAGGGCGTGGTTGATTGCAAGTATATTGTATGATTGGCTGCATTACTTGTAGTGGCACAATTTACATACAATGCATATATATTTATCATGGCTATGTCCTGTGTTACAACATGGTTATTCGTCCATTCCAGCATCCAGATGTCGTTCAATTCGTATCCAACATGAAGTCGTCATCGTTCTCCATCAAATCCACCTGCTGCCGCACTGACGTCTCCCCTTTGTCTTTCAAATGTCGTAGTATGGCGCCCACTCAACAAACGGCCCTCGTGCCCGACTCATGCGAAGTCGTCTGAACAGCCTTGATAATTGTCGTAAGGGGCTTCGTGGAGACTTGCCTCATACAGTCGGTACAGTGATAATCGTATATGTGATTAGAGAGATTAAGGATCGAATAAGATGGTTTGGAAGATTGGATACACCCAGGACAGGCGAAGGGGAGGCACTGCAAATCGAAGCGATGGATGAGTCAATGAAAGTTGGATTTGGAGGAAGTGTGGGATGAGGGCGAAGACGGATCGCAGAGCGGAGTAGAGAAGAGGATAGTGAGGTATCGTGGGATGGACACTCACAGTAGCATGACAGGCGACTTCACCTGCGGCAGCAGGAGAGGCAGCGAGAGGACCGTGGCAGAGCTGCATGCAGAGGAATCGTCAGCATTATGTCGAGTAGCCATACATAGAGCTCGGCTCGTGTGTGCATTGCACAAGCCAAGTGTGATCGAGAGGTGTACTGGTGAAGCCTTCAACAGCATATTGGCAATGTGAGGGCGGGAGTAGGAGTGGCGATAAGTCTATGAGGGTGACTCACCTTGCAAGATGATGACATTGTTGTCTTAAGTTTAGTTCGATCAACGAGTCAAGTAAAATATGTCGTCAAGAGTTAAAAGCAATAATGTTGCTGTCAAAGTATACAATACTTGTTATCTGTGTGTTACTCGATGAGGTGAGAGGGAGGTTGAAGGACGATACCAATTCAACATCTTATATACCCATCCTCGACAACCCATCTTGGATATAGTCTTCAACCATAACAAAAGATGGTCACGCCCGGTCCGAAACCATCTAACCAAAATGGATAACACTCGGTCCGTTCATCATTCCCTTAGTCGGTCAATCGGTCCTTTGAACCCGACCTCCTCCCCTAATCAGTCTAAATCGTAACTTGGTCCGAGATGGTCGGGGCAGAAGAGACAAAAGATGAATAGAAGAACCTTTATCAAGAGCGAGCCGATGTACTCGGCCAAAACAAGGTCGAGGACACTCTCCCTAGACCCCACACACAGTAGGGTAAAGGTAGGTAGAGCTCGGAGACATATGCCAAAGGATCGATTGGGTGATGAAATGTCAAAGGATGGTCTGCCCTCACTCGAACTGCCACCAGAGAGAGGGCAGACACCGATCTGTCATGCACAGATCGACAATGAAAATGTACAGTACATGTGATGGTTGTCGGCGAGACGATCAGTGCTTGCGCGATGGTCGGAGGTGGCTTGAGCACACATACACAGGCGGAGAGTCAGTGCGCCGATCACTCGTCCCATGTACACTCGTCGTATCACTCGATCACTCATCTGTCATGTGCTCGCTGTTTGATGATCCATGCATGGTGGTCATTATTACCGATGTAGAGGCACAGGAATCACATGCTGAGGTGCACTGGTCTGCAAAACGAGTTCACCCGGTGATCGTCCCTGTCCCTCTGAATGGTGCCTCACTCGGTCCCAGCCTCACTAGACCTCTAGACCTTTCGCTTCTTCGCCTTTTGCTGCGCCTTCTTCCTTCTTATTCTCTCCAGCTGTGCCGCAGTCTTCACTTTCGACTCGCCACCGGCAGTAGCCTCTTCCGCTATCTCTTCGACTTCCCCATCATCATCCTTGGTCTCCTCTGCTTCTCCTTCTGCGTCGGGCCCATCTTTCCTGGGTCTCTTGAGTGTTCTAGGGTTGGGTTTGGCACGTGGCCATAACCCCGTACCATCTCTGACGAAGCACGAAACGAAGAACCCGTTCGTCTTGTCCTCAGGCAGACATCGAATTACACCATTTGCGAGATCTACAAAACCTCTATACATCAGCTTCTTACTCCGCTTTGGGTAGAAGGAGTAGCAAGCTTCGACTCACCCTCATCACCACCCATTTCTTCGGGTCTTCCTCTTCTTTCCCATCCTGGTAAGACCGAAGTCTTCGGGGCCAGACCCCATCCTCTTTCTTTAGCAATGGATGATTTCAAAGCGGACATGACAACCCTTTCGTCCTCTTCTGGATGGATCGAACATGTTGAGTAGACAATTCGCTTGGCCGATGCGACTGAGATATCGAGTGCGGATCAGCTACCTCGTAGCAGAGACTGATGTTTGGATGGGAGAACGAGACTTACATTTGAAGGCATGGAGGATCATCTGTAATTGGAAAGAAGCGAGTTTCTCCAGTCGTTCAACTTTGGAATCTGATTCTTCGGTATCTGGAGGGTCATACCTTGTCAGTTTCAAGACAGCTATAGCTATAGCTTGCAATCACGAAGACTGACCATCATCGATGAGATAATCTAATCTATTGACAATACCGGATCCTGAACAACTAGGATCCAATAGTCTATTCACGTACGACAGAGACTCGTCAGCTTCAACATACGTGACTGACATTCATCAGTATGGCAAGAAGACCCACATTCTTGTGACCTTGCTGTACTCGTAAGAATCCGGGTTTGATTCGAGGAAGTCCGCTCTTCGTGCGTCCACATTGGTACAGTGCGCCTTTTCCAGCATCCTCTCGAGAGTCTTGTACCGGTTTGGAGAGCGTTCGAATGCGTGCAGCTAGAGGTTCGACTACGTCAGCAGGTCTGTCGTAGTTTGAGAATGGGACAACACACCTTGCCTTGATTCTGCATCAGTGCTGAGATGTAACTCGTCTTGTTTCCAGGCGCAGCGCTTCAAGTGCACAACTCATCAGTACGGGACCGGTAAGTTTGTAAATGAAATGCAACTCACGTAGCGTCGATACATTCCCCTTCGTCTTCTTCCCAACCTTCCATCAGAACCTTTGCTGGGAAACAACTCGCCTTATCTTGCAAGATAACACCACCTCCTTCGTACCACTCATCTCTCAACCACCAATTCGATCCTCCTGGGAAAGCCAACAACACATCATCGAGATGCGGGTCCATAAAGTATTTCCGTTGCGGTACGGGATAAACCGGTTCTTCCAGTCGTTCAAAACCCAATTTGTCACTTTCCAAATGCGCGAACAACTCTTGTAATGTCTTTCCGGAATTAGGATTATATCGAACATATCTGACGACTTCGCCATCTCCACTGGTCTTTGCCAAATCTTCCTTTCTCGATTTACCCTCTTTGATCTGTATTCGGACGAGCTCAGCTCTCAATCTAGCTTGATGTCGAAGGATAGCTTCCTTTGGTGGCCATTTATCAGATGCTTCGATCTTCAGTCGAGAGGAGAAGAGCAGATCGTGTAAGAGGACGAGGAGGAGAGATTGGGAGGAAGGTGAGTTCCTAGGGGTTTTACGAGGGAAGACTAGTCGTTCGATAGATTGGATGGTCGTCTTTTCGATGAGCTGGAGGATAATGGGGCGGTCTACGAGAGAAGTCGAAGATCAGAACCTGCTAGGAGTATAGAGGGACAGCTGTGAGATTATGTGACATACATTTTAAGGTCTCAATAGTTACTGTTGCAAGCCAGGTCTCATCAGTCAAGAGCGATTGTGGGTACCTATGGCTCGATGTGTGATAATTGTACACTTACGGGCTAATATTCTCTTCGCCTCTCCACCAGTAGCAGTCACACCGGCAGCTGCCAAAGACCCTTTGACCGACCCTTGGTGTTTGTCCAAATGGTCCAAAGCCATAGCGGCAGATTTGTAAAAGTTCATTATGGCCGATCTTATGCAGGTTGTGTGCTTGTATGTTCCTGATGATCAGAAAGACAGACAATCATTCATAAGCATGGATAGATAAACTATGACAGGACACTATGGAAAGATGGCGTACAGGTGTACTCCGAAATCGATATAATCCAACCAGTTCCAGCTCTAACAATCTGTCATTTGGAAGCAAACCCTTGTCAGCTATTGCTCCTACGACATCAATACTAAGAAATGGAGAGAGCGAGAGGTGGGAGTTCAGTTACATGGATATGGTGTACAACATTGGTTGTTTCTGATAATGTAGATAAGATTGTAAAGCATCACGACGGAGGTTGGGCAAAATGGGAGAGGGGGGCAAGGACGGCTGGGAGAACGTGTAGTACAGGCAGAAGCAATCAAGAGAAGTGACTCACACTCTATGGTCAGTCGTTATCACACCAGATTGTTCGAAAAGAGGTAAGAAGGCTATGATAATATAATACGATTGTAATGAACAAAACGAGAAGAGGAATCAGAAAGGAAGAATCGCAATGAAGTAGTGGTTTCAACTTTTTCATCGTTTGCGAAAGAGTGGGACTTGCATTACGTAATGCTTAGCCGCGGTTGTCTGAGGCGCGTCAAGTCACAACAAAAGCAAAGTCAACGTTGAGATAGTAGATGACAACGCAAGTACAAATATCAACCACTGTTCACAATATCTACATAGGTCAACGCAAGCAATCGTTCATCAAACATGGTACGTTGCTCTCGTTGCGCAATAGATGACCCAACCTAGTCTTTGCTCTGGACTCCTCTCTGAACCTATCATCCTTTGAGCCTCTTCATGTCTATTGAGCTCAGAACGCTGATGGTCAGTCGTCTTATCAGTCCAAAACCGCTACGTTAGGCCACGGCCTCCCTTCCAGTATCAGCAAATCCTCACAATCACGACGAGAACCTTCCGGAGGAGCGTATACGATGTTCACCCCTCAACAGGTGAAACAGTTCAAAGAGGCATTTACGATGATCGACCAAGATGGTGATGGGAGAGTGACAGAGGGTGATTTGAAGTTGATGTTGAGCAACCTGGGTGAGTTGTGAATTTCCCCCAAACTCAATAGAGGAAGACTACAGATTGTCTGCGATGTACTGACAAATCATTTTTATAGGTCAAACACCTTCGCCTCAGCTCTTACAATCTCTCCTTACTTCCCGACCTGGATCCAGCTCATCCAAAGGCTCAGCCTCGGCATCCGAAGGAATCAATTTCACTCAATTCCTCTCCATGATGGGCGAACATCTGCTCCAATTGGATCCGGAGCAAGATCTAGTCGACGCTTTCGCATGTTTTGACGAGGGAGATAAAGGTTTTGTGGATGTTACTGAGATGCGAAAGTGGTTGGGCGAGATGGGCGATAGGATGGAAGATTGGGAGGTGAGTCCGATCACTTAGTGCGCAGTGCGCAAATACGATACTGATGCGCGGTTCTGTTGTAGATCGAAAGGTTGTTCAAAGGGCAGTTCACAGATCGACAGGGCAGATTCAACTACGTTGAATTTGCCAAAGTCCTCAAAGTTAACGACGGTGATCCAGAACGAGACGATAAACTTGTCATGTAAGGGGATTATCAGCTGGTGAGGGAGACGGCTATGCTAGCATGCCCGCTTTCTCTCTTGTGAGTGAAGAGAGTTTTGAAAATCGCGAGATCAACACTTGATGGACGGTTGTAGACCTACGCTGTACTTGTTGTATGCATCTGTGTATCAGTACCTTATCCTCACACCTGTTCCGCCCTCCTTTTCCGATCCACGCAGCCTGGTCAGACGTGTGGTTTTCCCCCCAATTGGAGAGACGTGCTTGTCCATGTGACATATGTGATGGAAAGACTGGATGCATTATTGAATCATGATCATCCAAACCAATACGAAGAAGAATAGACACAATGGATAAACTGCAAGGAAGGTCCGAGTTTCAGGAAGACGAGTGCCGTTGAAGAAGTTCATCGAGGCTGGTAGGAATATCTCCATGTCAGCGACTTGTCAGATAAGTTGACGAAGGTTTGAGGCGACTCACCCCAGACTGACCAAGCCCAGCAGGCTAAGCTGACTGGTATTCGTACAAAGATGTTGTGTACGAGAAATGAGATGATCGAGGCGAGTAGAATGGGAGCAAGCGCATACCCGAGAACACACTGCAAGACTGTCAGCCATCGGCATGATACTACGGGACACGCGGAGTAGCTCACCAGACTCTGGAAGAACGACCTGCATTGAATATTCGATCAGTCTCAATCTAAACGTCGTTGGGTAATAGCTGTTGCCGACTCACACTTTCCCTCCGAGCAACTTCGAGTTGACAGTCACCACCACCGACCCAATCGTGATCAACGAAATGACCAATGAGAACACCTGCATTGACTGTTCTTTTGGTGCATCGAGAGAAAGGATGATAGCAAGTGAGAGACAGATCACGAGAGGACCCCAGAGGTCCCAGTCGCGCAGGAGCTGGTTGTTGCCTTGTTTAGGAGGGTAGAGTACTTGTAGAAGCTTTGCGTAAATAGAGTTGAGGTCACGCATCTACAGATCAATGGTATCAACGCCGACTCGCTAGGAGCTAGACACAATGGGAAGCCGGATAGAGGACTTACGATTGTTTTTGAGACTGGCTCATCTAAAGTCGACTCTCCCGTATATCTCGTCTCAACTTTGACACCACCCCATCCTGTACCTGTCTTTGACTGCGGTTGAGAAGATGAAGATTGTCCTATCCTTCCGGACACGCCGGCAGGGTTCGAAGGACCGGCTGTGGGTTGAGAAGGAGGGATAGGGGACGAAGAGGATGCGCCAGGGTGGGAGAAGGAGAGGGTATCGAGATCATCATCATCTGCTTGGCTGAGGGGATGTCAGCTCGGACTCGGACAACGGAACTCGAGGTGAACTGTGGCGGTCCTACGTTGTGATATTGTCAAACTTACATGATCTGATGAGATGGAGAGTTCACTCGGTCGTACGACATGTTGCTGAGTTCTAGGTCCGTTTATACTTGAATTGACACCCTTGTAGCGCACAACAACAAGTAGATTGATAGACGCTATGAGTGCATTCGAGCAACGCGCTACGACGACTGACACGAACAATGTCAAACAACGTGGCGATAACATCGAAGACATGTGATAATTAAAATATACCCCTCATTTACGACCCCGTCCCTTGTCCCGGCCCAAATGCATGTTGTCGATCCTATTCATGATTACATCCCTCATCTTCTATCTCTTTAGCTACGGACTCTTCTTCAATCGCACCAAAGGACACAGCGGACAACATGGTGTTAGCGGATCTTGGAGCGAGATTGCACGGAGCGCTGAATCAGCTCTCAAGAGCTTCGGTAATTGATGATACTGTAAGTCTCCTACCGACCTCATTCTTGGTCTTCCCCTTTCGTCCCTCCACCCATCGCCTCCCATTGTATCTCAGTACAAGACTTGAGTGAATCTGGACATTATCTGACAGGCGTTTTGCTGTTACAGGTCATCCACGCTCTACTCAAAGAGCTTTGCGCAGCTTTACTCGAATCAGACGTCAATGTCAAACTGGTCTCACAACTCAGAACCAAAGTCAAGACAAAGGTCAGCTACCATCTCTTTGCTGACATGGAGTGTCAAGCTGACGGTCATGATTGTAGGTAAGGAAGAGTCTGGAAGAGGCTGAAAAAGCTGGAGGGAAAGAGGTCAATAAAAAGAATGTGGTACAAAAGGTCAGCTGTCGTTTGTCCGTCTGCAGCTCTGACCTTAGCTGACCCGTATGTGCTCTCCAGGCTGTTTTCGACGAGCTTGTTGCTCTTGTCGACCCGGGGACAGAACCGTATAAGCCTGTGAAGGGAAAGACAAATGTTCTCATGGCCGTCGGTATTCAGGTATGTGTTTTGGTCCATCTCGTTCTCAGGCGCAAGTCAGCAGTCAATGCTGACACGGTGCCAAATCGTAGGGTGCCGGTAAAACAACAACATGTACAAAGGTTAGTCGGCTGCCGTAGTATCAACGAGATTGCACAGCCGCTTATATGTCCACCATTTAGCTCGCTGTCCACTACCAACGGAGAGGTTTCAGGTCATGTCTCGTTTGTGCGGATACTTTCCGAGCAGGTGCTTTCGATCAATTGAAGCAGTATGTCTTGAGTTTCAGCTAGTCTTGAATGGACATGCTTCGCAGCAGCTGACTGTCAATCTGTAGGAATGCAACAAAGGCGAAAATCCCTTTCTACGGTAGTTATACAGAGACAGATCCCGTTGCGATCGCCTCCTTGGGTGTGGAGAAGTTTAGAAAAGGTAAGGTACATGTGTCCCTGCGAGATGGCACAGAGCAGCTGACATCGATGTAGAACGTTTCGACGTTATCATTGTCGACACTTCTGGAAGACATAAGCAAGAGAGCGAGCTTTTCGAGGAGATGGTGGCGATAGGTTCCGCTGTCAAGCCGGTGGGTGTCAGGACCGGAACATATGCTTGGATAGGAACACACAACTGATTTTTCGTCTCTAGGATATGACCATCATGGTTCTCGACGCATCAATAGGTCAAGCAGCGGAGGGTCAGAGTCGAGCGTTCAAGGACAGTGCGGACTTTGGAGCGATCATCGTGACAAAATTGGACGGTCATGCGAAGGGTGGTGGTGCTATCTCAGCGTGCGTAATCTACACTACCATGACTGTATCTTTGACTGTGGTGCGGTTGCTGATGATCTCGTAGTGTTGCTGCTACAAAAACACCGATCATCTTCCTCGGTACTGGTGAACACCTGAACGATCTCGAGCGATTTACACCGCAACCTTTCATTTCTAAATTGTTGGGTATGGGTGACGTGCAAGGATTAGTCGAGCATATGTGAGTTGAATATCCCCCGGTCGACGTGACTCGTGAATACGGAGTTCAGCTGACATGCCATTACCTTCAGGCAAGATATGGCTCGAGCTAACCCGGATCGACAAAAAGACCTCGCCAAGAAGCTGGAACAAGGGAAGTTCAGTATCCGAGATTGGAGAGAACAACTGTCCAACATCATGGGCATGTAAGTTGTATTTACCGAATCTGCGTTCGGCAAAGCAGGCAATTGACGAGCTGTCTTTGTAGGGGTTCTTTATCCAAGATCGCTTCTATGATACCCGGTATGCCGGCTGGAATGATGGAAGGTGGTGAAGAGGAGGCTGGTTCAAAATTGAAGCGAATGATCTTCATCACCGATGCGATGAGACAGGATGAGCTCGATTCGGACGGCATGATCTTCGTGAGTGATCTGGAGTTCAGAATTCGTCGACTAGGAGATGAGAGCTTACAAGCTTCTCGTCTTCATCAGGTGAGCTTTGACAAATCTGGTAACCCTGTTGGCCTCAACCGAAGAGCGAAACGTGTCGCCCGAGGAAGTGGTACCAGTGTGAGGGAGGTCGAGGAGCTCTTGGTCCAAGCGCGGATGATGGCGGGTATGGCCAAGCAAGCTGGTGGACAGAATGGCTGGTGAGTGACGCGCTATTAGCTGCCCTGCGTTATGACTAAGCAAGCTAATGTAACGTGTGCTGAACAGGATGTCTGCTATGCAAAAGATGCAAGCTGCTGCTGGTGGGAAACCATTAGGTCCAAATGGTCAACCCAGCCCTGCACAAATCGAAGCCATGAGAGTGCGTCGCCTGTTGTTATGGGTCTGATTTATCGAAGAAATGCTGATGGTGTGTCCTTCTTTACAGAAAGCGATGCCGCCAGAGATGATGCGCAAATTGCGAGCAGCCGGACCTCAAGGTGCTCAAAAGATGATGCAAGATATGATGGGTGGAATGGGCGGTATGGGTGGACCTGGTGGACCTGGAGGACCTGGCGGCATGGATTTCGGCAGTATGATGAAATCAATGATGGGAGGTGCGGGTGGCGGTGCGCCCGGTGGACCAGGTGGGGGTATGCCAGATATGAGTCAGATGGGTGAGATGATGAAGAACATGGGGATGGGAGGGGGTGGTATGCCAGGTGAGTCATCGCAGTTGTGCTTTCTTACGAAGCTCGAGATCCCTATGCTGATTTTGTTTCGCGACCAGATATGAGCCAGTTGATGAAGATGATGGGCAGGGGTTAAAGTTGGATAGCGAAGAAACTACCTCGGAACCCATCGTCTTGATGACCCAAACCACAATCAAACAACCCAAACCATCGTCTAGAAATCGCCATCGCAGACAACCATTACCCTAGTCACAGGTCAAGGACCGTAACAACTTCAATAGGATAGGCATCTTATAGTTATCCATGCATAATGTAACACATATACTATTCTACCTTTTGCAACATGCTCAAGACAGCGCTTGGGGTCATGATCGCTGCGGCTGTTGTGAAGTCGTATTCTGCTCTGATGAGATCATGGAACTGTCTATACGAATCGACGATAGCATTCTACGATGAGGGAGATCATACCAAATATCAGTCTGTGTTATTCTCACTGCTCCTGGTTCGACGACTCTCCTAACAAGTAAAGAGGTGACTCACCAAAGCAGGAGGGACTAACACCCCCACAGTCTCCTCATCCATCAAATATCTTCTCAAATCATCTTTCCAAATCCCCACTTCTTTCTCTACTACCTTCTTAAATTCCTCATGGACATCTCTCACTTTATCCGGAGTAGCAAATTCCTGTGCGGACAAATCTGCGTTTTTCGAGCCACCGGCGCTAGCGTTGGTGGAAGCTGATTTGGATAAGTAGGAAGTACATTTGTCCAAGAATAGACGGAGTGGTATAGTTGATCGAGCGACGACGAGGGATATAAGCTCTTCACATGCGATTTTGAGAGCTCGGTCTACATCCTGTTGATTTGAAGGCAAAGGCATCAGATCAACAATTTCCTCGAAGTGAAACCACTCGCTGACGGGATGGGGGACCTTAGACTTACCGTTCTGGCATCTGGTGCGAATTCCGAAGCTTTCACGACTGATCCTCTTTGATAACCAAGAAGTGAAGTAGCGTTATCCAATAAAGACTTCAAGAAGTCTACAGACATAATGGTCATCAGGACTGCACTCTCACTTTGGCTTCGCTAACGCCGCACTCCGCACTCACCTCCTATACCACTCCATTCTCTCCTCCTGTTCTTCCCCAAAGCTAGACCCGCTGTCATCTCTTTCAAGATCAACAGATGTCTGATCAAAAACAACTTTCCATCCATCTTCTTCTCCTTCTTCGCGCCTAATTGATCTGACGCTGTTGAGAGAGATCGTCGACAGGTCGTCACTGCCTCCTGAGCGAGATCTTCGAATACCGCGTTCTGGAATTGTAAACGGAGATCAGAATATGGCCCTGCTTTTAATGACTTGATAACTCACATCGACGTAAGTGTAAAGACACGACAAGATCCAAAGCGTCGTTCGAAGGGTAGGATACCAGCTCTCTTGAGCTTCCGGTGGCGGCAGCGCCAAGAAGGAAGGTTCATCTTCGTCATCCATATCTAAAGATACTGAGTTTTGCCTTTGTATCAATTTACGACCCTTAACACCTGTATGGGCAATGTCAGCACGTCTCTACAATCCTCTCGTCAGAAGTTCGCTCACCCTTATCCAGCTTCTCGGGATAGCCCAAATCTCCTTCCTTAGCCGCATAGTAATCTACATCCGCGCTGAGCAGAGCCTGAGCCCGGAACACCAATCGCGTCTGTGCATCTTGCAGGACCATCTTCAACAGCACCTCAATATGTAATCGTCCCAAAGGCTTCCTCGACTTCCTCCTTTGAACCGTCCTTTGAGACAATGAGAAGGAACCTTGTCTCGACATGCCAGCAGAGGAGAAAGAGGAATGTCTTCGAAGACTTCTGGTATGACTTCGCGTGGATCCGGAACGGTATAATCGTGGTCGAGGGGTGAAATAATCGTCCCCACCAGGAAGACCAAACGGAGATTGACCAGGTGTAGATGCAGGTGAGTAGATCGCGTTGTCCGGATCGTCATCCTCCGCGCTGACATCTTGAACCATCAATGCTTGGAGGACAGTGCAGACCCCACAGAGAACCTGCAAGGAAGGTTCGTGAAGGATACGTGGCCGAATATGGTCGTACAGATGATCACAGAGACCTTCCAAGAAACCACTGCACGCGACCGGAGACGATCATCAGCAAAGCAGTCGGGATGCACAGGAGATACACATACTATAGTTGCGTCTCGCCTGAAAGGAAGAAGTGCTTGAACAAGTTGAATTCGTCCAAACACGTCTGTTTAAGATAGCTGCAACCAGATCGCGTCTGCAAGATATACTATCATCAGTATTTGCCCGATCGGAGGGGAACTCAACCTACCAGATCGACCAGATCGCTTCCAGTAGGATTCATTCGCATGATTTCCTCGTTGACCCCTGTGCCCATCAGACTCTGCCGAGTGCCGACCCAGGCATTATGGCATTCGGTAAGGAGAGTGGTAAGCTCGTCGGGATTGGAGGAAACTCTCTGTTCCAACTCTGCGAGAAGAGGCCGGAGTGGCTGAGATAATGATACGAATTTGGTGTAGATCAGAGCTTGAGTCGCTGTCTCCGATAATCCCTAGATAGATACGTAAAGCGTCAGTATCGTGCTCAGGTTGTCTGAATCACAAATCCCGCTCACCTTGTCGCCTATTCTCCTTCCGACTTCTTGACCGAGCGCTTTAAGAGCACCGACAAAGTAGAATTTGATCAATGTCATTGACCGCGTCATACATTGTTGATAACGGATCAAGTACAGCTCGGCATCCTTGAAGTCGCGCTACAGCGGGAAACAAACCATCAGCACTGCTCCGACTTGCAAGAACCAGGAAGACTCACATGCTCTCCGAGATAGCTGAGGCATTCATCCAGCCTCTTGACCATCGGCAGGAAGTCTGGACTGAGTACCAGGTTGTTACCTGGATTGTTCAACATTCTTTGTGCCGTCTCGAGGAAGGTGAAGAATGTCAATCGATGAGCCAGTTGAGAGGTATGCGTAAGAAGGTGAGTCTGACAAGCACATTATCCCCGTTAGCACGTAAACCTACTGCGTCCAAGTTGTACATACCTGTTCTTCCAACAGATCTTCGCATGCACCACGTAAGCTCTCACTCCTCTCTTCCACATACGCCAAGCACTTCAACATCTCCTTCACCTCGCCTTCTCCACTCAGGAGCAACTCTATCAAAGCATCGCATTTCTCCCTCAACCCTATGATCTCAGCAAGGTGATCTCGGTATAGTGAATCTTGTTCATGTTCGGTTGACAGCGTGAGAGCGGTGAAATGATCGAGGAACTGTTGAGGCGTTGTGATAGATGTAGGGTAAAGTGGATCAGGTATGGCCAGGTGCGAGGAGAATTGACCGGTCGGGGTATTGGGCGTCGAGGGTGAGCGTGTGGGAGAGTGTAAGTGGGAAGGGAGGGGTCGAGATCGAGCGGGTGTGGAGGGTCGAGACGATGCAGCCGCCTGAGCTTGAGCTGAAGATTCTGCCTTGGTGAACTGCAGTGCAAGGTAAGTATGATGGCTCCTTGACAAAAGTCCATGTTAATACCTACTTTCTCCGGCAGACTCCTCTCTCCGAACTTCTCCTTGACCACACTGATACTCTGAAGCTGCTCATCGCTAAGCGGTGACCTGCTCTCCCATTCCTCGAGCGAGATGACAGCTTTGCCTAATGGTGTTGCAGCTCTTGAGCTGGCATGCGAGCCCGCTGCGGAAGTGAGATTGAGGGAGGAGGCGTTGTTGAGACCTTGTCTCCGGATTTGGTAAGCCGGAGTGTGAGGCCGGGACATTGTGTGATGTCGATCGATACTATCTCGCTCTTGGTGTCATACTCATGCGGTGACTCCTGGTGGTCGGTGCGACATCGCTGTCGTTCATGGTACGCAGAAAGGTGAACATCGCGACCACGGCAGGAGCAACAGCAAGCAACAGCAACAGCGAGCCCGACACAAGGCACGGTCCGAGTGCCACGCGATATCTATAAAGTGGGTAACTAAAACAAAGATGACTTTGACGCGTGGTTTAAGCGTTTCATCTCGTCGAGTTGTGTGGTGGGTGGTCCATGCGTAGTGTACAAGTGCAGTTGAATGCAAAGTCAAAGTGAAATCACCGTTCAGAGACATCGTGCACGTCTACTTCTCTTCTCTTTCCATCTATACCAATCACTTATACACCCCATCTTCGCTCCCATACCGAGCCTCGTACCACCTCGACAAAGCTCAGAAGCTAAGCCACAGTCTGCTATTGCTGGCGTTGTCAAGGCCTCACTGCTCGGTACTTCTCTCAACCCCGCACAGCCCGCCCTTGTCTCTCCTTGCTCCTACCCTTCCACTCAACGTCACAATGGCTTCTAGAGCTTCAAGAGGGCGGAAACAGGCCAAGAAGGGTGTTCAGCTCACCCTTATGGTTGTCGGTGAGTACATCTACACTTGCTTCTCCATTTCTGTTTCGCTGTGTCTTCGTGAACGGATGGGTTGAGTGAGGCGCTCGGACCTTGTCAAGTTGGACAAATGGAGAACATGTGTTGTCCACCGTCCGACACCTCCCTCGCATGTTTTTGAGACCTACTCCTCTGTGATATGTGCTTGAAAGGCATTGTAATCATGTTGACATTGACTAACACTCATCACTTCACCCAGGCGCCTCCGGTACAGGCCGTACAACCTTTGTCAACACCCTCGTCGAGTCCGTCCTGCTCGAACATAGCAATGCTACCATCCTCAGTGATCCCAACAACCCTCACTCAGCTCTCGACATGAACCTTGTCAAGGAGGCAGCCGCCAAGGCTAACGTTGAGGTGCCTATACGGATCAAGCCTGTGAACGTGGAGCTGGAAGAGGATGGTGTCAGGATTGCATTGACCGTTGTCGACACTCCTGGTTTTGGAGCTGGTATCGATAACGAGTACTGGTGAGTTATTTCCAGGTTACATCCGAACGTTTTCCCACCGTGTCTGTCATAAGGGGTCAGGACGCAGGTGCGAGGGCGACAGCGGACCTCGTGTATCATGCCGGTCGGAACGATGCTAACATTTTGTCCATGCCAGCTTCCAAGAAATCTCCTCCTATATTGAGCGACAAAACGACGACATTCTTGCGGAAGAGTCAAGGATCAAGCGTAATCCACGATTTAGGGATAACAGAGTTCACGCTTTGCTCTACTTTATCCCTCCTACGGGTCATGCGTGAGTACACAGTCAAACCTGATCGTGCATAAGTAAATTCGGGGACCACAGCTGATGGATGTCCTGCAGTCTCCGAGAGATGGATATTGAGCTCATGCGCCGCCTGTCACCCCGAGTGAACGTTATCCCTGTCATCGGAAAGGCAGACTCGCTTACACCTACCGAGCTGAGGGCTTTCAAGAAGCGAGTGAGTAACAACCGCGTGTCTAGGAGAAGCTGTTCCCTCTTTGACTTGTGGTGCTGATGCGTACCTTTGCATTGCAGATCATGGAGGACATTGAATACTACAATATCCCCGTTTACAACTTCCCTTACGATGCCGAGGAAGACGATGAGGAGACCATTGCGGACAACTCTGCCCTTCGCGCACTCCTTCCCTTCGCCATTGTTGGCTCTGAGGAGGAGATCATGATCAATGGGCAGCCGGTCCGAGGCAGGAGGTACCCCTGGGGTGTTGTCGAGGTCGACAACCCTGATCATTCGGATTTCTCCAGGCTGAGAGGCGCTTTGCTCGTGTGAGTCCATCAGCTGTCGATGTCTGAGAAATGGGATCTTATGCTAATAATCTTGAACTTGTCTCAGCTCCCACTTGACCGATTTGAAGGAAATCACGCATGACTTCTTGTACGAGAACTACCGAACGGAGAAGCTCTCTCGATCCGTTGGTGGTGGTGACCAGTAGGTGCAGCTCTCAACCGACAAAAGGAGTTTGCTGACCGTCTGCGAATATAGCGACTCGTCCATCCTTCCTGAAGACATGGCAAACCAGTCTGTCCGACTCAAGGAGGAGCAACTTCGTCGTGAAGAAGAGAAGCTTCGAGAGATCGAGTTCAAGGTGCAGCGAGAAATTCAGGTCAAGAGACAGGAGCTTATGGCCAAGGAGGACAGTCTCAAAGTGCTCGAAGCGAGGTTGGGTAAGTGTGGGCTCCTTGCGGGAGAACGGCAGAACACTAGCTCATTATATTCGTCACCGCTCTAGCCGCCCAAAACGTTGGTCACGCTCGTGACGGCACCCTCTAAGCGCTTGGTTTCAAACTTTTCCCGCTGTTCTATTTCCCGAAATGTCGATACGATCATGTCCTTACGCCCCTTCCTGCTTTTTGGTCTTGAAGAAAAATGTCCCTTCACGAAGTATGCATTAACCCCTATTACCTTTGGAATCGTCATAACTTGCCTAACCGACGCCTGACTGATACGCTTTGGTATCGTGGCGGAGACAGTTCGGCAGGTTGATGAGGTTACCTCTTGATACCATATTGTGGATATGCCAATTTGCTTGCTTGATTTCTAGCTTAGATATACCCCATGCAGAATGCTTGAGAAGTATACAGTGGTGTGGGTATCAGTAGTGCATTGGAAGCAGACTGGCTGGAATGATAGGTATTTAGTCAAGGGGCAATTTCCGTCGGAGGCAAAACGCGAAGACGCGACCGAGATTTGGACGTTGAAAAGCAACATGAACGAGACTTTACACTTCTACCATTTCAGTCAGTTATAACTATTCCATATACCCCGTTTTGCACTTCCCGAGCGCTCGTCATGGTGATAGCACCATCAACACCTCGGCGGTCTACGCGAGGAACTATATTTACTCCCACACCTCATGCATCTTCTCACTCTCGCGCCCATCAACCCAATACCACATACGCATGGACATCTGCTCCTCTCCCTTCAAGTTCCACTTCTACAAGTTCGACGCGATACAATTCCTTTTCTCGTATCGTATCACGTACAGGAGGAACTCAGACACCCACCACGAAGGGAGGTAAAGTTCGAGCTGGAAAAGGAGATGAAGAAAGTCGATTCACAGTAGGCGACGGGGTGTTGGTCGCTGTTGAAGGAGGAGATGAAGGTGTGGGCGTGTTAATTGGACTATGGGAAGAGCCGGAAGACGGGGAGAATGCAGAGGATGAAGATGGGGAACAAGAGCAGCGTGAGGAGGAAGAGGAAGAAGGAGAGAGAGGACCGAAAATGATGGCGGAGATCCATTGGGCTTTTAGGAAACAGGATTTACCTGGGATCATGAAGAATGTCCAAGTTGACGAGGTGCGTGGAGTTGTCACCTGTGCATTTGATCATTGGCATACATAAAAGCGGCTGACGATCTCTGCTGTACACCACAGAACGAAGTTCTACTTGCCGCTTCTGCCCTCTCCCGACCTGTCACCTCGCACATACCCATTCATTTCCTCTTACGTACCATCCCAATCTACTCCAAAGCGTTCTATCGAGAACAATTTCCCGAGACCAAGTCCAAAGTGAAAGGATGGTCGTATATCCGTCAAGGTGTATACTGGTGTCATCGAGCCTTCGACAAGTTCGCCAAGGGCGGAAAAGCGTGGCGAGTCGATATTGACGACTGGAGAGAAGGTGGTAAGAAGGGATATGGGTGGAAGGTGAAAGGACCGACGGAGATCTCTCATCTCGTAGCGAGTGATGATGAAGCGCCGAGCGATGAGGATGAAGGGAGTGAAGCGGAAATGAATGATGGGGAAGAAAGTGAAGATGAGCTGGCGATGGACGTAGATGAGGAAGAGACGTTTGAACCTCCCTCCAAGCGAAAACGGCCGACTACTACCGCTGGACGCAAAGCAGCTAGAGGAGGAAAACGAGTGAAACCTGACCCAAAATCAAGACCTATAAAAGGGCGTCCTCCACTCAAAGGGAAACGAATGCCACATCCTACATCTTCTACTTCGAATCTACCGTCGTCGATCTTATCGCCCGAGCAATTACCGGTGGATCCCTATGAGAGGGCTTTGAGACTATTACACGTTGGTGCGACACCGGAGAGTCTGCCGTGCAGAGAAGAGGAGTTTGTAGATGTGTTGGGTAAGGTGGAGGAAGGTGTTGAGAGCGGTGGTGGGGGATGTCTTTGTGCGTGCTTTCACGAATCTATTCTTGGCGTTCCTCACAGCTGACTTCCCGGTCTCGTAGATATCGCAGGAGTTCCTGGGACTGGAAAGACAGCCACCGTTCACGCCGTCGTCAAGGAGCTCAAACGAAAAGCCGAAGACGGCGAACTCCCACCTTTCTCATATGTCGAGATCAACGGTCTCAAGATCCCCAGTCCGCAACATGCCTACACAGTTCTGTGGGAGGCGATCAGCGGTGCTAAAGGTGTTAGCGCAAAGACGGCATTGCGAGGGTTAGAGGGGCATTTTGGGCGAAAAGTTGGCGGAGGAGTCAGAGGTCCAAGAGGACATACCTTGTGAGTTGCCATAAGATCCCCTCAAGGGAGCCGCAGGAAAGCTGATGGGGAGCGCGTTTAGTGTCGTACTTATGGATGAGCTGGACCAACTGCTCACAGCGAAACAAGATGTCGTTTACAATTTCTTCAACTGGCCGACGATGCGAGATTCACAGTTGTTCGTCATTGCTGTGGCGAACAGGATGGACTTGCCTCAACATCTTGCAGCAAAGATCAAGTCGAGAATCGGTGAGTGTCCGGCCCAGTTACCGCAGATCTGCCAAATCCTTCAGTAATCGCCCTAGTTGCGTCGATATGCTGTGGACTAGTTGCTTCTTCCAGTTCTGCTCTCAAGCCAACACTCTCCACTCCTCTCAACTGCATCCTCCGCCACATATTTGTTCTTGTAGCACGAACACTGACGCTTTCGTCTTTACGTCAGGTCTCCAAACGATCTTATTTCAGCCTTACGATCGAGCTGCACTCATTTCGATCGTCCAGTCTCGACTAATCTCACATCCCCTCACACCGTCTGCCGATCCTAAAGTCCTTCTTCCCGACGCCATAGGTCTCGCCGCTGTCAAAATGGCCGGAACGAACGGTGATGCTCGACGTGTCCTCGACGCATGTCGAAGAGCTGTCGAAGTCGCTCTTGAAAACAAGAACAAACCTCTGCCGACTACGACTGGAGGACTGGTACCTTCGAACGGGAACAGACCTGGCGAACCACATCCTGTCACTGCGAAGGAAATGCATGCGGTCTTGCAAGCCATGTCTTCGTCGCCCGTGGCGAAGTTCATAGGAGGATGTTCAATACAACAGAAAATGATGTTGGCAGCCCTTGTACGCTGCGTGAGAAGAGAAGGGATACCAGAGATCGCTTGGAGAAACGTTAGATCAGATCATGATGCTCTTTCGAGATCTTTGGTATTTGATCCGACCTCGACAGCGGGTGCGGGTGCAGGTGCCGGGGGAGGAGATGTATTGTTATCGAACTCGGAGTTGGCACTGGTGTTAAGTAGTTTGATAAGCTCGCATGCGCTGGTCTGCTCGATGGAGGGCTATAAGGGAGTGGACGAGAGGAAAGTGGCGTTGGGGATGGAAGTAGGGGAAGTGGGAAGAGTGTTGATGAACGAGGGAGAGGGATGGAGAAGGGCTCTTGCCGGAGTCTGAGCGGAAGATGATCGTAGTCATTTCATGTTGTACAGTACGTTCACTGATGAGCCGGCAAACTTGGGGCCTATGCGATTTCCCATCACTATGCATATATTTACAGGCTGACATTCGGTCAGGCAAAGTCATCAACAGGAAGTATTGCGTCAAATTACATAGACTACACCAGATGATCGCCTGTCTTCAGACAGGCTGGTAGTACAACAAATCATGTGCTCCCTCATACTTTACAAATACACAGCCGAAACAAGACGTCACGTTCATCGCACGATTCGCTCCTTGTTTCCATTGAGGTGTAAAACCTGTTCAACAACTCTGCTTAAGAAGCCTTTCTTTCCACACTCGTTTTGGTTTTCCTTCTGCAAACACAAATCAGGTCGGACCAGATCATGGTGCCAAACACATTACTCACGATCGATTTGCGGTTTTTCTGAGTCTTATTTGCCGGGTTTGTCGGATGACTGCGGCTCTCACCTTCGGGAGGTGTATGTATCTCGTTGGACTGCCGTTTCACTTAAACATCAGCCAAGCCATTTGCCAACAACGCGCAGACGCCATACGTACTGGAGCGCTCTCCTCACCGCCGTCCTCACCCGCAGATGCAAAAGATGGCGAGCTATGTCGACTTTGCACCGGTGCTATCGTGACCTCAGTAGCTTGTGGGTGGGGCGGCGACGGCACGGGGTCTGCCACGACCTTCTGATAGAAGGAAGGAAAAGGTGGAACGGTCTCGTTCTCGATGGTACCGAGTTTAATTCCAAATGACTGGACCAAACTGGTGTATTTCTGGTTCAATTCGACGAGGTTGGTATCGAGGACTTGAACGGCGGCCAATATGAAATGAGCAGTCAGTTGCTCATAGGGGAGGTCGAATCTGATATCAGGGTGGAAATATCTTAAATCATCAAAGGAGATTGGGTTTTCTATCGGAGCCCAATCTGAGACTAGCATTGCTTTCAATTCACATTCGGCGAGGATTGTAATAGCGACATTTATCTCCACTGACGTTATCCCAGTCCAAAAAAAGAAAAAAATCAGTTCATCAATCCTTTTCACAAGTTACAGACCTCGGGAATCTGGTCATTCATTGACCTTAAGACCATTGACGGACGACATGGAGATGGAGACGGAAATGGCAACAATGTTCACTGGCAGAATGGAAGGTTTTGGTGGTGTGCAAGCTCAGACTCACACAACAGGGTGCCCCACTATAAATGGCGACAAGCATCGAAGAAAAGAACCGTACAGTATGTAAGCTCAATACATATGTCATTACACACGTTTGAAGTTGACTGACCTTGATTCTCCTTCGTTGGATCTCTGGCAGTTCAACTAGGTACGTATTGTTACCCTGCGCTGACCTAGCTTGCACCTGCTCATCGAGTGTCAAGTACAATAAGAAGGTATTGACGCTATCAATGAATGCTCGGCAGAGGTCGGATCTCGTCACCTGGGACAGCGGCCATGACCAGACATGTTACTTGTTAGCAGTCACCTCTCCACGCCAGGTAGGACAGTCTTACCGTATAATGATTAGGTGAGTTAAAATGTGTGAAGAATATTTCCCCGTTATCGAGGGTCGCATAAGAGTAGGGACGTGAGTGACGTGAGCGGATTGCCGCTAACTTTCCAGGTCCCTTGACCGTTCGAGCTACGAATGGCCCACCGGAGGCGACAAGTCCGGGGTTCTGCATGATAGTCTCAACGTCGATTGGCATGGCGTAGCTATGGGTGTTTGCTTGTTGTCGTTGGAACAACAAATGAAGAAGCGATTCGTCGGAATGATGTATTGTGAGCAAGTGTCTTGTCGTGACGATTGGAACAGCTGCCGATACATGAATAGACTTTCTCGCGGTGGGCTACTTTGATCGTCATTTAATAATTTCTCAGAATTTATACTGATGCATCACGACACAAGGTGACCTGGAACCAAACCCGTAAAAATGTCTGTAAAAGCCAACCTAAAAGTGAAAGAGAGAAAGATAGTTTGAAAATTCGTCACCGACCACCGGTACAGTGACAGCGCTGTGAACAGTCTGCCACTTTAAGGTGGATTCCCTCCGACTACTGTACACACTTCCCCCCAACAAGGTTGTATCCGGCTTTACAAGCTGATGAAACGCATTGACCATTGACACAGCTCGTCGCTCCGAATTTGGCGCCGATCGCTGTTTCAATACAGCTGCGAATGAAAAATGGGATGGTCAGTCTGTGTAAGTTATCACTGCGTTTCAATATTTCTGGACTGGGAATTTTACTCACTCTTCACCGATTGTGGATGTGACGTTACGATATTCTCCGCTGAGACAACCTCCGCACGCTTCCAGGTCAGACATGATGTCGAGGCACTATCACAAAAACACGTAGTCAGGTCATCAATCTTGCTTTCAAGTACAGTGCAAGTGCAGCAGCTTGGCATCGCTGCTTTGAGTCGCGCGGCGACTGACCTCATAATCTGTTGTTGAGCCTGGTATGTTACATGGTGTGAATCGACTAGGACAGTAGATCTCTCTCGTTTGTTTTTGCGATTGGCGGAGGGATCGTAAGTATTGACGTCTAGATAGACCTGATGCTTGGGCCTCTGTCATATAGGGATCTCTCATCAGCGTGTGCGCGGGAAGGGGTAACTAAACCAAATAGAAACACAAACCAGGACTATGGGCGTATAGCTATATCATGCAGGTAATCATCAGTGCAAGTCCATAACAGGTGTAGACACAACAGACTCGAACTCACCCAGTATGTGTTGGCACTACAAGTGGTAAACTGTCCTAAACTAGTGAAACCAGCAGCACAACGACATTTGTAATTCGTAGTCTATGACGAGCAAAGTAAGAACTAGAGATCAGCTCTTGGCCCTTTTTCACAATGACAATGACGTTGGCCTCGATAATAATCGATGTTTGATGTACAAGCAAAGTGACACGGGATACTGTATATGTAGTATTCGAATGCGAAAACATCACTCACTTCATCTTGATAGAAGACGGCTCTGAATTCAGATCTACATCCTGAGAAACACTCTTTCGGACCACCAACAACAAACGCCTCATTCCCATCATCGGCATCAAACTCCGTACCTTCAGCTGCGAAACAGCCTTGTAGGTCGAAACTTGTCGATGTTACTCGGATGTCCACGTCGTCATTAGGTGGACAAGAACCGACGGCGCCTTGCTCGATAAGGCTGGTTACAGGGTACAAGTTTGAACAATAACAGTTCTGAGGACCATCGGTTTCGGTCGTTATGTATCCTGCATAAGTGTAGGATTGTGATCCGCAGTAAGTCTGCCAGACAAGGACAGAACCAGGGGAAAGTTGTATGATTTAGCGAACAGCAAGCTGAGACTACGTCAAACCTGCCAGGGCAAGGGAGACGTCCCCATGGCGGCTCATATGTCATGGCAAACTCACCGAACAGTCTGTCGGTGTAGTTTGATCAACCCCTGCGGATGTCCATTGGTTCATATCCGAATCGAAGATTGCACAACCCGCAAACGCGTTGTCGGCTTGGACTTGTCGTACAAGGAGAAGGGCCAAGATCGATATCGACGAGACTAAAAGAGAGGACGTAGACGGCATGATGTGGACAGAGAGGTGGGGTGTATGTATAGTACGCGACAAAGAAGGTTATTCAAAAAGAAAGTGGGTCGAGACCAGCAAACAAGTGATTCTCAAAGGTAGCGAGTTATGTATGTTGATGAATGGAATGAGGAGAGAACATGGACCATTCAATATGCATGGACCGAATCATTCTCTCACCTGGTATCAACAGCGATTCAGCAACAACAACAACAACAACAACAACACCAGTCAGAACAAACACGAGCATAAACATTCCCTTCTCCCCGCTTCTCCAAACAAACTCAGATACAAAATCATTCACGTTCAATGCGACTCGTTACAGAACATTTCACCGATTAAGGTTATCCACCTTCAATCGTTCTTGTGCCTGGGTGATTATCCGGTGACATACCGACAAAGAATCCGTCATGTTGGTGTTACAGGCGCGTAAATGATGTTACTCTGTGTTCGGCTCTGGCACCCTTTAGCTTCAAGTGTGGACTGTTCTTCTTCCCTATCACCTCCGTGAAAGTCTCATTGACCAGGTGTACACATGAAACAAAGAAGCCGCGCACGGCCACTGTCTGTTCGGTTTCCCCTTTCCCTCTTGAGTACACTGTATCAATGACGCAAAGGAGGCAACATCAATCGACCTATTCTATACATGGGAACCCAGCCGCTAACTATCGAAGTGGTTTACAAACAATCTGCCGTTATAATCGACATGAAAAGGGAGGGTATGGTGTGGGGTGAGGGAAAAGAAGAGATTGTACGGAACGCTCAGAAGATGGTCTGTAAAGCCTCGCCTTCCGGCTTGATACCTCTTTGAGGGATAGCAACCTACGCCGACCTCATTAGCACCACGGCCTCAACAACGGGTTTTGCCGTCAACTCACATTGGCATTCCTTCCGAAAGTGAATCCGACCCAGTTATTCCTGTTTCCAATACCCTTCTCTTCAACGGCCTCGACATCCCTCTGCTTCTTGAAGACTTCCGCATACTTGGCCATATCCTCTGCGCTCTCAAAGCTGTCAAAGTATCCAACGTCCGTCTCTCCGTCGAGAACGGGGACGAAAGGAGCTTCGATTTGTCTCAAGCTACCGAATGGAAGAGGTGCAAAGAAAGGTAAAGACTGGACGTCTTGCAGTGAGGCAATTCGGTCTTTGGGGTGAGCGATGAGGCGGGTGACAGCATCCCATGCAACATCTGAAAGGTTGAAGATGAGATCTTCGGGTCGTTCGTAGACTGGTCGACGAAGCACTCGTGTCCAGTTCTTCAAGTTCGCCCAGGTCTCCTCGGGAGTCGATCCAGAGAAAGGAGGGAAGCCCTACGATCGGGTGTGAGCTTAAGATCTCTCCCGTGCGATCCGAGAAACTCACACAGAGGAACTCGAAGAGAATACATCCAAGAGACCAGTAGTCAGCGGAATAGGTGTATGTTTTTCCTCGAAGCACCTCTGGAGGCATGCTACGTGGAGGTTTAGCATGACATAACCGTACATAGCCACGTCATACTCACTAGTCAGGAGATCCAACAACCGAATCGGCCTGTGAAGTACACGTGTCAGTGTTTGCACTGTCAAATTGACGCATGAACTGACATAACGGGGTTCAGTCATCCTTATACTTCGGTAAATTGTCCTCCTTTCGAGAGTACTCCTGAAGACGAGGTTCTCATCCTTGACTTGATCGAGCTATTCGCAACACATGTCAGATTCGATCTCGAGACATGCATCCAGCTACCTACTTTCTGCTTCATCTCCTCGATCTTTTGAGGGTTGAGGGCACCGGTGGCGAGACCGAAGTCAGTCAATTTGACGTGTCCGGTACCGTCGACCAAGAAGTTCTGATGGGTGCAAACCAGTGAGCTTCGACCACTCTTCGGTATGCCCTGAAACTCACCTCAGGTTTCAAATCACGATGAATGTAACCGAGTTTGTGTAACTCGTTGACACCAGCAAACATCTCCGCGGCATAGAACCTCGCATGCTCTTCCTTGAGGACACCAGAGTTGTTGAGGAGAGTTCGGAAATCACCACCAGGAACGTATTCCTATACATTTGTCAGTGATCACCTACTGCGCAGAGCCCTCATCTCGTTCACTCACCATCGCAAGGTAGACATGCTCAGTGTCCTGGAAGGCATACAACAATCTGACCAACCAAGGAGTTTTGACCGCTGTCAAGATATCTCGCTCAACAAGCACGTGCTTGACCTCGTCCATTTTTGCCAGAGTACCTTTGCGCATCTTCTTGAGGGCGCAGACCTCGTTGGTATCGGCCTTACGAGCGAGGTAAACGGAACCATAACCACCTTGACCAACTTGAGCGATGATGTGGAATTGGTTGACACGCAGCTTTGTTCGTCGCTTTCGAAGGAGGACTCGTTCTCGACCGTTGTATGAAGATAACTCCTTGGTGTACTCGGGCCCAGTCACCTGTGTGAGGAAGTTAGTTAACAGAGTTTACACTTGCTTTCACAGGTAGGGACGTACCTGACGCTGAGTAGTGTCGGCCTTGAAGGTCTCAAGACGCTTCTTTCGGTTTGCAAGGTAGCCAAGAAGGTCAACTGGTGAATTTGAGCGTGTCAGCAACGGGGCATAGATATATATTGCGGTCTTGACTTACAGTAGTAGTCCAAGAAGTCTGGGACAGATCTTTGTCAGTAATATTGCTCGCTCGTGAGCGTGTAATTGGACCACTCACAGATCTGCGCAACTGTAGCCTTCCTTCGCATGTCGGGGTTCTCCAACAGCTCTCTCTCCCAAAGTTGTAGTCCTCTCTCCTTCTCTACCCTTGTCTCAATCTTCTGAGTCTTCATGTGCACGTCTTCCGAGGTGTACGCGTGGCCACCTCTCTGGATCGCGTAAGGGTTCGCAGCACCCTGAGCCTTGAGAGCTTGTGGGGGAGCAGGAGCAGGAGCAGGAGCGGGCGCTGGAGCTTGGGCGAGTTGCTTGAGCATAGCGGGATTGATCGTGTTCTTCATAGTCTGCATGTGGATATCGTCTGACTCTGGGACATAGGCGCTTCGTTGAGATTGTGCAGGTGTGGGAAGGGGTTTCTCATCTCGCTGCGCTTGGACCGCTTGACCGTGATGTGCGTAACCTGGATTGGGTGCGACGGGTGCCGGTGCAGTCTTGTTGACTTTGACTGGGGTGGTTGGAGCACCTTGTTGGCTTTGCGAGAAGAGGAAAGAGAGATAGTTTGATCGTTCGGAAGGGTTGGTTGATGAGGCAGGTGGTTGGCCACCCGCGCTAGGCGGTGCAGGTTGGTTCTCCTTGCTACCGTGCAAGAAGGACGATCGAGAGGTAGGGTTAGATGGGACAGGGATCTTGGATGGAGAGGGTTGAGCAGAGGTTGATTGAGCCTTGACGTGAGAGGATCGGGATGAGGATTTGGTCGGGGTTGAAGGAGGTTGAGCTGCAGGAGCTTGTTGCTGGTTTGTTGATTTCAAGACGCGTGAGAACATCTTGGTGGGTGAATGAGCTGTGGACGCAGGAAAGGGGGAAGTGTTTGTTTCGATTGGTCAGAAGGGGAGGGGTGATGAGGATACTACTGTGGCCTAAGGATATGTGAGAGATGAAGTCGATGTGATTCAGATGAGAGACAGAGATGGTGGTGATGATGATCAGTCAACGTATTTATCTATAGAGTGTTGTTGTGTTTTCCTGATTCCTATTCTCGATTTAAAGTTGAGTGACGACTGTTACGCGACTGTCTTATTTGGTTCCGACAGAGGATGTGATGGGATAAAATGGAATGAAATCAAGGGGGAAAATAATACACCATACCGCCACATTCCTCTCCTCTCACTCTGACGCGAATCAACAAACGAGCAGGAACCAAACACACGCGACTGCAAAAGTACTGTTCAATCATCTTTCTCAACAACAGCTTGTTCAGTCGAAGCATAGCTGTCATACATCCCACTGACCATGCCGCCAACAGCCTACCTCGCTCCTCCGCGACCTATATCGCTCCACGCTATCCTTGACGCTAGCACGTCCAAATCCGCTACACCGTCATTGGATCTACAATGGGAGCCATTCCAAAAACATGTCGAAGCTTTCCTCAACGCCGTGAGTATCTGGTCCGTCAGCTAGGACTTCCTCGACGACGAGCTTCAATACAGCTGACCTTTGACCCACTTTCAGATCGACGCATATACACTTGCTGCCAAAACCGAGATAGCAGCGAGAGCGACAGACCATGTTGCTGCTGTTCGAGACTTGAGAGCCGAGACAGAGGAGATGGAAAGACGTATACAACACGAGCGAGAAAGGGAAGGAGACATGTTGGCTAGTAAGTCTTTGCCTGACTGAACGATGCTCGATTGGCCATATGCTGATATTTTTGTAGCGCTCGAATCTGAACGACATACACTTGCCGACCTTACATCTTCCCTGTCTCACCTTCAATCCAATCTCGCAAAGACTAAAGAACAATCGTCGGCGCTTGAATCAGAACTGCAAACATTGAGGAAGGAGGTGAAGACGGAAAGAACTGAGAAAGAGAGACAAGGGAAGGTGTTAGATGAGATGAAGGGCAGAGACGGATGGGAATTGAAGGAATTGGAGGAGACGATGGGCTGGAAGGTTGAAGGCATCAAAGGTGCGTATCATATTGGCAGAGTGACCAGACGACCATTTGTTAAACTGACATGTCCATGTTGTTCTTGCAGAGGATGTCCTTCTCATGCGATTTACGTTGATCGATCCAAGTGATCCAGCACGAGAGTTCTGCGTTCTCGTCGATGTTTCAAAGCACGAATATTCAGGTGAGTAGTAATACAATCATCAACACGTTCAGGTCAGCGATTGGGTGGCTGACATGAGTTAACTGCTCCGTAGCACCGAACTGTGATCCACCATTACCAACTTTACCGGAACTAGTTCGCCAACTCAACTCTGATCGTGATCTCTTCGCTTTCATCAAACGAGGTAAGTCCACCCCAACGCACATCGTCATATCGTGTGGCAGCTGATTCTTTGTCGGCTCTGTAGTTCGAAAAGCCTTTAGAGCTCTGATACCCAATCCACCCAACCCATCGACCAAGTTCGACGACCTCTCCGGTCCTGGTCTCGGTCTCCGAACTCCAGCATTGGGGAGTAGGACCCTGTCAGCTTCTACTCCGAGACCAGCTGCAGTGACAGATGGGTCGGCGATGGAAGGCTTAACATTGGGCAGGTAGAAGTGTTCTGATACAGCAAGGGTCATGGAAGGAACTGTATACTTTGGTATTCTGCGAATAGAGCGAGTGGACTTTTGGCGATGCACCGGTTGTATTGTAGAAAACGGCGAGTGCTACGATCACCCAGCAACGGCTGGCTGTACGATCGCTCAGACCAAAATTGCACTTTTTTTGTTTGCTAAGCAATTTACCAGATCCTGACAGCGATGTTTGCGATGACAAGTGGGCTATACGCTAGCTGCTTTGCCAGATATTCAGGGCAGCGACTTCATTCTCATACCTCTCTGCCAATGACCGATCCAAATGTATATCCAAATCCTAATCTAGGAGCACGGGAGCGGCGCTCAGACAGTGGTCTCGCCAACAGAGCACTAGGAATCGAGTCCACGAACTCGAACTCGGTGTTTCAGTACTGTATGAGAGAGATCACACCAGGGTAGCTAGATGAATCATCAAACGATATGCCTGTTGTCAAATTAGCTTATGCGTCTCGCTACTCCACAGTAGATCTCGTCCGGTCGATAAGATCCGTCTCGACCATAACGCCTTCCTATGCTAGAGATAGCGAGCAACGCGTTGCATTGAGTTTGAGTACGACACAGATCTAATACATATCCTTCCATCCTTTCCGTTCCAGTTCGCTGATTCACGTATCGAGTAGACCTATCTTATCTTATTCACATTTTTTTTTAAGCTGATGCACATAATTTCGGGCGCAAGAAACAGCCTGCGTCGTCTATCCGACCTGATGCGACCACTGTACAATCATTTCACTTTATGGACCGTCAGCCTCTGAACTCTGGTGAAGGTCAGAGTATGACAATACCCACCGAGCTGAGCGCTAACTTCGGACGACCACCGCTTACCAAGGTCGAGTACGTCACTCTCTCCTCTAGATCGATATCCATCCCACTACTCCCATTTGACTTGAACGAAGATCTCTCAGTGGCGGTAGAGTCAATACTCATTGAAGAACCGAATGTAGCTTGGATTGATTGAGCTCCGTCTTCGTCCTCTGACTCCGATGACATGTTGGCAGTCTCGCTTCGCGTGTCGTCGAGCTGGACATCTTTCAGTTCGGTTAGGTCGTCTTCGTCGTCTCTGAATACGATAGCGTGCGACGTCGATTTGATGTCAAGAAGACCGTCGAAAGCGGTCGTTGGTGTTCGTTCCTCGCCGCTTGGAGGCAGTGGTACAACTGTTGTACCGCTTGACGGACTCGGAGCTCTCTCAAGTCTCTTGGTGCTTCCTTCACCTCGTTCCAAGCTCCTCCCTCGAGTCTCTTCCTCTTCTTCCGCTATCTCATCCACTTCATCCACCTTCACGTTTGCCTCGAGCTGGTCTGCACTCTCATCCAAGCTTTCATCATGCTCAATCTCCACTCCTAATCCGTGCATAGCAATCTTTCCAGCCATTTCGCCTTGTCCCGTAGCATGCCCAACCATCCCTTGATCGATTACCTCTCCTTCTTCTTCTCCTTCCCCTTCCCCACCACAATGGTCTTGTTCCTGGTCATCGTGTTGACGCTGTACCAAATGATGTTGCCAACCACCCATCATATATGCCTCAAAGGCCTCTTTCACCCTCTCACAATAAGCGTGTAATCTCTCCGTTCCGATCCTCTCACACGCAACCCGTCTGACACGCGATGCATGACGATGGATCCTATCTGCTTGAGTGGGGTTGGCAGAGGTCGAGAGTGGGTGAGAGAGACAGTGTATCTCTGAAATGACGAGCAGTTCGAGGAAGTGGCGGTCCTGTGTACGGCAACGAATTCGACGTCAGCGCCTATCATACTCGGTTGGTATGTCGCTGCACCGTCGTTGGCGTGGAGACGACCCGTCACCACTCACAAGTGTGGGATACCACCCTCGTCCTTGTCGAAGCGGCGCTTCAGTCTTCTCCCATTTTCTCCACCTGCAACAACAGTCGGCGGATCAGTGCAAACTCATCAAGGAAGCTCACTACACTCACATCTCTGCGTCCGGCAACACCTCCTGTGAGCGAGTGGACCCACGAAATCAGCCTCCCAGCCGACATTCCAGCATTGGACTTTGTCCCCACTCACCGCCATGACAGCTTGCTGTCTCACCTCTTCTTCATAAGCCAGATCGTACATCTCGTCGAATTCAAATCTCCTTCTGACTTTGCCAGTAACGTTATCCAAGGAGGATGTCCTCTCTACTTCTTCTTCTTCTTTTTGGTGTGTATGTGTTTGTGACTGTATCTCGACGTCAAGTTTCTGTTTCTTGGTCTCTCGAACGTCTTCAATCGTCACTTCCCTCTTTTGTATGTCCTGTGCTTGTGCTTGACTCTGAGCTTGTGTCTGTAAAGAATAACCAAGAAGACAAATCGCCAATCCGTCTTGTAATAATCTATTTTCCTCTTCCTTCTTTTTCAAATCTCTCTTCTCGACCTGACGAAAGAGTGGAGTGGGCGTAGCGGATCTTTTGCTGGTGATGTTGGAGGTGATGGTCGATTTGTACAGAGATGTAGGTTGGGTGAATCGCATGGACCGATCGACAAGCAAATTGTGGTTCGTGCCAAACCTACAATGTGCCACGTAGCTTTATGTATGATCTGCTATTTTTCTTTCTTCCAGAGGTGATATTTTGTGTCGTCGCGTAAGTAATGGCTCAAGGTGTACTGTTTCTTGAGCGAGTTTGGTGTATACTGAGAAGCTCGTTGTGTCAATACGGGTACAGAACAGAACGAGATTTGTGTCGATCAATGTCGAATTAACCACATCAAGCGGGACGAAGTACTTCTTTGAACCTCGTTAAACGATCAGGTGCCAACACTTACCAGCTTTGGAGACTTGCTTATGTATGTTAGCGTTTTGATGATGATTGAAGGACGAGGGGATAGTCGTGAATGGTTTGCTTTAGGGTGGGACGGGTAACCTCTTGAAAGGGTTATAATGCCATCCTATTGTACATACAGGGTGGCGAGGCGAAAGGAGCATAGGTAGAGCATGAAAGGTAGGGTCATTGACCTGTCATAGCTCGCGCTGGAGGGGTATGTCGGGAAAGGAAGGGCAGTGGGGCGTGGCGTGAAAGGTTGTCAGTCTGGCGAAGTAGCTTAAGAGGTTGGTGAGTATGCTACACTACGGTAGAGCTGTGATCACAGACCCTTGAGCAGAAGCCTGAAGAGGGAAGTATGATCAGCAGAAGGCTGGTTTCGTGATCACAAGGAAGCCTCGGGCGAAGTGACGGGACGGGAATCGTGAGCTAAGCTGTCACCCAGGTCAGTCGTCAATCGTTAGTTCGTTAGTATCGATCACCATATACAACTGCGCTTGTCAGTTGCTATGACTTCGTTCGTCAAAATACGAAAGACTTCTATACATGCCATGTACACCGTACACGACTCTCTACTCATCTCCTTCAAGCTCAATATCACCATCAAAGTTCACCCTGCCCTTCCTGATTTTTTCCCCTTTGGCAGCTAAGAGATCCTCAACAGTCTTGAGTTTTCCGCCTTCCAGACTTTCCTATAACAGATCAGAACAATATGTGTCAGCTCCAATTTCCGCCTATGACATTGGAAGAGGTGCGAGAGAGCTCACTTTGAACCATCCTATGTGGTCTGCTATCAGGTGTCTATGTTCAATGATGATCATCAGCTACTTGTGCCTCTTTCGATACGACCAAATTGCAGGGATGCAAGAGTCCCACAGCTGCATCTTATCCACCACTCTCCGTATGGTGGAACAGTTCCTTGTCGATTGATAAAGAGAAAGACCCGCACTCACCTGTTCTTACATTCTGGACATTGAACAAGTACCAATCCCTTCGTATAAGCCCTCTTTGAAAATTCGTGCGTAGATCGATGTCCACATCCATCCGCCGTACAAGTGAATGTCATTTGTCTACAATGTAGCAAGCACGTCAGTATGGCTATTACCGAGAGTATCCCCTTAGACTGAGTAAGAAGGGGGAGGTCAACGTACAATCTCGGTTCTATCTGACCTATTTTCTGAGGTTTAGTGTTCTCCCCCTCTGAAGGAGCTTCGATTCGCGGACTTTGACCATCTGTCGACGCTGAGGAGTTCCACCGTCTTTCTCTCAGTTGCGATTTGATCGTAAGAGATGTGGTCGTTGGTCGGGTTGTTGCGTACGCACGAGAAGTAGGGACGATATATCTCGACGACGAAGCTATCGGGTTGGATGGCAATGTGGAGGAGCGAAGAGCCCGTCCAGCAGAACAGAGGAGTGTAGATCGAAGTGGTGCTGACATCGTGTGTGTATATCTGATCGTCTACCCTTACCCTATCTGCGTGATGAGTGACGAGAGACACAAGTGATTCGATGATTGTGAAAACGAACAATGAACGATGACTGATCAATTCGAACTGAATCAAAATAGTTGATAGCGTTCAAAAGTGGAGTTGCCTTCGGAAATTATCGTAAGCTGATCTACATACAGTATTGACTTTTCTTGCCACCCAACGACAACTCCCCTTTCACCATCATCTCACTTCCTCTCGGCTCGGCGACTGATTCACTGTGAACAAAACGATAAAATGCACGCTCCTCTCGGGAATCCAGAAAGACAACTAGGTGAGCAAATCCACTTGAGGGTTGGAAGGGGGTCATGGAATGGCGATACTGACTTCCCCGGCTGGATTACCTCGGTAGCTTGCTCCGAACTCATTTCGGCACTGGAACAATGTCATGCGAAAGGGATGATGTACAAACTTGCAGGAGGATGTAATGATCAAAAGACTGCATTGACACTATGTCTGAGAAAAGAGGTGGGTTCCACGTCTCCACCTGTTACAGTTGTCGACTTGCGGTAGTGCGGTTTGGTCTAGTCTATTCTAGCTGTGCATGAGGGGAACTTTCCTTTCTCCCATGACTTGTCATACAATCATAACATCGATCTGATCATATGATACGTGGTAATGGTAGCGACCCGCTGACCCGCTCTACCACTACCTCTCCTCGTCCCGCAGAGACTGGATCGGACCGAACGGAATCGAGAAGATGCGAAAGCCCGTACGGCCAAGAAGAAGGAAGTGTGGGCTGCTCTGGACCGGGAAAAGGCAGAGGAGGGGGCATGATCGGTTATCCACTCAGGAGGTCGGGCAGGGGAGGGGGAAGGGACGCAGAGCGAATAATAGGAGAATCACTGGTTCGGCTGGAGACGGGCGGAAATCAGGACATCTGAAGGTGAGCTGCTTGCCCTCACAGCTGTTTACACGACACCTCATTGGTTCGCTTTGCTTCCCCCCTCTTTCCGATCTTACAGTCCGTGCTAGGCGTCGTGCTGATCCAAACTCAGATAGTGAACACCACTTATACCCATCACACAGCATAACTAGATACCCAACTGGATCAAACACCGCTCTTCACATATCATTATCATCATATGATGCATTTCTCATTATGTACGAATCGAATTCACTTATCTAGTAAACTCGATTCGGATTGTCCGTGACTTGACAGTTGAGTCGGAAGTCATCACCATTACATGTAGAAACAGGGCATAGCATGATACACTATTTCTGCCTACACTCCACATACTTGTCACCTACTTTCAGATATCAACCTACTTCTTCTCTTCTCTTCCAAACACGCTTAGATCAACGCTTGGACACCAAACACCGCCGCGCTCAAAACACCGGCCATGACCAAACCCATACCGCTGGCAGTCTTCTCGCCTGCAGATTTTGAGCTTGAGCCAGATCCAGATCCAGTTGAGGAAGTAGTTCCGTTGGCACAAACACCACCCTTCTTTGAGCTTTCGATCAAGACTACTGGCAAACCCTTGCTGACAGTCACGGCGAGGTTACCAGAGTCATCGGTCGTCAACTCGTTACATGAGACGGCGTCAATGACCTTGGTGCCCTTTGCCCATCCGGAAGAAGAGGAAGGGATGGTGACGGACGCGTCGGAAGCGGAAGAACCGGTCGTGGAGAGGACAGAAATAAGAGGGGATTTGTTGACAAGCAAAGCGGTGGACGAAAGAGTGGACACGGTTGCCTAGATTGCCGCAACGGATAAGCATGATAGAGGAAGGAGAGAACGTATCACTCACCTGGTTGGTGTAGAAAGAGCTTGAAGCTGCACCGGCAGCCGCTCGAGCAGCGTTGAGAGACGCGAAGAACTTGTACATGTCCGAAGATGTGTCGTAAGAGGTAGTCCACAAGGGCTCACGGTTGTCAGGGTCGTTACCTCCCTTGAAACCGGCTTCACTACCGTAGTAGACGTAAGGGATACCGTCAGAAACAAGAGGGTAAGTGTGGGCGTTTTTGATCAACTAGGAAGGAGCATCAGTCTGAGTCCATGCGTGGCAGCCTGTCTGTGGACTCACCGAGGTGTCTGACACAGCGCTCTCGAATCGAGGGTTGTCGTGGTTGTTCAAGAAACTTCCCAACAAGGTAGGGTCGTTGAAAGAGCTCTTGACGGTGGAAACCATAGCGGTCAATTCGGTCAAGTTCTGGTTGGTACCGTTGAAAGCTCGGACGAGAGGGTAGTAGATGGGGTAGTTGAAGGGGTTGACCTTGGCAGTGTTTTGGTAAGGACCAACGTACGTAGCATCACCGTTTAAGACTTCACCCTGGTTGAAGACGCCAGCAGCGTTAACAAAGTCGGGCCAGAAAGATTGGGAGATGTGCTTGACGGTATCAATTCGAACGGCATCGAGAGTGTAGTTGGAGACGAGCTGAGTGATCCAAGTATTCCAGAATTGCTTGACAGTGGCGCTCTCGGTGTTCAAGTCCGGAAGAGCGACGGCACTGTCACCGAGCCAGCATTCCTCAACCTGAGTCTGGTTGGTGTAGTCGGTGATCCAGCAGAAAGGGTGGAAATCGTCTTGCGCGCTGAAAGGACCGTATGCTGCGGAAGGCGCAAAGTCGGCAGAGGAAGTCGCCGCAACGTGGTTGACGACGACATCGACCATGAGGTACATGCCCTTGTTGTGCAAAGCGGTACTCAAAGCCTTGAGGTCATCGGCAGTACCAAAGTTCGAGTTGAGACTGTTGGTGTCCAAAGTCCAATACCCGTGGTAAGCCTCTCCCTCGCCGGTCGAGCCACCAATGTTGTCGACAACAGGAGAGATCCAGATGGTGTCAAAACCCATTCCCTTGATGTAGTCGAGCTGACCGGCAACGGCGGACCAGGTACCACCACAGTATTTTCGGTCGGCAGCATTACAGGTGGTAGTGACAGAGGAGTTTCGGGCAAATCGGTCAGTCACCAGTTGGTAGACCGACTTTGATCGCATCGCCGTGGCATCGAGGGCGAGTGCGGAAGGGACGAAGGAGGCGAGAAGGGGGAGGAGAGTAAGCGCTTGAGCAGTGGTGAACATCATGCTGAGATAGTTGTGCGCGGATGGATGTTACGAAGTAGAAGTGAAGTTCGATTTGGAAGACGCGATGAGTTGTGTTGTGTCGTATCGAGGCGATGTGTAGCAGAGGATTGAGAAAGGATCAACAAGAAAGGATGTTGCGCAGTGGTTCTCAATAATTTAGTATAAGAGGCGGAGATGCTATAAGAATGAGATGAAAGTCAGCAACAGATAGAACAACATCACAATAGTCAAACAGAAGGCGGAGTAACATTGTCCGCCATGCGTCGCTGGGGTTTGTGACCCATGCGTCAACACGGACCGCCAACTCACCAAAAGCCAAGCCAAGTCGAGATTGGAATTTGTGGAAGCGAAAGTGTGTTGTAGTTTGTCGTCAACGAGTGAGTATGTATGTATGTATGCAGTGAGTGTCGTATATATCTGATCTTGTCAGATCTTTCAAAGTTGTCGTAAGTGTTGAGAGATAAAAAGAAACAAAACAATTGTGTGTATGGATGTGCGCAAGTTTTATGTAATGATGCACAGCTTACCTACTGAGTAGTAGTACAACACCTCCACATTCCTCCGTCGCTACCTTTTTACCTTTTTGCTGTGACCTAACTAGCCGGTGAGACGGAGGGATGCATAATGACAGAGGGACGCGATGTTGATTTTCTATTTCACTTACTCAACATTCAGGGTCAAAAGTCTAAATCATTGTCCTACCACTTGGAAAAAAAAGGTTCTTGCACTTTCTTGAACCCTGACATAGCGTTCGGATCAAAACATACACAATACACCGCCACACACTACACTATCAATATCACTGTGCAGTAGTAGGCGGGTTTCGCCTTGAGTCTAAAGCAAACAATGATGATGTAGCTTGATGTCTCTGATACACTGGATTGAGGGTCATGTATGAGTATGATGAATAAAACAGGGCGAAGCAAAAAGCTGCTATCATTTCAGAGGTCCGTTTCAGCGTTCTATCCTATTCTATGTGTTTGTGGGAATTGGGGTCATACATATCGCTTGGATATGTTCTACACTTTACCCGGTACAAGACACGCTACTCTGTGTAGACAAGCACACCGCAGTTGACTGGACTGTCAAGTTACTATCAGAAACGCGTTGTACGAGAGAAAGGAAGAAAGTGATCACACTATTATGTTACAAATAAGCTTATTCGTGGCTTGGGGATTATCGGCGGATGCTATTTGCAGTGCTCAAATGGCGGTCGTCACGGCGATCCGGTGTCGTCGTCTTTGTGAAAAGCGCCGACATGTGCGAGGCTGTTCATAGCGATCGACTGCTTGCTATCTACCCACTGCAGCGCCATACGTCCTCGGACAGGCTGAAGCGGTGTGCTGGCGGTGTACTACCTCCTACGTTCTCAGACCCTTTAAATCTTTACTTGACGGTCATTCAGTCGAACTCCGCTTTTCCTGCCCTCGAGATCTAGATTGCATACGCCCCCCGAAGGATTGAGTAGATCTTGGAAATCCATGCCATCTTAGCAAGCTCAACATACAACGCCAACGCCACATGCCACACATTGTGTATACAATTCACAACGAGGTCAACGGGGATGAATCGCCCCTGCCCTACCCCTTCGGTCATGCTTACGAGCAGCGCAGCGCAACACGCATGATTTTTGACCCCGCAAGACAAGCCGGCGGCCGCCTATTTGTATAAAGTTGGGTCCCCACAATCCCGTGCTATTCGAAATGTTTGAACCCCTGGACGATCTTACCCAATTTGGTAATTTCCCCATACTTCGGGCAAAGGGTAAAGGATGTGACCGAGTGTAAGAGTGACAACTCGCTGCATAAGAAAAGGGGGGGAGTTGGGTTTTAGTCGTACTTGGTCAGCAGGCAGTGAGTGAACAGGTCGGTATATAAGCACAACTACCTAGAGGGATATTACTTCTCTTACCCCTCTTTATACCGTTCTGTGATACAATATATCTATCTATACACTATCGGATCCGTCCCACAACTGTCTATTTCGAGACACACAACACACATCACGTCACCTTCTCACGCAGAGCAGTCCTTTGTGAATATCGCCCCACCAACAAACGTGCATCAACTTCACGTCACCGTCCTGAATCTGATCAACTTCGCATCCCCACCGTTGTGATTATTACTCGAACTACCAAACTATCACCCCGCTCTTGCTTATCTGAACCAATACTATCTTGACCGCATCTTTGCATCCCCATCGAATCAATAAGAGCACGTCAAGCTCAACATCAGGATTGGTACGTACGCCAAGTCCTCCTATGTGGTTGATCAAGATCTAATCACTGATACTTCTCGCCCTCTTCCAGCCATGTCCGCTCCCATCCCTATCAACAAGTCCACAACCACCCCACCTCACCAATCTCACGCGACCATGTCCGCCATTCCCATGCCCTCAACCACCCCTACATCTGCCGTCTCCATCTCACCCCAGACACCTTTCTTCCCACCTCCCGGACTTCCGGCCTCTACCACCCCTACTCAACCAACATCCATCTTCAAATGGGCTGCATCGCTCGGCAAGTCCCCCTCCCCGCCTACCCAGACCAAGACTTTCGACTGGTCAGAGGGATACAACAGCACCTCACTTGGTGCTCATGCAGAGGAACATGAACACGAGCATGATTCGTTCGAGTTTGGCGATTTCAACGATATCAAATCGAGACCTTGGGCACAAGGCCGTAGGACCATGTCAATGAGCGCTGGTCCGAGCGCTACGGGGCAAAGCGGAATCGCAGCAATGCTCAAGAATGGAGGAGGGGTCGCTCGCGAATCTATCTCAGGACCACCTGCTGGTCAAGCCACGTTGGGTGTTGGGTCCGTGCCCACCGGTGGGGTTATGGCGGACAAGGTCGCAAAAGGTCAAGGAGTTTTGAGGAGATTGAGCTTGAGTGGTTCCGCTTACAGGGTGAGTTTCCCTTCATCCTGCTGGTAGTTCAAGGGACTAAAGTGATACATCACATCTCTCAGCCACCTTTCTTCTCCCCACCTTCCCAGAACTCGGTTCTTCTCCCTTCTCCACCTGCAGTCGACGTCAAATCAGTCCCACCACCTCCTGCCCCTACTCCCGCAATCCCAGTTAGCGAAGCCACCGTTCAACGAGCTGTCACCCTCGGTGCGACGAACAAGCCACGGGGCAGAAGATTCTCTGAGAATGGGGCGAGGAAGAGGGGTGTTTCTCCTGTAAGTGTGAAAATTCATTTCCGTAACACCTGCACGTGTCACTCTCCCGTTCTTTCGCATTCACAACCAGAAATCCAGGTTGGAGGGTATCGCTCCGCATTGCAGCTGCTGATGTAAAACGTCGCACAGATGGGCGAGAGACTCCTTCGAGACCATGGGCACTTCTAGACGACTTATGTGTCATTGTCCCAGCACTTTCACGAATGTATCAGCAAATCACCAAACAAGACCACCGCATCTACAAACATCCTCTACACCGTTTGAGCTGGCCGATACACAATTGCAAATATACCTGGGCCGTCGACGCTCACACCAAATCTTGTATCATAAGTCAGAAACGAAGGAGAAAGTAACTGTTTGCTAAAGAACGATCGAAAAATCTACCTCGAGGGAAGTGAACTTGATACTACTGGTTGTCTTTATGTTCCCATGTGGACCGTTGTATATGACTTTGAGTATGACGAACGAGTACCTTTTGAAACGAGATCACAAGTTGTAAAACGCCATTTTGCGAGGTTGTGCAGTTTACAAGTAAATAGGTTGTCAACAAATATGCATATGTATGAAGTCTACGTGCTTGCGGTGCTCGTTCTCGTGCATGTAGTGAATCGACCTATGTAGTCCGGCAACGCATACTGGGGAATCCACCATTACAGCGAAGTGCAGCACATCCAACTCGTGCACTAGTGATCGCTGCCACATGGAATAATAGGCACGCAATCATGTCAGATTGCGTTCGAGATAAAGTCATCACCGAGCGAACGGTTCATGTTCAAGTTAAGAACCGATTCGGTCTCTTTCCTCTTCCTTTCTCAAGCAGATAGTACTAGAATTAACGAAAGACAAGATGTCAAGATCACCTGAAAAGTGAGTGCACCCTGGTGAATTAGTTGTACGGGTGATCGAATGCTGACTCGGCTTGTTTGTTACGCTTAGAGCGAGAGACGAATCGCCCTTGGAAAGGAGGATGAGTGTATCGTCTTCGCACTCCAGACCTGGGGTGGAAGAAGCTCCAGCGAAGTGAGTGTGGTCGTATCTATTCCGTCCTCTTTGATGAGCCGCCCGATTTTGCTCAACCTTCACCTTCCCCGCCTTGCTCTCTCCCTTTGGCTTATCACGAATGCTGATGTTCCCTTTCGATGATGATTGTAGACGAGCACGAACAGATACGAAGAAAGAGGACAAAGCTAGAGGGAAGAGATTGTTTGGTAATCTGCTGGGGACATTACAAAAGTTTCAAAAGGACGACAAGACAAGTAGGACAAGTGAAGCGGTGCGTCCAACTTTCGTTCATTCCTATCATCGCACCCCTTCGCAGACACACAGCTCTCATCTTATCATCCTAAGACTAGAGCTGATCCTGAACTGAATGAATTGGATTCGATAGGCCAAGAGAAGAGAAGAATTATCATCTAGAATAGCAAACAAATTGCGATCCGAGACGAACTTGCAACGAGATATATCAGATGCCGACAAGGAATTGAAAGCGTTGAAAATCGCGACTGAATCGGCGGAATATGTTCTCAAACATAAAGAAGTTGCTGTGAGTGGGGTCGTTTCTTGCTCTATGTCTCGGTCGCGATAAAGTCTAGCGTCTTCTGTCATCTGTTGTCGCTATACCTAGCGAGGAATATAGGACGACATGGCGATTGAGGGAAGGGACAGGTGCTGATTATTTTCTTTCGGATGTGATAGTTGACAGCACGTCATGCGGCTCTGAGACCGGTTTCCAAATTCTTACACACTTCCAAACCGCCTCCTGCACCTCTGATCTTCGAGGCGAGTCTGTTGAATCCATCGCCTATACCTCTGGCAAAAGGACCAAGTAGGGATTTCGCCGCGTCACATTCCCGTCCACCATTGTACTTTGTAAGTCGACCCAACTCCCTCAACATGTCCCTATCTTACTGTCACCGGACCTGTGCTGAATCATCTACCTCGTTGGATGATGTTTAGCTGCCTAAAATCCTCACACCATCACAAGAAGATACGCTCCGCTCTCGTCTAGCAAATATCGACGAACTGATCTCTGAAGAGATTACAGCTTTGGAGAAAGAACGAACGACGGTGATCGAGACCGCTAAATCAAATCGGACGAAAATGGAAGAGGTATCTACCAAATTGGCAGAACTGAGAAGACAAGCTCCTCCGTCGACGAAATCTGGTGGTGGTAGGAGAGAAAGGGATAGGGATGATTTTGGTAGAACACCAAGAGAGGAGATGGATACCAAGCCTGATAGGGATAGCGTCGGTGCGGATGTCGATATGGCTGGAGGGGACGATAGAGAAGCGGGAGTACAGATAAAGGGAGAGGACGGTGATATCGAGGTGGAGTATTGAGCAAGATGCGAGAAGTACAAAACACTTGGGAGAAGACGGTCATGGAGTCGAGTGAGTGGCGAGCATATATGGTAGAGGGGTGTTACATGCAGGGTATTATGTTATATATTCGTATGAGATGAACCACCACAGAATCCGACGATCGATATTCCGTCCATCTACACCTCTATCCGAGTTGGACTATTCTCTTCACCCGACCGAGTCCGCGTCTCATTCTCCTATGATCTAGTAATAGCGCCATGTCTAGTAGATCTCATCAAACGGTCTCGTATCGGCAAAACAGCTCTCCCAAACTTCGTTGACGGCTTTTTCGGCCATGTCGGGGGATGTGCAAGCTGGATTTGCGAGGACGGATAGTATCGCACGACGTTTGACGCATGCCTAGGGGCGCACCTTGAAGTGTCAGCGCTTCACCTGATTTCGATGACACCAAGATCGTAAGAGGGGCAGTGAACGATCGCTTTTTGCTCTCATGAAGAAGTTGTAGGTAACGATTGAGACATGACCGTCTCGTGCAGAGAAGAGGGGGAGACTGAGGAGGACTTCTCCACATACCTGATGTTGTTTGTTGAATGCGTAGAACCCTCGTTTCACTTCTCTTGTCCATCTACAATCTCCCGACAAGTTTGCCGCTCGAATCTAGGGGTAGTAGGTTAATATTGATATCAGCCTTGTGTTGTCAGATTACCACCGTTATGTGCAGACATGAGGAGTAAGGAGTAAGAGAAGCGGGTGGCGGACATACCTCACTACACGCATGATGTCTCAGATTCCCCCAATCAACTTTAAATCTACAATGATCGAAAGCATGTAACAGCTCATGAGTCAAAGTATCTTCCATATGTTTTTTGCTAAAGAATCGATTTTGACATAATAATATACCGTGGTCGGGGGAGAATCCGCCCGAACGAGTTTCGGGGCATGGATGACATTGGATTGCAGAGGGAGGGAAGGGGCAGCCAGAAAGGGAGAGGTGTTGGAGAAGGAAGACGACGGCGGGGCCTGAGTTGGGGTGGGTGGGTGGGTGAGTGGGGAGAACAATAGTCAGCGTGGAATAGATTATATAGCTTTAGTGATATCAACGCCAGGACGGAGAGAGCCGTTGCGAGTGAGAAGTCCGAAGATTTTCATCCTCATTACGTGCCGCCCGGAGGTAGGACGATCTGAGGGATCGAGAAGAGACGCAGGAAGTCCAAGTCCAAGCAATCGATTTGTGGACGCACTTCGAATGGCATGCCCACTTCGGCTTGTGGGTGATGGATACACAACACTCACTACTCGTCATCAGTTCGCTCTTCCATTTCTCGCACTTGTCCCAATCCTTCTCCAGCTTTCCATTCTCTTTCAGTCGTTCCCTCTCCACTTTCTGTTCTTCTGACAAACCGAGACCTGTGAACATGGATAGACCCGATCGCCATTTCTCGAATCCCGGAGATGTGGAGTCGGTTGATTCTGTAGAGGTGGGAGGTAGCGTAGAGCTACTTGCTGAGGATGAGGCGGACATGGCGACGAGTATCTATACGGGCTTACAAGATATGGTGATGCGATGTAAGTAGAAAGTTGTGAATGCATCTCTTCTCTTCGAGACTGCCAATCCAGGCACTGTCATAACCACTACCCAAATCTGATTCCGGTCCAACCTAACCGCGCGACCCTCAACCGTCAACCGCCACCAGGACTCGACCACCCTCATCATCGTTCTCTTTTGTCATTCTCCTTCTCCTTCTCCTTTTCTCCAGCGCAGTAATTGCATTGGAATTTCATTCTCCCTCACCTCCTTCACGCACGAGACTCGGTTCGATTCGATTCTTCGCATTTGGATTGGATTTGGATTTGGAGATACCACTTACCTATCACTTTATCTGTGTTCACATAGCAATACCTACTTCATATACCCCACCATCGATCGATCGATCAACCAACCAACTCAACTACTACATTGATCTACAAGTTTAGATCGTGCCAACACATATACATATTCCAAGTCGATTAGCATTACATTCAGTGTATACTATTCATCATGGGTGAGTTGCCACTACATGTTGTGTATCGTCTCGTGGATCGCGCTGATCAGTCGTTGCCACAGGTATCCCAAAGGTGTGTTTTCAGTCGTCGCATAACAGCCGATTGGTCTTCATGGATGTCTCTCAGCCATATGCTGATGCGCCTTACCCCCCTCCCAGTTCTTCAGGTGGATCTCGGAGAGATACCCCCTCACTTCCCAGCTGATCACGCCAAACTCGATTCCGACGTTTGACAACCTTTAGTGAGCCGGTCTCACGTTTTCCTTCAATTCGATTGGAGCTGACGTTCTTGCTCGTAGCTTGGACATGGTGAGATTGAGATGGCAGAACGCTGTCCTTTATTAGCTGGCTGACAACCACACCTCTACCCAGAACGGTATTATCCACAACTGTTCTCACCCCCCTTCATCGGAGAATGATCCTCATTTCCGAATAACCGAAGAACAGATGGTCCTTGCGATATTCGCATATATAGACCATCTCTTCACCAAGATCAAGCCGCAAAAGGTCTTCTTCATGGCCATCGATGGTGTTGCCCCGAGGGCAAAGATGAATCAACAAAGAAGCAGACGATTTAGAACTGCCAAAGATGCTAAAGCTCAGAGAGCCGAGGCAGAGAAGAAGGGAGAGAAGCTCCCCGAAGAGAAAGCATTCGATTCCAATTGTATTACACCGGGTACGTTGCTTCGGTCAGATGTCATGTAAGACAAACGGTCTGACGTTCTGCTTTTCCTTGTTTAGGAACCCCATTCATGGCGCGATTGTCAGCGCACTTGAAGTACTACGTCAGTAAGAGGATCTCAGAGGATGCCGAATGGAGGAATGTTAAGGTGATCCTGAGTGGACACGACGTGAGTCCTTTTCACTCTTTCATCTTCAATGTGCTGACTCTCCACTAGGTGCCCGGAGAGGGCGAGCATAAAATTCAAGAATTCATCCGACTCACAAAAGCTCAGCCGGATTAGTGAGTAGTTCACATCTCAGCAAAGCGAGAAAAGCGAGGAAAAACTCACACACACATCTTAGCAACCCAAACACCAGGCATTGCCTGTACGGTCTCGACGCCGATTTGATCATGCTGGGGTTATTGAGTCATGATCCACACTTCTGTCTCCTCCGAGAGGAAGTCACTTTCGGTCGAAAGTCAAAGAAGACCACTGGGTGAGTAGACCCTCTTCAGCTCGTGCGGCATCTCTGACGCTACCTCAGTCTCGCCAACACAAACTTCTTCCTTCTTCACTTATCACTTTTACGAGAATATCTTGATCTCGAGTTCTCATCGCTTGCACCGCAAATCCCGTTCGAATACGATCTTGAGCGTATCATCGATGATTTCATCCTTATGGCGGTGTTTGTCGGTAACGATTTCTTGCCGCATCTCCCTGATTTGCACATCAACGAGGGTGCTCTGGAGCGTATCTGGGGCATCTACAAGGAGATATTGCCCACAGCTGGTACGTCGTATTTCTGCACATTTGAACTTGCTGGCGAGTGCTGATAACCGCTTGCAGGTGGATATCTCAACGAGCACGGGAAAATCTCGTTGCCCAGATTACAGCTTATGCTGGACAAGTTGGCTCAATTTGAGATTGACAACTTTGAAGAGGAGTACGCAGACCAGAACTGGTACAAGGGACAACAAAAGAAGGAGATCGAGGCAATGGAAAAGGCCAGGAAGAAGGGAAAGCTGGGTAAGTTTGTTGTTATTAGCTCGTTTCTCAGCTCATGTTCCTCTGCGCAGTCATCACCAAGGACCAGCAGAAGATTCTCAATCAGGTTCGCAAGTTTGTGACCCAGCATCAAGCCAAGCCGACCTCGGAGGATCGATTCACACTCGTCAACGATCTTTCAACTCGCGACAGGCGCTTCGTGCAGGAGCTCGCAGACGAGTTGCACCTCCACACAACCTGGGACGAGGTGGACGATTATGGACAGCCCATTGTAGCTCTCACATTCAACCTGGAAGGCGTGAGCGAGGATGGAAGCGAGGCTGGAGAAGGGGAAGCCGAAGGGGAGTGGGAATCAGAGGAGGAAGCTGAACAATCAGAGGGGGACGCTGCCATTCAAAGAGTCTTGCAAAAGTACAACAAGGCCAAGGTCGTGGAGAACATCGTCGAGGACTTTGAGGAAGCTTACGAGGACAAGCTCAAAGAGAACCTGGACGAGTGGAAGAAGGGGTACTACAAGGTGAGCTCGTTTGGTTCGTGCGAGTACAATGGCTAATTCTTCCGTGCAGGAGAAACTCAGTATCAACTTCAACGACCCCGAGGGGATGCACGGTATCGTCTACCGCTATATCGAGGGGTTGCAATGGATTTTGAACTACTACTACAAGGGTGTTTCGAGTTGGGGATGGTTCTACAACTACCACTATGCCCCACGTATCACAGGTGAGCTGCCCTGTTGAACAGATGGGAATAAGCTGACATGTATTATCTCATCAGACCTCAAGGGTATCGCCGACTTCAAATTCAACTTTGACATTGGGAAGCCGTTCACTCCCTATCAACAGCTCATGGGTGTGTTGCCAGAGGAGAGTAGAGAGCATGTCCCGCTTGCGTATAGGGTGAGTTCAAGCCTCTGCTTTGTGGGTACCAGTCCTGACCCATCGACAGGACCTCATGTACGAGGAAACGTCCCCCATCATCGATTTCTACCCGCAAGACTTTGAGCTTGATATGAATGGAAAGAAACAAGACTGGGAAGCAGTCATCAAGATTCCATTCATTGACCAGGAGCGATTACTCCGTGCGATGGCATGTGAGTAGATGGTTCAATCATAGTGACTAACGCTGACAATAGCTATGAACAGCTCGCGATGTTCGTCTGACCGAAGAGGAGAAACGGCGCAATCGAGGCAATGTGCTCAGCACTCAGTTCGTCTACGACGAAAGTGCAGAGGGCAACTATCCATCCTCGCTCCCTGGCTTCTTCCCCGAGCTTGCCAGTTGCAAATGCAAGGGATCGCCATTCCAACTTCCTACACTTGGCGACGGCATCGACCTCATTCTTGGTCTTCTTGATGGTGTACATCTTGGAGCTTCGGCTTTGGCTGGATTCCCATCCCTGCAGACTCTCCCCCACCAAGGCACTCTTGGTTATCACGGAGTCAGCGTATTCCAATCTGAGAGTCGTAACCAATCTATGATCATTACCGTCACAGCGAAACACGACCGCGCCAACACCGGTGATATTGCCAAGAATCTTATCGGACAACGAACTTTCCACTCATGGCCATATCTTCACGAAGGAATGGTCGTGGCTGTGTCCGACGACATGTTCAAGTACGAATTACAACAGATTGGCAAGAATACAAAGGTCGTGGCGACACCTCATAATCCCTTCCAAGCGATCTCGTGGAAAAAGTCAGCAGACCACATCGAACATCACAACTCGAAGAGGTTTGGTGTGATCATTGGCAACGTGGATGTTGTCCTTCACGTCAGACCATTGAAGGGTGAGTCACCATTGGACTACCTTGCAGACGTGCAGCTGACTTGGTTGTAATAGGACTCAAACGGCTGGACACCGGAGCGCTGGTGAAGGACTACGAAGCTCCCGAGAAAGAGATCACACAAGCTTTGCAGCTTGCGGTCAACCAAGTCACGTTCGAGGATGAGCGTTACCTTGTGAGTTCGTTTGCGGATCCATATGACCCGCATCGCTGACCACAACACCCACGCAGGAGAAAGACGCTCCTCCTATGGCACACGAATTCCCAGAGGGTGAAAGGGTGATCTTCCTTGGGCAGTTGGCATACGGAACCGCTGCTCAAGTCCTTGGAACGACCGACAAAACCCTCGATGTTGGCATTGCAGTAAGTTTAATCACTACTGGTGTCAGATCAAGTTTGATTGACCTTTCCATAGTTCTTCCCGACTGAGTCGAAGGAAAATGCGCACTTCTCGCAACTCGTCGCACACCGACCTGCTGGACAGTACTTTCCCTCTCCGGTCCTCTCCCGCCGTCTCGGCATCTCGGCACTCGCACTTTCCCGAATCACCTCGTCGTTGCTTGTCATGCTCGAAGATGGCTCAAAGACCAACATCGGTCTTTCGCTCAAATTCGAGTCAAAGGGTCTCAAGGTATTGGGATACTCTAGGAGGAACGACAGGGGTTGGGAGTTTTCTGAGAAGACCGCTCAGGCTTTGATGCAATACAAGCTGGCTTTCCCTGAGCCGTTCCACAACCTCGACTCGAGAGGTGGAGGTGAGTGCATTGCTGTCAATTTACTACAACAGCGGTTGATGTTAACGATTCGCTCTAGACATTGTGAGATCTGCCGAGCTGTGTCCGACCGCCGAGAATCCCGACAAGGTGGTCAAGGATATGAAGAAGTGGTTGAAGCAGAACGATCTACTCGACCTGGAGCCTGTCTCATTGTTCGCCGAACAACTGGAGAAGGTGAGTAGATTCTTGCATCGTCTCTCAACACTGGCTGATACGGAAGTATGCTCGCAGGAATCTGTCCAGATGATCGAGCAACTCGCCGATCAACTGCGCGCGAACAAGTCTGTCGACCAAATCAAACGTGCAGTCGTCAAAGGTATTCCTCGACAGGCTGTACTCAAGCCCTCCCATGCTATCTACAGACTTCAGGGCCAAAAGTTCAGCATTGGCGACAGGGTTATCATGGTACAAGATGCCGCTGCGGGTGGTGTACCGCTTGCTATGAAGGGTGTCGTCGTCGGTCTGGGTACAAGAGATATCGATGTGGTTTGGGATGTGCCCTTCATGGGTGGAGAGACACTCCAGGGACGGTGAGCTCACGTTTACCGAAGTTAGTGGGCGTACTTAGCTGACGAATCACACAATAGATGTTCCGAGTACCGTGGATCAACTGTACCCTTCTCAGCATGTCTCAACCTCACTCGCCCTCAATTCGCCGTTGGGTTTGACACGAAACCGAAACCCACTGGTCAAGCACAGCCCTTCAAGCCTCAACTTGGACCACGACCCGTCCTGCCGATGCAGAACTTCCAACCTGCTGTACCTGGAAAGAAACCGATCCAAGCTCCTTCAGGTATCTTACGCAACCCCGCTCGAGCGCCACCCAATGGCAACGGCCAGATGCAGTACGGCAATGCAGCCAAGGGAATCAAGCCTGTCCCTGCAGTACAGCAGCAACAACAGGGTACTCATCGAGACCAACTTGCCTCGGTCTTGGGAGCGAGCAAACATGCAGTCCACAGACCGGGTCACGGAGTTGTTCCTTCAGCTGTGGTAAAGAGTCCCCCCAAGAATGCGCCAAGAGTATTGGGCACCGGAGCAGTCGTTCCTCCCCAGCCTCAGCAACAGGCTCATGGGCAGAACGGTGCGTCGACGAGGGGTAGTGGAGGTGGTAGAGGGCGAGGTGCGCCCCGAGGTAGAGGGAGAGGAAGGGGCGGAGCTCAAGTTGCGACGGACTAGGGAGTAGAGAACAAGAAAAATTAGCTGGAGAAACTCAAAAGACTCGTGATGTATGTAAGTAGGAGCATAGCGAGGATATCTTATATACAGCTAGTAACAATGTCATCTTCTTGCTGGACATTTTGGTGCATCTCATGAGTTGCACGACGCATAAAGCGACGCACCCCTCCGAAGGTCGGGGTGAAGGCTGCATATGCAATATCCCTGTGCCACGAGCGGAGAATATCGGAGTTATAACGCCCATGGTATCTTCCCCTCATAATTAGTGCCACACTCAGATTGACAAGTACGCGCCTTTGCTTGGTGACGCTCCATCCCATCCACAACCACATCCACAACCACAGCTCACAGCTCACAGCACTGGCTCGACTCGTCACTACTCTCTATCCACTTGTATTTGACGTGTAAATCATCCATCCTTCAACTATATCAAATCAATCATACAACACAAAGGAAGAGTACGAGGTTCGAATACGTTTCATTGTTCTTCGAAACACACTTTCATAGATCAGCGTGAATAATCCCGATCATCAACTTATTACTCGATATCCCTTAATACAACACAACTCTAGACCCGCAGACGTCAGAGGCAAGATGGCAAACGACGATGTGGACGCTTGGATCTCGCAGCTTATGCAGTGTAAGCCATTATCAGAGCCAGAGGTGAAGAAGTTGTGTGATAAGGTGAGTTTGGTCGAGCGGTATGATTTCAGGTTGAGGGTCGGGTTGGGTGGTCCAGCCAGCCTCGAGAATGGATGCGGAAAAGAGGAAGGCGCAAGAGCGAACAGATAGTATCGTTGAACAGAGTAGTCCGCCGAGAATGAGGCGGTGGGAGCTCGGTGTGGATGAGTTGGGCAATGATGGGAGAAGAGGACGAGGATAGTCAGACGGCTTGATAATCACTCTTGCTTGGAGGGGTTGAACCAGCTGGTCTTCCTTTATCATCTCCTTTGGTTCGCGCATGCGTTGTGACTTGGGACCCAGCGGTGTCCAACTACGCGTGATGTCAGACTGTGATGGAGAATGCTGACAATTGCTTCTCTCTTACTTCTCTCTCCCCCCATCCACCGCTATCTCAACCTTCGCGTTCTTCTGTTCCCCCAACATAGGCTAGAGAAGTCTTAATGGAGGAATCAAACGTCCAACCCGTTCGATGTCCCGTCACAGTCTGTGGTGATATCCACGGTCAATTCGTGAGTTCACCTCCCTTTCTCCGAGGGTTTCTTCCAGACCAGACCGTATTGACCAAACGTCGCGTTTTGTTCACAGCACGATTTATCTGAATTATTCCGGATCGGTGGAAACTCTCCCGACACAAACTACCTCTTCATGGGTGACTACGTCGATCGAGGTTATTACTCGGTCGAGACTGTCACTTTACTCGTCGCTTTGAAACTTCGTTATCGCGATCGAGTGACGATCCTGAGAGGAAATCACGAGTCGAGACAGATCACACAGGTTTATGGGTTTTATGATGAATGTTTGAGGAAATATGGGAATGCGAACGTTTGGAAGTTCTTCACGGATCTGTTCGACTATCTCCCTCTGACAGCTTTGATCGATAACCAGGCGAGTTCACATTCCTCTACTCGTGTATCCCGCAACGACTGTCGACGAACGCAAAGAGCACAGCTGACATTGTTCGACTTTTTTTAGATCTTCTGTCTTCACGGTGGTCTGTCTCCCTCAATCGATACGCTCGACCATATCCGATCCATTGACCGTATCCAGGAAGTGCCTCACGAGGGACCGATGTGTGATTTGTTGTGGTCAGACCCAGATGATAGATGCGGTTGGGGTATCAGTCCCAGAGGAGCGGGATACACTTTCGGTCAGGATATCTCAGAGGCTTTCAGTGAGTGTCAGAGTTGCAGATTGCTCAAGACAGTGAACTACGCTAATATACCTCTTCCCCTTCCCTCCTTCGTCACTGCTTAGACCACAACAACGGTCTCACACTGGTCGCACGAGCACATCAACTTGTCATGGAAGGTTTCTCATGGTCACAAGAACGAAATGTCGTCACCATCTTCTCGGCTCCCAACTACTGTTATAGATGTGGTAACCAGGCTGCTATCCTCGAGGTGGACGATGCGTTGAAGTACACCTTGTGAGTGTTGTCGTCTATATGGTCAGATGTTTCGTCTTTATGCTGATTGCGGTCGTAATCGCAACAGCCTCCAATTCGACCCTGCACCAAGAGCTGGTGAACCTCTTGTTTCTCGAAGACCCCCAGACTACGTGAGTATGCTTGGTCTAGATCCATCAATCAAGCTGACATGTGTTATGTCGTTCAGTTCCTCTAAACACCTCGTCATACAACGCATCCTACGCCCAATCTTCTCACCGAACACCTGACCTTTCTTCCTCTTTTTCCCTTCCGACCATCCAACCAAATACATACATATCAAGAAGATTCAAGATCAAAGATTGTTCCGTTCAACGAAAAACGAACCAGATCATAATATACCCCCATTGACGCGAATCGACGAACGATTTCTTTATATATATATACAATACAATTTCCCATGTCATTCATTTTTGTCTTTGTGTTTCGTAAGTGTGAAGTGCGGAGCGAGGAGGAGGAGGAGAAGAGGATGTTTATGCTTCTGGAGTGGATAAGAAGGAACGGTAGATAGACAGAAGTGTTTTAGTGTTTAGCGATAGCGATAGTGACAAAATCAAGATGGGTTTCAGACAGACAGAATGAATGAAGAAACTCAATGATCATTACACATGTGTTTGGTTCGCCAATCTGGCGGAAGAATCATGACCGCTTGTTCCACATTGGCATCTGGACTAAAGATTTAGAGGGCTCGCTCATCACGTCGCAATTCAGACCCGATTTCATGCATGTTGTCATCAATCGTGTCCTTTCCATCTTCTATAGGTGGCATCATCTTCTGATCCAATAAATCTAAATCGTCACAAGTCCGTGCGTCCGCACGTCAGCACATCAATCATAGAAACGAATGAACACGGGTAGACGACGACTTACGGTCTTACCATTTTATTGAAACTGTTCTCATTCTCTCTTATAGATTTAGGAGACAGATTTTCCAGATATTTCATAGCTAATGATTCCCATGCGTGATATCTGTGCCGGGGCGGTCAATATCAGCCCACTTCTGTCCTGTAGAAGTACCTCGGACGAAAAGCGCAACGCGACTCACGCATATTGTCCCGTTTTGGCGAAATCGTATTCTGTCGTTTCGTGGGTCTTTTTAATTTCATCACCGTGCCACATTGGCCAAAAGAATGCTCTTTCGGACAATACTTGGATTTCGTCAGGATGTGATCGGGCGATTTCCTACAACAAATAATCAACTTCTGTCAGCTCTGGCAGGGCGGCAGGGGGGACGGGTTAGGAAGATGAGGGGGGGGGGGAGGTCCGCACTCACCCATGATTTCTGGACACTGTGTTGAGCCCATACACCGCCATCGAAGGTGTCGTATGATGCTAACCAACGATCTATGAACGTAGAGCCCGGCGCAGAGATGATGATAGCGTTCTGTCAGACAGAAAGAAGCTCGTCAGCGAAGGTTCTTACCGAACCAAACTGGATTTCAGGCAGGTTATGTGGGGACAGAGCATGTTTGATTCGCTTCGAGTATCCTCGAGACGACGCAGGAGTACACGCTTCGAACTCACACATAAACCTTCAGGATCCAAGGCATCTCGACGTGAGTCTGGTGATGCTTCCATACCTAGTGTCGTGGGGAAGTATAGCAAGTCGTCAAACGGTTTGATTCTGCGACAGCTTGTCAGCGAGGCTCATTCCGGCACTATCCTAGGATTTGCACCTCCATCCCCCTTCCCACCGGTTCTACTTGGCCTTCCCTATAACAGGCCAAGCCAAATTCCGAGACGCATGCTGTCCACTTTTCTCCCAGGGCATTTCTGCCGCGGTAGCCTTGATCACACCACGGCCCACCGCACCTCTCACAACCAGATGTTTTCGCACCCCACTCACACAAACACGTCGATATCCAAATATATCCCTCCTGTATACTTCATCATCAATAATCTCAACACGTCCGCCTTGTGTGCAAAATGACTGAGCGGTCTGCCATAGATGGTATCGGGGACTTGGGTCTCTATCAGTGTGAGATGGGGCGAGATGAGGTCCCACCATGGTCCGGTTGGGAGGTGTTGGTAGTGGCTAAACGAGCGATCGACCGAGCGCGCAGTGCGAGGCAAGTCGAACGACAATGGAACAAGCACAGGAATTGAAAGAAGGAGATTGAACAGCGTGAAGGGCGAGCGAAAGCGACGAGGGTAGAGCACGGGTCAAAGACGTGATGAGTACAGAGGACGAGCGAGATGTCACGGGCATACAGATGAAAGCAACGGAGAGCAGATTTGGGGTATTGAGGCGAAGGTGTGATGGTGGACAGGGATCAAGTGTGGTCAGAGGCAGAAAGATGTATCATGATCAGCAACATCCTTGCTCGCGTGCCACTCGGGTACGTCTTCTCCGCACTCACAAATAGATGACCTTCGGTCTCAGATTCACCAAAGCACTTCTCATTGCCAAATAAGCATAATAAGGCAATTCTTCACCTTTCGTCCGTCCTCCTTCTAACGGTTTGAGACCATATACATAATGTACAGCATCAGGAACTACCATTCCCTTCTTCTTAGGAGAGACGGGTTCGGGGATGTATGTTGGTCTGTCGATGGCTTGAGGTGGGAGGAATTTCGAAGGTGGGATAAGGAAGGGGGATGATGATAGGGTGTAATTGGGAGAAGTGGAGTAAGGGTGGGTTGAGCGGAGGAGAAAGTAGATACCGAGTACGATGATGAGGAGGAGGGGTATTGGTGAGAGGGGAAGATGGAACGCTCGACGAGTTAGAGGGATCGTCTGAGATCGCATTCAATACAAGGCGTCAATGTTCAGTTACATGATCGTAGGAGTATATGATTGTACGAGCTCAGCTGAACTGTGCCAGTGAAAAGCCGTTTAATCAGATAGAGAGGCTGCACTCACCAGGGGTTTCCCATTACGAGCCCATAACGGTAACATGGCGTCCAGCACACACTAGCTCGATTGTCTGTCAAGCAATAAGTCGGTAGGGCTGAGAATAGAACTGCCGTGAACTCCGCTGTTCTTGCTAGGATCGGGTTTATCCACAAGGGAACAGGATCGCAGGCAGCTACACTTCCCAAGCTGTCGTGGCTCAGCGGACCGTTATCGTGAGCAGGGTTATTGTGACAGATATGACAAGAATGGTAGTGGTTGTATTTGGCAAAGTCGGGCGAATTCACGATTAGTTCGCTCGCAGATGCGCCTTCACAGCGGCGTACACCGCACCGATCAATCAATCAACACCCTGAATCCGCATTGCAACAGCACCCAATGTCCAGCATGACTGCGCTGCTCATAACGACAACGCAAGAGACCACAACCGCTATACGATGTACATGCATACGTGTATCCATCTGACTATCTAAGTCCCCCTATGGACCGGAAAGAAACAACTGTCATCCATCCCACATTGATCGCCTGGCGTCGCGACCACATGTCTACTCTTCACTGACCCATCGCTCTGCTATCTCGCCGATATAAGGTAACCAGAACCTTCCCAATCCGTCTTGCGCATCTTTCCACGCTCTAAAGCTTGTATAGAGTGTAACGCCGACACTGGCGAGTATGAGGATCCACCGGAAGAATGCGGGCAAGCGGATGAGGAGGTTGAATATCAGAAGAAGGGTGAGCAAGGGTGTGGTGAGGAGTGCGGATTGGTAAGCTGTGCACCGAGTCAGCGCCCGTTCGCATGTGCTGAGACTCAGGCTGAATAGAGGCACTTACAGTGGAACCGAACGTAATCATTTTGCGTCTCCAATATCAAGAACAACAACGCTACCAAAGACAACGATGTCAGCCACATCTCGCGCGAGATATCGACTTATGTCTTGACTCACCAGTAACAGGTCCGCCTAAATAACTCGCACCTGCCATGACATCGACCCTCCAACCGAATCTGCTTTCCCAAGCGTTCGCCCTATCCACATCTCCAGCCGAAGCGCTACCACTGCCACCACCGCCGTTAGACAGAAACGCAGCAGACTCAGGATCGTTCGTATATGCTTGAGGAACGGATGTGGGGTCGGAGAGAGAGCCGCCTGATTGGTATGAAGAGTTGTTGTAAGACGATTGGTCTCTAAGTAGTGAGGATGTGGCCGTTAGATATGTATTGTTACAGCTTGACGAGGCGTTCTTTCCTTTCTCACTCCCTCGAACGGCTCACACCTGCTAGAACAGGAGTTAATCCACTCACCGAGTGAACCAAGGTCTCTTCACTTTTGCCTTCCCACTCTTCTTCGATGACTCGGGCGGATCAGTCGAGGGCACATCAGGTGGCGGTTGGTCTACCGTATCAGTATGCAATTAGCTGGGAACGGTTGAGATGATAAAGCGGTGTGGGAACGGTTGAGCGGTTCTTGTACTGGTTATTCCACTTACATGGTGAAAAGTTCATCTTGTCTGTGTGTGTCCTCTCTATATAAGCCCTTGTTGAGGTCGTCGGGTCCCAAGCAGCACCAAGTCTTGAATAGCTATGGAGATGAGTGTCAATAACAAGATATGAAAGCATTCATTAGTATAGGTGGTCATTGATCGGTTACTGTATACAGGTCCCGGTTACGGGAATATTATCTTTCCATTGTATTTTCATCATTTTATCCCATCATCACCATCACCGTCACCGCTCATGACGTTGACGCCGCCGAGCGACCACCGCAGACACAGCTTACGAGTATCACATACTGTCGATTGTTCTTCCTTCGACATCAACGACCTATCAGGTAGATAGTCCACTCACATTAGACGTCCTGTTAGGACAAAGACAGTATTCACGATGAACGCTGCATTGCTATCACAGATACAACGTACGTATCTTCCCTATCACAGTCGCCTCTTCCGCTGACAACTCTTGCTGCACTTTGAATGAATAGAGGGTAAAGGTCTCAAGAAGGCTACCACCGTTGACAAATCCAAACCTCTCGTTGCTGGCACCGTACCTGGAGAAGGTGGTGGTGGGGGCGGTGGGGGCGGTGGTGGTGGTGGTGCACGAGGAGCTCGAGTGCCTTCTAGCTCTGCTCCTGCTGCTCCCGCTCCGCCTTCAGCGAATGATCCTGCTTCTCAACTTGCTGGACTGTTCGCGGGCGGCATGCCGACTCTGAAGAAAGCTGGAGACAGAGCGACCTGTGAGTGCATACGTCTGCCCTGTCTTACGAGTCTCTGGGTATGAGCGCAACGTGATTGACATTGTATTGTTTTTGCCCATTTCAGCTGGCTCACATAGCTTTGCTAAAGCACCGGCCGTACCTCAAGCAAGTAGAGCGCCACCTAGACCGTCTGGAGCACCTCCCCCACCGCCACCACCACCTGGTGGTCCACCAAGATCTGCACCTCCAGCACCTCCCCCTCCCCCTCCTGCACCCTCAAGAGGTCCACCTGCCGCGCCTCCCCCACCTCCACCTCCACCAGGGGGACCTCCCAGTCGAAATACACCTGCGCCTCCTGTCCGAAGGTACGTCCACAAGACTGTACAAGATATGAATATACTGACGTCAGATGACAGTGCACCACCTGCGCCTCCCCCACCACCTGCACCTCCTCGAGCTCCCCCTGCCCCACCCGCGCCCTCTAGGGCACCACCCCCACCTGCACCCCCATCGCCAGCGCCTCCAGCTCGTCATGCACCAACACCCCCTGGTCGTGTTCCACCTCCTCCTATACGGTCTGCGCCCTCAGCGCCTCCTCCGCCTCCGCCTCCACCGAGTCACTCCGCACGACATACCCCGGCGCCTCCACCCTTACCTGGGAGGGCACCAGCTTTGCCTAGCAGACCCGGAAGCTCAGGACCTGGAGTAAGTGTGATGATTCATGAGTAGGTGAATCAGCTGACATCAGCTATAGCGCTCTATCCCGCCTCCGCCTCCTCCACCACCACCTGGCTCTCATGCTCCTGTACGTGTACACCTGTCACTTCCAACTGCACACAGTGTTGACGTTCCTTCACAGCGCGCTCCTCCTCCTCCACCTCGGCCGACCGGTCCACCCGCTTTGCCGTCTCGCACGCCAAGCACAACAGCTCCTGCGCGAACACTTCCTCCACCTCTCCCTTCTTCATCCAATCTCAGCGCGCCGTCTCCTCCTCGTCGACCTACTCCCTCTTCATTCTCGTCTGATTCAGCACCAGCTCCCCCTGCTCCACCACCGGCGCCGCCAGCCCCATCTGCAATTGCAAGCGGTCCAAGACGAGTACCTCCGCCACGCTCTCTTCCACCTCCTGCTCCTTCCAGACCAGCTTATGAATCAGAGCCAGAAGAGGATGAGGAAGAAGAAGAAGACGCGCCTCCACCTTTGCCGAGCGCTGTGAGTCCTGCTGCCAGAGGCGGCGGCGGTAGGAGTATGCCACCCCCAGCTCCTCCTCCACCCCCTCCCGGACCCAGCCCTGCAACCGTGAGTGACTTTTGAATAATCACGCGCAACTTCGGCTGATTCCTTGTTATGCTTGACATCGCAGAGACTTCCACCAGCGCCACCTTCTGCACCTCCACCGCCTCCCCCTGGACCTAGTCCCGCAGCTGTGAGTGTACCTCTCTGTGATTTAGCAATGCGATCTGACTCAACCAGCAGCGCGCTGTTCCTCCTCCCCGAGCTGCTCCACCGTCTCCGACGCCCGAGCGTATACGACCTCAGCCAGCCGGCACCGCGTTCCCTCCACCTCCGCCTCCGCCCGGTCTCTCACCCGCTGCGGGAAACAGAGCTTCGATCGCCCCTCCTATCATGACTCCAGCGTCGAACGGATTCTCAAATATCAATGGGAATGGAGGTAATGGCGACTTCGGCGATGAGGATGATGAAGATGTGCCTGAACCACCGGCTGTGGTAGGCAGTTGGACGTTCCCGATGAAAGGGATGTTCCCTGCGCCCAGGCCTTGGTCTGGTGGAAGGAAGTGAGTGATGTGTCTATACGAAAGTAGGTCACAAGGTGCTAACGATGTTGACAGGACCTACGCTAGTGGTAACGCTTCAGGAGGAGGGGTCGGTTTCTCAGGATAGAAAGGGAATGTTAGACGCATGTCGATGCAGGATGTGCGAGGTCGGGATGAAGAAGATGGTTGTACATAGATTTGTCATGAACAATGGAATGCAGAGCAATGCGGCAATGGTTACTAGCCATTTGTCCTCTGGTGCAGGCGGTTGGTTATCTTATCTTTTGTGTTGTGTTCAGGGTGGAGGTGAACTGAAATAAAAATCGGGAATTGATGATTTGGGAATTCCAGGAATTGCGTGCTATTGATAGTTCGTGATATTCTTAACATTCACCGTCATCAAAGCATAAAAACAAAATCATCATCTTAACTTCACTTTCATACTCCATACTCAATCTCTACACCACACTACATACACTACAAGCAAAGCATTCACACGCATACATACAAAATGGCTACCAACATCACTTTCCACCCTGGTGAGTGTACTTCTTTGACCCGAACGCACACTGCGTCCCGCTCGAGGACGAGGAACGGTCGCTGATTTAAGAGTGTTTGTGGTGATTTAGGAGCTGTCACTCAAGATGAGCGAGATGGACTTCTTGGTCAGAAGGGCGCTACGATCTGGTTGACAGGTCTCAGTGCGTCAGGCAAGGTAAGTAGTTGTCACACCACTTCGCTCTCCCATCAACCTCAATCGTTTTGTTTCCATTGCATTGATCAAGAGCATGACTGATCATTTGAGCGACGTCACACCCTACCTGCAGTCCACTATCGCTACTGCTCTCGAACAACATTTGCTCCACAAGAAGCTCCACGCATACAGACTGGATGGCGATAACATCCGATTCGGCTTGAACAAGGTGAGTCGGCGCGACGAACGCAAACAGCTGGCTGGCTCGTGGTCACAGCGTCGTAGCAGCTGGTGTTGATGAAAGAGCTTGGACGGGAATTGAGAATGATACTGATGATGTGTTGGGCGTGATGTAGGATCTTGGATTCGACCAAGCTTCTCGAGTTGAGAACGTGAGTTGTCTATCTCCTATCTCCTCCACTCAAAGCCAGCCCAATATGCACTCGATTTCGATTTCATGTTGTACATGTACATGTTCCCCATTTCCTAACAATGTCAATCATAATCCCCGAATCACACCAATGCTGACTCTTCTCGTAGATCCGACGAATTGGCGAAGTCTCTCTCCTCTTCGCTGCCTCTTCCACCCTCTCCGTCACAGCTTTCATCTCACCCTACCTCTCAGACCGTCAACTTGCCCGAGACTTGCACATCAAAGCCGGTCTTCCGTTCATTGAGGTGTTTGTGGATGCGCCTTTGGATGTGGTGGAGCAGAGAGATCCGAAGGGTCTGTATAAGAAAGCAAGGGCTGGAGAGATCAAAGGTGAGTTCGCAGAGCGCGGGTGCGAGCAAGGGCGTGCAAGAGTGGGATGGGGCGGGCGGACGGGCGGGCGGTGTAAGATCCGGTCGGAGATGGGCAATGGGAGAGTAGTCAGTGTGCCATGGGAATTATCCGGCCATGGGGCTGGAGTTGGCAGTGGAACATCACCGCTGGCACAGTTGTCCAAATAGACAAGCTTGACTCCCTTTGACGTTGTGCCTTGTTCGTGTTCTCACATAAGGCTTGCTCCCACCTGTTCTTTGCGTGACCGTCCCGCTACCACCACCAATATCATGTCGCTCTCGCTGACTCTTCCCTTCCAAATCACTTATCCAGACTTCACCGGCGTCTCAGCACCTTACGAAGCCCCCACGAACCCCGAGATCCACATCCGTACAGACCAGACCGACGTCGCTGGCGCTGTGGAGATCATCGCGAAATACCTCGCTGACAAGGGTCTCATCGCGTCTGCTTCTGCTTAAGCGGGAATTGGGGATGGCTGTGTTTCACAGCAGATGGTAGTAGAGCGATAGTGCGATCATTATTCATACGAACATGTTCCGATGTGAGGTGGAGATGAGTTAGAATGAGAGTAGAGAACATAGTTTGCTCCATACATATCTCTAATGCAAATCATCAAATACTATGTGGCACGACTCACTATGATGCGTATCTTGTCTGACTACGCCCACATACCACGCTGTGAGAGGACTGCCTATCTATACTCTTTACTACCTCTCAATCCCCTCTTCTTGACCTCCTTGATCAATCCTTTCACCCCTTCGACCTCCTTTCGTATCTCTCCATCCTGAGCACCAACTCTCAGGACCATATCCAGACTCTTACCCATCATGTCCAAAGCGGTAGTTTCATCCCTCTGTTCTTCGAGATACAGCTCGATATCCGCTTCGTCCATATAAGCAGATTGTGCTTCGCGATCTGTTCGCGAAGAATGGAGATCGGACAGATGGGATTTGGTCTGAGTGAGAAGTTGGGAGGAGAGGTTAGGAGGTAAAGGTGTTGCGATGACGTGTAGAGAGTCGGTGAAGGATTTGTATCTACGAACCAAAAACGAATAGGTGTTAAAGCTGGTCAATGAGATGATCACAAACAGTATTTGGGGAGCACAAGAGGAGAGAAGGGAGGATGGTTCTGTTTGAGACCGCTACCACTCACAATAACGCGAGGAACGCCCAATCTTGCTCCTTCACAATCGCATTAATCACAGATTGGAAAACCTGTACCAGATTCTCCGGACTCTCATTCCACGACCCTGCGTCTTTGGCAACTTGCAGCAAACCGGGAACCAAGCTATGATCATATAAATTAGCGATTGCATGAAAAACAAAACTCAAGATAGGTTGCACTCACAATGCCGCAGCCTGAACCGATTTCAATACATACCGAGCCATTAGTCAGTACTGCCCGCTCAACCTGGTACGCACTCGTGACTCACCTCCCTGACCGCCTCAGAATGTGGGAACGTCAATCCCTCCAGACTCAGAGCCATACTTTCACCCAACCAAGGCTCGAACCTCGCCCTCATCTGGAACGCATACACCGTCAAGTTTTCGTACGCAAGCACTTTCTCATCCATCTCGGCTGTGTTGGCTGTCGCAATAGCTTCCTCGACATCATTTGGTGTGTCTTCAAAAGTCGCCAAAGCTGGAGGTATTCACAGCATGTCAGTGGAATTCCGTCATACAAGTGATGTTTCCTTAGACTCACGCTGTGATGATTTGGGTGGCTTATAAGACGCCGCTTTCAGTAAAGGCGGCACAACATGAGTCAAGAACGGTGTGAAGTCGTCTCCCAGTGTTCGACAAAGTGTGGACCATGCTATAGAACGACGTAATTAGTGCACCACAGAGAGTAAACTGATCAATAGGTCAAAAAGAACTTACCTTCCATCAAATATCCCGTTCGACAGTCGTCGGAGTCTACGACTTGGTTTTGAATGCCAATCATGAGTTGAGCGAGCTTCACCGCGTCAGGCGCGAATGTCTACACCGATTATCGTTCAGCTTTTGGTGTCGCAGACCACAGCTTTACCAAAATACTTACAGACTTGCCAACAGACATCCCTTCACAGACAGACAAATGTCAGCTATTTCATGTGTCTCTAATGGCATGTTTCAGCTGCTCACCTGCCATACTGGCACACTCCATGGCTCGACCCTGCAGTTTTCGTTGTGTCTTGTCGGTGCTGGTTGCCAGAATATGCAGTATGAGGTCCATAACGCTGCCTACTCATTGACGTGTGAGCAACAGCTTTTACCCCTTGAGAGAAGGTGACGTACGGTAGTAAGGTGTGAATGTGTGTTCGGCGCTGATGGCAACATTGGCTTGATTCATAGTCAGTATGTCAGCTTCGTCCTTCCTCAACAGTCATGACCAGTGTAGCTCACACAACGTCGCTAGGACCTGTTCTTGGGCGTATAGCGGACCGCTCTGATACAAGTTGACCAAGCCTCTGATCACAGGTTCCAAGAAAGGCGAGATCGATGTGCTTTCGGCATCTTGGAAGAAATTTGTCATGCACGCAGCTGAATGGGCTCGCACTCTGAGACAGAAGAAAACGTTTCAGTTGGATACTTCACCTCATTGGGAAAAGGATGGTTGTACTGACCTCATGATCGGATCGTCTAGTAATGTCAAGCAGATCTCAAGAACACTGCCCGTAAAAGCAGTTTGTAACGTTTTCTGGGTGAAGTACGGTTAGCTGTTGGTAGCCATACGAGGAAGGGAACGGGCTACTCACATCACAATCTGTACATAGCTGGCCAATACATTGCAAGAACCCATATCTAACTCTCGGATGAGGGTCTTTTGCAGTCGGTGAGATGATTCTGAGCAGGAGCATCAGATTACAGACAGTCTCTCGGCTGACAGGAAGTGGACTAACGTCAAGACATCTCGTATTCTAGGTTGTAGCTCGTCGAGACATCCTTCCGCTATACTGGCGATAGCGATCAAGGCGGAGTATCGACATCGCCAATCTGATTGTGCTAGTAACGGCTGGACTTGCTCCGACAATGAAGGCAAGATTGCCTCTCCTCCTGCGAACTGTGTCAGCTATGACCACATCTTCGTTCTGTCATTAGCTCACCTAGAGCCATTGCTAATCGATCGAAGGCTTCCTCTGCAAATATAGGGTAATCCTCATCCTCTTCATCGAGCTATCAGATAGTCAGCCGATGTCAAGAACACCACGAACGCAGTCTCACTTACGTTTGTCGCTTTCACCCAATCTTGGCAATCCTCCTCGAAGCTAGACACCTGTCGTCCAATCAATAGTCCAACCATCTCTCTTCCCACTCTCCCTCCTTCCCATGCACCAATTTGCGTATATCTTAACTCGGCAAGCGACAATATTATCTCCGTAGCGGGGTTCGCAATCTCTTCCCAGTCTTCTTGCGATAACGTACTAGGTGGATATGAGGAGAATTGATACCCTTGTAATTGGGGTTGAACAGGTGGGGAGAGGAGAGAGAGGAGATATGGAAGTATCGCTGATAGTGAGGGGATGTATAGATGTGGGTGAAGAGAGGCGAGGTCGACGAGGGGGACGAGTGCGTGCGATAAGAGATTTGGTGGTAATTGAGGGAGAGTCTAGATGAGTTTGCGATGTCAGCATTCGCTTGTTCAGTTACTTTGCATTATCCAAGTCCGGGGAATGCGACAACATACCTGGAACGCTTGAAGGACTAGTTGAGCACCTATTTGTTCCCTCTCTTTCCCGGTCACACCCTCCATCAACACACTTCGCATTGCCTTCATAGCCTCCACTCTCACGTCCACACTTGGGTCATTCAGACCTGCCAGTAGGATTTGTGCTAATTGATCTGCGGGCAGTGGGTCGCTGACGGAATCTACCAAGAGAGTAGGTGTCATATCGAGTAGTTGGAAAGGTGTAAATCTGTGGAAAGGTTGAGGGGAAGTGGTGAGTTCTAGTAGTACCGGTGGGAGGGGCAATAACGGTCCTAAGATTTCGCACGACGTCAGCTCGATACATTCACCAATGTCGAAGTTGTTTTAGTGAGGTAGTCTCGACTCACTATGTCGTATCGCGCTCTCTTGAGCCCAGGAAGCCGCACAAACACCAAGCCCTTTGCGCATCCTCACGTCCATCTCGTCCTTCAGTCCTGCACAGAGGACGGTCTCTATTCGACCTCTTGTGACTTCGCGAACGACATCAAATGGTGCTGTCGCATGTTGCGCTTGAGCATTGAGGAAGAGGCCAGGGAGGGGTTTAAATGCCAGACGTTTGAGCAGAATAAGAGTCAGGAGTCGGTGCTGTTGAACCATCCGATCAGACAAAGTATAGTCAGCGTCTTCGACTAGCCGTTAGGAATTGCTCACTCACGTCTAGCTGGAAACCTCCCACACCTTGAGCACCGATTTGAGCGAGAAGCAACAGTACCTCTGCAGGCTGCTCGATAGTCAGTCGTCGTAAATGTCTCTCGGCTCTGGGACGAAATGAATAGACGTCGTTAGCTGATTCGCTAGCACTCCAAACAACTTTCGTTCGCTATCTTCAACGATTCTCTCGGCCCGCCAATTCGCAAAATCAAATCACCCACTCTTGTCTCGATTCGTCAGCTGAGCCCATGAGAGCGTCCAGGACAGCCCCGATATCGCTCATAAGGTACTCTGTCGACATGCTGGCGGTTCTCTACTTGCTCTACGTTTAGTGTCAGTGCTAAGATATGTCTGAAATCGTAGACTGAAATGGGATGCAATTGATTGATTGATTTGATCTTCGCTTCTTCGCGCCGCGTGTCATTCTTGTTTCCGTTGGAGTGTCAGAGTCATTTTGTAATGGGAATAGGAACCATTTCTATTCGTTATTACAACTCTCATTGTAATCACCTCACCTCCACTTTCCTCCATCACTGGCAATCCAAAAAAAAGTCAAACGACACGTCTTCTCCTTTAACGACCTGCACTGTACACCGACCCTTGTAAAGTATCAATAGCCGCCATGCCCACTCTCGGCCCTTCGTTGCTCTTCGCAGCGGGTCTTACTCTGGGTGTAGGAGCTGGAGTGTTTTACCCTCGAAAGACACCGGGAGTTCCCACTGTTGGTGGTAATGTCCAACTTCCACCACCTCCGCCCGAAGGTGGAAGGCAGTTGCCGTCGAAAGCTGTGATACCGACTGCTAGTGGAGGTGCTATTCTCGCAGGTGGTTTCCCTGGTAAGTTGACAGAACCCCAACATCTTGCGCGCCCTGCACTAAAGTAGCGTGAAAATGGACTGATATCCGATGGCTTGCCCAGGTCCTACTCCCGATATACTCAAGCGAACAGCTTACACAGCGGCATACGATCGTCGACTTCGTCATCCAGCATGGACAGCTGAACATCTCACTCAGACTTCGCTCGCTCGGACGCCCCCTCCCTCAGCACCGGGAACGACTCCTGTCCCTTTGGAAGTTGCCCGAGGAGCTGATACGAGTGGACAGTCCGGTGGGGTGAAGAGTAAGGGTGATCGATCGAAGAGTACCTTCATGGAGGATGAAGGTGTACCGGAGTTCTTCAGAGCGAAGCTGCAGGACTGTAAGTGAGATATAACATGTCACGTCACTTCCGGTTGTGTGACCGAAGAAAAAAACTGACAACCGGTGCTTGACAGATTTCAAGAGTGGTTACGATCGAGGACACATGTCAGCTATACTGTGCCTGTGCTTGGGAGACATAAGCTGACTAGTACATGGACAACCTTGTAGGGTCCCCGCAGCCGACGCTAAAATCTCACAACAAGCAATGGACGAGACTTTCTACCTCACCAACATCGCCCCTCAAGTCGGAGACGGGTTCAATCGACATTGTAAGTGAGATAGCGCAACCCTCCCGTTGTTGCTCACCACATACACAGAAATCGCTGATATTGGTATTTGGACAGACTGGGCATACGTCGAGGATTTCTGTAGAAGGTTGACTGGCAACTTCGAGGATGTTTACGTTTTCACGTGAGATTTTCGTTTGGCGAATCAATGCACGGATGGCTAACGCAGGTCAAATAGCGTCCCCCTATACCTTCCGGCTAGACAGCCAGATGGCAAATGGCGAGTGGTGAGTTGTTGACTTATGGCAGGGGGTATGTCACCGTTGTGCTGTGCTGATAATGCTCGGGGCAGTCCTACGAAGTCATCGGAAACCCACCATCTGTTTCTGTCCCTACCCATTTCGCAAAAGTGATCCTCGCCTCTCGACCCGATTTCTCGTACCCCCAAAAACCTTCCTCTAACCCTAACGAGAAGGGTTTCACTTCGCCCTCAACCATCAAAGAGCTCGCGATTGGCGCATTCGTCTTGCCCAATAAAGAGATCCCGGACGAAGCGGATCTGAGAAGCTTCATCGTCCCTGTCGAACATGTGGAGAAGGCAGCGGGATTGCAGTTGTTCAACGAGGAGGTCAAGGGGAAGAGTAAACAGTTGTGTGCGGTGACGCAATGTCAGGTCGTGGTTAGGAGATTTGATGATGCGAGAAAACAGATTGGAGGAAAGCAGTCGAACGGTGGTGGGAGGAAGTAGACACGATGCATATGCATAGTCATGACCGCCTGTACATTGAAGCTATATGAGGTGGAAGGCCGATATCGGGTTCACCAAGCTTGTACCTGTGATAAATCTCAACGAAAGGAATTAGAAAATGAGTGCCTGCAAACCGACCGCGGCGTGCTTCGTTCTTGTCAACAAACGGAGATGGACCTGTTCTCCACTTCCTCGTGGCCGGATCTGAATCTACCGCGGCCAATGCCCAGCCGATTCTTGGCATTCAACTTGCTTACATGGCAACCGATCTGGCCTCAATATCATCAACCTTGATTGTTTCATGCTTACCCGCTCACCAACTTGACTGCTCGAACGAAAATGCCACCATACCTCTTCCCACTACCCACCACCTCCTTGATCACCTTCTCTTCCATCCTCCATGATCCGTCGTCCAGCTACACCTCTGTGCTTTCTGAAGCTACAGCAGCGAGGACAAGGTTACACCTGGCCTTGAAGGGGGTTGCGGAGAACGAACCTAGTTCAAGCGCGTTGGCCGTGCTTGATGTGAGCCACAATTCCCGTCGAGACTCCAAGACGGTAGCTGACAGTTCTCGTAGGCCGTACAGGTGTATTTGCCGTACTTGCGCGGTATCGTAGCTTGTCTAGATGCCGACGAGCTGCTATTCAAGGGAGAGCCGAGTGAGTCGACGGTTGTGGGCAAGGACGTCCAGCTGACTGCTTGCTCGACTTAGCATTCCCGTGGCGCGCACCTTTAACGCATTACACAATGACCTCGCCCCTCCTCCCGCTCATATCCATTCACGGCGAACACCTCTTCGTCATCCTCACCTACACGCTCGCTCTATCGAACTATGCCCATTCCATCCTGGCATCTCTCCCTGTATTCGAACTGCAAGCTGGCGCGTCCAAGTCGGCAGGAGCAGCACCGCATATGTCAACGGAAGATGAGAAACGGACTGCGGCAGGTCTGACACGAGCGGTAGACTTGCTCTGTCAAGCTAGTGGGGTGGCAGAATGGGCTGCCGAAAACGTGTGTTTGACGGTGGAACCAATCAAATCTGCTAGCGGGGGAAGATTGGGCAAACATAGATGGCCAGCTGAATCGAGTCGTGAGACTTTCATGGGTTTATCAACGTACGTACATAGTCAGATGTTTGGATATTTTCGATTGACGTTTCCGTTATCGCCGTTTAGGATGTTCCTTGCGGATGCTCATCTCACTGCTATTCGAAAATTACTCCTACCAGTCCTTCCACATACCCTCTTCGCTCCTCCTGGTCCACCTTTACCATCCAATCATCCTTCCGCCTCCTTGCTGGGCAAATTATATCTCCACGTCACGAAGATGTACATCTCATCTCGAGCTTTGCTCAAAGTACATCAGACTTCCCCATCATTCTCGGGAGAAGGATCTCATCGAAAACTTTTCGGCATGTTGGATAAAGATAAAGAATTACCAGAAGCCGATTCTGTAGAAGGTGAAATCATACCGCCTCTCAAACGCTATCTGCGCAAAGAATCATTGTTGGCTCTGGCGCTCTCGCACAAATGGATGGGGGTTGATGCGGGGGAGAATGGAAAGGGCGCGAAAGTGGGAGAAGCGATCGCATGGTGTAAAGATGCTCAGGAGAAATTGGAAAAATTGGAAGATTCAAAGATGAGAGAGAAGATGAAGGGTTTAGGTTTGGGTAGAGGCAACGAGAGGAAGAAGGAGGAGAGAAAGGCGAGAAAGGGAAGAGTGGAAAGGGAAGTGGAGGATGTTAAGGCTTGGATCAAAACGTATACAAAGATGAATGATACGGTGAGTTCAGTCGAGTCGACCACCCCGTCCGCCGACTTGCTCCCCGAGCTGATTCCACTCCCCCTGGTGGCAGGTTGCATTTCAACCCATACCACCTATGTCATCGTTGATGACATCCTCGGGTCGTTCTATCTTCGCTTCAAAACCATTCACTCCTCCCCCAAGCAAGTTTGAGCCGAATCGCAGAGCGAGGTTGGACAACGCCGATGGTGAGGACGAGGGCGAGGATGCGGAGAGGGATGAGGTGGTGGAGGCGAACTATGCTGGGAAGGGTAATTACTATTGAGTGCGCGGACATTGCTGGCGTGTTACAATCACGTTGTTGTATCATGTACAGGTAGCAGATATGCACTAGGGTGTAACTGAGAACCCTTGATGTTGTGCATGCTCCCCGACCCCCAATCCTGAGGGTTGGCAGAATTCGAGTAAGTGTACAGCAGATTCATAGAAATACATTTTCAGACATTACACCTTTACAACGTCACTCGCGCAGTACTTTCAAAATCAGTCAATCGGCCCAATGTGGTCAATCAGACTCAGGCCATGCTACAATCACTTGTTCGCTGATCCCGCTCGTACCATCACATCCCTCGCTTCGTTCATCGCTGTAGCTTTCGCGCCCTTCCACTCGGGTAACGTCCCCTCGCTCCTCCTTCTCATCTCACCACCGAGCGAACAGACCATCCTCCTCGCTTCATCTACTGCTTCTTCGAGAGGAGCTACGATATCGGCATCGATTGAGGTTCCTGAATAATCAAGATCGAACGAATGGGCTCGGGCATGGGCGAGATGGTCCAGTCGCGTAGAGAGTTCGAGTAACCATTGACCGTGAGCGAGAGAGAGATCTGGTGGGGAGAAAGCTAAGGGGTAGGTAGTACAGGGAAATCATCAGCTTCATTCTTTCGGAGATCCTAGGGTATATGCTATACTCACGTGTAAGATCGGTACGAGCTTCTCGAATAAGCATGATAGAGGACATTGTTACAAGTGTGGAGATTAAGTGTGTCGGTTGAGATAGAGCACTGATTGTGATGATAGCGAAACAAGCTTGAGCCGTTGAGATATTGACCAACTTTATTTCGTTGTTGTTTAGGTAGTCTTCACTTTTAGTCTGTCAATTTAGCTGTCCGAATGCTTGACTGATTGCGATTGTTCAAATTATTTGTGAGCTGATGAGGAACAACAAGCAATTGTCCCAACTTAAGCCCTCTTATACCTCTTCAATCTCAACTCAACTTGGTCGTACAACCCGATATTGCTTACTCACCACTGAGCAAGTACAAAAGTCTCCCCAATCGTCAAAGGATGTACTCACCCCCGGAGGAGGCAAATCCAAAGGAGAGGAAAGTGGAGGTTGGTCCGAGACATGGTTGATGATTGGAACGGTGGATATTCAGTATCTTCCTTTGGTTCATTGTGGTGACTTGCTACCGATATTGAAAAGATGGATAAGGGGAGTGATTGCTACTTTGTTCGCTGTCTCGGGGTCAGCAACAGGTCGGTCGCCGATCAAGGCTAAGTCACGTTCGTCTTCCCTTCATCATAGACCCGTCACTAGCGGCATCCAGCGGCAAAAGTAGCTCTTGTTGACGAGAATAGACGTTATAATCAGTGTTTATGATGTGTTGGACCAGGGTGTTTCGGACTGGTCTACAGCTATTGTCTCGGTTTCACATTACCTAAGATATCAAACAATACGAAACTTGAACGATCGTATGGCTAGATTGCATGGTCAGTCGGAATTCCAATATCATCGCATTGTTGCATTTCCAAGCTGCGATGCGCTATGACACCGCCGTCCGCTGAGCACAAGCCCGCACATTCAGTGTGGTTAGGATTGTCTATCCGGCCAAAATCAGGCGCTCGTTGTTCGATCGGAGTGGTCTGAAACAGAAACAGACTCTCACCTTACCGGCCGAATCCCATATGAGACGAATTGCAGCGGACCGTGCTGTTCGTACAAGGTCTATGCATATGTGTTGACTTCGCAGAGAGAGCTGGAGGTCGGCAGCTATGATGCCATTTTTGCATGTATGGGGATGTACTTTGTACCGCCTCACTGCCTCACCGCCTCACCGAGAGAATATACGGAGAGCGATCGCACGTTTCAGGGTTTTGTTGTTTCGTATCTCGTAACACTTCCACACCCCGCAATGTACTAGCGTGGAATATCACCGCGCATCAGATCTCATCACATCGCTAGTGACCATGCTAAAGTTGCAAGCGTCAACCTTCAGTATTCACTCCGCCTGGGGTTAGAACACCCAAGTCGGCACCTTTAGTGGTGAACACTCGCGGCATGTGAAAGCGGGAACACCATTTCACACTGGTGACGTTTAGTCCTCAGGGTAGATAAGTACAAGCATGTTTAACGTCTTCTGCTGTGCGATCCAAGGTAATAGGGGTGAGAGCACGACCCGGAGATATATTCCAAAGTGGACTGACTGCCTGGGGAAGGAGGCATGTATGCACGAGGACCAGAGCGGGTCGCGGTATGCGGCGCACGGTGCACGTTGTAAGAAAGGCTTGTTGTTTTTAGTCTTGGCTCATTCAGAAATGCCTTGATAGCCGCTGTTGTTGTTGTTGTGCAAGATCATCGACTCGACTGTCATATAAACGGATAGATGGGATTGTGGCTCGACTGCTAATTGAACGTAGAAGTAGATCGACTGGACTAGACTATAGAACGAATTGAGAACCGCTTCGTGTTATCAGCAATAGTATAGAGCGGTTGGACGAGAATAGTCATCCTTAAATCAGAAGTCAGGTTCATCCAACATCTTTGCGCACGCCCGCAATCGAGACATCACATATTACCAAGCGCCCCCCTCCCCCCCCCCTCCTCTAAGCCCACGACTCGTCATACGAATACCTTTTTGTTGTCTCGAACGAGGGGAACGATACAAAAAGGATCAGGTAGCGAGGAGACGTCATAGAGATTTGTGAAACTGCGCGCGGACGTTTTAGCGTGTGTTACTCTTACCCCCTGTAACACCACACACCACACACCACATACCGCTTTGTCCTTGTCCTTGTGAGTTGTGATCCCATCTCATCTCGTTCATTCATCTCTTTCTTATACAATTCTCTTACCTCACTGACCTTCTCTACTCTTTCCCCTTCCTCGAACACAACAAAACCTGACATCTCTCTTAACCACCTCCTTTCCACCACCTTCAGTCTTTTCCCCGCGCCACATAATAATCCACCACCCCGCCACACCCACACCCTCATATCTCCATCTTCTTCTCACTCTACTCCAACACAATGCTCCTGCTATCGACACTTCTCGCACTTCTCGGAGCTGTCTCCGCTCTTCCTGCTTCGTCCTCGTCGCCCTCCCCCCGTGCGGATAAGCAAGGAAGGGATATCAATGCAGGATGGTCATATGGTTCGCAAAAGATTAGGGGTGTCAACATTGGTGGAGTGAGTCTTGCATCGCTGCCACGATCACCGCTCCTCTTTCCCCTCGTCAGATACCTCGATGCTCTGGTCCGTGGACGTCATGTATCTTTGCTGACACTGCATCTGCACCACAGTGGCTAGTCATCGAGCCATTCATCACACCTTCCTTGTTCGAAGCTACGGGCAACGATGGCATTATCGACGAGTACACGTTCGGTCAATACCAAGATTACAACACGGCTCACAACGCTTTGGTGAACCATTGGAACACCTGGTTTACAGAGGACGACTTTGCTCAGATCGCTGGTAAGTCCATCACTGTGTTTTCTGCCCTTTCGGCCACGCTCCCTTCTTGTGTGTCCACATGATGCTGATCACTCGATTCTTTTATAGCTGCCGGTCTCAACCACGTCAGAATACCTATCGGTTATTGGGCATACGACATCTCCGCTGGCGAACCGTACCATCAAGGTCAAGCAGAATACCTCGACAAAGCGATCGGCTGGGCGAAGAATCACGGTCTGAAAGTCTTGATTGACTTGCACGGTGTACCCGGTAGTCAGAATGGGTACGACAACTCTGGCAGAAGGGGTGATGCTACTTGGTTAGTTGGCGTCCAGTTCTATCTCAGATTTGCGCCGCCTTTGTGACAAGGAGAGTGAGGTTAGGTGTTGATGATGGTTACGACCATAGGCAAAACGATTATAACAATGTCCAGAGATCGATCAACATCATTGGACAGCTTAGCAAGAAGTATTCAGACCCAGCTTACTACCAAGTCGTCACAATGCTGGGTCTCCTGAACGGTGAGTGGCCAGAGTGTCTGGACTGTCTGTCACTTCGTTGAAGTGTACAATCGCTGATGAGTCTGGGTGATGGTTGTGCAGAACCTGCGACATACCTCAATGATCAGCTGTTGAAGACGACTAGACAATACTGGTATGATGCGTACGGAGCGGCACGATATCGTGAGTTGTGAAAAGCATTCGCTACAGGTATATACAGCGACATCATTCCTGTCTCGGACAAACGATTAATTTGCCGCCTATCAGTCGCGTTCCCTTTCTGTCCCACAATGTCTCGTACCGGTCAATGTCAGTTGAAGGACCAAACTGACAGTCTATCTATGCTCCGCAGCTTGGGCAAAAGACGGCTCAAACTCCGAATCAGGACTCGAGCTCGTCATTCACGATGGATTCCAACCTCTTTCTACTTACAACAACTATATGACATCGCCAAACTACGAAGGTGTATTCCTCGACACGCACAACTATCAAGTGTTCAACGATGACTTCCAAACTTGGACATGGGATCAGCACATCTCCGTGAGTGGTCTGAATCTGTCATCATCGCGTCAATACTGTCCTGTAGTCCTGCAATCGCTTTGCGAGGTGACCATTTGACTGATGTTTGCATGTAGGGTATCTGCTCCAAAGCCGGAACATACTCCCAATCACCATTATGGCTGATGGTCGGCGAATGGTCTCTTGCTACTACGGACTGTGCGAAATGGCTCAACGGACGAGGTATTGGCGCTCGATACGACGGATCGTACTCTGGATCTCCATATGTCGGTACCTGTTCTGACAAGTCCAATGACCAGTCCAAGTTCTCCAAGTGAGTATCCAATTGACGAAACTCTCCCACTCCGTGTCCATCGTGGCTCACTCTCACTTATACTGCCTCACCTCATCGAATCGATCTCAATCGCTGAAACTGATGTCCATTGTCGCTCCCCTAG